>NW_024704761.1:977501-1577501 GCF_018977255.1 Callorhinchus milii | reverse complement strand
TGCATATTTGCAGGCAAACCCAGCAACCAATTTGTGCACAGCAACGCGACACATCAGCCAATTATTAAAGTATGAGTAGGGACTGGTGAGCTAACGTTATATATTTGTTTGCTGTGAAATTGATCTTTCAGATGAAGGACATAACCACAGTGGTTTATTAACGCAAACACACTGACAGCCCAACACAGAATGTTCTCTCACACTGCACAACAAAAGAGAATCATAGATGTGTCCAGAGGCCTGTTCTATTTCCTTCCACACTAGTGGTTTGGATGAAAAAAAACTTTAACCCCATTTGATCTCAACCTTCAGTTTATCCATTTCTAAGTGTTATTCCTAATCATCTGTGCGTTTAATATAGTGCTATATTATCATGATGTTGAGATGTCTCAAAACACTTCACAGGATTTACTGTAAAGTGTGTATTTGTAGGTGAACATGTCAGCCAATTTGGGCACAACAATGCCCCACAAACAGAATGAGCGATTTTATCTGTAGGATTGTTGGCCAGGAAATGTTAGAGGCGATCAGATGTCGTCGGGCATCTCTCTCGTACTGTATAGTGCTGCAGGCCTAGATTTGGGATAATAATTCCTTGTCCACCCTGCTCCAGTGGATACTGAAAATGAAATGAAAATAAGAGTGAAGTGAACAATCAACAGTTTAGGAGTAATACAGAGTGAGGGACTGGCTGCCAAACCTAACGTTATTTTCAAAGACATTTGGGGTTTTAAAAAGCCATGCACAACTGGAGAAGGCAAGCTAACTCAAGCTGATTAATATTTCATTGAGACTTTGTCCTCCTCCACAAAGCTTTGTGTAGCAGGAAGGCACAGGCCCACTTGACAGGAGTTCTGGCAGCCTGGTAGGCAGCAGGATTGCTGTGGTGCCAGGCATGTGACTATAAAGATTGTTTTCCTGAGGTGAAATCGTTGGGAACTGACTGAATCTGTGGCAGGTAAATCTGAGGACTGCAAACTCCTAGCGTCTGGCTGAGAAGTCCTTAAGCCTATTGGAGTCCCTTTGAGAACAATGGCTATTAGCTTTGGTTATATAACCATCTAAATGCATCTTGCAGGGCAAACATGCCTTTGGTATTGTGTTGGTGTCAATCTGACTCAGTTGGAAGCACTCTCACCTCTGGATCAGAAGGTTGTAAGTTCATCCTCAGGATTTGAGCGCAGTCAGCAAAGTTTCCTGGGAATCCTTCTGGTTATGGATTGCACACTCAACCTGAGCACAGGCAGACGGGACCCCGATTTATAGTCTGATATGAAAAGCAGCATCTTCAACAACACATGGCTCCCCAAGATAGAACATGTTTTACTCATCTTGTTTATCAGAAGAACCTAAATGACGTGTCCAAGTAAATTATTAAATAGAGCAGTTGATAAGGCAGCGGAAAACTAGACCCTTCACTGGCTTAATCTCAAGACTCACAGTCTGTGAAAAGTGACCTGCTGTCTTTCTCTCTCTGTGGAAACAGATATTTAATGTACAAATCAATGGATCAGCCTCACTCTGTTGCAGTCCCTCTCAGCCTCATCTATATAATTGGATGGTGTAACCCTTTCCTAAGCACAGGACTGACAGAGCACTGCTATTATTAATAAGAAATAAATAATCCTTGCATTTGATATAGCACTTTTCACATCTTTGAGACGTCTCAAGGCGCTTCACAGGATATACTGTAAAGTGAATTGATCAGTGATATTCTGCAGGTTTAGTGAATCACATGGCACTATTTGGAGAATATCAGGGAATTCCTCCAGTTTCCTGGCCAATATTCCTCCCTCCCTTGCCCAAATTCACCAGAAAAAAGAGACTCACATCATTGTTGTATGTGGGAGGTTGGCTAGCCCACATTAACTGTCACGTTTGCCTGAATAAGTTGCTGCACTCAACTCATTGCATCAATCACTTTCAGGCATTTTGGCCAGAGCAGGAGCTGTATTAAATATAATTTCACTGGCTGCCAAATTCACCTACAAATACACAGTCACTACACTTAGAAAAACTATGTAAAGTTCTTTTAGCTGTTTCAATGTGATAAGTCACTATATCAAACGCAAAGGTTCGAAGGATTACCATTATTAAGACTTGGTGACCATCAGCCTAACCAAACCACATCAAAATTTGTTTCGTTAAAATAACTCAACTTGCTTTGTGACTGACTGAAGCTGTAACTTGGAGGAAAATGTTTATTTTCCACGTTTGATAGGCGGGCATCGTGCCCAGGTGAAGCAGCCTCTCTGCCTCTTTCCTGGCATATAGTCTTGCCAGGATCAGGAGAGAAAATCTAACTGTGATTTGTGGCTGTCAGGTTTGGCAGCTGTTCTCAACTGTAATTTGGGAGGAATTGTCATTTCCTCTTCGATCGCTGACAGGTGAGAGATCCTCTCTCCTTTTTAAATTAAAAAGTGATTATTTTTTGTGAAAATTCCATTAACCTAAGCAACTTGGAATAATTTGAACGTTCAGTACTATCCATGTATTTTTTTTAATATGTAGCTTATTGTTTAATGTCATGGGGGATAACTTTATAACTTTGCTAACTCAGGCATGCTTTACATCCTCATGTAGATGGGGGAGCTTTCAACCACCTTGCTCCCACTCTCTCTCTCTGGAACTCTCCTGACTACCCTCACTGCACCTCACTTCTTCCCTCTCCACTTTCAAACACCTCCCTTTGACCATGCCTTCAACTGCGTCCCTCCCTAACATGCTGATCTCTCAGCTTGGTCTCCTACTTTTTCCCTGTGAGGCACTTTCAAATGTTAAGCTACGTGAGCTGTATTAATCGCATGTTGTTGTTTATAACAAACAGTAAGAATAGATCATGGGATCAATTCAGGGTGTATTTGATGCTTAAGGTGTAAAATTTACCTCCTTCCAACGCCATTCTCTCTCATGACATCCATGAAGCCAGGCTAGAATTTTAGGTTATACGAGAAACCCCAAAAGGCGGGTATCTGGCTAAACACTGCAATTCGGGAGCCAGATGTCGAATGCTTCACAGGCAATACCATTCATAATTTTGAGGGGGGAATGAGTTCGTAAGTGTATGTTTGATGCTAAAGATGAAACATATTGCTAATCAGACCCACCCAGAATAGAGGCTCATTTCTCTTCTCAAGGTTTGTTCTGTCATTTCACTTCATTAAGGCAGGGCTTTGAATTTCCAGTTTTGTTTCCCCACCATTTCTTTGTGTCTCAAAGGATTTGGCTGCCGTGGAAACGCAGATGTCAAGTCATCTTCTGGCTTTACCAGAACGACCAGAGTTGCTATCACAGGACTGATGCTGATATTCGTGAGGTTGGATATCAAATAATGCAATAATAATCCTGGCATTTGATACAGCGTCTTAGCATATTATCGAGACATCTCAAGTGCTTCACAGCATATTTCTGCAAAGTGTAATGACTATATTCGTAGGCAAATGCAGCAGCCAATTTGCACAAAGCAATGTAGCACAAACAGCCATGAAGTGGGTGACCAATTTTATCTAGAGCGATTGTTGGCCAGGACGCTGGGAGAAATTCTCTTTTTGATTATGGGATCTTTAACATCCACCTGAACAGGCAGATGAGACCTTAGTTTAACATGTAATACCAAGGATGGGACTCCAGACTATGCTATCACGTTTCCATTGGCAGATTATGTTTCGACATTGCATGGAACTTGACTGCTTGACTCTGGAATGTATTCTGGAAGGTTCTGGTTGTGTAGACTGACTTGCGATTCTCGAAGGCCCTTGTCGTGTATTAACAGGGCTTTTTGCGAGCTCTGTTCTGTCAGCCTCCCAACTAATGGTGTAATCACGGAGGCCTTTAGTGAGTTCACTGTTTAATAGGCTCTGTGCGAGGTCGGCTCTGTATTCTTCCAGGCGCCTGGCAAATTCAGTATTCAGACTGTTGGCTGGCTTGGAATTCTTTATTTTTCTGTCTCGCTACGTACTGTTATGAATTGTTCAAAAGGGGATCATTATTTTAAATAATTCCGCAATGCCACCTAACTATTATAAAGAGACTATTTATTTGAACATAATGCATGCCTTGTTTTGAGCATTGTTTTATTATGTTATGGGAAGTCCTCTTTGCCCTTTAACACATCTTTACTGTTGATCTACTCCTGTCAGAGAAACGGGACCACTTTACAGGGCAAGGTTAGGTATAATAATAATAATAATAATCCTTGCATTTGATATAGTACCTTATCACGTTATCGTAAGTTCACATTGCTGGCTAAGGCAGGGTGAAGGTGCTGTGTTTTTTTTCTGTAAGGACATTAGCTCTCTCAATAGCTTAGTACTATAGTAGTATTATATGTGTGCAATGACAAAAGGGGCTTGTCTAATCAAACTGCTTCCAGAATAATAAATCCATCATCGTGGCTTCTCATTGTTATACTTTGACCATTTAATGTGTTTGCTTCGGATATCTTATAATAAGTCTTGCACTTGATGTAGTGCCTTATCACATGATCTCCCATCATCTCTTTGAACAATTTTACTATGAAGCTAAGTGCTTTTGTATTTGTAGAAAAATACAGCAGCCAATTTTGCACACATTATATCACACATTTAAAACACTCTTGAATAAATATTTTATTATATCTTATCTCAATTTACTTTTCACTAATTCCTATTAACATCCACTAGCCATACTCCCTTGCCTTGAAGTAATGTTCTGGATTAATTTATTTAATAATAAAAGCGTAATCCTTGCATTGATACAGTGCCTGCAAAGTTTCTCTAAATCGTAGTGACAGTGCTTCAGTGTTAATAATGAACACGCAGCCAATTTGTACACAGCCATGTCCCACAAACAACCATGAAGTGAATGACTAATTTCTCTGAAATATTGTTGGCTAGGACACCGAGAGAAACTCTTTCTTTCAAAGTGACTTGTGATCTTTAACATCTACCTGAACGGGTTAAACAGGTAATTGGTCAGATGTCTCATCCAGTGAACAGAACTGCTGACCATTCAGTGCTCTCTGACAGAGCACTGGAGTGTCAGGCTGGATTATGAGCTCAAAGTCCTAAAAAAGCAACAAGTTGATTTATAGTGATGGAGTGCACCCCAAACAAGATGGGTTATTGGAGGTACAGGGGAGTGGAGGTGGGAGATAACGGGATTAGGAGACAGTAAACAAAAGCACAATCAACAAGGTAAGTTTTTAGAAATGTTTGACAAGAGATAGAGAGAAGCCAGGGAGAGATTTCAGGAGAGTTCCAGGGGCAGAGAATACAAAAGTCAGGAAGTTATGATGAACCTTTATAAAACACTGATTAGACCTCAGCGAGAGACTGTGCTCAGTTCTGGGCACCACACTTTAGGAAGGATGTCAAGGCATTGGAGAGGGTGCAAAGGAGATTTACCAGGATGGTATCAGGAATGATGGACTTCAGTTATCAGAAGAGGCGAGAGAAGCTCGGATTACTCTCCTTGGAGCAGAGAAGGTTAAGAGGCGACTTAATAGAAGTTTTCAAAATTATGAGGGGATTGAGGGTCAACTAGGAGAACTTATTCCCACTGATGGATGGGTTGGTAACCCGAAGACACCGATTTAAAATAGTTGTTAAAAGAAACAGAGGGGAGGTGAGGAGAAATATGTTCACACATCGAGTTGTTCGGTGAATGCATTGCCTGAAAGGGTAATGGAAGCCAATTCGATAATTCTATGATCAGGGAAAGAGGTGACTGAAAGCTCAGCGCAGATGCTGTAGTAGATGGAGAAAAGCTCATCTAAGAATCATCTAAAATATTTAATGATATCCTCCAGGTAAAATAGTCATTCACTTCACAGTTGTCTGACTTCTGAGAGTAATGCTCCTCGAACCAGAAACACCTTCAGATACGCCAAGGCATCAGGACAAGAGAGCACCAGTTCAGGGGTGAGCCAGGCAGCTTTAAGATAAAGTGTGGTAATAGTAATGTGTATGAGTAAAGTAACAGAGAGGAAACATTGCAGGCTCTTCAAAGTATTTAAAGAAGCATTTCCCTGATCAGCAAGGAGAATTAATAACTGCAATAGGATTACCAGGAAAGGGTGGTTGTGGCCAGGTCACTGGACTTATTTACTTGATTCTGTAAAGGGACGTTGGTAAGGTGAGTATTATGGATGTGTGAAATCTAATGGGCCAAAGGCTGTCTTCATCTGAACCAACATTGTGATTTTGTCAATACCTTCTTTTTGAATTGTTTGTTTCAAATCCTGCTGAAAGCTGCTTGCTTTGTGTCAGACTCCGCCACTGAAGTGCTCCAGGTCGCTACCCTGTGTGAAGGGCGTTATATAAATGCAAATTTTTGTTGTTGCTCACCCACAAGCTGTATAATAATAATCCTTACATTGATATAGAGCCTTATCACGTCAATGAGATGTCTCAAAGCGCTTCATGGGATATACTGTGGAGTGAATTGACGGTGTATTTTGTGGGCGAAACTTGGCAGTCAATTGCGCACAGTAGTGTCGGTGGGGCAATGCTAAGACTGGCCTCAGTGTCATTGGACTGGGCAGGAATGCTTGAAAAGATAGTTTCATTTGCCGCACCAGAGGGTACAAGACTGAAAACCAGCAGAAGAATTAGTACAGTGAGAATCTGCTAACATCAGAAGCATTGCGTGGATGTAGATTTGATCCCGTGTGCCGATTGTCTTACCATCAGAAATGTGCTGATCGTTGTTCAGAGTGACTCCTCTGGTGAGCTGCCAAACACACAGAGAGCTGTGTCTCATTCAGCACTTTCTTACGTCTCTCACCCCATTCAGTTAGAATCTCTCTGTCTGTCTTCCCCCCCACACCCCATGCCTTTTACATTCTACCTCAGAGTGAGCGAGGATACAAATTGTGGCAATCTGTGAAAGCGAGAGAACTATTGATATTTTTCTGTGCAGCGTACAGGGTTGTGTTCCAGTGTACCTGGAACTCTCATTGACTTAAAGTGTTCTCCCTTTCTTCCAAACAAGGTTATGTCTTTTGCAGTAGAAATTGCATGCTCACAGAGAGATTTAAATGTGCCAACATTCCAGCTGCCCAAAACAGGCTCCCCACAACCCGGTCGGAGCACAGCAGCTCACGGCTCACAGTTAACCATATTGATATAGGGAGATTAGAGTACGTGCTTGGACGGCCATTGTCCCCTTAGAACTCGTCCAGTCCCGCATGCAATCGGAATGAACAGGACTGGAAAGATCATTGAGGTCTATCTGACCGGCCCCACAGCAAATTTACAAAATAAGTAATCTTCAGAGAGAAACTCTTTGCCAAATAACCCAAAGGTGGATAACGGATACTGGCAGTTCTCCAGTATCTTAACCATTCACCCATTCCTGCACAGGAAGAACATCAGCCTGGCTTAACTAGTAACGAGTTCACTATCATTCACTATCAGAGTCAGAAGGTTTGGGTTCAAGCCCAACATCAGGGACTTGGAGTTCACAGTGCAGGCATGCAGTGGTAGGGGCGTGCTGTATTGTTGGAGGTGCTGCCACGTGGATATCTATTCTTCAGGTATACGTTAAAGACTCCACTGCTTTATTAGAGAAGAGTTCTAAATGAGATATGTTACATAGTTATATCGCGGCCACTTACAATGACTTACTTGACTGGCGGGCACATCCTGAGCAGCAACTGTATACTGTTCATTAGGTGACAAGCACTTTCTGTCTTTATCTGTTGTATAAGTGTATTTCAAGTGGGTCGGGCTGCATTCTTTGCTACCGAATATAAAATGATTCCATCTGACCTCACAGCGGCAGTAACATTGTCTCTTTCAAATCAATAAAGTGATGGATCATAATATCACAAGAGAGGTTCGGATAAAGAAGGCCCTTCGGCCCATTTGCTCTCATCTTTCTAGAATCCCCACTGTCTATCCATCGCAGCTGGAAGTTGTCTCTTAAAGAAGTCTAGCTTCCTGGCCTCAACCACCTTTCCTGGTAACCCAATCATTAATTACCCTTTAGATAAAGAAATACTTCCTGGTGTCTGTCCTTTAACTCTAAACTAGTTCTGTTGCCTTGGTGTATCTAATAGTAGATATAAAGAGATAGAACACTTCTTTCCATAATCTTTCTCCAAGACTGTAAATAAGTAAGTGACAGAGTATTACTGTGGGTAAACAAATGACCGAATACAGACAGAGTCCCTGACTGTGAGTAATTAAATAGCAATAAATTGAGATCCCACTCACTCCAATTTCATTACCATAGTAACTTAGTTTGGAGAACAAGATTCAATTTGTGCAATACACAGCATTAATCTGGAGATGGAGAGGAGAAAAGTCAGTTGAAGAGTATTTCTTGTGAGTCTGGTTATCAATAACCAAGGCAACAAGTCTGTGATGGTAAACACGAGAAACCAGAGTGATTGGTTTCTTGTGAGCAAAGGTCAAGTCCCACCGGTTTGAATTTGGATCAGCATATAGTCGTGCTATGACAAGTGCTCTCTCCAATGCCACCTTATAAACGTTCGGGGGCACAAATCTGGATGAAGGGTGCCATATAAGTACAAGTCATTGTTGTTGTTATATATCACAAGCCCGTGGTTTCACTGATTATTTTATTCACGCTGAAACACTTAACAATTCATGGTATGGCACAACATAGGCCTTTCTCAGATTAGTATGAAGGACATGAGGTCTTGATTCCCAGGTAATGGGGGTAGGGGTGAGGTCTTGGGTCGAGGGTTGCGTCAGGACAGGCTGGGATAAGGAATCAGGGGTTGTGTTGGTGTCAGAAGACACTGTAAAGCTGACATAAGTCAGGTGCAGGTCCTGGACAGGGTGAGAGAACTAAGATGCTGTAACACTAAAACCAGGAAGCTGCCAAGTTGAATAAACTCACTGCTCACCACTGACAGCAGCGATACCCAAGGAGCCTCTGCCCTGTGGGTATCTTTATTCTTCGGCAAATCCTCGTTAAATACATGTTAATTACAAAACTTTGTTGTTTAGGCTTTCTTGACAGTCTGGTATTTGACACATGGCTCCCTGCAGCACTGTTTCTTTCTCTGCCAGTGAGAGCTGAAATCACAGCAACATCAAGCTGCGGCAGAGGTCCCTCCGCCCCCAGAGCATGTTAAGGACTCATCCGACTTCCACTCACCACAAGCCACAAACAGTTTAATGAACTGCCATGTACCAAAGGCTGTAGAGCCATGCATTGGTCTTGAAGGCAACATCTTGCATTTACATAGCGCCCTTCATGCAGGGCAACATGTCAGAGTGCTTAACAGTGGCAGAACGTGACATCGAGTCGGGGGGGCGGGAGGTCGGGACTAGAGGCATTTCCACGAGACCATGAAATGGGGGCAAATGGAAGTTAAAAAATCCTTGCATTTGATTCGGCTATAACTTCCAAATGTCTCCAAATGCACTTTGAGTGTCAGCCTAAATGACGTGCGCAAAGGCTTGAATAGCTGATACAGACTAGGCTCAAAAATACAATATCACGAACCTAGAAGTCCAGTTACTCCTTCCAACTTCAGGTTCATAAGTAAGGTTTAAAACAGGGACAATTGTGAATCCCAAGCTGGCAAATGTGCGGGAGGGGGAGGAATGGAGAAGAGTTTAACATGATGCACTTCTTTGGACTGACAAGATACATGGATCGATGCCAATCCAGTTAATTCCACTCCAAAGAGTTTACTGTGAATATCTTGAATATGGGTGGTCAGATGATAATAAACTTTGATCCAGAGCCTTGCTCATCTCAAAGCGCTTTACAGGATTTTAGTGCCATGGGATCTTAAACATCCACCTGAACAGGCAAACAAGACATCGGTTTATCATCTCATTAACTTAGTCTTATTCTTTTCAAGATTTATGGAAAAGTGGCTACCAAACTAAGAATTTTCCTCAATTTTGCAACACCTTAATCTTAAAACTTGAGACTAATTGGAATTTGGTGTCTGTCAGAATAGGCAGAGCCAGAGACAAAGGGATGTTGACTGTGAGGCATTTTATAAATCCAGCATTGCTGAGCTCATAAAGCCTTATTCTGGGAAAGGCTAGACTGCTTATAAATCGATAAAAGCTAATGCATCCTTTTATTGCCTTATATTTTTAGCCTTTCTTCAGCTCCATGAAGGAACCTTTTTTGTAAAAAAAAGAAAGGTTTTGTAGAAGTAAACTATCCGTGTTATCTGTCGGGTGACATGTTGCAGACTATCCCTATGCCGTCTCTTTGTTAACATTTTTGGAGCATGCCAGAAATTCAATGTGGCTTGATACTGATGAGAGTAGTACGGATATTGCACTTAAAGAGGCAAAACTTGATGCTTTAGGGTTTGCGCTTCGTTTGGGTTTCTTGAATAGATTTGCACCATCCTGCTTACCTAATTCCAGAAAGTATTAGGCGCAGGTTAGGCCAAGAGCCAAGGATTGGGAACCCCAGAGTGTGCGTTGGGGTAACTGCTTGAGTCAACCGGATAAAATTGCATAGCTTGCCACTGATATCGCTGTCTGGCAAGTTTTTCTGCTGCTTGTCCAGCTAGGACCACCCTACCTGTTAGGACTTTGGCTTGCAGGAGCCGAGTGGGATGATTCCCTGTCTCCAAATGAAGGACACGTCAAGGTAGTGAAGAACAGGATAGAGGGCGAGTTTAACAAGAAAATGGTTATGCTTTGCAGGAGAAAACTAAGATAGAAGTGAGTTCAGTAATGTTAGGGCCTTGGAAACAATGAGTTAAAGTTGGAGACATTGCAGTCAGTCTTGATATCAACAGAGTGAGGATAGGGAGAAGAGGGTTGATGGATTTTTTGTGACATATGTAACTTTGAATAGACTGTGAAGATAGAGTTTTGGTTCTAAGACTTAAAATGCCACCTTGTTTTTTTTTCAAATTCCTCTAGAGGGAGGAGGAATTCACCATCAAAATGAAACAAAATGTATTTGGCGTATGCCTCTAAATACTTTTATATAATCCCTTAATAATTCACTTTCAACTCGATCAAAATTGAAATGTACATGAGCTGCAAAGCGCCTTGCTGTCAAAACTGTTCCTTTTTGTATTGCGTCATACCAAGGCTGACTTAATGGTTTGCAGATTATCTGGGAGGAAAAGAGAGGGAGAGAAAGGTGGAATTGGCCAGGCGTACTCAGTAGTCTTTTCTGATACCCATATGTTCCGATGTTGCTAATCTGATTTCTCACTTCCCCTCATAGCCCACACGTTTAAAGGGCCAGAGTGCTACCACCCAGGGTGAGATTATCTAGCTCACTAACCTGCCATGTTCAGCATTGATCATGTGCGTTCCTTTGCTGTTGGTGTTTCATGTACAATCCAGGTGGTTTCACTGTTGGAGCTTTTGTACACATTATATCTGTTGTTTGTTGGCACAAATACATGGAAAGTGTTGTGTCTTCAATGTCAAGATGGTTTTTGATTGTGGTCCCAAGGTGGTAGAGCTGGCTATTTGGAACTGTATCAGAGTTCAGTTAAGCTTTTCTCTATAATTTCTCGAGCGTGGCTCAGTTGCATCCGGGAGTATTGAGTTTACTAACTAAGCCATTGGGGAAAGTATCGTAGTACAAGAATCAGCTTTGCGACCTGTTTTGTTGACTCAGAGAGTAATTAATGACTGGAACAGAGTTATCAGCATGTGTGGTTTAGGCCAGGATGTTGGACTTGTTCAAGAGACAGCTGAATGCTTTAATAGCAGGGTTGGTCTTCTGAAAGGATGAGATCAAATTGGCCAAAGGGCCTTCATCATCCGAATCTCTCGTGATCTTGTAAATAAATATAATAACCCGACTGCCAAAAATTCATATTTCGTCCTTGGGGTGTTTGGATTTCCCCCGCCTGACCATCTTCTAGACTTGAAAGGCACTATACCAAATGTAAGGATTATTTTTGTTAGACTGTGGGAAATCAAAATTAAAGAGGATAAATAAATAAATTCTCAAGTGGGATTGCTCACCTTAGAGGCAAAAACATGGTGGCGCTCAGACTCAAGCAAACCATTTACAGCGGAATCCATTTTTGCTCCTCTGCTAATGCGGGAATGGTATTTCGGCTAACCTCAGACCACTCTTAAATCGGACAGAATATCCGTCCCTAATGCATCCAACTTAACCGCTTCCACTGGATTTGTAGAGACGCGCCACCTACTGGAGTTCCAAAATATGTTCCTAACAGAACTTTGTTGAGGAATCTAATAGATTGTACCCCATAGATACACACTTGTCACTTACTGTCCACATAATGTATTAAAACTGATATTGTACTCCATTTCAGTCTGTGCTGTTATCAGCAATGCCATGTAGTACTGCGGACTCGTCCGGCTCAGGAACTGGACATCCGAGACTGCCACAGAGGGCAATCCTCCTGGGGGGTAGGGGTAAGTCTCCTTGGAGCTGAGCTGGCTCGAAGGTGACATGTTTGGTAATGGAATATCAGAGTTGGACTGGGATTAGAGTGGATAGCTCCAGTGGAGGAACTGGCACCACCACAGGCTGGATGGGCTGAATGGCCTCCCTCCTTCTGTGTTATCATTTCCATCATTCTCCGCTTGAGGGTTACTTTGATCATTTCCTGCACAGAACAGATGGGAGAGTACTGTCTTTGCTGTGCATCCTTCCAAAGTAATGTGGGATTGAGCGGTTTAAAATACAGACTGGCTCTGTGCTGCAGGAATATTGTCTATAATAATTACATAGGACATGGAGAATGTTCAGCACCAAACAATGGAAACACATTGGCCAGGGCTATTAATCTTGCAGCGAGTCAGCAGGGCTGTTTAAAGGGAGCTGGATCTCTCTGGAAGATGTGACACAGCAGGCGAGGACGTGTAGTTTATATCAACAGGCGCTGTGTCATAACACGATAGAAAGTTGAAAAGTACAGAACTAAAGAAACTGCATTTTTACGAGAAACATCTCAAAGCGTCTCCTAGTGATCTAAATATTCATTCAATTCACTTTACAGTATATTCTGTGAAGCGCTTTGAGACATGCCAAAGACATCATAAGGCACTATATCAAATGCAAGGATTATTATTATTATTGCCACCACATAGGAACACAGCAGACCATTCGACTTGGAGTCTATCTGCCATTACCTTAGATCAGAGCTGATCTGTAACTCAATACCATTCATGTCCCCCATATCCTCAATAGCCAAAGATTTATCTACTTCCGTCTTAAATACTCCCACCAACTCTCGGCATAAAAGATCCTTTGAAGAAGTGAATTCTAGAATCTCACGACTCTCTGAGTAAAGATTTCATTACAACCAAGTCTAGCTCAAACCTTTAGATTATGGCTTCTTGTTCTGGAATCTGCAGCTATAAGAAAGAATCTCTTCTTATTCCTTGTTCGTGAGTCAACGTACGCCAAACATTCCATTAACAGCCATGAGGTGAATGATCTAGTAGGTCATTTCTGAAAGGACTGGGTGTGATCGTACAGTGAGGTGGAGTAGCAGCTTCTAAAAATAAATAATAAATCATCCTCGTACTTAATTCTGGAGGTAACATTGAAACATCTCAAAGTGCTTCAACGGGAATTGCTGTCATGCACAGGGACAATAGCATCAATTTGTGTTTCTATAGCCCCCCTCATGCAAGATAGCGTCTAAGAGCGCTTGACAGTGGTGGAGCAAGAAGCTGAGCCAGAGAGAGTGGGGAGGTACTGTAGTTGCAGGCAAATACAGCAGTCCATTTGGACAGAGTCCCACAAACAGCCTTGAAGTGAGTTACTGATTTTATTAGGATTTGTTTGCCAGGAAACTGGGAGAAACTCCCTTTTCAAACAGTGCTACGGGATCTTTAGCATCCATGCAAACAAGTCTCACCTGAAGGATGGCACGTCCAACAATGCTGCGCTCCCCCAGTACTGTACTGGAGCGTCAGCCTGGATCATAAGCTCAAAGTGTCCATGCATCTCCCATCACTTGCACAATTATTGCCCACACCCTGGAATGCACATCACTATAAAGGCGAGTCTGGCAAAGAGAACGGTGTCTCCTTTGTTATTCTACTACCCGCAGCATGAAGCAGGACTAGATTTTAGTGGAAATGCAACTGTGATGATGCTACATGAAGTTCTCCAAAATCTATCACTTTACTTTGCGCTTAATGCTGTTTTCGCACGAGTGTTCGCCACCCACTCGCTTCGCTAAGATTTGGAGAGCTTTAGTGAAATAGCACAACGGGTTTACAGCCATGATGCAGAAGCCAGTAGCAATTTTTGCTGGCAACCACCACCGGACTGCATTCCACACTTGCAAAATACAATGTAGTTCAAACAGTAAGATTCAGTCCACCTATGGAGTCACGACAGCAGGGCAGCACACACACGGTAAATCCCATGAAGTGCTTTGAGATGCCCTCCTATCATTGTAAGACACTATCAAATATAAGGTCAGACACCTGACTGATCAAAGCAAAAATCAAATACAAGTATTATTGTTGTGTTTGGAGGTCGGGTAGAACAACAACAACAACAACAAGATTTCATTTATAGAGCGCCTTTCACTTCGGGAGGACGTCCCAAGGCGCTGGACAGTTGGGTCAGGACCCGAGCAGGGGGGAAATGGTCAGGGTGAGGGGAGGGAAGGGAGGGAGCGAGGAGGGGTAGAGAGTCGAGAGGGGAGCTGAAGGCACGATCAAAGAGAAAGGTCTTGAGACCGGCCTTGAAGGAGGAAAGGGAGGAAGCGGCGAAGGCACTGGGGATGGAGTTCCAGAGCCGAGGGGCTGAGAGGCTGAAGGCCCGGCCAACGATGGTAGGGCGGTTGGGGCGGGGGATGTGGAGCAGACCGGAGCCAGAGGAATAGACGAGAAGCTTACTCAACTTGATGGGCTCACGAATATAGTGAATTGCTGAAAATAATAATAGTTATCCTTACATTTGATATAGCGCATTATCACGTCATTGAGATGACTCAAAGTGCTTCACAGAAAAGTCCTTCACAGAATATACTGTAAAGTGAATTGACTATTTTTTGTGGGAAAAATGCGGCAGCCAATTACAAACAGTAGTGTCCCACGAACAGTCATGGATTATGTGACCAAATCAGAAAAAGCATTTAAAATAAGGAATTGTACCCAGCATGTTAAGCCAAGAATTAATTCTCTCCCCCACCCCAGGCGGGAAGTGCTGACCATTGCCCTTTTGTTAGTATTTTCCTTTCATAGATTAGAAATTGGAAGCAGTAGAGATGTCAAAGGCCATTAGTTACAAAACAGCAATGGTACAAAGCCAGAGAGCGAGCTGCTGGCCAGCCTCACCTGAATCAAGGTGTGAGCTGCATAAAACAAGACCTGGGAAGGCAAAAGGAAGAATTAATTCATCAAGATTCTGTCAGGGCTTGACCTGAACTCTTAAGAACGGAGTTCAGGTCAAACAGATAAATCTCCGGCCAACTTATTAAGGCTTTCGTATCCCAAGCTTGAGTTAGGTCAGCACTATTTGATTTGGGTCGCCTCGCTCTTGCTCCTTGTAACCTTGGTCTTGTCCTTCATTGGTTTATGACTTTGGTTTCTTAAACTAAACCTTGTAATGTTCAGGCAGTAGCTTAAACAATGGTGAACTAACTAGCCACTTTAAGGCAAAGTCTTGTTCATGGTGAGTCAATAATAATTCTTTATTGATGTAGCCACTATAATGACAAAAAACTTTTCTCAGTAACTGTATACTTTTAAGGAAACGTTGCAGCCAATTTGCACACAACAATGTCCCACAAACAGCCATGAAGTGAATGATCAATTTTATCTGGTAGGTTGTTGGCCAGAACACCAAGTGAAACTCCCTTCTCTTTTCCAATAATGCCATGGGACCTATAATGTCCACTTGAACAGACTACGGGACATGATTTAACATCTCAATGGAAGGAAGTCACCCCCAACAATGTAGTGTTCCCCAGCATTATATTGGAATATCCGCCTAGACTATACAAGTTAAAAGTCCCAATGTGGGGCTTGAACCCACAACCTGTCTTTTAACATCTCTGCATCTACTTGTTCTTCCTCACGCCATTTCCATAATGAGGGCAGCCAGCAACTTGATCCCAGGTTTCAGCCTGAATTTGGGAAACATCCTTGTGCCTCACCTCTCTCTCCTTTCCTGTTTCTCTCTTTGACTGGGAAAGGACAGGCCCTCGAGTGAATTGGGAATGACCCTCCCCATTTTCTGAGCTCTCACAGTGCATGCCTGTAACTAGCTTTTACAGGGCAATGTTTGACATTGAGGTTAGTGACATAACACAAGGGCAAGGCTTGGGGGGCACGGGAGTGGAGCCTACTTTAATGAGCTAACCCAAAGAATTATTTAAAAGGGAAGTAGTAGATAGATACAAGGGGAGGAAGGGAATTAGAGGGCGTGGGGCAAGAAGGAAGAATTGGGATTCGGATAGATTGGAAGAGCAGATGGTAACACTCACACAGAGGATGGACTGGCTGTCTGTGGTTCCCTCATTTTGCTGAAGGTAAAGCATTTCAGGGGCAGCGCAGTGTAGCTCGCATACATCTAGCTCCACAGGCATCAGTAGCTGACAACTAAGTGAGTCCAAATGTTACAGCTGTAACTGTGTTCAGGAGGCCGTGCACTCCCCTCAGCTGTAATGTGGCTGTTAATAACTCTCAGTTGTGGCTCCAAAAAAATCAATGGGGTTCCCATGACGAGCCCTTTCCAGGAGCCTCCATTCCGACCCGGGCCTTCCTCGCTTCAGTGAAGGCGCAGATGTTCTCTCTCTCTCTCTCTCTTTTCTCGATCGCTTTGTTTCGAGTTGATCACAACCAGCTGCTGGTTGTTGTCATCATGGACCCTGCCAGCCCCCTCCCCCCCTTCCCAAACAGGGCAAGTTGTTTCCTCCCTCCTTCTCCTCTTCCTCCACACTCACATGAAAAAAATACATGTTTGGAATCCTCTGTGAAATAAATACATGTGCACAACTGGACAGTTCCCTCGGGGCAGTGGAGTCGTGTGAACAATCATCACCAGCCTGCCTGCCTGCCTGCCTTCCACAAAGTGAGCGAGAAGCACTGCACTTAAATATTCAGGCAGTGTTCTGAGTGGCGTAAGGAAATGCGAAGAGTTACACATTGTTGGAGTCAAGTTGTTCTTTGCTCACTGAGGGGGTGTTAACATCAAAGACTGTTTGAAACCAGCAGTGCTAAAGCTGTAAAAGCTTTTCTTCATTTCATGTTCTGTGTTATTTTCTTAATTGGAGCCCTCCAACCCCTCCCTGTGGGTGCTGAGTCCACTCCATCTCCGCAGAACTCAGCGAGATCTTGCCTTTTGTGAGAGGCCCTGCCTGAGGACAAGTGTGGTTCCTATAGATTCTCCATCGACAGCCTCGAATGACTTACCGAAGATCTTTACCAGTGAGAGATTGCACAACGAGTGTTGTCATTGTGTGAGATTACACAGAGCGCAATATGTGAGATTACATAGCGAGCAATATCACTGTGTGAGATTACACAGCGAGTTTCATCACTTGGGAGGCAAAGGTGATCGAAAGTGAAAAGATGTATCTTAAGGTGAGCTTTAAAGGTGAGGATGGGAGGGGATGAGGCAGAGAGGCTCTGGGATGGAGTTCCAGATAATGGAGTAGCCTAGAGCACCTTATTGAGCCACCTGTAATGTATATTCCATTTTGAGAGCCCGCTTTACATGAGGAAGTGTTTCATTTGAACAAAGTGTACCATGTACCAAGACTGCATCTCCCGACGTGAAAGGTGCTCTATAAATGGAATCTTGTTGTTGTTGTTGTTGTTGCATCTGTAAAACAGTTGTAAATTTGTTTTTCTGCATGCCTTATTAACATACTGGCTGAGGTCTGGTCTGCAGGACTATAAGGAAGTGTGTCACATTGACGGAGCCAATGGATTCCGTTAAGAATCATCTTGGTGCTGCAGTGCGAGGATAGATGAGATCAAATTGGCAAAATGGCCTTCTCCCTTCAAACCTGTCTTGTGATCTCCTTAAACTTTAATGAGCAAACTCCCTGGTGTTTTTCTGTCTGTTTACCTGAGGCATTACATCGCAGCATTAACCATGATTGTGTTTTTCCAAGGCTGTGGCCCCAGTGCCTTGTGCTTTTGTTACAAGCCAAGTTCAGTTGTCAGTGCCACAGGGCTGGCGCTATCCACAATGAATCTACCATCACAATTACTAGTTAAATAATTTTTAATTCTACGCTGGCTCCCATCTGTTTGCTACACCGTTTATTGTCCTTCTCCCTAGCCCCAGATTTTGGGTTCAATAGTAAACATGTTGATTTAAAGGCATATGCCAAATCCAGATCCCATTTTGTTTGTTTCGAGAAAAGTTTAAAGGATTCAATTGATGACTAACAATGACACTGGGTCACACTCAGGAAGTTGAGTGAATCAGCTGACCTTCAGGACGTGTCAGCAAGTCATGGGTGTCATCTGCTCATCAGAAATCAATGCCTGCAAAGAGTTTTCTTGTGGCTTTCAGCTGGTAGGATTTCTGATTTCAGATGGACAGCAGATGACCAATAATTCACAAACCTGACACACTATCTGATATTAACAAAAATACATCAAAAGAGGCTAGCCATGATGTCAATCAACTACTGTCAGAACGAGTCAGAAGGTTGTGGGTTCAAGTCCCACACCAGCAACATTTCTCTACAAACGCAGTCACTACACTTCAACACAATTGTTCTACAGCATTTTGACATTCCAGGCAAACGGAATGCGAAGATTATTATTGTTGTTATGAAATACCAACATTTGGGATTCCAGTTTTCTTGAGAAGTCAAGGTGAAGGGTCAAGACTCACCGTGCAAGATGCTAGGAATGCTCAATGGGGTGGGTGGGTGGTGGGGAAGGGAAAGTAACTCGAGACACAGAAACGTTTGCAGTAGATAGAGCATCCCTTAAATAAGTTATTCCTTAAATCAGAACTACCAGGAGGTGGCACCACTCTCCAGGTAACTGTTTCCAGGTCCTTTCAGGATCCTGGCCCCGCCATTTTGTTTGGTCCTGCAGCAAAAGTGGTTTTATTTAGTATATTCTAGGTTCTACATTATGCTCTAGTTTCCCCCCCTTTTGTTGCTGTTTTCCCTTCATTGATCAGCTGAGGAGAGTGGGGGGGGGGGAACAATAAACATCACCCTATTAACATCAACACGTGAAACGATTCAAACAAATGAAAATTAATTTATTTGATCGTTAGCAGAGAAAGCCAGTACATATGCAAATTGTGACCTTCCAAAGGCAACTAACTGCGTGTTACAGTCAGAGGATAGAGTGAGAAAAAACTATCTAATCCCATGGCTCTCATTCAGAGCACCAAGTGCTGGCGAAGGTGGGGGTTGTCTATCATTCTGTGCACCAGTTAGTCTGTAAATTGCTTTGTGTGTATAATGACTGGGTTTGAGGTTATTAAAAAGTCACACAGCACACATGTGGACACATGTGTCTCCTCCCCCTCACACAAGACAAATCTACATTTACAAACTTCTCTCAAATGGCCATACTCTGAATTCAACAGCCCCTATCCCTCTCCTTGTAACAGTTTCTGGAATCTATTAGCTTCCAATTTCAGCTATATAATCAATGTGACTTTCAGCTGTATATCAATGTAACCTTCTGCTTTGTTCCAATTAATAAAACCTGAGCTTTGGAGAGCTTTTATTTGCTCTTTTGCCTTCAGTGAGCTCCCACACGCACAAAACCAAGTTGGCAGTTTCAAGGTTTATAAACTGCAACCCTCTCAGCCGGTGTTATCCTACATAAAACACTCATCAGCCTCTGTCAATTAAGAAAGAGGCAATGAGATAAAGACAGGAAGTACAAAAGGACACTTGGAATGGGACAAACAGGTGTGTGGTTATGGGTAGTTGATTGGAGTGTTCTCTCTGAGTTACTATAAAGAACCCAACTAACATACCCAGTCTTTAGATTGAGAATCATTACATGTGTCAGAACAAAACTGATTTTGGACTGAAACAGAATTTGAGATTAGAAAGAATGAGAAAGAAGCAAAATGAATTCTGCAGAAGCAGATGCTGTATCGAGGTATGTGTCAATACTGTGTCCATTAAGGTTAGTCTCTGTCTCCAGTGAGCAAAGCTGGGCAGTGATCATCAGGATGTCCCTAGGCAGGGCTTGCATTGAAGGAGGGTGCCCTAAATTGGGCACTCTTAGTGGGGTATGCATCAAAAGGTCCTCTGTCCGTGGTGATCTTACCACCCTGATGTCGGTCATGTTTATAGGTGGAAAGGTTTACTTAAACACCCCCCCCCCCCCGCAAATGATGGTGAAAAAATAACTATCAATACTAGCTGTTGAGAATTGCATTGCAACAACAAGCGGCATTTATATAGTGCCTTTCATGCGATGGAGCGCTTTAAATTAAATAAAAATCCAAAAGCAGCATCCCTAACTGTAGTTAAATTACTTTGCTTTCCTTCTCCCTCTTGAGTTGATTCTGTTTCTCAGTCCATGAAAGGTCTCTAATGCGATTGATTCACCAGCATTTTTGGCACTGTCCCTCTTCCCAGATGGTATCCACTTACTCCATTCCCCAGAGATGTCATTTTTTTTATTAGATAAAGAATCTATATTTAAGATCATCATTTCAAACAAGCGTGCACTTTGTTTTTTTAATTGTAAACCATATTGCTCCTTTAGAGAGGAGGAGGGAAGCCTGTGCTAGTGTTTGACAATGGTGCCAGGTATGAAAGCATTCAGTGCACCTTCCCTCGTTCACTCACAGGTTTGTCTCTCCCTCCCTGTTTCTCTGACTCTTTCTCAGACATTATCTCTCATTTTGTCTCGCACTGTCTCTCACTTTCTCTTATTCCCTTTTCCCCCTCTATCTTTCTCACAGGCACTCTTTCTCATTTTCTCCAACACCGTATCTCATTCTATTTTTCTCTCTCTCCTACTGTATCTGACTATTTCTCACTGTATCTCACTCCCTCAAACGCATCACTTTCTCGTTCTGTCTCTTACTATCTCATTCTATTTTGCTTGCTTTATCTTTCAGTCTCTGTCTTGCTTCCTTCCTTTTTTTTCCCCACATGCTACCTCCTTGACCAGTGCTTGGGCATCTTTCCCTTCTCCATCCCTCTTGGCTCCCACCCCCAGCTCAGCTGCCAACCCAGTACTGTTAAGTACCTTGGCATGTAATAGGAGAAACTCCCTTTTCTTTACAAATACTGTTGCAGGATCATTGACACCCACCTGAACACGCAGACAGGGCCTTGGTTTAATGTCTCTCTCCAAGGATGGCACCTCTGACAATGCAGTAATTCCCTAGTTCTGTGTTGGAATGTCAGCCTGGACTGTGACCTTCGAGTGTCTAAACGAGGACATTGAGGCAAAACAGGCCTAGAAGTAACATGTTTCAGACTGAGTATGTTTTGTTGAGCCAACTTCGGTGCCTTAAAAGTGATGTCCAAAATTAATGTTCAGCAGAATAAACAGCAGCAGGTTTCACAGTGAGATATCAGATTCCATCTCCCACAGGCCCAATACACAGGGAGCTCCGAGGCTGGTGCTTGTGGTTTCTCTGACTGGTGCTATTCTGTGCACGTTCCATCTTCCAGTCCTTCGGTTACTGGCACAAGTATAGAATTGAGTAAATTGAAATATGATTTTAATAATGCCCTTGGAGCCCCATGCGATGCTGATGTTGCAGTATGCCTTCAGGATCCCAACATCACATCGGCACTTCACACTAGTTTGCTTTTTTAAATCTGATGTTTCTTTTCTTTTTTCTGGATTTGGTTCTACATTGCAGGGCCCCGCCCAAACAGGTCATTCATGCTTGGCTGATGGTACGGTCCATCATTCAATTGAATTTGTAACACCGATTGCACTAATGACAATCAGCTGATGGAATTAGGAAGTACCCTGTGCTGCATTTTTGATGGTCGTGTGCAGTTTCTGAAGGGCATCAGCTACACTGCGAATGAACAATCACATTCTGTGTTGCTTTAGCTCAGACAAGTGACAATGAAAATAAATATGGCTCCAGTGATGATGAAAGGGTGGTTTAGGAGCCTCCTTGAGACAAAACAACTACCAAAACAAGCAGAACCACCAGGGATATGATCCGTGTTCAGCCCAAACTCTTGCAGATTGGAGGCAAAATCGCAATGAGACTACAAAGAGAGTGCAATGCAGTACTGGAATGGGACTGGATTGTACATGAGATTTCTATGGCAGTCAGGCTCAGGCACATTTTGAGAGCTGCATTTGGAAGTGATTTTTTTTCCCCAGCTCTGTCGACCTTGAAACGTGAAGCGACTCACCAGCTTTTAGGGTCTATATCCCTGGTTGTTTCTCTGTATTCTTACCGCATCTGACCCCTGTATCCTGGCTGCTGAGCGCTTCAGCAGCCCACTGACTAGCGTAAGGATAGATAACGTCCCAGTGTTGATGGAACACAAGCCTCCTGAGCTGTTAGCATCTTAGAAATGTCATGTCAAAGGCGACAGTCAGTGGGAGGCGAATTCCACTGGGTCTAGATTCATTCCATTTTCTTAATATTTCAGAGTGTCCAGAGTTTGGCAAATTCTTCTGCGTGTTAATCTTTAAACTAGTATTCTATCAATTCTTCTGAGAATGACAGAAATATGACTTTAAAGTTTAGACTGAGTGAAGATTTGCTAAATTCTGGATGCTTTGAAATGCTAAGAAAATCGAGTAAACGTGGACCCAGGTGGAACTTGTACCCCAGGTGACCTAGAACGTAGAGGTACATTGGATAGAGGTTTGCTTAATTTACCCTTCAGTAACCTTCCTTAAGAAATTGAATGGAAATTACCAGCAAAAGTAATGAGAACTTGTCAACATGAGAATAATATTACATATCAAGTGTTTTTAATTTCAATAACAAAATGGAGCAAACTGAACAGAAACACCTCACGACCTTGGGTGGCGGTGAAACTGATAAGCTTCCCACTTTAAACATCAGCCAATCCCCTCCAATACGCCAGACACTAATAACCTGCTTCCAGACATTGCTTTTCTCTCTGGAGTTTCCTGTCCTGCTGTTAAAATACCTGCCGTAGTTGAGTGGGACTGGCCCTTTAAGAGTTCTCCCCCCACAGTAAGAACTTTGTCGTTTACCCCTCAAAATGCCTCTGATTTGGGCTTAATTAACTTCTTTAGAAAGTCTGTTAAGAAAGTTAATTGTAGCCCGAAGTTACAGGACCTGGATTGCATTGCAGTTGAGCTGTTGAGCTTGGGATCTCGCGGCTTGGTTTTCAGCAGTGCTGAAAATCTTTTGTTATCTATGTGCATTATACACTATTTATTCATCTTACTGTATTTTTACAGTCAGATAGTCTAACAGTTGTAGCAGTCTCTCTAAGAGCAGAGATGTTGAATGCACTGTGCCCCCTCACTATATGGGCTCCTGTTGGCACCTGTGTTTGGGTTCAGTTAATAGCATTTCACGCCTGCGTGTCATTCAGTCCATGAACCTGGGGAAAAATCGGCTGCAGTTGAATAGGGATTTCAGGGAAATTACAGGATAATTAGTGGTAATTAAAGAGCAAAACCTCCAAGTCTTTAAGAGAAGAGAGATGATCTCTATCGTTCCCTCGTTATCCTGCGCCCCCTCCTCTTTATAATGCCACTCAGCGCTCACAAAATATTTCGCCCACAAAACATACAGTCAATTCACTTTACAGTATATTCTGTTGCTTTGGGATGTCTTGAAAATGTGATAAGGAGCTATATCAAATGCAAGGATTATTAATACAGTTTATTGTGGATTGAGTGACTTAATCCACTATAGGGCCAGCCTTACTGCATGACGGCCACTGGCAAATTACAGAATGAAATGAACTGTATCCTCTACACTGACACTCACTGTCAAAGCTCCCATTTGAAGGATGACCAGGCAAACGAGAGCCCATGGAACTAAGTCCCAGGACCATGAAAAAGAATAAAATGCCTTGAAGAGCGTTGGAGGAGGCAAAACAATGATTCTTCCACCCAATAGAACTTCAATATTACTGAACACCAGAACGTCTCAGGAAACAGCCTATCAAAATCCACCCTATTGAATCCATCCATGACCTTAAACCCCTCTATCAAGTCTCTTCTCAATTGTCTCAACTCTAGAGAGAAAAGCTTCAACTTGTCCACTCTTTCCTGATGGCTGTATCCACTTATCCCTGGCCACGTCTGTAAATATATACTCTTCTCTCTCTAATGCTACATTATCCTTCCTGTACTGTAGTGACCAGAACTGCACACAATCCCCCAAGATCTAACCAAGAATTGTTAATGAATTGTAAGCTGTTTTTTGAGTGCTCTATACTTTTAGTGCATTTTATGCGGGAGGGAATATGATTTCAAACTTTAAAAGCCCTGAAAGCAATAAATCATGCCCCAGCCTTAAAAGTGATGCACAGAAACAAGAGGGCAATAAGACTTTCAAATCTCTCGCAACCTGGATGATGCCTTAGAAAAGCAGAGTGCAGCTGCAGGCCCCAATTAGATATTGTATTTCTGCTTGAAGCGGCTGCTGTGAATCTGTGTGTCTCTCATTCCTTTAAACTAATTTCCAGTGTGCTTTCTGAGGTGCCGTGATGTGGGCACTGGAGAGTCGGGCCCAGGAGCTACTGTTAATTATTTAACACGTTGCTGCAGCTTTGACTTAGGTGAGACTTTGAAGATTATCGAGGCTTATAGGCGTCTCCTTGACATTACTCCCGAGAAACTAATGAAAAGGCAGATTTGACCAGTGTGGGGCAATGGAAAGGGCAAGAAAAAAAACTTTGAAAGGTGTTAGTAGCTGCCTGTTTTTCTTTCATCAACCCGGACTCGAAAGCCAATATCTCTCACTCGGTTTCAGCCTTCAGTGAGCCTATGGTTGAAGGGTCAGCTTCCAGCTCACAGAGGAGGCTCTAAGATTGTTTTCCACCCATCCCAAAGTCTCCATCATTCCTTCCTTATTTCAGAGTATAAATTTAGAACCATTTGCAGCACAGAAGAAGGCCATTCGGCCCATCGGCTCTGTGCTGGCTCTGTTAAAGATCTATCCATTCAGTGTTCGTGTCAATCACACTGAGGAAAGTCTGATGAGAATGTTCAGATTTTGGTTCCCACTTAGGAGCAGATTCTTTTTAGAATGTTTTAAAAAAAGCAAAGTTTATCCATTGCCAGCCAATTCCCAATAGCAACCATTCGCCATGGGATTTTACTTTGTAACCTGTGGTGAGGAAGGGTCAAGACAACGGGACTAAGGCAGATGTGCGACTTAGACAATTAGATGATTTGTAAGGAACAGACTTATGCATGCGGTACTGTACTCTGATCCCATTCCCTGCTCTTTCCTCATCATGTCTGTACTGGTGTTAGCTAACCACTGGACTGCTATGATCTTATTCGCCTGCATTTTTCCCAGAGTACTTAAGTATTTAAATGCTGTTGTGGACTTGGCCTCGGCAACCACTTGTGATAAGCATTCCATATTCTAACAACATTCTGCATCTAAAATATCTCCTAACCTTTCCCCTTTCTCTTCTGATGATAATCCTCTGTGTGTCTGTCTCTCTTCCTCGCTCTTGATGTGATGTAGTGCCTGATGTGAAAGTTCCTATATGAATGTAAATTGTTGTTTTCCTCTCTTTCACTCATTCCCTTTTTTTTTCTCTTGCTTTTTTTCTTGCTCTTTCCACTCTCTTTCTCTTTCATTCACTCTCCAGCAAATGTGAGCAAATCTATCAGCTCACGCAATTAAAAAGTTACAGAACAAATAGTTTAGAGAATGGCTCTCATTCTCTGTCTTTCCTTGTTCTCTGTCTTTCTCTATCACATCACTGAAGATTGCCATCTCTCCTTATTTTTCTTCCTGTGTCTGCACACAGGTCAGATATCCTATAAATAAATAGTAGATTCCCATAGCTCTGACAGTACTATGTGTGTATGTGTTATGTCTGAAGAGACGCATGAAGCCTCTCATGCCCTCCTACTTAAAGGGCAAATAAACAAACTGGTCCTGAGAATTGCCACCAACCACATGGTTAAAGTCAGGATCCCGTTATTGTGAGATCGAATGGGAGCAGCGGGACAGAATTCCAGGCTGGAATATCCGGATTGCACTGCCATTAAAAAAATATGCTTACGAAACTCAAGTGTGTCCCTTGGAATCTGCTCGAGACAACATTGCTGCTTACACCACATTTCTCTTTCTGTTCTTTTTCCCACCCTGGTTGGGCTCACACCTTCCACTTTTACCATTCTGATATTTATCCCATTATAAATATCAAACCACAAGAAAGTTTTTTTTAATCAACTTCATTTTCTCTTCCCTTCAATTCTGAACTTTACATGACTATTTAAATTCAGAGAAAATTTCTGTTGTATAGTGACTGTATTTGTTAGGCAGATCATAGAATTATACAGCATAGAAGGAGGCCATTCGGTCCATCGTGTCTGTACTGGCACAGCAACCAATTTGCACAAAGCAATGTTCCACAAACCGTTATGGAGTAAATGACCAATTTTATCTGGAATTGTCAGCCAAGACTACTGTAAGAAACTCCCTTCTCTTTTCCAATAGAACAGTGGAATGATGTCCGCCTGAACAGTCACAGATAGGACCTTGGTTTAATATCTCATCCGAAGCACAGCAAGTCTAATAATGCAGTATTCCCCGAGCACTGCACTGGAGCATCAGCCTGGACTGTGAGCTCAAAGTCCCTGATGGAGAAGCTTGGCTGACGGAGATGTAATGAATCTTCAAAGAGATGAAGCAGATGCCATCTATCCGCACTGATTCTCAAACGATAGTCAGCTCTGAAGTTGGAGCTGTGCCGTTCTTAGCCCTGGGAACATTCACTATCTGATTTTGTTTCCTGGGGAGCAAATGACTATATTGGTACTTTTCTGCAATTTAGTGATTATCCTGGTAACTTCTCAAATGATTGGTTCCGTGCTCTAACTGTGACGCTGTGACATTTTCACTGATGGGAAAATGACCGCAGTGTTGGAACTCCACCTCCTCCCCACAAGCAATCCCAGATCCTTGTTCAACTTTGAAAGCATTTACATAGAAATTTTCACTCAGCCTACCTTCTACGACATTCACTCCTGAGTTTTTTTTTATTTTTATTCCTTCCTCTTTCGGTGGAGAACGACTTGACAGTGCAAGTGGGTTTATAACAGCTTAGGTGACATTTGATAAACAGCCTCCTTTATTATCTGGGACACACTCCCTGACTGTAATTTTCTTCCCTCCTGTAATGGGGTGAAATCTCTTCACTTCAGGACTGGTATTAATTAAGGCTTGTTCCACTGAGTCCATTTGAGTGAACACGGTTAAGCTGCAGCCTTGCTCATGCTAGCCTGAACTCTGTATGTTCATGGACGTACAGCATTGCATACAGCTGCTTTGAAGATAAATTGGCATCACGATAAATTGGCATTGCGAAACAGACCAACTTGCCTCTGTGGTTTATATTCAGACTGACGCCGGCTGATGTGATTCATCAATTGAATGTCCTGATGTTTATCTTTACCAATTTCAAAACCAACTCTGCACTAAAAATGACAATAGTGACTATTTGGACTTGTACAGCACTCGCCACGTTGGCAAAACGTCCCAAGGTGCATTACAAAGAATGAGTGGGAGCCCGAGCTGAGAGGGAGAATGGGGGATATGTGTGTGTGATGGCCAAATGGACAGTTGATGAAAGAGCTTTTGAGATGATTTAAAAGCAGAGGTGGTAAAGTGGCTGACAGCTTGCAAGCCAGTGGTTGGGTAGTGTGGGCAAGGATCATGAAGCAGGCCAGAGTGAGTGGAGCAGAGGGAGTTTTAGGGGTAGATTGGTAAGAGCCAAGGCTCAGCAATCGACAGAATGTGTGTTGGGGGTAACTGCTAGAGTTTAGAGTGGCATTTAGTATGATAGAGATAAAGAATAATCTCCTTTGTGCATCTTTACCTGAGTCACATTATTGGTCTGGGGCCAGTGGGAGTGAATATTTAACTGTCTATAATTTCCATCTCGTACGTCACAAAGTTCAGGCATGTTTCAAACGGGCTTCCCTTTGGAATCTGCTCGAGACAGAATCACAGCAGATTTGTTCAGATGGAAAAAGGAGCAGCACTTCTCCGCAGGACTCCGCACAAGCGTGGGGGGAAGCTAGATTGACATACAGCCAGCTGGCCAAAGCAGATGAGACACGGCTTGGCATTGAGCAATCCTTTGTTGTGTGTGGATGAGCAACTCTGTGTAGGATGGAGCTGATTGATGCAAAAAAGAGAGAGAAGGGAATTAAGAGGGGATAAGGGAGAGGAGAAAGCAATTTCATGCAAAGTACAAACAATGACATGGACTAGTTTAGAAATTGTTTTTCTTCACTTTCTTAAAAAGGCTTCCAAATAATACTGAATTTATGAATTTTCCACAATTCTACTCCATCTTAACTCTTGAAGCTAAAATGGTCCACAGGCTGAGATTAGGTGAAATTCTATTTCCCTGGTGTTTTCTGTCTCCCCAATATAACAATAATCTATGCATTTGATATAGCGGCTTATCACATCGTTGAGACGTCTCAAAACACTTCACAGGATATACCATAAAGTGAATTGACTATGTTTTGTGGGCGAAACTCTGCAGCCAATTGTGCACAACAGTGTCTCGCAGATATGAAATGTTTCAATCTTAATTACTCCCTTCTGTCTGCTCGTAGGAGGCAGAGTTTTTTCACAACCGAGAATTTGTTCCCAAATCTGTGTATAAGTGGAAATATTGGCTGTAACTTTGCTTGGAAGTTTGGCTTGAAATGTAATGATATACACAAATATATTCCCATAAAGAGATGAAGACATTCTATTCTGTCCTCTAAGAAACAGGACGTCCACACATAGCAGATCTTCTTATTATTATTATTATCTGCCTCCCCAGTACTGTGTGCTGTAAGGCAGTTTCCACTGCAGGGTGATGTTCCAGTGCAGTATTTTGGGAGCTCTGTGATGTTGGAGGTGTGATCCTTTAGATGCGATGTTAAACCGAGGTCCTACCTGCTTCTTCAGGTGGACGTTAAAGATCGCACAACACAATTCAAAACAAGAAGAGAGTTTCTCCTCATGTCGACCGGGCCAACAATTCACCAGATAAAAATTGGTCATTCACTTCTAGGCTTTTTGTGGGACACTGCTGTGTGCAAATTGACTTCTCTTTTCGTATAGTGCTATGAGATCTCTAACATCCACATCAATAGGCAGATGGGATTTTGGTTTAACATCTTATCCAGAAGACAGCACCAAATGGATGAAAGGGATCCAGTTTAATCTCCCTATCATTTGAACGCATGCTGAGATAATATGTTGATAGGAGTGATGTGATGACAATCAAGTGCAAAGTTAGACTGTATTTTTTAAATTATTCAGCCATTAATGCAAGCTTCTCATTAAATCGAGGCAGCACGCTAATTACAGGGCTGCTCGCTTTACTCTTGTGTACAAATTTCCTACCAATTTGCATTCCTAATTCTGACCCAGTTTAAATGCCAAGTCAGCCACTCTTTAACTTTTTAGACTCATCCATACTTTTGCTGTAAGGTTCTAAGCACTCGTGAGCCCTTCGCTCTCCGAACTTGTCAGGTTGGTGCAAAGACTTCTGATCTGAAACAATCCGAAACAACCTGTTTTGCACTCAGATGGAAGCAGTCCTCAGTCCTCACTGCCATTCCAGCCTTTAATGCCTTCCTGTAACTGACTCACCAAGCAGTGCAGCTATTCTTTCTCTATGATCAACACCATTCATAATTTTGAAAACTTCCTTTACATTGTCCCCACGGACATCTCTTTTCCTGGCAAAGAACAATTCTCTAAAACTGTAACCTTTCCTCCTCTGGTATCTTCCTAGTTAGTCCCCGGAGTACCCTCTCTGTGGCTGTGATATCCTCTTTGGAATGGTTTTGTGTTCCCAGCTACAAAATTCTGCTGAACTTCACTTGTATAGTTGTACATCCATAGTTGCTACCAGCCTCAAATACAGAGAGCCATGCCCAGACCGACAGAGAGAACAACTGTAGCGATAAGCAAATCCATTCAGATCACTCAGGGCAGCGTAGAAAGTCTGTTGATAACTTCCCTGGTTAATGAGCCCTGTCAAATGAAAGCTTTCTTCTTCATCTGAAATGTAAAAAGCCCGGTGCTATGCTCCAAGCTGATGGCTTGTGATATGTAGAGCAATAGTAATCCTCTTACCTTTATTATGTCACTTGTCCATGGCTGACCTACATCAGGTTTCTCAGAACCTGGCAATGATGTGGGAGGACAAGAGATATTAAAGCGGCATTTAATTTCCAATACATGATTCACCTTTAGGCACTTAGCCTCAGTCACTGTATGCTCTCTGAAAATCCCTTTGCCTTCAGCTTTCTCATGAAACAGATGACTAGTTTATTTGGAGAAAGAAATAAACCATGAAATGAACGACTAGCAAGTTTGGAAACTCTTAAAAGGAGGAGAAATCTCTGAGGAAACCATATAGATATGAGGTTTTATATAAAATTTTAATTGGGATTGAAAAAGACCACACAGAATTCTTTCAGATATATCGAGACAATAGAACAAGAGGCAATATGTTTATAGCTGCAATTTCAGGACAGATAAATGGGACCTTGGATTAACATCTCGTCCGAAGGACCGCACCTCCGATAATATAGCACATCCTCAAGAGTTCTACCAACTGAGTCAGGCTGAACACAGATTATTTACATGGGGTTAAAAGCTATGTATGAGGGGAAAAAGTAGGTAAATTGGACTGAATGGTTAGCTCTTTCAAAGAGCCACTGCCAAAAATGGACTGAATGGCTTTTTTTCTATGTTGTAAATTTCTATGGTTCTTTGACTGCTAACTGGCAAATGAAGTTCAATGCAGATAAATGCAAAGTGTTGCGTTTGGAAAGCAAAAATGGAAGGAAAATATACTCGATGGAAGGGATGGAACATGATAAAGGGGAAGCTTAAAGACACCAAGGAGTGTTTACGCATTGTTCACTCATCCGGAACATGATCCATCAACCCTCCCGTCAGCTGCCACCCCCAGCTCAGGTACCAAGCCAGGATTGTTAAATGCCTGAGGCCATCTGTGATGTGTGCAAGAAACTATGTAAATTAATATTTGATGCATGTAACCCTTGCTCACAGCTCCCCATGTGGCTCAGTTGATAACTGCTTTGCTCCTCTGAAACTGAGCTGCACAGACGTGGAAACTCCCTGGTTTTCAGTTTCATTCCCAGCCTGTGCTGGGGCAGCTACAATCGGCCTCCGTGCCCTAGTCGAGGGATGTGAAGACAAAACAGCTAGGAATCTTGTTTCTAATTGCTCTAGCGTTCTCCGATATCTTATTATTGAAAGTGTGGAGATGTGGATTCTTTTAATTAGACTTGACCACATGAAGGCACAAGGAAGGGAGTTTTAATAACACAAAAACCGGCACATAAAGCTCCCATCTTCTCCCAGTCTGCAGGAGATGAGATGGCTCTCATTAGTGTCTATTATTGCCCTGTTGTAACTGATAGCAGAGAAAACCATCTGATCTCTTACAGACTGATAACATGAATTAACATAGCCTATTATTAATACAGTAGTACATGAATTAGCATAGCCTTCTAAGGAGCATAATCATTTGGAAGCACCGCGGAAAACCGGCTTCCGGAATTAAGATTGGATTTAAGAATTTTCCATGATCCTGTGCCACTTTAAGGTTTTAAGTTAATATGCTCTCAAAGGTAGAATTTTAGATCTATTGAACCTTGCAGCAAGTGAGGCTGAGACTGTAACAAGATTTAAGATTGGATTAAATAAATATTTGAAGAGAAACGATATAAAACAATACATGGAGAGAGTAGGGAATTGAGACCAAAGCGGGTAGGAGTGTTGAAATGACACGGTTACAATATCGGGCATTTTACCATCACTGCCTCTTTAATCTCCATTTCAGTACTGGGAGTGTGGGTGCATTTTTAAAGGTGCTATCCTTTGTATTAATGTCTGATTATAAGTGCTCATGTACCTGTTTAGGTGGATGTTAATGATCCCATGTCATTAGCCCTTGTATCTTTCAAGAGGGAAGTAGACGGGAATGTGAAAGCGAAGTGCTTGAAAGTGTATTGTTGGGGATAAGACTGAGCAATGGGGTTGATTGATCTCCTTGTTCTGTGAGCTGGTGCAGACATGGTGAGCTGAATGGCTGGAAAGAGAAGGGAGTTTCTCTCTCCTGATGTCCTGGCTAACAATCCCATAGATAAATATTCATTTCATGGCTGTTTGTGAGACATAGCTGTGGGCAAATTGGCTGCTGTGATCATACAAATACACGGTTTACAATAGTGCTTTGGAACGTTGTCCCAACAGGTAAGGTGCTATATTAAAAGCAAAGTTTTTTTTTATATAAGCGTCAAGCACTGGTCCACATTTCTATTGGTTCTTTCTAGTCCATGTTGGCATTATTAATGCATTGTTGGTTGGTGGGTAGTACAAAAGGTCTTCGTAATAGACACTTCAGACAAAATGAGATTTCTGAATGATTTAGTGCTAAGGTTATGAAACCACCTCTCAGTCCCAGTAGGTTGGAGGCAATAAAGACGCAGACGTTGACCGTTTCAACACACATGAAAATGCAATGAAACATCACTTCATTTGCAGCTTGTATAACAACATCATTGTTGACCGGGGCAATGCTGGAGTTGTCCACTTAAAAGGGAAGTAAAACCCAACCCTTTAAGAAGTGGACAAAATTCACCAAATGACCCAGCAACCATTTACCAGGGGGGGGTTCTGGTTATGAGTAGCGTTAGGGAATCTTTAACATATAGCGAACAGGGACTTCAGTTCTTATCTGAAGGTCGACACCTCTGGCAATGCAGATTTCCCAGCACCGCACTGGGTTGTCAAAGTCCTCAACATGAGGCTTAAACTTGCAACCACAGGAAAGGGTTTCAAAACAACCGAGCTCGGCTTGACAATAGCATTTGAAGGAGTTAAAATAAAATGATCAATAAACACAGTTTGTTACCATAATCCTGGTGTCTCGCTGCTCTTTCCGGAAAAATTAATTTAGCTATAAAGTAATTAAAATGTGTGTCTCTGCGGGGAGCAGACAGGAAATGAAACTGCATTTCAAGCACCTGTTAAAAGAGCACGAGTGCACTCTCTGTCAAATGCTGATTTACATTTATATTAGTCATGGTAGACCACAAATACTATTAGTTTTAAACTTGCAGTGCTTTCCAGCCAACCTAGCTTGGTGGCAGGTGAGCACGAAGTTCACACATCAGAGGTCAACTGGTTGTGTTGGCATTCAATGGCCAACTGGCTGGAGTGATTTCCCAGGTAGAGGTCAGCCACTTATATTGGTGTCAGAGGTTAAGTAGTTGTGTCCTGGAAAGCCAGATGCTCACAGGATGATGCATAATTGTAGAGACATTGGTCAGACATTGATATTCTGTCAATCTCCTGGATAGTTTGTTTGTCAGTCCTTTTGCCTTCAAGTTCAGAAGGTTGTGGGCTCAAGGCCCTCGTCAGGACTTGGAGCTCACAGTCTGGCTGGGATTCTAGGGAGTGCTGCATTATCACTGGTGCCATGCTTCAGATAAGCCATTACCCTGAGATTTTTCTTGCCCTTGGCAAGTGGGGTTTAATGGTCTCAGAATGTTCAGCATAATAATATAATAATAATAATCCTTACCATTGATATAGCACTTTTCAATTTTCGAGACGCCTCAAAGCACTTCACAGAATATACTGTAAAGTGACTTGACTGTATATTTGTGGGCGAAACTCAGCAGCCAATTTCGTACAGCAGCGTCCCACAAACAGGCACGGATTGAAGTAACCAATTTTTTATTATTTTTTTTCTTGAGCGCTTATTATCAGGCGTGTCAAATAAGGAAACTTGTTCAAGGTTTCGCCCTGGCCGGGAATCAAACCCAGGTCTCTCGCTGACGAGGCGAGTGCTCTAACCACTGAGCTACAGGACTTTACATGATTAGCCACCATATGCGCCATTGATTTGTGATGGCACTGTTTCAAAGTAGTTGTCATTACTGAATAGATATAAATTTAATGTCATAATTGTCATAATCTAAACCTCACCATTACACTGTTGGAAAACAAAAGGGAGTTTCTCCCAGTATTGTGGTTGACAGATCTCCTGATTAACTAGTCATTCGCTTCATGGGATGTTTGTGAGATCTTGCTGTACGCAAGGGAGCTGCCACATTTGCCTACAAAATACACTCACTACACTTGACAAGAATGTTCATTTAAAAAAAGCCATATGTTGCTATGATGGAAAGATGGTAGAGTGAGTATTCTGGATGGTGAGATCAAATGGACCGAAAGGTTTTCCTCACCAAACTGATCTTGTAGACTCCTCGGGAAGCTTTAAAGATATTTCAACATTAACAAATACTGTATGAAATGTGAAGATTATTGAAAATCCAATTGCTATAACAGGTTCCTGTATGACTCACAGAGTGAATCGAATGCAGACTATGCGATGGCAGCAATTCTCTCTGCTTATATAAGGCTTGCATACTGTAAGCATTGTCATCTGGTATTACCACTAACCAACCAAACTGATTTCATTGCTCAGCAAGCCATCCCCACATAGCTTAGTGCTTCATTCAATCCGATTTGGGTTTGAACTCTCTTATGTCTAATGAGAGAGAAGACAGTAGATACTTCATACATTGAATGTTTCTGCATCTCTGGATGTTAACTCAAGCGCAATGATCTGTGATGGGGAAATATTTAATTTGCTGATTTCCTGATGATTTGTTTTTTTTGTATTTTCTTTCAAATGTAACAAAAAAAATGTCACTCAATTCACGACTGTTGTGGGACTCCCTGTGTGAAATTGGCTGCCGCCTTTCGCCCACAAAATATACAGTCACTACTCTTTATAGTATGTGCTGCAAAACTCTTTGAGACCTCTCGAAAAAGTGATAAGGCGCTATATCAAATGCAAGGATTATTATAGCAATTTACCAGATCACCTGAGAGATTGGGATAATATTCCTGTGCGGTCTCAGTACTGCAGGACACTGCTGATCTCACGCCAGCAAGCCAGACTTGTTAGCGGTACTTGGAGAAGCAGACTGGTCACCAGGGGCTGGGATTCTTCCCACTTGGTTCCTGTTAATACTGCAAGCCAAAACCCTAATGAATAGGTTGGTCCAAACTGAACAAACGGGAAGCTTGCCAGACAGTGTTTATAATGGCAAGCTGTGTGGTTTTAGTTGGTTAAACTCCAGCAGTACCCCAATGTACACTGTGGGGTTCCCAAGACCTTGGCTCTTGCCAACTTGTGTCTAGTGCTTTAGAGGATTAGGGAAGCAGGAAAGAGAGTGCGCACTCCCTTACCAGACAAAGGAAATTTCCATGCATTATGCGGAACTCCCAGTAGTTTGATTTGGAGACTCATAAGCACGATGATGGGTTTCTGCGTGTGTCAGACACCCGGCAGAGCAAAACACATTGCCTCACAGCTGCTCTTGTGAAATATGATTGGCAGCTGGAAAAGTGCTGAATATTTAAAAGGTCTTCAAACTGTGTGAATAAATCCCCACAGTGTTCTGGGGAGTTTCGTAATGCTTAATGGTGATAATTTGCAAACAGCACAAAAATTTAAAAAAATACGAGAAATGTTTCCATTTATGGAGAGCGTTTCACTGGGATGAGAGAAAATTAGTATTTAAAGGTTGGATTTTTACAATGTCTCAGTTCCAACTGTGTTCTCGTTTTAAAAAAACCACACTGCCTGATTGTTTGTATATCATTCTGATCGGTACAGCAGGAGCGAATTCTCAGAATGTGCCATAAAACTGATAGAAAACTCCACTTTATTATTATGAATCCACTGGGAATAGTTTCATTGTTGCTGCCATTGACTGTACATTGTGCCGTCCATTTACGTAAAGTGTCTAGTGTTCAGATGCGTTTTTTTTAAGAAAAAGGGACATTTTCAGAGGAAGATCAATCTAAATAGAATGAAAAGGTACTGAGCGCTTCTTTCTCTTTAAAAATAAATTAAGTTCACCAGCTTTCCTTGAAAATGCTGTATTTCCAGTGTTTATTGAGCTGATCTCAGGCACAGCATCAATGTTGTAGTCGAGCTAATCTCAGCACCTGTAGCTTGGGGAGGAGAGAAGAGAAAAAATAATAATGTAGTTCCTATGCCTGTTCAAGGATCTCCCCGCCACTCTGTAGTTTGGGAGGTAAACATCAGGGCTTGTGATATCATTCCCTTCCCTGCGGGCTCGAACAGCCTGCTACCAATCACTGTCAGTCTCGCACATGAATGATCCCCACTTTGATAAGGTGCTGGAGATGGATGGAAAAATGAACCATTGCGGATTTGAGCATGGCATGGGACTTCTTCCCGACGTGAAAGGCTCTATACAGATGTAATTTTGTTGTTGGTGTAGTGGAGGGGAGAAATAGCAGTGGAAATAAAAGGCTGGGAATTCCATTTCAGTCTAGATTGAATCTATTTATGTAGCATTTAAACTATGTAGCTTAGACTCTCGGCAGCACCTGGGGAGCTCTGCTTTGTCCGAGGTGCTGTCTACCTGTTCAGGTATAGAGCCTGTGTATTTTGTAGATGAGAAACCATACCCAATTTGCACACAGCAAGTTGTCTTGGGTTGGAAATGTTCTTTCCCTATGGCTCCTTAGGCTGATTGTAATTGGTAGAAGGCCAACCGTAAACAGAACGTAAATGTAGTGATTTTATAATCCTTCCTCCTTTATTAATGGAATCCCAATTATAGTAAGTCATAATAGAAATGCAATCTATGATAGATCCCTAGTGGCTTTGAGTTCAAGCCCCGCCTGGAGCTTTGATCTCATTCTTGCCTGAGACGCCAGTGCAATGTTGTGAAAGTGTTATATTGTCAGAGCCACCAGAATCAGATGAAGTGTTAAACCGAAGTCCCGTCTGCTCAGATGGATGTTAAAGATTCTGTGACATGATTAGAAAAGAGAAGGGAGTTTCTCTCGATGTCCTAGACAACAATCCCTCAGATACAATTTCCCGTTCACTTAATGGCTGGTTGCGGCACATTCCCGTGAGCAAATTAGACACCGTGTTTGCCTACCAACACACAGTCCCTACACTTGACAATTTCCTGTATTCTAGGCGCTGTATTAAATACAGGAATTATGATTTAGGATTTGGAGAGATTTGGGAGCAAACTCTGAGTTACTGAACTTCAGTTCTAGTCGGCTGGGATTTCAGTTGCACTTTTTCTTCTGGCAATTGCAGCCACGAACGAGCACATTACAGATATAAGCAGCTGCCGGAGACTGCCTCTGTTTAACACTACGCCTTTTCACAGTAAACCTTCTTCTCATGAAGCTGTAATGAGCAGCCTCTTGTGGTAACATTCATTATTTATGCTCCTTTGTTTGTTCCTGCTGCTTTACACTGTAATTTCACTCAAGTGGTTCTGCACAATGGCATAAGTCTGCACCTTTTCATAAACACCGATTGTTCTCGCACTCACTCACACACAAGAAAATGAAACCGGGCATGTATTTTCCAGAGGGGACGAGAACCTATTATGGTTTACCGGCGTTTTCAGTGAGAGAGAGAGAAATTGTGGCTCAAAGGCACAGAAAACTGTAGGCATTTCTGTCTGTGCTGAACATGTCCCATTATATTAAACAACACACAGCCACAATGCCGTATGGAATGCTGTCTGAACCACGCCTGTTGGGTACATTTTAGTGGCTGAGGAGATGCATTAGCAGTTCATTGTTCCAACCATATTCCTGTAATTCACATCTGAAATCTTGTCATTTAAGGAAATATCGGATAAAAATTATGGTATTTTGTTCCTCAAATTAGTCCAGAGATTAGTTTAAGAAACACATTGAAAAAATATTTTAAAAATGTTCTCCCCTACCACCCTCCATTTCCCCTCAAATCACTTTAATTACCGTAAATTAGTTAAAGACAGCATATAATGGAAAAGCATATCAAAGCTCTTGGCAGGGAATTGTGTAGTGTCAAGTGTAGTGACTGTGTTTTGTAGGCGAACGCGGCAGCCAATTTGTGCACAACAGTGTCCTACAAACAGACCAGTTTTATCAGGGGGATTATTGACCAAGATACTGTGAGAAACTTCCTTCTCTTTTCGAATAGCACCATGGGATCTTTACAGTCCACTTGAACTGACAGACGGGACCTCAGTTTAACGTTTCCTCCAAAGGACAGTACCCACAACATCTCCTCCAGCTCAGCACTGGAGTGTCAGCCTGGCTCATAATCTTGAAGCTCTGTACCATATATTTTTGAGGAGTTTTTTCTGCTACTTATTATCCATACGTCTTTGTTATTGTTATTTTTATCCATATTTATCAAGATTTTATTTTTAATGTAAAATGTTACTCTGGGGAAAAAAGTCAGTTTGCAGGAGCCTCTCATCAACGCGATGCAGTGCCTCCTGCTGGAAAGTGCCTGCGTGTAATAACCAAGTGAGAACAGGATTGAGCTCAGCTGTGATGCGCTCCAATCGAGTGACCTGCCAGTGCTCGCTGGCTGTGCCTGCGAATGAAGAAAGGGGGCTTTACAAGCTGTGCATCTGTTCCCATGTGCACTTCAGAGCCTTCAGGCGATGAGGATAAAAGATTGGGAAAATAATCAAAGAAGGTGAGACTGTTTACCATCTGGGCCAGGCTGACACACTTTGCATACATTAAAGGCGTCAGTCTGGCTCAGATGGTAGCACTCTCGCCTCTGAGTCAGAAGATTTTGGGTCCAAGCCCCATGTCGGGAACTTTGAACTCAAAATCTAAACCAACACTCTGGTGCAGGGATAGGGGAACCCTGCACTGTTGGTGGTGAAGTCCCGCCTGTAATTTAGGTGGTAGTTCCCTTGGCATTATTCAAGAGAGGAATTTCTCCGGGTATCTTGGTCAATGATGCCGTGTGGGGGTTTATTTAGAATTTCACTGACACTATGTTAAAAACCATGAAGGAGATATCTGCATTTACAGCCACAGCAGGCTACAAAGAGTGCTGTGCAGGGGTATGTTATCACACTCATGCAGCCGTACAGCTGAGTGTTTATAATCAGATGCTTCTGGTGAGAAGGTGATGGTTGGAATCCTTCAGGTGAGATTTAAAGCCAGCTTCACACTAGTGTTTGCAGAAATACCTGTGCTGACACAGGGTTTAAACCCACTCATTACAGGATGATATCAATGGATAGCGGCTGTCAGGGGCAAACTGGCAGGAATTTATCTGTCGGATAATCTGCCAAAGGCATCTGCCTTTCTCCATTTCCTGTAATTAACTTGGGGACTTCTCGATTGCACCAGTTAAGCTGTCATTTATTGCGCTTTGAAAAGCATGAAAGTGGCAAGTTGTAAGATGGGGGGCTTTTACAAACCAGTCACTGTATTGTGTCGTGAATCAGGCCTGTCAGATCTTTGTCACTTAGCGTTTCTGAAGATCCGTTACACTCCATGCAGAAGAACATTCTGTATCACATCAATTTTAGCAGGGTAGAAATTACATAGAACATTACAGCACAGAAACCGTCCATTTAGCCCAACTAGTCTGTGTCAGTCTTTATACTGTACATGATTCACCATCCCTCTTTGCTTATACCCCTCTATTCCATTCTGCCTTATGCATGCTTCACGTTTCCTCTTAAATACAATTTTTTTTTTGTTTTGACCACAACTTTTGACACATTCTCACCACTTTCTGCATAAAGAAACTCCCTCCTGAACTCTCTTTTAGATCTTAGTTTCCCCCCAAAAATACATCAATTCACTAAACAGTAAGGCGCTATATCAAATCTAAGGATTATTATTATTTGTTTAGTAATATGCCCTAATGCAAGGAAGTCAGTCATGATTAAATGGGGGAGAATGTGGGATGTGATGTGGTATTTATAATTGGTGATCATTAGCACTATCACATCACATACTGTATTCTATCCATCCTCTTTTCCCCATGTCTCTTTAAATATGATTATACATATTTAATTCTGATTATGAGAAAGGTGCCCAGGGAAATTGGACAGATAATAATAATCTTTACATTTGATGTAGCGCCTTATCATGTCTTCGATACGTCTCAAAGCGTTTCACAGGATATACTGTAAAGTCAATTGACTGTTTATCTTGTGGGCGATGTTAAATGTGTGTTACTGGAGTTTTCAGGGACAAATGGAAACCACCACTCAGGTCAGAGACTCATTGCTGGTCAATGGACTTGTGCTATGTGGGAGGCAATAGCTTTGGAATATGAAAATTAGGTCACAGTGGGAGACTGAGAGAAAATGGAGAGCATCGATCTTAATTGTGGAAAGGTTAGTCAGCTCACTGTGCTTGCCATCCATCAAGCCAGCTCATAATAAATTTGCTTCCAGTGAAAAACAGTGTTTTTTATTTTTGCGTTTGAGGAAGCAGATGGATGCCCAATGCTGTTGAGTTTAACTATTTCATTGCTTTATATTGGGAGGGAAATTAATCCAGTTAATAGGCTGACTCTCCAGGGGGTACGCAGCAATATCAGAGCTGTTGTCCTTCAGACAAAATATCAAACAGACCTCATCTGATTGTTCAGGTGGATATTACAGATCCCGTGGCACTTTTCAGAAAGAGAATGGAGTTTCTCCCGGTGCCCTGGCTACCAATCCCAAATAAATTGGGGCAGCGAACTTGCCCACAGTGCCCTTCATACAGGATAACATGCACTTTGCAGTGACAGGGAACATGCACACTGAATAACAGAGACAGGAGAGGAGGAGGGAGTTAAGAAATCTGTTATGAAATGTAGAAAAATCGACCCCATGATGTTCTGCACATGGTTGGATTTTACTGGAGGCACATTAAAAGCATCAGTTTCCTTCAACTGTGAAATAATAAAAGTACTGAGTAATTGAACACAAAGTGAATGGATTTCACATGTCATTCTTTATCAAAAGACAAGGATCCGGGCCGATGTTGCCCAATACTTGAGCAGGTCTCAAACCTACCACATTTTAGTAACCCTTTACTGTTATTGCTCCTCTATCTTTTACATGAGCCCTACAACCAAGCTTTTGCCTGCCTAGATATACGTTAAAGATTCCATCATACTACTTGACATGAGGACAGAGTTATTCCCAGTGTCCTGGCACATAATCTTCTAGACAATTTGACCATTGGTCATAGCAACTACCTCTCATGCCTACAAAAACAGTCACTACACTTCACAGCAATTATCCACCTGTGAGACGTTTTGACAAGATGACGCTATTTCCCCCCTCCCCCCCACCCCCTGTGTTGCCCAGTCTTGTTGCGGGATGGTATTGTGGTCAGTCCATTTGCAATTGTTTCCTTGACTTCGTTCCTTACCTGGTTCGAACGGTTAAGCATGCTGGTGATCGTGATGAACTGCATCACCCTTGGAATGTTCCAACCTTGCGAGGACAGCAAGTGTAAGTCGGAACGGTGTAAGATTCTGCAGGTGAGCTCTTGATCTTTCCCTTGGGTCCTGGCAGAAGGGGCAGAGATGGAGCTGGGAGACCTGCGGAGGCTTTGACGTCTGACACCAAGGTTCAAATCCAGCTGCGAGTGAAAGGAGAAAGGAGCATCATATTTTTTTAAAAATAAGTATACGTGCACCAGCTTTGTCTTCCTCCACCTTCATATCAAGGATTGTGTCAGCTTCTTCTTAAAATGTGGCAGACCATTTGCATATTAGTAAAATTCAGGTCATTCTCTGGGTTGGACAGGCCATTATACTATCAAAACTGGTGCTGATTGCCAAGTGGTCATGGAACCATAGACACTTACAGCACAGAAAAGGGACATTTGGCCCATCATGGCTGTACTGGCTCTCTGTTTTAGTCCTATTCTCCTGTCTTCTCCCCACCCCCACACCCATATTTCTCCTTTTCAGATATTTTATCTAATTTCTTCTTAAAAACTAATATTTTCAGGCACAGGCACACTGGGATAAATGGCCTCTTTCTGGCTTAAGATTCTATGAATATTGATTCTGTCTCAATCGCCATTCCAGGTCAAATATTCCACATCCTCACACCCTCTGTGTTTGTTTTTTAAAAAAAACTTCTAACTTTTTGCTCATTTCGTAATTAACTTAAATCTGTGCTTTCTAGTTACTGAGTCACTGGCCAGTGGGAATAATTTACCCCTGTTTACGTTATCAAAACACCTCATATTTTTAATAAACCTCTACCGAGACTCCTCTCCACTTTCTTTGTTCTGGGGAAGACAGTCTCATTCCCCCATTCTGTAAGACTGCTGTTGAGAAACGCTGTGCTCCATGACCTGCAATGTTCTCTTCATTCATGAGTGTTAATCAATACTTGAAGGAAAGATTACTCTATTCCCATGAAGGAAAACAAAAACAGGAACCTTGTTAAAAAGGTTAAACCATGGGCTGAGTCCTGAGCGGCCAATGCGGAATAAATAAGGCAAACAGGATGCTGGGCAGTTGTCAAATCAAATGAGTTCAGATCCTCAAATCATATTCAGGCTGCATAGTGCCCTGGTCAGGCCACATCGAACATACTAAATACAGTTCTGGTCACCATGACTTAAGTGGGCTCTAGAGTCAATGCAGAGGAGAACAACGAGAATAATCCTGTGTCAGAGAAATGAGCTATGCACAGTGAATAGACATGCTAGGGCTCTTCAGTCATGAAAGGAGATGTGTCAAAAGAGCAGTGTCAGGACACCAGGAAATATTTCTTTATCTGGAGAGTATTTAATGACTGAAACAGTGAACTTATTTGAAAGAACAGCTTGATGCTGTGATGGTAAGATGGTAGGTTGAGTATTCTGGAAGAATGAAATAAGATGGGCCAAAGGGCCTTCTTCATCCGAAATTATCTTGTGAACACTTTCAGTCCACATTGTTTCACCTACCAATGTCTAATGCTACCCTCTTTAAAATCACCCTCATATCTCTCATGTACATGACTAACAATTAACAATAGGTTAATCCAATAAGCAATTTGCAAAGTAATGTCCAATTTTTTTTAGGATGTGTTGAAGTGCTGGTGTTTCGTAAAGAGAAATGAGGGTTGTTACACCATAAACTAGGATTGGCAGTCAATGAACTTTTCTTATCAGTGCCGGTTCTGACACAAATTGGATAGGCTCTCTTTTAAGCCTTGTTCATCCCTTCAAAGGTTAAGCAGCCATGAAGTATTTTGCAAGCCATTATGTATTCATTTTGTACGCATTAGCATGCAGATTGTCTGGCACTGTCTGTACATGACTTGTACAAGATCGGATCAGCAATGCATGAGAGAATCTCTTCCTCACACGTAGAGAAGCATTTAGTTAGCCACTCATCAATAGAAGCCTGTGCAAACTTTTTTGCTGTTGCGATGTGTGCCCATCAAGATGACAGATGTTGTTTTGCTGCCAAGTTATGGAGAATAGAGTAAGCAGAGTCGTGGAACGCACTCATTTTTCAACCACTGGTTAAACATTTTCGGGTCAGTTTTGTAGAGCCGTAAACATTTACACCACAAAAGGAGGTCATTCGGTCCATTGTGCCTGTGCTGGCTCTCTGACAGAACCCTCTGTTTCGTCCAATTCTACTGCCTGTCCACACCCCCACATTCTTTTATATTTCTCTTTTTTTATAGATATTCATCTGATGCTGTTTTAAAAACTAATAGTTCTGCTTTAACTACAGTTCAGGGTCGGGCATTCCACATCCTAACAACTCTTGGTGAAAATAAATTCTCCTAACCTTGCCTTTTGTTCTTTTGATCAATCTCATAAATCTCTCCCTCCCTCAAGTTATTGACTTACCAACCAGTGGAAATAATTTCTCCCCATTTACTTCATCCAAACCCTTCAGTAACACTGGATACACAGCAAGCAGAAAACATACTCCCCTCGACAATACCACTGCCCCTCCCCCCCGCCCATACCAGGACCACCTTAAATGAGTGCTCCTCCCGCCCCAATGCCACCAAATAACATTCTCCATTTTCTGCACCAGTGGGTTTGGGCTGTGAGGCAACACTGACCAGGAACTGGATTGACTGTCCACAAATGCAATTCACGTAGGTCCCTGCACTAACCAGATGCAGCACCTACTCAGGCCATCAAGGGTATCTCCTGATTTTAGCCTTAAGACCACCGTCCGACAATTTAAGTTTCTTAAATTCAGCCTTAATTCAACTATTTTCCATCAACTCATTCTGTTGTCTCCCTGTCTTCCAAAACTCAAGTTGAGAATTTTCCAAAATATTACATTTGCATTTTAAGATGATGGTGTTAAGGCAAAAGTGATAAGGAATTTCAAGCCTCTGGTCTGGTTCGGTTCTAACTTAGTTGCTAAACCAAAGCTAATTGCATCAATACATATGCAATAGCATAGCTTTGTCAGCTTGGCGTAAAAGGTATAATTTTAGCTCAATTTAAAAAAGGTATAGACTGCTTCCTGATTATGTGAGAATCAACTGAAATTAAATTCTTTTTAATGATAAAATTAGTTCAGTTTTTGTGATATGTATAAAATTGAACATTGGCTGAAATGAATTTGACAAAGATTCATCTATAATCTCTCTGATGCACACCCAATTATACACCACAGAAATGGGACTTTTGGCCCCTCAAATCTGCACTGATGTTTTTTCCCCACATTGAGCTGTCCAAAGTAATCGCGCTCTCCCATTCACTACCCCATATATGCTTCAATATTACCTTTTTTTCAGTATCTATCTAAATTGGATTAAAGTGGTGCAGTAGAGATGCAATGGGGAAAGAGATGGGAATGGGATTAGAGTAGAGAGTACCAGCGGGGAGCGAACACCAGCACAGAGACTGGCATCCTCCTGTGCAGTAAAACCTTCTCTGATCCTGTCTCCATCGGAATATGACTTTCTGTTCCTCAGGGCTTTGATGATTTCATCTTCGCGTTCTTTGCTGTGGAAATGGTCATTAAAATGATCGCGCTGGGCATCTTCGGCCCGAAGTGTTACCTTGGCGACACCTGGAACCGTCTAGACTTTTTCATAGTCGTTGCAGGGTAAGTGACGACAAACCCTTTGTGTGTCCCATGTAGAGTTAAGTGACCTGGCTCTTTCCAAATGTCACATGTGCGATGGGTAAAATACAATCTTCACCATACATACAAGTCTCTAAAACCAACTGTTTCCACATATGTCTGGTTTCCATTTGTCTGGAATGGGCAGGTAGGGGATTCTCAGAGGAACATGCACTGCTCACCTAATTTAAAAGAGTTTAGGTGCAGATTGACAGCAGTCAGGTTCTGCTTAGCGAGTGTTGATAGCTACCAATAAGTTTGTAGGTCACTGGCATTTCACTGTTCTCTCAACAGGTCCAGGTGGCGAATCAGTGAGCTGCACTTAGACACCCAAGTAGACGTATCTCTGGACCTTAAGTAGACTTGATGTGCTCTTTAGTCAGAGGTGAATCAATAGCAGGAAGGTTACCAGGAAAGGTGATTAAGGCCAGGACACTGGATTCATTTAAGGAATGGCTTGATGCTCCAATGGGAGGATGGTGGAGTTGGGATTCTGGCGGAATGAGATGAGATCGAAAGATGTGCTGCCTTTTTTCATTCAGGACATTCTTGTATCCATGTGATCACATCCTAAGATTAGTTGCCTTTGAGACTTGCAGTTATGCTCCATCTTGAAATCAATGATGAGGGGGACAGGGACCCAGTGGAGTTTAGCGAGGAGGGGAGTAATGGGCTTGTCGTGGGTGGTGAGGGAGAAGGTACAGGATATGAGATAGTTTCCTCAGCACAGACCAGGAATCGAACCTGGAAGCTTCCTGTTCTGTTCGGCATAGTTTCTCACTCCATAATCTTTCTGAATCATTGGAGTCATTACATTGTTAGCCCCCAAGTGTGAAGAAGTTCTCAGATCAGTGCAACTTCCAACATAAGATCTGAAAACTCTTGCCATCAACTGATTCCAATCATTATTTTACAGCTTGGCTTGTGTTCTGGCTTCTCTCGGCACAATGAAAACAGATGTTCTGCGCTAATCATTGATAGGAAACCTAAAAAAAATGTTCACTTTGGTTTCCCCATGGGCTGCGTAAGATGTAGACTTCTGTTTAAGTGAAGCAGAACGTTTTATGTGAAATAACACTGTTGCTATGGGATCGCCCCAGATCTATTTGTTCATCTCCTAATGGGTGGGGTGGTCCTAAATGGAGAATCAGCGTGGAGCTTGCCAAACAGCGCTCTCCATGACAAGCTATGAGGTTTCCGGTAGTTAAACTCTCGCAGTTACCCCAATATATACTCTGGGGTCCCCAACACTTGGCTTTTGCCAACCTACCCTTAATGCTCTCTGGTATTTGGTAAGCAACAACAACAGCAAGATTACATTTGTATAGCGCCTTTCATGTCAGGAGGACATCCCAAGCAGGATGTAACCCTGCAGGGAGAGCGTGTGCATTTCATTCCAGACGCAGCGAAATTGCCATACAAATGCAGAACTCTCAGTCTGGTTTAGATATTTGGAAAATATCATAAGGAACTTCTAAACTGGTTCATTCACTGGATAAATATCCTCACATTAGGAAACCCCTTTAAACTATGAAGATGCCCAGAAAGCACTCGTCCCAGAGTGTCTGAGAGAGGATGAGTCTATGAATCTTTTTGCTGCTCCATCTAATTGTTACTTTCTATCTGATTTCAGTATGTTAGAATATTCACTGGACCTGCAGAATGTCAGTCTGTCCGCAGTCCGCACTGTGAGGGTCTTGAGACCGTTGCGAGCTATTAACAGGGTCCCGAGTAAGTATTTGTTCCTATAACTGAATCTTAATACGTTTTCTAAGATGTATGATATGCCTGCAGGAAAGAGGTCTTTGTGGAACATGTAAGTGATGGACCCCAAGCTGTGAGATGCAGAGGAGTAAAGCCAATGATCCTTTTCTTATGAACAGCATTGCTAAGTGATTTTACTTTATCATGTGCATCGGAGTGAGTGTGAATTCAGTCATTTGCAGCAGAAACTCCTCTTATCCTGTGAAATGAACGGAGGATTTGACTGCAAGTAAGGCTACAATTAGCAGCCATTTCACATACAGAATTAACTCACTGCATCTTGCATTGTATTTATAACACTTTTCCTGACTGTTAAGCCTGCAGGGCGTGCGGGGGAGAAACAGCTCACTTGGGGATGGGGCTGTGTGAAAGTTTGCAGCATGTGGTGTCAATTTTCACCAGTTATAATTAACACCTACTTGATGAATGTGAGACTGGTCAATCCAAGTATGTCCTCCCCGCCCCCCCCCCCCCCCCACCCCTCCACCATCGACACTGACAATAGTTTGATCTGAAGTTGTCATTGTACTTTCAGCCACGGAGTTTGGCAACTGGTAAGTGACCGTTTAGCTCAACACATAAATGATGCCATAGATGGCTTTGGGACCAAGAAATACTTCTCTGCCCTGAGATTGTAGTGCAACAGAGAATTTGTGTCCCCTTATTTTGTTGTCTCATCTAAAGTGCATCTAAAAGTAACTACTTTCAAACAGCCAAACTTTACAACTCCATCAGCCCAGCATCTCTTGAAGATAAATAGCCCAACCACAGCTGGACTTCCAAGATGTCATATTAGAAGCCACTGATGTGGGTGATGCCATTAATTACAATTAATGTATCCCTAGCTATGCTGTTGTACAACATTTCTGAGGCCAAAAATTCTTAATCTTCTCAGTTTTAACGACAGTCTGATAGATGACTAAAAGCCAGGCGTGCTCCGTTTAATTCTTCCTATAATTAAGTAAATTAAATTTTTGACTCAGCTGGGCATAGCTCACAACTCCAAAATATGATTCCCACTGTGCAAAGACATATGAGGCTGTGGTAGGAGAGGTAATAATTGTATCTATCATTATTGAAAAGATTAACTATTGTCTAGGGTGATTTAATCACAAGCACCATGAAGGGTTTTGGGAGTTGATTAAATGTGAATCTTTGCAGTGAAAGATGAATGTGATACAAATTGGACCCAGAAATATATAGAATCATAGAATCTTACAGTACAGAACGAGGCCATTCGACTCATTGCGCCTGTGACAGCTCTTTGAAAGAGCGATCCAACTAATCCCACTCCCCTACTCGTACTCCATAGCCCTGAACATTTTTCCTTTGTAAGTACCTATCCAATTCCTTTTTGAAAGCTATTATTGAATCGCCTTCCACCGCCCTTTCAAGAAGTGCATTCCAGACACTCTCTGAGTAAATTCTTGTCTCCTCTCTGGTTCTTTTGCCAAATATCTTAAATCTATGTCCCCTGGTTACAGACCCAGCCACCAGAGGAAACTATCAACTCTATCAAAACCTATCGTAATGTTTCATCTCCATTAAATCTCCCCTCAATCTTCTCTGTTCTAAGGAATATTTTCAGTGACTGTCGCTAACCTGCATCTGGAGAAATCTTCACTACTTTTTTTTCTGACTGCCAATTGTAAAGGGTTTTTCTTTTCATTTAAGCTTCTGTTTTTTCTGTTTTTTTGTGGTGTGATACGTTCATCCACTGGGGAGGAATGGGGAGGGGACAGGTGCTCTTTCTGATGTATTGGACCAGAGTCTCCCCAGTGATTATACCCACCTCCCCCTCTCCCATCTCACACTCTTGACTTTATTAGTCATGCTGTCTGTCAGAAGAGATTATTTGTGATACCGAGTGCCCTTTGCAGCTTTTGGAATATGGAAATCTCTCGCCATCAGAAGAATTGATTTCATGCAAATCTTTTTCCCCATTGAATATTCATAGATCGTGCCTTCCGTGACTCTCTTCCTTTGCTAGCCTTTGTCTGAGAGTTTAAAAAAAAGAGAGATGCAATAAACGCAAACAAATCACCCAATTCACAGTTTGACCAACTTGAGGTTGGTTTGTAACCCTGGGATCACAAAGTTAGAGATGAGGGAAATTGTACATTTCTTAACCAGACTGAATTGTGGCATTTAGCCTCACCGACCAGGAAGGTCAGATCTGCCCCATGTTCTTTCCTGAGGTTACAGATCTCTGGTAGAGCAGACGAGGAAACTGTGTATGTTTCAGTTGATACATACATGTGTGTGTATATGTGTATACATATGTGTGTGTATATATGAAGTACCTGTGTGCGTGTATGTGTGTCTCTGTGTGTAGATGTGTGAATGAAAGGTAATTTTGTTGTTGTTGTTGAGGGTATATTCCTGTACGCACACATGTTGTTGCCTGCATGGACATGATCACTCGTGCACACCCACCATGCATACACAACCCACATGTGCATGTAGGCACATTGCATTAGGCGAGGGTTGACCACAGTAACGGAACAGTTGGTAAGTGATTGAGAGAAATATTGAAGCATTGGGTCATTTAACATGCAGTTGATGATCAACGGATGGCAGAGGATGGATTCTAATGTTGGCAGAATGTTTACTTGGCGTTGACCAATATTTCATGATAAAACGTTGACTGCAGCAGATGGTTAAATTGACCAGCTTCATATTTATGTTTCATTCAGTGTCACTTATCAATGACACAGCTGTTTTGTCTCCAGGTATGCGGATCTTGGTCACTCTGCTGCTCGACACTTTGCCTATGTTAGGCAACGTACTCCTACTCTGTTTCTTTGTCTTCTTTATCTTTGGAATCGTGGGCGTCCAGCTATGGGCAGGGCTGCTGCGAAACAGGTGCTTTCTAGAGAAAAATTTTACAACGTGAGTAACAGCTTCTAAACTCTGCATTCACGAAAGGTCCTTCGGAACCCAAAACAATCGCAGTTTCAGTGACTAGAGGGCATCAATTTAAGATAGTTAGGAAGAGATCTGACCTATAGTTATCGTTCCAGCAACAACAACTTGAATTTATGTGGTTCCCTCACTCAGGGAAGCATCCCAGAGTTCTTGATAGTGGTAGAACACGACTCCGAGCCGGGGGAGAGGGGTGTCGAAGAGGAAGGTCTTCAGGCGCAACTTGAAAATGGGGAAGGAAGGGGCAAGGTGGAAGGATAGTGGAAAACTGTTCCAGAGTTTAGGGGGTGGTGGCTGAGAGTGTGGCCACCGATGGTGGAACGGAGGGCTAGAGGTGCATGCAGGAGGCCGGAGCCAGTCGAGTGGAGGCAGTGGGTAGTGGGTCGGAGAGCTCGAATCTGAAGTCCAGCGTGCATTCCGGTTCAGTGAATCTGAGGGACTGGCCAGGGATGTTGAGGAGGTCAGAGCCGCAGGATAGAAAACATTGATGGGAGCCAAGGCTTCCATCTTGTGGACACTGAGCAGGATTCTCTCTAATGGTGTTATGTTCTGCCACAGACCTGCCCCACTGATGTTGGACAGGTATTACCACACTGAAAATGATGACGAGAATCCCTTCATCTGCTCCCTCCCAATGGACAATGGGATGCGTACCTGCCGGATGGTGCCACATACGCGAGTGGAAGGACTGGAGTGTACATTGGACTATACCAGCTACTCCCTGCTGAGGACCAACAACTCCGACAACACCAGCTGTGTGAACTGGAATCAGTACTACACCCAATGTGAGCCTGATGAACACAACCCGTTCAAAGGAGCTATCAACTTCGATAACATTGGTTATGCATGGATAGCAATATTTCAGGTAGACCTCAGCTTTCGCTCTGTCAAACACCGCGTTTGCATGGAAGTAGATTTGATTGGAGATGTCTCTCGGAGTTCATATTGTATCTGTTTTCTAACTTGTTTAGAATGGATATGGAGTCCCGTAGTGTAGTGGTTAGTGCGGATGCCCCACAAACGAGAGGAACCGGGTTCGATTCCAGGGAGGAGCGAAATCTTAGGCCAGTTTCCTTACTCCACATGCCTATTTACCTAGCAGTAAGCAGGAAATTTGTCAATTCACTTCACAATATCTTAAAAGGGAAAATGTTTAAGAGAGACAGTGTGTGTCGGGGGGAGGTAGGAGAATGGGAATAAATGGCAAGCTCTTTCAGAGCCCACACAGGCCTTCTCCTGTGCTGCAAGCTGCTATGGTTCCCAGAGACTGTTCTAACAAACTATTTTGAAGATTATTGTGTCAGGGGTTGAATTTCTGCCTGGTAATTACGCAATAATGATGACCTGGAAGGTGTGCGTTTGCCTGATTTCTGGAGCTTCTGGAGATTGCCCAGCTGACGGCATTATTGCTCATTATTGCCTGCTGAGCCAGTGTGTTCGGCTGACACGTTTAAGCCTCTGCCAAGGTTTGTGCTGAGGAACGTTGACTAAGCCTCTGCTCTCTTGCCATTGTTGTGTTCCAGCTATAGCCGCACGCCTTCCACTCCGGCCTCAATTAATATCCTTTCCTCGATGTAAAATGGATTTGTTAACATAAACATTTAAACCCAAACCATCTCTCAAGCTGGCTTGCTTGGACGCCACAGCGTGCAGAAATGTCCACATGTGCAAATAATCTTTCAAAGCACGCCAAGCATTATTGTAATTGTAGCTTTGAATGCTTCCTTGACCTTATTCAATCAGAGGGTTTATTTAGTTGGGGGAAGGTGGGATTTGGGAGGGGGCAAAAATGTTCTCTCTCTACGGCCAGACCCCCTGCAGCTGGAACCTACACACGCAAGTGGTAGAGTGGAATGGCATGCGTTGAAAGAGCTCACTTTCAAAATGCATTTGTTTTGCTGCAGTGATCCAGTGCCCTGATGTTTAACTCTGACTCCTTCATTTCACTGGGGATTTCCCTGCTATTAATGGATGTTTGTTTGCATGCTAGCATTTGTTATGTTTTTTTTGAGTTGAGTTGTCATGGTTGACCACAGAGCCGGACGTCACAGGCCAATCCCATTTGCCGTTCTCGTAGCATGCTACGTACTTGGGCCTGTTCATATCCCTCAACCCCCCTCTTGAGGGGTTTGAGGGATATGGAGAACTCATTCTTGTGTGTTTGTGACAAGGACCAGAGAGATCACGAGAGAGGTTCCTTTGACCCATTTCACCTCATCCTTCCACAATACCCACCCACCGTCCTTCCATGACAGCACCAAACTGTTTCTTAAATGAGTCCCAGCTTCTACAAGGGATCGTTGTGGAACCCAAACTGGTTTGTCTGATTCTACCCTAACTAAGTAGCCATACTTCCCACTCTGCGTCATAAGGTAGCAATCCCTTCAGATCCAAATTTCGCATGGTCTCAGCCTTTAGACCACTGTCTACAAATTTTGGAGAAGTGTGGAAAATTCTTAAATTCAATCTTATTTGAGAAGCCACAAAATACACAGGATATTCTGTGAAGCACTTTGAGACGTCTCAAAGACATAATAAGGCGCTATATCAAATGCAAGGATGTTTATTATTGTTATTATTAAAAGGAAACCACTTCCCAATTAAAGCTAAATTTAAGGATTTTCACAATTCTGCACAAGCTTAAATTCTGAGAGAAAATGGTCTCGCAGTCTAAATACAATGTAGAATTCCGGCCCTTTCTGTACTAAACAAATCTGGTGGGAAATTTAAAGGGTGTTTGATGTCTTTACAATGGGATTTTCCGGTCTACAAATAATAAATATAATTATTTTTAGTACTTAGCAGAACTCGGATGCCCAAATACCTAATCAAAAACAAATCCTCAGAATACATAGCAGTGTCTGAAAGCATAAAATCGGACGACATTTCTGATAGATCCTTTCTCTCTAAATCACTGTGATTCCCAGGCAGTTTGCCTTTCTCCTGTACCTCCGCAGATCGGTTCTCCCTTTGCCATTGTTTTCTTACCAAGCCCCCTCCCCACCAACAGAGGACGTGAGAACTGGTTATCCCACAGCAGAATGCTAATAAATAGTTCCAGATGCGAATTGGATTTGATTTGAAATCCCTTCCCTCTACAAGCTGATGTATATATTGATAATCTCTGCTTCGTGCAACAGAAGCCTTGCGTGCCAGCGTGTGGGATTTACTGTGATGGTCTGCATACAGTGATTTATTGGCTGCGTTCGCGTGACACTGCTGGAAGTGTTTTGGAGTCCCAGCGTGCGAGCCTTCAGCCAGCCTCCTCCGCGCCTGCGACTGATAGCAGACTGACAGCTCCTCATTTTCCTGCAGTCCCTCTGGTGACTAATTTCCCTGTTGCCTGCATCTGTCTTTGGTTAGGGCCTCAATTCTCTCGCTCTGGCTGGTACCAGGTTTCTTCTCTATTATTTCTCGCCACTGAGGTTTCAGTTTATCAACACCCCCTTCCCCCAAAAAACCCCAAAGAACAACAGGAGCAAAAACCCTCCAAGAGGAAATTCCCAATCCCATTGATTCTAATACAATACGTTTCTCCAGCCAAATGTAAACACTCACTCTATATCTTTGTGGGATATTACTGTGTGCAAACTGGCTGTCGTACTTTGCCCACAAGACACACAGTCAGTCAACTTTACAATATATCATGTGAAGCGCTTTGAGAAATTTTGACGACATGATAAGGCGCTATATCAAATGCAAGGTTTATTATTATAACAAAACCGGTGCCAAGGAACAGTTTATGGTGTGGAGCTGGTTAAAAGTGCAGAAGAGTCTCTTTATCTATTTTTGTTTTAATCCCTTTTAATAAGCACCTGGGCACAATACCTGAAGACTAGTCTCCCTGTAATTATAGGAAATTACAAATCAGAGCTCTCTTCATTGAGCTGTCTCACTGTGCTCCAACACGTGAGTGACAGGATAATTTCACGTATGAGAATTTACTGTAAATTGTAGTGTATTTGGTCGGCAAATGTGGCAGATAATTTTGCACACAGCCATGTCCCACAAATAAGCGCTGAAAAGGTTTACTGTAAAGTAAACATTAACTACATTTGTAGGCACCTCAGTGTTTCTATTTACCTTCAGATCTGTTCTCTGGTTTTCGCTGGTAAGTGGCAGTGAGGAGTGATTGAGAAAAACAAAGCACTGAATGATGCGCTCGCTGAAGTCGATTGAAGCGCATTTGATTCCTGTGGAACATTCATGTATTTCATTTTCTTCCAGGTTATCACCCTGGAGGGCTGGGTTGATATCATGTACTTTGTCATGGATGCTCATTCCTTTTACAATTTCATCTACTTCATCCTCCTGATCATTGTGAGTATTCAAACCAAATCAAGGTAGGACATTCGCGGAACTGGGATGTGGGGGAGGCGCAACATTACCCTCACGTGAACCTGGCCTTTCGTCTCAGGAACTTGGGCTTGAATCCAGCCCAGGCTGATGAATGAAAATCTTGTTTCCCTGACTGATGCCAATTTGGATTAGAAATCTTTGGTCACTTCCTGCAGACTGAGGGTCACAGGCCGGTATAATATCACTGTGCAGCGTAGAGGGAGATTTACCCTGTGTTTTACCAAGTGTTCTTAAGTGACCAAAGGAGCCTTTTAAAAATGATAATGGATGAACAAGATGAGGTTCTAAACTTTAATGAGTTAAAAAAAAAGTTGAGGCACATACAAGGAATATTTTTGTTGGAAAGATGCTTCTACTTAAGAGAGGTAAAATAGCCCTACCTTCCCTGCCCTCCTCCCTCCCCTCCCGATCCCATCCCCCTGCTCAGGACCAAATCCCTGGCTGTCCAGCGCCTTGGGACGCCCTCCTGTCACGAAAGACGTTTTGCAAACATAATTTGTTGTTATTGTTGCTGTTGTACAGTTGGTTTTGTGTTGAATACGAATTATCACCTTGTCTCAGCCTCTGAAACCATTTTGTTTTAAGTGACTTATAACCAGGCATAATTCTGGATGATGCTTCAATTTAGTGTTATATTGGAAACCAGTTCTTTGTAAAGAACTGCAGAACAATGGCTTTGGGTTCCTAAAGAAGACTGCATTTAAGAATTTTTCCCCCAATTTTCTAAAGCCTTGAAAGGTAAGGTAAAATGTTCTCACAGGCTGAGACAAGGTGGAGGTTTGGAACTCCCGTGCTCTTCGACAACCAACGCTTCTCTCTTATCTTCACTTCTGTCTTTAGGTGGGTTCATTTTTCATGATCAACTTGTGTCTGGTTGTCATAGCGACCCAGTTTTCCGAGACCAAACAGCGGGAGAGCCAACTGATGAAGGAGCAGAGGGTGCGCTTCATGTCCAATGCCAGCACTTTGGCCAGTTTCTCTGAACCTGGCAGTTGTTATGACGAGCTCCTCAAGTACATCGGGCATATGCTGCGCAAGGCCAAGCGACACCTGGTCCATGTTTACTATCTGGTTGTCACCAGGGGTGGGCCTCGCCCGGCCAGTAAGACCGGGCTGTGCCCCCAACCGCACAAAAGGAGGAAACGCAAACGCACGGCGTCCGTCCATCACCTGATCCACCACCATCACCACCACCACCATTACCACGTCAGCAACGGGAGTCTGAGGGCCCCACGGGCCAGCCCTGAGATCAGCAACATGGAGACCAACACCGTGCACAGCGCAGGCAACAGACTGATCATGCTTCCCTCACCTCTGCCCAACCTTCAACCTCCTCCCCTTCCCCCTCCCCCCTCTCTTCCTCCTCCTCCTCCTCCTCCCCCTTCTCCTCCTCCCCCTTCTCCTTCCCCACCCAGCACTTCAGGCAATACTGAGTCCGTTCACAGCATCTATCACGCCAATTGCCATATTGAGCCAATCCAGTGTAAGTCTTTCCTGAGGCCGGGCTCAGGCCTGCTTTCCCCAGATGCACTGCAGAAAAGCACAGCTACCAAAATCTACCCCACCGTCCACTCTGCCGCCCCACATGATGTGATCAACCTCGGCACTCTAGGGCAGAAAACTATTAAAGAGACCGCTGATGGCCGAATGGCTAACCTCAACATCCCGACCGGGCCGTATAGTAAAATGCACAGACTCCTGGAAACACAGAGTGCTGGTGAGTGAGGGAATGGCTATCAGCACATTTGGTGACATGGCACAGAGAACCCCCACCCAGCACACTCTCGGTTGATTAAATGCGATATTGTTAGAGTGTATAAATCATTAATTATATTGCTTACGTTTGTTGTAGCACCTTTCACAGTGGAAGGATGTCCCAAACTGTTTCACAGGATGTAAAGTGGAGTTATTGTGTGTTTTGTGGCGAAACATGGCAGCCAATTTTTCCACTACTTTCCCTCGGAATTCTTTTAATTAAATTATTGATCGCTTCTGACATGAAAAGCTCTATATAAGTGTAAATTGTATTGTAATTGTATTTTTGAAAGCATCTTTGGCAACCACCCTCCTGCCTTCCACCCCCATCAACTACCCTGCTTGGGCTCTCACTCTTGTCTCTGACATTCGACATGAAAGGCACTTTTAGACGCGCATATCAATATTGCTGAATATCACACATTACCAGTGATGGGAAGTTATTAGCTGGGAGTTTTATGCTTATTTGCCTATTTGATTCAATGTGACCTACTAAGCACAGAAATATAATTTACCTCATAGGTCCTTGTAAAGGCACCTGCAAGCTGTCTAGCCACTGTCTGTGCTACAAGTCCAGCAGAACAGGTGACATACTAAACTTTGACCCACAAAGTTGCCCCATCTGCATCAAAACTCTGAACAACGAGTCTGAGGTCACAGACAATGAGACGGCGGATTCTGATAGCGAAGGAGTGTACGAGTTCACCCAGGATGCCCACTACAGTGACCAAAGAGACACTCAACGCACGACACTCAGGCTGAAGAGGATCCGCAGATGCTGGGAGTTTTGGAACCTGGTCTGTGATACGTGTCGTAAAATCGTGGACAGCAAATACTTTGGGCGTGGAATCATGATCGCAATCCTCATCAACACACTCAGCATGGGGATCGAATACCATGAACAGGTAAAACACAATAAAGTTCCTTCCATACTCTGGAATATCCACATGCCTGAAGAGTTGTAGCTTGCCAACCTTGTTTTGGGGACTTGCCTATCCACATTCTGGGGTCCCCAAATCTTGTCCCTTGCGAGAGGGACTATTCATTCTCTAGGATGAAATGAACAAGGGATGTGCTTCGGAGAAGAGAGTACACACAGCGTTGTAGACAAATGGGAAATTAGTAGTACCAGTAGTTTGGTTTAGAGACTCTTAAGAATGGTGATGGGTTTCCACATGTCAGACACGTGAGTGACCCCCAAATATCCCTGGAATACGCTTCCAGTGTATTTCAAGTGGGCTACAAAGTTTTGGCACAAATATCTTAATGTTCTAACATGATGCATAGCAGGAGACCTGAAATTCCACCCAGTCTGGGGCAGTAAGGGTTGCAGGAGGTTGCAGAGGTAGGATGGGGCAAGGCCGTGGAGGAATTTGAATGTGTTCACGAGGATCTTGAATTGAATCCAAGAGGGATGGGGAGCACAGTGAGCATCACACATGGTATTGAGAGGTGAATGGTGATATTGAATGCAATTTGGATACGGAAGGAACAGTTTCGAGATTCTGTTTAAGCAGCAGAAATCCCAGAACCTATGGCTCAGGGAAATGGACAGTCACATTATACATCTAGGCCACCCTCCATTTGCAACATCTTTTTGCATATTAGCCTGGTTCAGTGTTAGCAGTACTCCGCCTTGGAGTCAGAAGATTGTGGGTTCAAGTCCCACGTTGGGAATTGCATTATCTAAGCTGACACTTTACTGAATGTCTTGTGAAGCACTTCGAGACATCTCGACAAAGTGATGACGCACTCTATCAAATAGATTATTTATTATTATTTATTATAAGTAATCTGCACAGTACTCCTCAAAAGAATATCACAGGTACTGTGAAAAGGCAAATTAGCCCTCCCTCGAGTCTTAAATCAGAATAAGCTCCACATAATTACTGCCACTCGAAGCTTCCCTGAGTAGAAAGACAAAGTATTGACCTTTCAGCTACTCTGCCACAATAAGCTTCTTTGACTTGTCCTATTTATACTGTAATTTCAGCTACACTTAATTCAATGTAATTTTGCGTCAAATGAATGTGGACAGTGCCCAGTAAAACCAGTTTTGGAGGAGATTGTTGCAGTTTTGAACCCCACTCTCTCTAGCGGGTAGTTTTGGTGTAAAATTGATCAATCGATGTTAATATTGATCGAATAGCTAGGAGTATTAGGGCAAGTCAAATAGGGCAAGTCAAACAAAGTTACTGTGCTGGAGTAGCAAATGCAGTAAATGTTTGAAGAATAAAATCAGATTTTAATAATTAGGTAATACTCCTAGCTCTTTAGTAACATTTAGTGGAGTCCTGCAGCGCAGTGGTTAGAGCATTCGCATCTCAAGCGAGAGGACCCGTGTTCCATTCCCCGGCAGGGCGAGACCTTTGGCAAGTTTCCTTACTCCCCACGCCTCTGTTTTACCTAGCAATAAGTAGGAAGCCAGTTGTTAGTCGATACGCGGATCGCTTTCCGGGGGTAATAATACTTTAAGTAATCCTGGTTGAGGTCAGGACTGGACTGATTTAAGAACTAGCTGAATGCTTTGACAGGAGGATGGTACAGTGGATATTTGGGAGGATGAGATCAGATAGTCGGAAGTGCCTTCATCCAATCCTCTCTCGTGAATAACGTTCGCTGTTAATGGCCCTCCAGCGAGGAGAGATTCAAATTAGCTGGTGCTGTTCCTTTGCAAAGTTATTATTGTCGCAACGTTTCCTATATCATTGATTTTGCTGTGCAAGTTGCCATTGTGAACTTGATTATAGAGGTACTGCATTCCAAATAATGGGAGTGATGGTGGGTGTAGTGCTCATATCTGCTTGCTAGCAGTTTCATTATACCACAGTCTTCATTGTTGTTTAATTCAATGATGTGACAGTCAAGCATTTCCTGTGGCCAATTGTAGCTGCTTCCATAAATTTGTCTTCATTGCTGGACTAATTGCATAACAATGGGAACAAAATTCCATTGAGATCCTTGTTAATGGCTTGGCCTCATACGGTTCAAGTAACGCTTGAGTACTGATGAATTGTCCATCTCCCCATATGAATACAGCTCAATTTCTATGCATGCATAATAACCATTACTGTACTGTAGAAAGTATTACAACAGGGAAATGCTGTCCTCTACCAATGTGTTGTAAATAAATTGTGAAAGACGCTGATAATGACAAGATGCTCAGTAGTTATTTGTAGCAGATTCTTTTCAGGCTTCAATAAAAATGTTCCAGTTTATTTTACTTGAATGCAAAAAGAAGGATATGATCTGAATTTTATACAAGACAAAAAAAAACTTCATCACTCAGTCCACAACTGTTTGTGGGACACTGCTGTGTGCAATTGACTGCTGCATTTCGCCCACAAAATATCTCAAAGCGCTTTGAGACGTCTTGAAGACATAATAGGGTGCTATATCAAATGCAAGGATTATTATTATTATTTGTATTGCTCAATCTTAACTATCATTTCTTCTGCACAGTTGCTGATGTGCGTCTATGTCTCTCAGTGTAACATCTGTCTGAATAACATCTGTCTCCTATCCTTTAACACACAGCTTGCCTCATCAACAGATTTTTGATTTCACTCAAGATTATTAATAAATAATATGAAGAACAGAGATTTCAGACTCCACTTATTACAGTTGCCCAATTAATATTGATATTACTATCTTGTCCAATGTTCTGGTCAAATATTAATCTAACTTGATAATAAAATAATAATCCTTACATTTGATATAGTGTCTCAAAACACTTATTTTATTGTAAAGTGTGCTGGAAAGTGTAGTGGCAGCCAATTTGTGCAGAGCAGTGTCCCAAAAACAGCCATGAGATGAATCACAAATTTTATCTCGGGGATTGTTGGCGATGACACCAGGAGAAACTCCCTTGTCTTTTTGCATGGTGTTATGGGATCTTTACTGTTCGTCTGAACAGGTAAACAGGAACTTGGTTCAATGTCTCATCTGAAGGACGGTACTTCCGACAATACAGAGCCCCACCACCAATGTACTAGACTGTAAGATCAAAGTCCTGATGTGGGGTTTGAACCAACGTCCTTCTGACTCAGAGGCAAGAATGCTACCAACTGAGCCAGACTGACATCTAAATTTAGAAATTTTCTGCACAGAAAGAGGCCATTCGGCCCTTCATGCCATCGGTACCTGCTTTTCTAAATTGCCCTTTATTTAATTAATGAAAATTCCCGTCTCTCTCCCCACATTGGTTCCTGTTTGAATAGTTCAGTTGCTCACTCAATTCCTTTCTGAACCATCGTCTTCATTGAATTCCAAACACTGATAGCCTTCAGAATGAAGAAATTGCTTTTCACTGTTCTTCTAATGTTTCTGCCTTCAATCTTTTTGTGCCTGGAAGCCTCACTTTATTCGTAAATGTGGTGTCAAGGACCTTATAGAATTGTTCAGCAGAGAAGCTGGCCATTGAGCACATCTTTACATGTGCTGCCTTCCGTAGTCCATGTCCACCTGATCAACTGCTCTCTGAAATTCACCGCGTAAGAGGAACACTGTTTCCCTTATGCACTAAATCTGCTATATCCATTATCGCAATGCACTTTTCAGGTGCGACTTAACTTCCATAAGCCTTTCGTGACTTCGTTTACAACCTTTAACTTTCACTAGATTGATGCGTGTGTCTGGGTCTGGGGAAGAAAAGACGTGAGTAAACCCAAAGGAAAAGCAAAATAGAAAACGGCAGTTATCTTGAGGCCAGAAACCAATCCCTTTTATACAAAAGCAAATGGAATCCAGGTCATTTGTGAGCGTTCCACTGAGTTCCAGTAATTTCATATTCAGGTAGTTTTTGCTGGAAGGAGGAAGGTATTTGATCTATGTAATTGTTTGTAATTACCATGTTCAGTGTACCCAGTGCCAGACTACAGCCACATGCAGAGCTGCATTAATGCCAGAGTGAATCAAGGGCTATTACCTTAAGCCTCTTGTGGTGCAGTAGCATTGAGCCACTGCTGAGGGATTACAGATCGACTTGTCAATTTCAGCAGTTTAATTCAATTGAATTTGTATTTTATTTCCAATGCTATAAGTTCAATCTTATTGTAACTCTGTGTTTAAGATTGAGATATCCTTATGTAATAATAATCCTTGCATTTGATATAGCGCTTTGGGCATCTCCCTCGTTTCTCACTTTCTCCCACCTTGCTTGGGGTTACACTCTATCTATAATGTGCTTTGAGATATTTTCCTGCATGAAAAGCAAGTACATTAAACATCAAAGGTTGTGGGTTCCACGCTGGACCTGGTCCAGTGCAGAGCTGTGAAATACGTGAAATATATTTGAATGTAGATGGTGATCAAGTTGTAGATACATTTATTAGAAAACATCCATGTAGGCTATTTTCCTCCTCATTTGGAATCTGTTATCAATAGACTCAGTCAATACTATGTGTTGGTGCCTTGTGCAGCCACAGTGCGTCAGAGAGATCGTGAGTGAGAGAGAGAGCAGATGTGATCTTACACTTGGCCTCAACTTGTTCTCTTCTAACATACCAGGAAGTGAGGAAGGTTAAAGTTTAGAAAGGAGACAACTGTGCAACATTTAACTATTAACCGAGATTCATACAATTTAGTGTTGCCTCCCAGGTTGTGTGTGTGTATGAAAAGGCATTAATGAAACCTTTCCTCATGGTTCAGAGGACAAATGAATTGCCCAATGTTGTCTGAAGCAGACACAATTATAAGATCCAAGGTTCAATCCCTGGTTTCTGCTGATTTAGCTGAACTTAACTCGGATGACTGCTGGCTCATTGAAATTGGCCTCAGCTCTCCCGGTCCAAAGAAGGGAATAACAGTCAATTTTCAGGCTCTGCTTTCCTTTGCTCTGCAAGACGTTGAAACCCTCCCAAACAATTCAAATTCAGTTAGAATAGGGAGCTAAATCCTGAAGGACCGGTTGCTATAAACTTACTTCCAGGAAACCTTTCCCAGTGGGTTACACTCACAAAAAACATTTTTCACTTTTTCAAAAATCATTTCTTGGAAAAATATCTCACACAAAGCACTTTGTAAATTGAGTCAGAAAAGCACGGAATGTACACATGGATGACATCTAACTACCTACGTCAGATATCAACTGGATGAGCCATAAATTTCTCCAACTCACCATGGACAAAAATGGGGATACCCTGCTTGCTTCTGCGTCTCACCGCCACAAACTGACTCCATCTGTACCTCTGTGATCTCCTGCAATCCTACTCCCCCAGCCATTCTATGCTGGTTCATGCCTCCATCCCCCTGCCCCCCTGATTTGCCCCACATTCAGTAGTGAGCTTTCAGCTACTTTGCCGCCATCCTGTGCAACTCTTAAGCAATCTCTTTTAAGCAATCTCTTTCACTGTGCTTTCGGTCACCCTCTCCAAGCTCGGGCTCCCACTCAATGAAGGAGTGAGCACCGGCATAGACATGATCTCTGCGCTGTAACTTTTCTTTTATTCCTTCTGAGAAATCAATTTAAAGAACAGAGATGGATTTTCTGCCATTGGGAGCTCACGTTTCCACAAATGAAACAAATTACACTGAAAAGAACAGAGCTTCATTGAAATATGGCTGACAATGAAAATAATTTGCTGCTTTTGTGCAGGGTTAGTGAGAGGCCTGGAAACGGCAACAGTTCTTTGTCACAGAGTTAATTGAAATTGCATCCCGCTCAGTCCCAATAACAGATGTGGTGATTAATTGACACAGATGAAGTGTGAGACACATTCTGAGGCACAGGATCCCTGTGGACCAGTACCAGTGTTGGAATGTACAGTAGCTGCATGTTAGCAGCACGGTAGCAATCGGTCACTTACTAATGGTGCAGCCGGTGAGAGGATAGTGGAGTGGAGTCCTGTAGCTTAGTGGTGAGAGCATTCACCTCGCAAGCGAGTGGACCTGGGTTCGATTCCCAGGCAGGGCAAAATGTTGGGCAAGTTTCCTTACTGTACACGCCTCTGTTTAAATAGCGGTAAGTAGGAACCTAGTTATTGGTCGATTGGTGGATCGCTTTTCCGGGGGTAACAATCCCTTCAAAAAAAATTGTAACTTGGTCACTCAATCCATGATTGTGGGACACTCCTGTGCGCAATTGGCTGCCGCGTTTCGCCCACAAAATATACAGGCAATTCACTTTATCCCATCACAAATTGGGCTTCCAGGCTAAGGCTAAGTGAAAATTCAGGCCTACAAATTGTTCAACATGTTGTATGTAATATAGTTCAATCTACCACATCTATTAACTATTCGCTTTCTAAGTGTGAGACCACAGCCCCTTGTTATGGAAATCGCACCAAACTACTGGAGTCTACCTTATCCATGCCCTTTAAGAAAACCACCTCAATTTTGAAGGAACTTGAACAAAGACCCTCCTTTTGATGTCACACCAAAGCTCTTATCTTGACGTCTGAATTACAAAACATTGGCTAAAGCTCCCACTTGGCCTGTATAGTTAACCTCTCTAAGGTAAAATTAGAGCATCTGCTTCGGTGAAACTAGAACCATGTAAGCAGCTTTTCTTTCCGTGTATCCAGTTGGCAGAGTCCCAGAAGTACAGCTCCTTGCTTAGCGTGAGTGGTGTGTGATAATTGGCCCATTCCGACTGATGAAGCTCCTTGTGAGTATTTCCTTTAGACGAGAATACATGTGAAGCAGTTATTGATGATCCCTTGGCGGGATTCCAAATTCACTGATCCAATCGATTCAAGAGCTTTCAATAGCTCGGAGTGAACTTAAAATCAAGGTTGGTGAGCCAATGTAGGAACATAAAGAGAACTGTGTGCAACAATCAATCACTGCTTTGGTTGTTATTTCCAAATGACAAAGTAAGGTGAAAAGGTGAGAAGAGCAAGTTTCTTTGTTGCCGTGAAGAAATTCTTTTCACAACGAATAAAGGAATTTATTTCACCCACAAAATACACAGTCACACCACTTTACAGTATATTCTGTGAAGCGCTTTGAGCCATCGGAATGACGTGATAAGGTGCTATATCCTAGCCTGACTATTGTTTTCACACATCTGTGGCTGATGTCTTATTTCAGTCCTTGGATGTGCCACATTCTGTTCCAATCAATCCCACTGTGAAAACAATGCCTAATGAAGGCAGTAAACATCAGCAGCTCCTGTCATAACAGGTGTGGATGACGCTCAGGTCACTCCAGCTTCCTTGTGGTAGTTCTGACATTTCTTGGAAGAACGGAACTGCAGCATTAAGGTGTTGTGGACTCTGACATTAATACTTGAAGCTTCCCTCCCGTGTCTGATTGTTGTGCAGAAATAATGGTGAAGTAAAATCCCAAGTTACCTGGTTAGACAGAATCCTGGTTGGGTCGATATGGATTTACATATGGCATGGAAACAGGCCATTCGCTCCAGCTAGTCTGTGCCGATATTTGTACTCCTCACGAGCTCCCGTTCCTCCTATTCCCCTATCTTGTATTGCTCTTGTTTCCTTCTCCCTCATGTAAACATATTCCTTTCAATGTTAATAAGATGACTGTCATCTCTAAAAATGTCCTCCTTCACAGGGAGGTGCGCGGGGTCTCCCTGTGGTTGAACTAGCTCATCAAGTGAAACCAGATGGCTGCCAATTCTCCAGGGAATAGTTGGCGGTTCTGGTTTGGCTCATTAAACATGGGAGTTATGGACATGTCCTCAACCCTGTGGGTAGAGAAGTCCTAGCCAAGCAATACTGAAATTTAGGATGAGTGCTTTCTGCTATTGTTATTTGTGTTGATTTGAGGAGTCCTGTAACATAGTAGTTAGTGCGCTCGCTGAATGGCCTACTCCTGTTCCTATGTTCCTATTTTATATTCTTATTGTCCTGGAGATAAGTGCAGTTTGTGTTCTGTGCTGATGCCATTTGACCTCTGCTTTTGCCTGACTCCAGTCGGCAAGATGAGGTTAAAGAGCAAAGCTTATTGCTGTAACTCTGCTTGTTGCCTTGTCTATGAACACAGTGACATTGTCAGTTTCATTGCTTTTTGGACTATTCACAAGAAAACCACAATTCCTTTTTGAAAGCTGTTGTGGCCTTAGGTTTCAATAACCATTCATTGCGGAACTTGGCGCGTTCCAAAAGTCCCCTGAGTAAAACAATTTTCTCCAACCTTCCCCAAGTGTTTTCAGTGACTTGTCTTCTTACCAATTCATCAACCAGCAAGAATAATCATTCACTATTTGTCCTCTCAAAACATCAGGGGGTAAAAATTCTGTTCAATGTTAGGCCATTGGCAATGCAGAAATCCCACGAGTGGCTAATATTGCCATAGGCACTGTGGATAAAAGTGAACAGAATTTTTTCCTCATAGGACAAGTGAAATAACATGCTGTAATGAAGATCGCTATTAAAACTATTAAGCCTTGGATGCTTCCTGACATACTCAGTGTTCAAACTGGTTCCAATCATTTGCCTACAAAATATACTGTGTTTTGTCAAGTACTCCTGACTTTCAAGGCGTGTATCAAATGCGAGGATTATTAGTATTCATCTAGAATTTACACCATTTTGTAACTGCAGTAAACCGATCCCCGCCCTAAGCAGCGAACTTGAATCCAGAGAAGTAACAGCAGCCACCTTCACCTGGTGCAAAGTAGGGCTCAAGTGTTACTCTGATAGCTTTGCACCATATGGACTGTGGCTTCTAATGCACGCGTTCCTTTTGATGCCAGTTCAGTGAAGAAAGCCACAGCTTGCAGTTAAGAGCCTGAGTTCTTAATGTTGTGGTAATTCAGGGCGCAGATTGTCAACACCATTCTGTGCACTTTCACAGCCCTTATATCAAAAGGAATAGCACTCAATTGGATCGTTTTAGCACTCCATAGCTAAGGATGTCGATATAAGCTGGGAAGATGCCCAGCAATGGGACGTTTGACTGGAAAGCTACAACAACTTACATTTGTATAGTGCCTTTCACACTATGATGCCATCAGACTTGATCCATGCTACAATCGTATGAATGTGGTGCTCAGTTGGTAGGGATCTTAACTCTGGTTTCAAACCTTATGTCAGGAACTTTGAGCTCACCTCCCAGTACAGCTCTGAATTGTCGGAGATTCCGTTTTTCAGATGAGATGTTAAGCCAAGTTCCTGTCTGCCTGTTCAGGTGGACATTAAAGCATCCGTGGCACTAAGGGAAAAGAGAAGGTGGCGGTGGGAGTGCTTCTCGCAGTGTCCTGACCAACAGTTCCCCAGATAAATTGATTATTCTTTTCATGGCTTGTGAGACATTGCTGTGTGCAAATTGGCTGCTGTATTTGTAGTCACTACATTCAACAACAATTAGCTGTGAAGCATTTAGAAGCTATATCAAATGCATGGATCATTGAGTTACAAAATCACATTGCGTAAGGTTAAAGCCTCGGGAGATGTCAGTCTCTGGAGACGTGCTGACAACTGAAGAGTAAAACGCAGCTTAGCATTAGTGCAGGCTTTGGGGTAACATTAATCTGCAAATGGGTTAACTGGGACTGCAGTGAAGAATATTTAAAAACTGCGTGGAGGGAATTATTAGGTTGTAAGGAACAAGAAGTGTTGCAATTTAGATTTCACAGACGCATATTTCCGCTCTAAAATAACCCGAGCCATGTGTGCCTCTGTTATTTTTGACTCAAGCTTTTCTGTAGACGCTTGAGTTTTCATTCCCCATATCTGCTGATAAACAAGTTTTAATGAGATGCGCCACAATCAGCCAACATTGTGAAACCTAATTGGCTTATATCCTGGAGGGCAATGTTTAACTGATGGGCAATTTGGCAGTTGTTGAACATTTTTTAAACATATTTTTGGTGGGGAGGGGATGGGGAATTTCAATGAATCTGAGATAAGTGAAGACCAAACATGGGAGGGAGAAGTCCTGGCCTTAACCAACCTTCCTGTTAACTTCCAATTTAATTTAACATTCCCTTCTGTGTAAATACTTCCGGGTGCTTGTCCTTAGCAAAACTGAACTTGTGTCCTCTTGGTATATCTGACTGTATTATTCTAGGTTTACTTTCTCTATCCGTGACTGTTTGTGGAACATTGCTGGGCGCAATCAGATGATTGAAATGATTTTACATGGTCAAAGTCGCTTTTTGACCATATTTTTTTTCACCCACATATTATAGTCAATCCACTTTACGATACATTCTTTGAGATGTCTCAGCAACATAAGGTGCTATATCAAATGCAAGGATTATTATTATCCCATTTGGAATCTTGTACCTTGAACTCCACTCTATCTCCTTCCCAACCTTCAAAGCCTATTTTAAGACCGTTCTTTTTGACCGCACTTTTGGTCATCTTTCTCTCTCAGGCAGCTCTGCGAAGTGCTTTGAGGCATCCTTGTGACATGAAAGTTGGTCTAAAGGGTTAAATTGTTGTTGTTGTTAAATGGTATATTTTGCTTGATGTAAAATCAGCTAAGAAGGTTGGTGACAAATGAGTGTCTGATGTGTTTTGTTTTAGCCAGAGGAGCTGACAAATGCCCTGGAGATCAGCAATATTGTCTTCACAAGCCTATTTGCACTGGAAATGCTGCTGAAGATCTTAGTGTCCGGTCCCTTTGGCTACATCAGGAACCCGTACAACATATTTGATGGCATCATCGTCGTTATCAGGTAAACATAACAAAATAATAATAATTGTTGCATTTGATACATCGCCTTATCACGTCTTCAAGACGTCTCAAAGCGCTTCACAGAATATACTGTAAAGTGAATTGACTGTATGTTTTGTGGGCGAAATGTGGCAGCCAATTGCGGACAGCGGTCTCCCACAATCAGCCGTGGATGCAAGGTATCATTCTTTAGATGCGAGATTATTAATAATTAAGAGTTTGGCTGCACGCACTTTGAGACACAAAAGGCACTGTGTAAATGTAAATTGTATTGTACCTTCACGAAATGTAATTGATCAGAAATTACAAGAATGTTTTTCTGGAGGCAATCGCAACAATTAATCTGTACCAGCAACGACTGAAATCAACAACTTGGATGTATATGACGCCCTTCACCTAGGTAGCAACTCAGAGCACTTAAACCGAGATGAGCAGCCTATTTATTTGAATTTGGGTGAATTTTGGTTGAGGAAGTGGAATATAAACCAGGAGAAACCGGGAGATATATTCCACTCTTCTTTGAAGTGGCGGCAGGGTGCTCCCTTTATATTCACCGGAATCACAAGACAGACAGGACCTGAAATGAATAACACAATCAGGGAAACAACTAGGGGCCGAATATCTGAAATAATATCACCTCTGCTTGTTTTCTTTATATATGCCTTTATTTATCACACAGCCAACTTTGGGGTCTGATCCATGGCCATCATTAATGACTCCTGGAATTACATTCCAGTTATGTCTGAGATACAGAGTCACTATCAGATACTCTGATTGTACACGTGACCCAGCTAAGAGCCTTGTGAGGCTTAGAAAAAGGTCATTTGTTCCATTTCTTCCACAGGTCACATGAAAGTTGTTGTGGATCCCACTACCCACACTCAATGTCCTGGGGGACATTCCACAGAGCTGCACCCGGGGGAGGGTGGTCTCTGGATATTGATCAGGAACACAAGGCCCATTGATTTTTCAGTGGCACACAGGCTGATTAGCACCTTTACTAAGACCCAAAGCTAAGGTTAATTGGTTAACCCTCTGAGATAACTCACATTTATAGTGTAATCTGAGATGCACTTGATTTGAATAATTTCACCATTTTTTGTTTAACGTTGTATTATAACGCTATATCTTTAAATTTCATTTCCGTTCACTCCCTCCATCTTCCTCCCTCCCTTTCTCCCTTTCCATCTCTCTCTTCGTTATCTCATTCTGTTCCTCTCCCTCTCTTCCTCTGCCCTTCTCCGTGTCTGTCTGGCGCCCTGACTCAGCGTGTGGGAGATTGTCGGGCAGCAGGGAGGAGGCCTGTCAGTGCTGAGGACCTTCCGTCTGATGCGAGTGCTGAAGCTGGTGAGGTTCATGCCAGCCTTACAGCGCCAGCTGGTGGTCCTGATGAAGACGATGGACAACGTGGCCACTTTCTGCATGCTGCTCATGCTCTTCATCTTCATCTTCAGGTCAGCAGTAAAGAACGTGCTCGCCCTGTAATTGGACAGTCACTGGGGCTAAAATCTGTGGCCGTTTTATAGCGTTCATTGTGTTATTTAAGGAATGTTCCATAACTACCAGCAGGTGGATCTTCCTCTGCAGGTAAGTGCATTCGTCCTCGTCAAACTCACCTGATGCCTTATTTTTAGTTTAGAAAAGTTCACAAGATCGCAAGGTGTGTTCAGAGGAAGAAGGACCCTTTAGTCAATCTGATCTCATCCTTCCAAAACACCCACCCTACCGTGCTGCCATAATAACAATAATAAGTCTTGCATTTAATACAGCCCCTTATCACGTGTTCGAGACGTCTTAAAGCGCTTCACAGGATACACTGTAAAGTGAATTGACTGTATATTGTGTGGGAGAAACACGGCAGCTAATTGCAAGATGTTTCAGTGATGTTTACTCAAATGTCGTTCTTAGTCACTGGGATGATTTGTAACTTTTTTTTTAATACATGTTTTCTGGGAGTGATTGCCGGAGGGCGGGGGATGAGTAATTGAAAATGTCCCCGGTCTACAAATAACTTTTAAAGCAATCGTCAGGCTTCAACCCAGCCTCAACACCAGCAACTAAAAATACATATATTTTTAAAGCACTATGATAACAAAAAAAGGAGTTAGGGCGAGCTGCAGTAGGACAGTTGTAAACAGCAGCACGGAATGGACTGGTTGGGCCGAATGGCCTGTTTCCGTGCACATTCCTTATAAATCTTTAATTCCACTTACTTGGAGAGGGAGTGCCACCTGCTGGTCTGTTCCTTAAATAAGACAAAAATGCTTCAAATGACTAAATTGAAAGTCCAAAGGAACAATGTTTTTGTTTTGGTCGGACGGGTGTCTGGCACATGTGAGAACCCTTGACTAAAACTTTGAAATTTCTGACCCAAAGATATTGTCATCGGGGAGGAGGTGAAGGGTTCTTTTTACAGCAAAGAAACTGCCCAGTTTGGGAAAGAGAGCAAACATCTCCTTTGTTGGTCCATTTCCTTACGATGATGTCAGACTTCAAAGTCTTCTCAGCTACAAGGGGTGAAGAGATTAGACACAGGCATTGTGGAGGTCAGAATTTGCTGTATTGTTAGTCAGGAGTAGTTGTAATCTGGGGTAGAAACCGGGATGCAGATGAACCTTTGAAACAGATCTGGGTGTAATCTGGAACTTGCAGTACTGGACTGGTTAAGATAAAGATTGCATTAACGAATATTGCTGATGTCACTCCTATTTTTTGCACAACTCCTACGGTTATGCATTATTCACTGATTAGAATATCAGTATTATTATAATAAATGTTATTGATTTCTTGTGTCTAATAAATGATTCCCTCCCCTCCCCCCCACAGCATTCTGGGAATGCACCTGTTTGGCTGTAAATTCGCATCGGAGAAAGAAGGAGACACCCTTCCAGACCGGAAGAATTTCGATTCGCTTCTCTGGGCCATCGTAACAGTCTTCCAGGTACTGAAACGTTCCACCATCTCAGGACGCATTTCTCACCTATAGAGTACAGCTTGTCTGCTCATCCATTAGGCCCAAAGTCCACCTACTCCAAATCAGTCTAACCATTTTATTGAACGAATTGAAGTGCAGAATTGTGGTAAATTAAGACTGAATTTAACAGTTCCCTCCAATTTTGCGCAACTTTAAATTGTAAGACAAAATTGTCTCGTAAGCTGAAACGAGGTGGAATTTCGGGCCTCGGGTTTATTATGATCGATACACTCGTGCACTGACGTCACTTATTATTCTGTACGGAAACCTAATCAGCGGTATTCTTTACCTCACACAGATACTGACTCAAGAAGATTGGAATAAGGTCCTGTACAATGGAATGGCCTCCACCTCGCCATGGGCTGCTTTGTACTTCATTGCCCTCATGACATTTGGGAACTATGTTCTCTTTAACTTGTTAGTTGCCATTTTGGTGGAAGGATTTCAGACTGAGGTAATGTACTGGGGGGAATAGCCTCTTGAAAGGAGTGTGATAGTCAATTTTGAAGCATGCACTGGCACTCACTGCCCGATAGAACATGAGCTGTAGCCATTTGGGAAGATATAGGAGCGAGACGCTACCTTCAGAACCCTATCCCAAGATCAGTTACTGCCTTGAGTAGTGGTAGTGGAGGGAAAATTTCCGATGCTAACTTCAGGCTGAAAGTTGGTGGCTGTCGAGTCAGTCACCATGACATTTTATTTCCTTCTAAACATCAGTTCTGTGCAGCGACATGGGTAAAGCTGGGGTGGGGGGGCGGGGGGTGGGGGATTACTGATTTAGAAGTTGTGGAGCTGTGCTGCCCTGCTCAACAGCTGTCAGCTTGGAAGGTGGATAATTCCTGTCAGCAAAGCTGTCAGCAAAGCATATAAATAAATACGATTGTCAGTAGAAAGGGCTTTGCCTGTCAACAGAGCCAGTGGTAGGTTAATTTGCCAGATCTTGCTGATTCAACAACAAGATTGCATTTATAGAGCGCCTTTCACGTTGGGAGGACATCCCAAGGCGCTGGACCGTTGGGTCGGGACCCTTCGATTCCACAAAAGAATGCAGTAAACTGAGCCTCAGATTCTGAACTTGACTTTTGCTGCTCCGTGTCTTAAAGGGGAACTGTATTTCATCTTGATTGCCACATACTCTCTGCTGTTAGTTGACATCTGAACTTACTGGAGTCTAAAAATGCTCCATGTTTGTGAATCATGCTTTCAAAAAAGACTCGGTGGCAGACCTGAGAGACCGCTAACATTGGCGGTGGTTTCATTGCTTGCATAGTATGAGAGATTTGCTCTCGATAGACTGTTACTTTCGGGAAAATGCCGTCCTCAAAGTTGTCATAAAGCCTGGTCTTGTGAAGGTGGGCACTCTGAGATGAAAGGACTGGTCGGTAAATGTACTGAAAAGTAAAGAAATATCTGTGATATCTTCCTTTATAATCCTTTTATGTTTATGTGGCAAACTAGATCAATACTTTTTGGGGGCCCAAACTTCCATCTACTTATAGGCTGTGAGATAGTTTTGTCTTAAAATTCAAAATGCTGGAACATTCTTAAAACGAGTCTTAATTGGGAAACCGGATTTCCACAAATTAAAAAGTAAGAAAAAGAATTTGAAATTTGTTCACTTCATTTGATTTTTTTTAAAACAAAACTATCACACCAGCTGAGACTAGAGGGGATTTCAAGCCACTAAAGTTCTTCCTTAATTTCAAGCCACTAAAGTTCCTCTTTAATGTGATCCCTAATTTTCATAAGTATAGCTCGGTGCTTAAACTGAAATTGGGAAGCTACACCTTGAACAAGCTAACCTACTGGCAAATTAACCTGTATACATGCTGAAACTTACAACCAGGTCTAGTTCAATCTGATAAATATCATCTAAAATAGCAAAACAACCGCTATTTTTAGCAGTACATGGAAATAGATCCAATTAATACTTTACCTTGTCTTGAAATCAGAGGATAACGAGTACCTTCCAACAATAGCATTGAGTTTATTTATATGCTGAGTATATTATACCAAGATTCATGTCTAATGGTTTGTTCCAGCAAAAAACAATTTGCTATACACCTGAATTACTAATTTTTCACACTTACAAAAATATCCTTATAACTAACTAGTGACCTGCAGGTATATTTAGCAATGCCAGTTAAATTGCTAATGACTAAGTTCTCTAGACGTTGAGTGGTCTGACTGTTCTGTGCTGACAGGGACCAGGGACTAGTATCTGCAGATATGAGGAGATGGCAACAGGTCTGATGGACTGAGTGGCCTCCTTCTGTGATGTACTTTCTGTGATTCTAATACAAGAATTCCCATACGTAGGTGGACTGCATGGGACTCATAGATTAATTTGGATACTCTGAAACAGGGAGATGGGTTTCCGTGTGGTCAGACCACAGCTAAAATGGATAGGAACTTCTTTTTTATTCATTGCCGGTGACCAGACCGATGAGATCATTGACTAATAGAATATTTGCCGTCGCTGCAATTGCCCCAAAACATGATTTGAACATAAATAGTTTTATTCAGGTTTATAGTGAGCCTTTTTTTGTGGAATGGTGATAATGTCTGTGTTACCTCAAGTGTCACGGTAACACAGCGTTGGGTCATTCATCTTGTCAACAAACCATTTCCATTCCCATTGGGATTTCTTCACTTGAGCAAATTGAGAGTTATGCTGTATTTATTCCCCTAGTTCTCCAGTGATGTACAGTACATAAACACATTTGTTATTTTTAGTGCATGGCTCTGTTGGCAGTCGTGGTTGCTAAGCAGCCAAACTTGTATAGAAATAAGGTGGCTCTATAAAACTGCATACTTTGGCTTGGAGTCTGGCTGCTGTATGGGATTGGGAGGAAGGGAGGGGAGATTGTTTGCATGGCTTGTTTCTTTCACCGTGTTGCGTTGGGTTTCTTTTTCTCTTTTTTTTCTTTTAATCAGTAACCACTGTTGTGAGTGTATTGGTGCCAGTCCTTTGGTAGCCTGTGTGTGATGTTGGTGTGGGGTATGGCTGCCTGTTTGTGTGATATACAATACACGTGAGTTACACAGTGCTGGAGATTCAATCCCTTCTGAAGCGTTTTGATATCACTTGGCATAAGTGTAACCTTGTTAGGAGTTTACCACATAGACAATCAGCACTGATGAAGAAAATCCATTGCTCTGTTATGTTTCTATCATTCTGTATCCATTCTTCGTTCTACCTTGCCCTCCCCATCTCCTCAGAACACCGTCACTTGCCCTGAACCTATCATAGCGTTTATACTTTTGAAGCTCATCCCTCTGTTTCTGTAGCTCTATTCTTCCTTATTAATGAAACAGTACCTTCATAATTTGCCCTTTCCCTCTTATCTCACATTCTCTCTCTCTCTCTCTCCTAAAATAAAACGCTGTTGCATTGCATACATGTTGCAAAACTTTGAAATGCAATTTGTATGTTGTGGTTTGTCACCAGAGAACAGACATCTCCGCTATCATCTCCTGCATCTAGGCAATCCTCGGTACAATTTCTCCACAGCCTTTACCAACCAAGTAGTTAAAGTGTTGATATACACCTCTTTCATTACAGGCTATGCTCAGGCTAATTTATTAACAAAGGTTGGAGGGATGCCACCTGCTGGTGTTTCTGAAAGTATTCCTTAAATAAGTTAAGGAACCCTTTGAGGAATACTGCAAATTTTACCCCAGTGATTCAAACTTTTTTTTTAAGGTCCAAGAGTGACAGGATGTAAACCTACCCATTTGCCTCAGTTGTTTCAGTTTAATATCAGCAACCCCGCAATGGATACCGATTACCCTGAAGTTATTACATAATGTATTTTTTTGTATGTGAACTATTCCAATTTCCGTGCAGATATTGATTTTTTTTACCCACTTTTTGGGGGGATTGGCTGCGTGTATTATTTTTGATATACATTTGAGTGTCTAAAACATTTGAGCTGCTTCCCCCTTACTGTCACGTTCCAAACTTTTTTTTTACTCCAGGAAGTTCCGAAGCGAGAGGACCCGGTTGGGCAGCTAAGCTGTATTCAGCTACCTGTTGACTCTTCTGGGGTATGTAAACTGTTCACACAACAACCAATTCTGAAACAAAGTGGAAGGAAAGAACCTTATCACTTTGGTGTCTGGAGAGAGTCCCCAGAAAGCAATAGTCTTGATTTTTTTTGAGTCTGTTAACCAGAGTTAAAATGCAGTTATGTCGCCTCTGACATCTCTTTGACTGGAAATCTCCATCATATCCTGGCTATGTGCACATTGACTACTGCATTTACCTATGAAATTCAGAGGCACAACACTTAACGGTACATCCTGTGAAGTGCTTTGAAATAACGCTATATGAAATGTAAGGATTATTGTAGGTTTAGTAGAATTTACTTCTTCAGTTCTTCAATTCCCCAGCTAGGAAGCTCAAACGTTTGGAACTGAAGATAGATAGCAATCCTATGGTAATGAAGTGATGGTAGGTGGCAATACTCAGTCAGTCTTCCTTGATGAAAGCTACAGTTTGGTCTTTCCTAGCTTTGAAATGAGAATTTCACCTTTTTTTTAGAGGGTAATTTTAACAACATAGGGAGCAAATATCACTTTTAGTGACATCTAACAGGTTCTAAATGAAGATAGGAAAACTAAGCAACTTCCCTGAGAGGATCCCTGTGTGACCGCAGAAATAAGGCCAAATGACAATTTGATCTTTCGACCCTCTAAGAAGCTCATGTGTCTAGTTGAGGAGCATTCTTCTTATTATTATTATTATTATGCCAGTTCTACAAAACGTAGCTCATCACGTGACTGAGATTCCACCCTCCATTGAAATTATCAGTCTTGCTCAGTTAGTAGCTTCTGGGTTAGAAAGTTGTCGTTCAAGCCCCACCTTGATCTTATTTTTGATCTTGTAGTCGCTTCAGTGCAGTGCTGGGGGAGGGCTGCATTGTTGGAGGTTCAGCAGCTTGGGACATCCTCCCGACGTGAAGGGCACTGTATAAATACAGCTCGTTTTTGTAGTTCCATCCTTTGGAAGACACCTTGAACCTAGGCATGGTCTGTCTGTTGAGGGGGACATCATGGATTTTGTGACATCTCAATATCTACATGCTCCCTCTTGATGACATCATCTGCAGAACATGGGTGAATTTCCACATGTATGTAGATGACATCCAGCTCTACCTCTCTGCCTGCCTCTCTACCCTCGACTCCAGGACCACTGCTATCCTGATGGAATGTCTGTCAGACATCAAGTCCTGGATGAGAGGTAACTTTCTACAGTTGAATGTCAGTAACGCATGGGATATATATTTGGTTACTAAAAGGAGTCCTTCACTTGGGCCTCACCTCAATGTTCAGTGTAACGTGAGGTAAATGGAATGAGAGCTTTTATGTTTACTGACGTTCAGTCTTGTTGTATCAGGGAGGAGTTTACAAGTGGATTTCATTCTGCTTGCCAACTCAAAGCCACAAACTCCATTTCTTGCAATGTAGGACAGTCCATAGATCTCATTTGTCTTTGAATCAATAAGATTACCTTTTGCATTGAATTCAGGTTTAATAGACGAGCTCACTCTTACCGCGGGTTCACCATCAAAGGATCAATATTTTACTAATTACAAACACTTAAATTGCAAGAGATGTCAATGGTAAACCCTCTCAGGTGACTTCTCTGTGTTCTGGAGAAACTCAAATCTCTTCATCCTCCTGTAGGGAACCGTGTGAATGGGGTTGGACCTTCTCTTTCCCATTCTTAACTAAATAAAACTTGCGTTCTTTATTCCATCTTGCTTTCTCCCATTTCTCTGGCTCCTGACCTATTACTGGCCTTTATTGCTCAATCGACAACAAGGTTTTCGGGAGAATCCGTGAACATCCTCAAATCCTTCAGGACATAAAGGAAAAAGTATTAAAATATAGTTTAATTTAGGATTAGCTAAACTTTTCTTTCATAAACCCTCTTTTGTTCAGAAAGTCAAAGTGGGACAAAAACTTCAGGTAAATAACATTGACCTGGTGCATTCCTTTGCCTGCCTTCCAGCTAATGCTAGGCTCTGGGTTGAAGAGCAGCAATGAGATGTGAGGCATGTTGCTGCCATGGTGTTGCTGCAGTAAGTAAGAGAGGCAATGTTGCTCCTGGATGAGGGTGGCTGTCTTCATGGCATGTATAGTTTTCCTGCTACTTTACTCTGTCGCAGCTGCTGTTGGATTTTGAGAGATTTCGGGCATTTGTTTCTGTGCTTGCCACCACCTACTGATCACCAGAATTAAATCAGTTGAATTCACAGTGACTCAGTGCCATACAGAGCGGACTTTAGTGCTGCAACAATTATCAAACCATTTACAACTGTGCTCAGACATTTAAGCTAATGGACAATGCAATTAAGAGTACAAAAGGTTTGAATGTGGATTTTAATATAAAATAGAATATGAATTAAGCAGTTTTAGTTGTACCAGCCAGCGGAGTTTTGCAATATCGGGTGGAATTTTGCCAGTTCCTATTTTTTTCAATGCAAAACAAAGACGGGATAGGGTTAGCACAATGTCAATAACTTTGTTAACTTAGAATTAAACTACATAAATCTGCTATGATTTTCTCAGATATACTCTGCTCTTTAATAATATTGCAACTGATCTACAATTCATATGAAGATTACGTCATCACAAGTCAAAGTGAGAGAATCCAGTTTTTTTTTGACTCAAATCCAAATCCCAGCAGTTCAGTATTGAATGCAAGGATTTAGACTAGAAGCAATCGACGTTAACTGCTATACCACCCAAGGATATGTTTAGTATTATTTATATGTGAAAATATGTAAGATATGCTAGAGGCATCTCTAGACTGAGATACTTTCATCCCTTAAGTCTGAGCTGTGTTTGAACATTAGCCTCCAAGTCGAAATTCTAGTGTGCTGAGCTGCATTTGAACTTTGACTCCAAAGATGAAAACGAACGACCAAAATCCCATGTGAAACAAAACATTTTGTTCTTTTTTTGTTTTGTTTTATTACCTCAAGCCAAACAAGAGGAGCATGATTAATGGTTCCGTGCACAACCTGTAGATGTTTCTATGATTGTTGCATCAGTGAAATTAAAATTAAATAAATTACTGAGAACAGCTTTGTTAAAAGATAATTGCCAAATCCAAGGTAAGGATCACAGGGTTGTACTTATTTAAAATATGCAATGGCACCCAGTCTGTCCTGGCCCGTGAACCATTTTGTCTTGCGTGATGTGTAAGTTTTAAGGTGAAGCGGAATTGTGGAACATTTCTTTATTTGTTTGGAACCTAGTTTCCAGCAGGTCAAAAAAGGGAAGCTGGCTTCCAAATTGAGCCCGAATTTGAAGGATTTTCACAATTTTGCACCAAGTTCAAGTTCAAAACAGTGTGGTCTTACAGGCTAAGACGAGGAGGAATTTAAATCTCTTCTTGTGTGAAGCTTACCATAATGACTTTGGAAATGTGAGTGAGATGTGTATGGCTATTTATCTTCTCGGTTGTGCTCCTGTAACTTAAAACTTTATTTCATTATCTCAAGGGGGATGTATCAAAACCTGAGTCAGAGGTTGACTTTTATTGTCAAAGCCTTGAAGACGACTCTGGGAGCAAGAAAGAGCTACCAAATACCACCTGTAAGTTGATCTCCTGATGCGACTTCGATTAAAGGGGCTTTGTTGGATTTTCCACCGGCTCATTTGATAAAACAATTGGTTAGAATAAAGCTGAACTATAAAGCTACCTCAGGGAGAGGTGTTAAGTGAAGTCTGTATGGAGTTAAACTGGCTTCATGGTGATACAGTGAAGGGAGATAGGAGGTCAATCAGCTTTTTGCGATGGGTTGGTGATCTGGTACGACACCTGAGCCAGATTGGCTTTTAATGCTCTTGGGCACTGATGGTCAATCAACCAACGTAGGTCATCTGGGACTTGGAGCAGTAATCGGGATTCTTTTCCACTAACACTGTTTGGAAACACGGACCAGCTAAATCATCATTAGGAAAGTGAGGTTGATAGATTTCTAAAGGATAGAGGGATTAAGGGATATGGGGATAGGGCGGGTAAATGAAATTAGGTTAGAAGATCAGCCATGATCTTATTGAATGGCGGGCCAGGCTCGAGGGGCTGAATGGCCTACTGGTGCTCCTACGTCTTATGGTCTTATGTTCGTCCCTTGTGCTGAGCACCACATTTATCCTTATCCCCAACAGTGATGGCATTGAACGGTCATGTGGATGGGAAGAGTCTGACTCCGCCTCTCATTACCCACACCAACGCGACCCCCATGCCAACACCAAAGGGCACACTGTTTGGTGAGGCTGGGCAATACTGCAGCGAGTCCCGCAGAGGAAGCAGCATTTCCATCGATCCCAATCACCATGATCAAAAATCACCAGTAAGTTCTTCTGTTTCTGTGAAGCACTCTGCACGCCAAAGTCCTATCGTAGGGTGGTCCTAGCTGGGCGCTGGGAAGCTTGCCAGACAGCGCTCTCAATGGCAAGCTATACGGTTTTAGTTGGTTAAACTCCAGGGAAACACCAATGCACATTCTAGGGTCCCCAAGTCTTGTCTCTTGCTAACCTGAGCCTAATACTCTTCAGACTTAGACTGGAGTCCCTTTAGAGAGCGAGAGAGAGAGAGAAAGAGAGAGAGAGGGAGAGAGTGCATTCCATTTCACAGGATGCCCACACAAGGAAATTACACAGGAATTTTCTTGTGTAATTGGCATGCATGGAAGTCTCAGTCTGGTTTGGATACTCTTAAGCACGGCGATGGATTTCCGCAGTGTGTCAGGCAGACTCCAGGCCGACTTAAAAAAAACATTTCCTTCCGAAATTACGTTCCACAGAAAAAAATAAAATAATTTGGTCACTCAAGCCATGCGCAATTGGCTGCCGTGTTTCGCCCTCAAAATTTACAGTCAATTCACTTTACGGTATATTCTGTGAAGCGCTTTGAGACGTCTCGAAGACGTGATAAGGTGCTATATCAAGTACAATGGTTATTATTATGTGATCTGAGCGGCAGTGCCAGGGAGGGTCTGGCAGAGCTTTGATGGCCTGCCCGTCACGGTGCTTGTTTTCCCCCTAGACCAGTGCGCGGAGCTCTCCCTACGCCCCGTGGAGCACGGCCAGCAGCTGGAACAGCCGCCGATCGAGCTGGAACAGCCTGGGCCGAGCCCCGAGCCTGAAACGCAAGCATCAGTCCAGCGAGCGCAAGTCCCTGCTCTCAAACGACGGGAAGGAGAGCTCGGACGAGGGTGAGGGATCGGAGGATGAGAGGGTTAGTCGGGCCGGAAGTGCCAGGGGCTCGTTTACTCAGCGAATGGAATCTCTGGAGAACAGGGGATCCTTCGATATGCCCGGGACCCTCCAGGTGCCCTTCCATCACCGATCTCCCAGCATCCACAGCAGCCGAGCCCCACCGTTGGACCACCAGGAGTGTAACGGTAAAACCTCCCCTGCCCCCCAGCTGCACCGGTTCCACATGGATGAGCTGAGGAATGAGTCGGAGACTAATGAGGAGGAAGATGACACGGTGAGTTGGTGGGTGGTCACCAGCCAAGTTCTGTGAACGATTGGATTCATAAAGTAATGGGGGCAATATTTATGGTATTCCTCAATACATTCTGTGAAGCGCTTTGAGAAGCCTCGATGACACGATGAGGCACTGTGTTAAACCCGAGGATTATGAGATAGTATGGTTTATAGACTTTTGCGATGGCGATGGGTTTCCACGCGGGTCAGACACCTGGCTGACCAATAACAATAGACCCGTCTTCTGAACCACAGCAACACCCTGACTCCTCCCAAGCTAAAGTGCATCTTGTTGTCCCATAGAGTAAAGGAGGGCGTCTGCGGGCATGGATCTACTCTAAACTCCCGACCTGTTGCAAGGAACGCTCGAAGTGGTCCCTCTATCTCTTTCCACCTCAGTCCAGGTAAGAAAGTCAAACACCTGGTGTGGTTAGCTCAAGGTAAAATAATAATTGGAGTGGTGGGGGGGGGATGATTGTTTTTTATAATGAAAACCTCAAAAGCAAGAGCGAGGACAGAAATGAACAGTGGATCCACTTGAACAGATAAAATTACTGAATCTTATTGGTTTGTCTCCACAAATGCCTTCACAAAGGATTGTGCTGATGATTGTATATTAAGTGCTCTGGAACCCTACCCTGCATGAGGGATGCTATATAAATGTAAGTTGTCCTTGTTGTCTATCAATCAAATTGACTCACAGGATTGTGACTTGACTGGGATTTTACTGGCGCAGAGTTCTTGGGAGTCAGCATGATATGGACCAAATCCTCTACAGGAGGCACACTTTCTGTCCATGGGTGCTTTCCTGTGGCTATTTAAGCTACATTTCATCGAGCCTGGCACGTGTCTCTGTACAGAGCGTGCTGAGACTGGAATAAAGTGAGCTTGCCTGCTCCAAGCAGTTTTGCCAGTTAGCAGGCTTTTTTCTGAACAGTAAATGGTTCTGTCACTGGATCGTAGAGGAGCTTGGGGCTGAGTGGAGGGGAATTGGCTCACCCTTGCTTGTCTTTTTCAGGTTCCGTATCACATGCAGCAAAATCATTTCTCACAAGATGTTTGACCACATAGTCCTGGTGATCATTTTCCTGAACTGTATCACCATTGCGATGGAGAGGCCCAAGATTGACCCTAAAAGTGCAGTAAGTTTATTTCTCAAACTTTTCATTACAGCTCGTCAGATCAATAATCAACCCCCTCCCACACAACCATCAGTGGCTGATGGTCACTGAAGTTTAATGGATGTAGGTGTAATACTGTGGAATGTTTAAGGCTGGGTAATGAACTTAATGTAAAACCCACAAAATGCTAAATTTCTGCACGCCGAAAGGATTGGGTATTCAATCATAACCTGGATCGCTAGTTTTAATCATCGACTGTTTAGACTTCCCAAAAAGTGAGTGGAAGATGCTTTGGGCAGTCATCTCCGAGTTATCATTCACCACTAGTCTAGAAACTGCATAAACAGGATAAATGTGCTCATTTTCTCTGCTCCAGGAGACTGGAGTCCTGTTTATCCATTGAGAAGGAGTCCTGAGCAAAGTGATTACAGTTATTGTGAGAAGAATCTGCTCAGGTTAGTGTCCGAGGGTGTCAGTGGGTAACCCTGCCCACGACCTCCATCCGAATGGAAAGTAATAACCCAAATTTAACGCTAATCGTATGTGCCGGCAGTAAACCAATCTTGCCACAAATTTTGCTGAGGTACAGACAAACTGAACTCTAAAACGAACTTCAGTTTTCTACAAGTTTCGCTTAAAACCTGCGGAAAACCGGCTTCAAAATCCAGACTGAATTCAACAACGTGCTATACTCTGGACACTCTGAAATGCTGCGTGAATAGAGTATGCGTGGACCTGGGTGGTATTTCTGCCCAGTTGCTGGGAGTGCGCCGATGATCAAAACTACCGAGCCGGGTTATAAGCAAGTAACACAAAGATGGCTATTTTTAGCAACTTGTGGGCGGTGGATGGAGCCAGTGCGTGTGCAGATCATGGATTGATTGGAAGCAGTTCATTGATTGCGTCATCCTGTGTGGAGCTTAAACTCAACCTGTGAACGAGTGATTGATTCAACCTCAGCTGCATATATACCAGAGATCCACAGGATGAGTTCCAATGTACAAGACAGGGAATGCAAACCAGGTTCAGATTGTTATCATTTTAGAATAACGTTTAAATCACAATTGCACCTCATAGCAAGAAATCTTCCCCCTTCCCACAGGGTTTATTGCTGTGTTGGGTTCTCACAGCTCAGTGTCATTAGTCTGTCTTAGGAACTCTGCAGTGCAGTAAAACATATATAAAGCATGGAAACTGCTGCAATGATACTTTTCTAAAGAGGAAAGAAATTCAATCATTTAAGTATTTCTTAAACACTCAGTCAGCCTCTGATGCCATTTGAGCACTTACTTGGCCCTGTGTTAGGTTCTAAGCATAAGAAATGCCACAAGTAAAATAATGGGGGAGTTGAAAACCTCTTCCATTCAATAATTTGCCATTTTACTTTCCTGTGCCAAACCCTTGCATCTCTTTTACATCTTTTTTTAATTTCCTGTAGAATACAGGAAATCCCTTGACTAAAAATTCTTGTGTTTGATGAAGTGCCTTATGTGCCGGGAAGCCTTCACACAGGGCTTCACAGGATTTTATTGTAAAAGTGTAGTGACTGTGTATTGTGCAGGCGAACACAACATTGTTAAAATACAGCCACAATGCGTGGTGGAGAGACTTTAACAAGAACAGCAACAAGGCTCAGTTGCCGAGTAACTGCGATTTGTTTTGGTGAATGAATTCATGGCTTTGGAATTCACAACGTGCTATCTGATAGCAAATCCACCATCCTTTTCGGGAACTTGAGCCCCGGGGCTACAATTGTGTGTAAATAGTAAATCAGACTTGGCTTCACTTTAAAAATCTCTTTTCTTTCTAGTTTCAGACTGCATTCACTCCTCTATTGCTCTTCCCTCTGGCTCTTGTCCTTTTCTGTGCCATTGTTCAGGCTGAATCCTCTGAGTTATTTCTCTTTCACTTTTACCTCCTCTAGGCCAATTAAGTGTTGGTGGGATTTGTTTTGCTGCTTTCACTCTGGAGACTAACTTTGCAGCGTTAGAATAACAGAGTAAGAAGTTGAAGTTCACAAGTCTCAGCAAGAGTCAGATTAACACTATTTAGTGGTGAACTATGAGCAATTTCTTGCTGTAATGTCAGATTGGGAAGCGGTTAGTTAGAGCTCATAACAATCCAACACAGGGGAACGCTGCATTTTTAGATAAGACATAAAACCAAAGTCCAGTCTATTTGCTAAAGATCCAATGACAACATACTTTCTCCCATTGCCTGGCCAACAGTTCTCCATATTAATTGGTCACTTACCTGTTTCTATGACTTTGAGAAGATCATGTCACGTTAATAACATTTTGTACAATGCTGCAAGTAAGAAAGGCTTTATTAAATGTGATTTGCTCTGCAACGAGCTCCAAGGTAAGCTACCCATCAATTATTTTGACCCGCAGCCAATTGACATGTCAGTTTGACATATCCACGCTTGACACAGCATAAATTTATAAGCGTTTGAATAAAAAAAAATCCTGTGGTGGCAGAAATGTATAAGTTATTATATGTCTGCACATTCTAGTTTTAACATTTTTTGGGAGTGATTTCTGACGTCCGGCCCACTCTGTAAATAGGGACCATGTGAAATAGCTGAAGTTCAGTAGAATGCTCCCACAGCTTTTTAATTCGGTGGCTGCGTGTGAGAGATAAGTGAGCGGCCCCGATATTGGTGCAGAAAGGCAGGACCCAGCTGCCTCCTGGAACAGACATGCCTGCAACTCATTCCCTTCCCATCTTTGATCTCTCCCTTTGTCTCACGCTTTCGCATTGCTTCTCATTGTATCCCTCCCATCCCGTTGTCTGCTGTACTCTCTCAACTCTCTCTCAACCTCAACTCTCCGGCTCTCTGTTTTTAATGATAATAATAATAATAACTTGGGTCTATCCAGCGCCTTTCACTCAAAAATCATGTCTGGAAGCGCTTTGCAAAACCTAATTGTATTGAACTGTCATGAATGTTGTTATGGAGGCAAATGTGGCACCAAGTCTGTGGCTCCGACATCCCATAAAACAGCACTAAGACGAACAGCTGATTAATTTGATTCTGGGAGTGATATAAACTGGGAGAAAGACTCTGTGTTTCTTTGAAGTAGCGACAGCGGGGGTTTGTCAACCTGAATCATAAGGCAGATGGTACTTCACAGTTTCTGTCTCTCAGCTCCCCCTCTCTCTCTCTCTCCGTGAGATCTATCAGCCACTGATCAATATCAATCTTCTGATGTCTTTGTCGTACAATTTCCCATTAACAAGACTGAAGTCACAGATCACTAATTTAGCATCCAGAGCATGAAGATCCTTGTGTGCATCTCTCTTTAAACCAGGTCACTAACCGTTTCCACAACACCACAAACAGTGGTGAGGTAAATGACCAATTAATGTGGACGATTTTTAGCCAAGGCACTGGAAGAGTCTGGCTTCTCAGATAATGTTATTTTTAACGTCCACCGGAACAGGCAGACAGCAGTCCTCAGTTTAACAGCTCAACTTGAAGGACGACACCTCTGATCACACAGCACTCCCCCCTCCCCCCCCGCCCAGTACTCATCTCAGTAATGATGGAGTCCTGTAGCTCAGTGGTTAGAGCACTCACCTCTCAAGTGAGAGACCTGGGTTTGATGCCCGGCAGGTCAGGGCGAAACCTTGGGCAAGTTTCCACACTCCACACCCCTGATAATAATCCCTCAAGAAAGTAAAACAATAATAACTTGGTCACTTCAATCCACGACTGTTTGTGGGGACGCTGCTGTGCGCAATTGGCTGCCGCGTTTCGCCCACAAAAATGCAGTCAATTCGCTTTACAGTATATTCTGTGAAGCGCTTTGAGATGTCTAGAAGACGTGAAAAGTGCTATAATCAAATTATTATTATTATTACTCCACCAGAGTGTCAGCTTGGATTCTGAGCCTGGCGAATGCAGTGAGGCTTTGGAACTCCCAACATTCTGATCCACAGGCAAGATCACAACTGAGCCGGGCTGCAACTGGAATATAGTTCTTGAAGGGCTTATAAAGTAACGCAATAGTGCTTCTACATTCGGTTCAAGTCATTTTGTCTTCATTGATTTACACTAAAAGATCAATACAGGAATTCCCTTGCCAATCGTTGCCGGAGATTGGCTAGGACTCCGTTCAGACTTTCTTTAGTAAGCAAGAGAAAGCTGCTGATCGCAGCACCTCTTCCATTGTGATCAGCGTCTCTCTTGTTTGCGCCTGATTTCAGTTTAAACTTAAGAGCCAGTCTTCAAAAATATATGAATTTTATTTAATAGCAGTAATTCACAATATCTCAAGCTGACCAGATGTTCCTGACCAAAAACATCTGGTCAAAGGGAAAACGTGCATTGGAAGAAAAATAAAGGGGAGATGGCTTATTTTATTTACATGTTAAAATGTCTTAAAGGATCACAATCAAGTCAATGCCCAGCGGGTCACCCTGTGTTTTGCTGAAAATAATGGAGTCAGGCATCACTGCCTCAGTGTGGAGCCTTTACCAACATCCGTGCTCTTACCAAACTTACTACCCTGAACATTGCAACATTGCCATCTCCGACATTACCGGAGCCCTCATCCACACCTTCTTTGCCTCCAGACTCGACTATTTCACTCACAAAATATATAGTCGGTTCACTTCCCGGAATATTCTGTGAAGTGCTTTGAAACGTCTCAACGACGTGATAAGGCGCTATATTAAATGCAAGCATTATTATTATAATATTTCAATGCTCTGCATATCAGAGTCCTGAGCTCTTCCCTACACAAGTTTCAAAGAATCCACAACTCTGTAGTCTGTGTCCTTAATGACGAGCCAGGCTGGTTGGCCTCTTGTACTATGATTTGCCATGGTTCTAACTACCACATGAAAAATGCTGCCTATCGAACTTTCCAAATTTCTCAATGGACTTTCAGCCACAGTGAGAAGAGGATAGCCTTTCCTCAGATTTTGGAAGCTTGGGACTTGCAATCCGCCATTTTGCACATCTTTGTAAATCCTCGTAAATCACAAGTCACGATTCCCCGATCGGGTTTGCAAAGATCATGTTTCAATCCACATTATCTTCTTCCATTTACTAACTTCAAATGGAATCAACCTTAAAGAATTACCGTCAAGAGAACCAACTCAGAGTAGGAGGATAGGGTTGGATTGCACGCCAGCTCTCAGTTTGGCAGAGACCTTGTCTCAAAATTCCTTTAATAGTTTTCTTTGTGTGTTATGGGGAAAGCTCCATCGGCAGCACGCAGGCTTGGTAGGGGCTGCCAAGCCTCTAAAGTCTGCTTTTTCTGATATACAGCACGCTGCATTTTTGGGCCAGAGGCAGTCCTGAGCTCACACAGAGCGAGTGTTAGTTAATTGCTTGCAGATGATGGCAGCTTGGCCAACAAAGTTTCATTTAGACTCTTCACCCAGTTATCCTTGTCTTAAAGTAACAGCAGCCAGGGTTTGAGATCCAACAGAGAAAGAGACAAACACTCCACTAAAGACTGATTGCGAGTTAGAGAAAGAAGAAGAAAAAATAATCCTTAGCTTTCCATAACAACAACAATTATAATAATCTTTGTGTTTGTGATATTGGAACACCTAAACACTTTACAGGGAATTACTGTTAATTGTAGTGACTGTATTTGTAAGTGAACTCAGAAACCAATTTGTGCACAGCAATGTCCCACAGACAGACTTGAAGTGAGTGAGGATTTTATTTATACTCTCTATACAGTTAGTAAACCTACACTCAATGACTGAGAGTGTGTACCCTCTCCAAACCACCTTGTGACAATCATTGCAAACTCTTAAATTCAGTCTTAACTCTTTTTCACAAACTTCAGTGAGTCCAAAAGAGGACATAAATATAAGATAACCAGTAATAGATCTCATAGGGAGATTAGGGGGAACTCTTGTCACACTGAGGGTGGTGAGAATGTGGATCTCGCCGCTGAAAGCTATGGGAAGCAAATAGGTATTTAAGAGAAAGCTTGAGGCATATATCAGGGAGAAGGGAATAGATGATTATAAAAGAGGGAATAGGAGGAGTGGGGGGAGAGCTCATGTGGAACAGACTAGTTGAGCCGAGTGGCCTGTTTCCATGCCATATCAATCTAAGTAACTCAAAATATGTAAGATTTAATGGTGACTTCCTTCTTCTATCGGTCTTCCACCATGTCATTGTTGGATCAGCCTCTTTCCAAGCGCCTATCTTCATTTCACTTTGAAGAGCTTTACGTGTAGTCTGCCTTTTGCCATTTTTAAAGCTTATAATAAGTGCTTCTGAGATGCTCTCTCTTCCATTATGTTCATCCTCCCACAGAGAGCCAGCTTTTGAGACGGCTGGACAAATCTTTCAAAATTGCCTCTTTGGCAAGAAAACTGCAGTTAATCACAAAACGAGGTTCAAGCTGTAATAAGTTGAGTTAGCATGTAATGGGGCTGCCTTTCAGCAGGGCTGTGCTAACCAGCATTTTTCTGTCATTAATCTACTCTCGCTGTTGTGTTGGTAAGCCCGTATGCGGTGGGGAGGGGGGGTGGGAGGGAGGTGGGGGAAGAGTCCAGATTGCAGGCAATGTGGTCTCAGCCTTTCTATCAGAAACTTCCTAATAGATGTCAGCGCAGTTTGATGGAGCGATGGGGGGGATCGATAGGGTGGCTGTTCTGAAGGGATGAGATCCTTTTTCATCCAGACCGATCTTGTGATCTTGTTGACATCTACTGGAGTTAACTATTGCACTTTCACATTGTTCCTTTTCACATTTTTATCCCAGTGGAGTGCATACGATTTTGTATTTAGCGTTGTTAAGTCACACAATAAATGGACTTCTAACTAATGGAGAAATTGTGAATTCAGTTGAAGCACTTGATAAATAAGTGTTTTGGAATCGGCTCCAGGGGAGAATTTCAGGCTGGGTGCCAAGCCAGGAGAGAGATGCAAACAGTCTTGAGTAGGCACTGAGCATAAATCTAAACATCCCAAAATGAGTGGAATGACTACTCTCATTCCTGTCCTGTTCTTGTAAACAATCCAAAATAGCTGGGAATGTTTTCAAAGATGTGGCACTGACTGAGATTTAGGTAAGTGGAAAAGCCATTTGGACTTCTGCTGTTGAGAGCCTCATACGTTCCTGTGCCCAACACATTCCCTGTTATTTTCTATTTAATATAACCAAGTACAATAGAGTACAGCTTATTACTCTTCCAAAGGGTGGGGGCAGAGGAGTTGAAGGCCCGACTGACAAAGGTGGGATGGGCTGGGTGGGAGGTGTGGAACACGCTGGTATGGGAACATGATATGGGATTAACAGGTCACAGAGGTAGGGAGGAGCAAGGCTATGGAGGGCCTTGAAGGCGAGGACAAGGATTTTGAACTCTATCCTCTGGGAGATAGGGAGCCAGTGGAGGGGCGAGGGTGGGGGTGATAGGGTCAGTAAACTAGCTGCAGAATTCTAGATGATTTGCAGCTTGTGGAAGGAAGAGTTGGGAAGACCAACAAGCAAGGAGTTGGTGTATTCAAGCCTAGATGTAATAAATGCATGTGTGAGGGTTTCAGTGGGCTGAGGGGAGAGGCATTGGCAGAGCTGGGTTACACTGCAGAGATGGGGAAGGCAGAACTGGTCATAGTACAGATGTGGGATAGAAAGGACAGTTGAGGGTCAAACAAGATACCAAGGTTCTGGAATGGCTCCGTGAGGTGGAGTGTGCATCCTTTGATGGCGATGCTGCCAATGCCTGAGGTGTGGAGGCGCTGACGGGAGCCAATCACGGTGTCTGCAGCACTATCAACGACAATAGCTTGCATTTATATAGGGCTCTTCACGCGGGGTAGAGTTTTGGAGCACTTAAATGGACGGGGTGACTAATTTCATTTTCACGTGTGTGTTTTATCCCCTCTTTGTCTTAAAGGAGCGAATCTTCTTGACGTTTTCAAACTACATTTTCACAGTGATCTTCCTGACTGAGATGGCAGTGAAGGTAAGCCTGAGGGAGTAGCACCCAATGATCAGATCACTGACTCCACAACTGACTCAGTGACTGCCTGCTCACCCGCTCAGTGCATGATTCAGCAGCGGAGTGGAACAGATACCTGATTATGTCTCTGCAAACATGTTCAGCTCAAAACAGTTGACTTGGAAGGGGTAGTTTAGGAACATATATTGCACCACATCACATTGAGGCCCCGTGAAGAAATGACACTGATCTCATTGATGTCAAATTTGAGTGATCTATTTAATGTTATAAAAGAGCTGGCTGCTAACTCTTTAATAATAAATAGTAAAGAGAGGTCTGAAAATTCTCAGGTTATCCAATGCTGAAAATGTCCAGAGGGGTTGAACTGAATTCACTTCCATCTTGTTTTACCTGTGAGGGTTCGTATCAATGTTATTAGGAGTGGGACTCCAATACAAATGGTGATGGATCAAACACTATTTAGACTGCATCTTTCATGCTATTTGTACATTAGAGATATGGGACAGAGTTGGAAATTGTGATTAATAAATGGCCAGGCAGTAATGGCATGGATACGACGGATCAAATGGTCTCCTTTTGTGCTGAAAAGGTCGTCGTTTTCTATACTGAAGGAACCCCCCAGCCTTAATCTTAAAGTACAAGTCTGAATTTGGCTGCCTAAGTAACATCAAAGTCCTTGCCAACAATCCTCCAGATAAACTGGTTCATTTCATGAAACTTCACAATGCACAAAACAGCTGTTGTGTTCACCTACAAATTGGTCAATAAATCGAGCAGATGTGGTGGATTTTTTCTGTGTGTGAAATGGAAAATCTAAGTGTGTTGAGTTCATGGCTGTTTCTCGCTCTCGTTGCCAGTTGGTGGCGCTGGGGCTGTGCTTCGGCGAGCGGAGCTATCTGAAGAGCACCTGGAACATCCTGGATGGAGGGCTGGTCATGATTTCCGTCATCGATATTCTAGTCTCAATGGTTTCCAACAGCGGCACCAAGATCCTGGGAATGCTCCGAGTCCTGCGGCTGCTGCGGACACTGCGTCCTCTCAGGTAGACGTCGATCTCGAGTTTTTCACGTGGACTTGTTCCTAAAAAAAAAACAATTTGGTCACTCAACCCACAAGTGTTTGTGGGACGCTGCTAACATAACATAACATAACATAACATAACATGTAGGAGCAGGAGTAGGCCATTCGACCCTTCGAGCCTCTGCCCCACCATTCAATCATGGCTGATCTTCTAATCTAACTCCAGCTAATAACCTGACGCTGCCTTATCCCCATATCCCTTAATCCCTTTTGCAATACGAAATCTATCTCTCTCAGTCTTGAATATGTTCAAGGACTGAGCGTCAACAGCCCTTTGGGGTAGTGAGTTCCATACATTCACCGCCCTTTGAGTGAAGAAGTTCTTCCTCAACTCTGCTGTGTGCAATCGGCTGCCGAGTTTTGCCCACAAATATACACAGTCGATTCACTTTACAGTATATCCTGTGAAGCGCTTTGAGACGTCTCGAAGATGTGAGAAGGTGCTTTATCAAATGCAACTATTATTATTATTATGTTCCTGTGTTCCTATGACTTTGACCAAAGACGGATCTGAGATTTTAAGCTGCTGTAACTATGTCGATTTAATAATTTTTTACTCTACTGGCTTTGAGAGCTGGTGGGGTCTGTTATAATCCTTTCATTTTCCATCCTTCTCGGTATCTATGCATCTTTAGAAGGCGCCGTCTGAGGTGTCTTTTTTTAAGAAGAGTGTGAGCTAATCCACCCAATTACTCGCCTCTGGTAAACGCCCCAAATAATAATGGCATCAACCCTCGTATTCTTACCTTGGCAAAAAAACAATACCTTTTATGTGCTTTTACAAGCATATGTTTAGTGTTAAATATTCGTTTGACAGTCTTCGGGTTTAAATGTTAATGTTTGGCAAGCTTGTTTTACTTATCTTCTGTAATCACGGTCTACTTCTAAAATGTTAATTCGACAGTCGCAGGCTGGACAGGCACAAACCGAACCAGACAATCCCAATCGAGTACCGCGGGCAGTTTTGGGTTGAACCTCTCGCCCTGAAAAATACCGGGATTTTCCACAATCCTGTAATCTTGAACTTTCAGACAAAATGGCCTCGGGGCTAAAACTAGGTGAAATTTCAAGCCATTGGAGTGGTGGTTAATGGCGTGGTTATAATGGGGTGAAAAATCTGGCATGGGATGGACTGATTATTACACCACCAAAGAGTGCTAGTTGGACCAGTCAATAACAGAGAAGGCGGGAGGTGGTGGGGGTTGGGGGGGGTAATAAACTATCCACACCACCTCCCGAACTTCAATAGAATGGTTAAGCCTGAAGTTACCATAAAGCTATTTTGCAGCCACCATTGTAGACTCCAGCCGCAGAGAATGCTCAGACACTGACGGCATCATTTGATTCGTACTTGGGAGCCCAGCTCAACCTAAATGTGGTTAAGACATTATCTATGGCCACTGCACAATCTTAACATCTGAAGGACAAATTAAATTTTCTCTGGGCCCTAACCATGACGGAGGGAAGCAGAAATTGGTGTTGACTGATGGCAATTTTCAATGTGATAACTGGCACATCAAATGTCACATTTTACATCCGTTCTGCGGACATCTAGTTACGGTAATAATCCTTGCTTTTTATATAGCACCTTTCATGTCGGGAGGATGCCTCCAAGCACTTTACAGGGTTTACTGCAAAGTGTAGTGACTGTGCTTTTGGAGGCAAACATTGCTGCACTGCATCTGACAATATCATCTTGTGCATTGGTAATCCAGTTCACATAAGAACAGTGACCGTTCCCTTTAAGTAAGTGAAATTTGTCTGGTGAATAAAAATTCTTCAGAGAATATATCTTGAAACTCGATCATTAAAATTTTATAGAGACCAATTTTGCTGGGCTCAAGAACAAAAATGTTTCATTTTGAAGAAAAATAAGCTGCAGATAGTTCCCCTGATGATTTAGTTGTTAAAAGCTTTCCTCGGTGTAGAACTCAGTTTTATAGACCATGAAATATCCCGCTGGTGGCTGAATCAGTAACAAGGAGACTTGAACTCAGAACTGTCATTGGGAGGATTAAGGGGGAGTTGGGAAGAACTATTCTTACATAGGGAATTATTGGACTTGGAACAATTTACCAAAATGGCTATTGAGGCTGAGACCATAAGATTTAATAAGGTAAAGGATAAGCCTTTGAAGTGAAGGGAAAAAAAAGTATAGTGACTGTATCCTGTAAGGAACTACAGCAGCACATTTACACACAAACAGTTATGAAGCGAATGACCAGTTATATCTGGGGCATTGTTGGTTACCGATAGTGGGAAAGGGAGAGGAAGATTAATAGGCAGAAGAGCGAAGGGCCAAAGAGTCCAATAGAAATTGAGGAGATTATGGGAAGCAGAAAGATTATGAAGGGATTCGAAGGGTAGTACAAGGATCTTGCATTCGAACTGCAGGGGCACCTGAGAATCATTTGGTCACTCACTGCTGTGCGCAATTGGCTTCTGCCTTTTGCCCAGAAAATACGCAGTCAATCCACTTTGGAATACATTCTGTAAAGCGCTTTGGGAAGTCTCAATGACATGATAGGCTTATTATTATTATTATTATTATCATTACTATTAACCAGTGGAGCCTGGCAAGGATGGGGAGAATGTGTGTGTTGAGACTGGTACAGGAAAGAACATGGGCTGCAGTGCTTTGCATGAGTTGGAGCAGTGAGCTTTGTATTGTAAGGAATAACAAATGTCTGGCACTAAGTTTGAGGAACTAATTCAACCACGAAACTCTGCTGACATTAGTAAAGCTCTTCAGCTTCTCTCTCATGGTTGGTGACGTTATCGGGACAGTGAGATTGAATTACTGCCTTGAACACAATGCCAGACATCTTGTTGTTCTTTAACATACACCGTCTGGAGCTTATTTTTAAAAAATAATGTTTGCTTATTTCTCTTTTCTTAACTTGTTGTGCAGTAGAAGTGAGCAGGGTACGTCTTGACTCACTTCTTGAGTTCTATCTGTATATTAGATTATATTTGGCTGATGGACAGATGAACGAGTAGCAGCTCTCTGGGTAAACAGGAGGTAAATCCGTCTTTTTTAATAAATGTGGGACAGGTCTCAAGGCTTCTGAATAAACATGAGAAGAACTGTTGCCTTCATGAATAAACATGAAGGACATAATTGGCGTCTGGTCACCAAAGCCCAAAATTCCACCTAGACTTAGTTGTTGAGACCGTTTTGTCTTACAATTTTAAGATAACTCAGAATTGTGGAAATGTCTTAAACTCAGTGGGTTGCAAGTGAACCAGACATAAGGGGGTGTAATCTGGAATGCTTCATGTCACGAGTTGCTAACAGCAACTACTACTACTAATAATAATCCTTGCATTTGATATCACGTCATTGACAAGTCTCAAAGTGCTTCACAGAATATGCTATAAAGTGAATCGACTGAAATTTGTGGGCGAAACTCGGTAACCAGAGTGAGTCACCCATCACACAAGTGCATGGCCTGTCCGGAGCAGAGTCCTGTTTCCCCCTCCAACCACCCCATCAGCGTGACCCACTTGTGGTTCATGACAGAGGCTTCCTCTGCATGGCCTGGCAAACTTGGACATCTGAGTCCAAACACTGAAGGACTTCAGCACATCCACCCCTAGTCCCTCCTGGAGGTGCTCAGTAAAAGGGCTTTTGTGGAAGGATTCCTATCGTTGTTCAGTTTGATTCACAAAGCAACCAATCGTATTGTTCATCCTCTGCTTGGGTATCTAAAGAGCGCAGAGCTGATCGAACCGAACAGAGAAATCTTTGCAGTTCTAGAAGCATGTTGCTCAGCCCTATATTTAGGAGTCTCCTGCTGGACGGAATAATGCCAACTGACGGCTGGAGAGCAGGCTGAATGCTACACGTCCAGTATTGTTGGACAGCTGCCTTCCATTTGCAAGCCTGGATCAAACGAAAGAAGGAGACAGCGACCCCTACAGACAGAGAGAAAGATTACAGGCAGCTCGCACCAGGAGAACAAACTTCGTAGTAATGTTTGTGTTTGATACGGCACCTATAGCAGTAAAACACCTCAAAGCTCCTCGTAGAGATTCGCTGCCGAGTGTAGTGACTGTGCTTTTGTAGGCAAACGTAGCAGTAAATTGTTTATAATAATAATAATAATAATCCTTGCATTTGATATAGTGCCTTATCACGTCTTTGAGACGACTCAAAGCGCTTCACAGAATATACTGTGAAGTGGATTGGCTATGTATTTTGTGGGTGAAACACGGCTGTCAATTGCGCACAATTTGATGCTTCATCTACGACACAAACAGTCGTAGGTGAAACACTCTTGAGATGGTTCAATGTTATAGGTTCTGTAGCAAAACTATCATTGGCTGGTGGTGGTGTTCATATCTTTCACCAATTAAACCATTTTCCCTTTATACACAATATCATATGGATGTTGCCATTTTTTTTCCATCTTACCAACAGACATTTGTTTCTCCTGGTCACGGTTGTTACAAGGAGAAGCAGAGCATTTGAGAAAATAATACTCTGCATTTTACTGACATATAATAATCTAATAGAGAAAGATTGCAGTGGTTTCCATTCAGAAAATTCCTGGAAATGAAAAAAAAAGCACAAAATATTCTTGTGGTTCTCAAACCTGAATGCGCAGTACTCTGAGAATCTTTGTGGCGGTCTTTATGGCTCGAGAAACAGAAGTGGGGGAATGGTTGGCACGCAGAGGGTTAACATTGCTCAGCAGTTTCGTTTCAATAATATCAGCTTGTGGAAGCATAAAGGGAGGGAGCGGCGGAGGGATTTTGTTAGAGAATTCCAGCGGGCGGAAGTGGCTGAATGCTCGCCCACTGATATTGGGGGGAGACCAGGAGACATGAAGCAGGCCAGACTTGGCAAAACGGAGGGATTTGGCAGGAGAGTAGGACAGCAGGAAGTGATAGAGATAAGGGTGGGGCAAGTTGTAGAGGCTTGTCTTGTGAGCAATGAGGATCTTAAAGTTGATCCACTGAGGGATGGGAAACCAGTGGAGCCTGACCAGGATGTGGTTAATGAGCTCACTGAGCCTAGTGAGGACGGGAGTGATGGACACACCGAGCCTGCCAAGGATGAGGTTAAGCTCACTGAGCTTGGTGAGGATGGGGTTTATGGGTTCACTAAGCCTGGTGCAGGAGAGAAAAATTAGATGTGGAGTAACCAACAGTTGGCAAACAATTTTGGTATTTGAATCAGGAAGGTCGGGCCTGCTCCTGTGAATCAAAAAACTATCCCACAGATAAACTCTTCCACTTTTATGTTCCACAGAGTAATCAGCCGAGCACCAGGTCTTAAACTTGTGGTCGAAACACTGATGTCATCTCTCAAGCCGATTGGAAACATTGTGGTCATCTGCTGTGCATTCTTCATCATCTTTGGGATCCTAGGAGTTCAGGTTTGCCAATGTGGAGAGACATTTTGCTGAAGCCAAGCGTCACTATCTCAGAAGTTAATGAAATAATAATCCTTTAATAATACTTGTTCAGTCAGCCTGGCTCAGGCCTAGCACTCGTGTCTCTGAATCAGAATGTTGTGGGTTCAAGCTCTACATTAGCTCATGGTCTAGACTAACACTTCAGGCTGAACCACGGCATTATTAGAGGTGCCACCCTTTAGACAAAATGATAAGGCAAGGTCCCGTCTGCCTGTTCATATCATTCTGTGGCACTGCTTGAAAAGAGAAAGGAGTTTCTCTCTCCCAGTGTCCTGGCCAATATCCCCCAGATAAAAATTAGTCACTCGCATGAATTCATGGCTGTTTGCAGGAAATCATTGTACACACATTGGCTGCTGCGTTTGCCTACAAATTACATTCACTGCAGTTTGAAATGAATCCTGTGATTCGAGTTAAGACATCCTCCTGACAAGAAAGGATTATTATTATTTTATTAAAAAAATTGTTAGCCGGGTGTCTGACATACACAGAAACCTAACTCCGTACCTACGCGTCTCCAAGCCAAACTACTGAGAGTTCCACATGGACATTTCTATTTGTCCAGTATGGAGTGCCCAGAGGGACACCCAGGCTCACCAAAAATTGCCCCCCAAAATACAAGGTCCCACAATTGGGTTAGAATCATTCATTCTGCTAGACTTCCTGCTAAACAGAGCAGTGTTTATTTTAATGAATGTGCCTGGCTTTGATATGATTCCAAAGGATGTACCACTCTCTTCCAGCTCTTCAAAGGCAAGTTTTACTTCTGTGTTGGAGAGGACATCAGGAATGTCACAAACAAATCAGACTGCCTTCAAGCCAGCTACAAGTGGACTCGACACAAGTATAACTTTGACAATCTGGGTCAGGTATGATGAGGCTTTGCATGTCACTTGCAAAATTATTTCAGTCAGCAAAATAAAACTGTGATTCCCAGGTCCAATTCTTACTTGTAGATGCAGTAAGCCAGCAGAGCAAGAGAGAACGGTTCAGGGACGTGAAAGGCAATTTCAGGACAGAAACCACAAAGTTTATTTTTACACAGAGGGCCATTGATGATTGGAACAGATTATCAGAGGAAAGGTGGTTGACTCCAAGACACTAGACTTTGTTAGGAAATAGTTTGATGCTCCGAAGGGGGAATGACTGGATGTTCTAGAAGAATGAGATTAAATGGACCAAAGAGTCTTCTTCATCTGAATCTCTCTTGCCTTATGAGGCTGTTTGGTCAAGATGGGAGTTTTCCTTCCGTTGAAGCAGAGAAGCCCGAGGAGCAATATGATAATGGAGTTTTCGATAATGAAAGGGATCAAGAGGAATTGGTGAGGAGCTATTTCCGCTAATGATTGATTCGAAGACAAGAAGGCATGAAGGTGTATATTATATTTATGAATGCATGAATATAACTAGGAATGTGAAAGATGGAAGTTCGGAATTTGCTTTCTGTCAGAGGATAGTTGGATTTGGCTGGAGTAGCGGCTGGATCAGAATTGATTGAGGACTTTAAAAAAGGACTTGAATAAATATATTCAGGGAAAGGGTACTGGAGAAGAAGTGGGATTGGAGAAGAAAGGGAATGTCCGTATACCAGCAGAAGGGACAAAAAACGAGTTGAAGGTCTTTCAAGAAAAGAAGAGAGGAGAGAATTTATTTTTGGTGTTGCAATGATACGTGTCCTTTTTAGAGACAGTGAATAATTTCCCAGCACTGTCATCGCTCCATTCCATAAGCATGTGAGTAAGATATCATTAATGGAATGTTGCAGTTTCTAATAGGTTCATGTTTTCAGGCTCTGATGTCCCTGTTTGTCCTCGCATCGAAGGATGGCTGGGTTGACATCATGTACGATGGTTTGGATGCAGTGGGAGTGGATCAGCAAGTAAGTTGGAATTGAATTGTCACTATCATTTCCAAGTGGAATGCAGTCCTGCCAGAGTCAGGCCTTGTACTGTGATGTCTCTGCATGTTCTTCCATCCTGCATCAACCCGGCAACCCCGAAGTTCACCTGGTCTTAGCCTGTGAAAACATTTGATCTCAAAATTCCCCGCACTTTGAAATGCTAAGATAATTGTATACGTCTGGGCTTGGATAAGAATTTCTCCCCGAGGAGCTTTGCTCTGCTCCACACTGTGTTGTCCTGTGTCACTTTTATTTCTGATCAATTAGATTTTGTAAAGGTTTGAATGAGAGGATTAGAATTAGTGAATTTGAATTGAATCTACTGTGTTTGAACCAGTTTTATTGGCTTTTGTAAAATGCAATGGCATTGACTTGACCCTCTCTTCCCTTCGGCAGCCAGTCATGAACTACAATCCCTGGATGCTCCTTTACTTCATCTCCTTCCTGCTGATCGTGGCCTTCTTCGTGCTCAACATGTTCGTGGGCGTAGTGGTCGAGAACTTCCACAAGTGCCGGAAGCACCAGGAGGTCGAGGAGGCCAAGCGCCGCGAGGAGAAGCGTTTACGCCGCATGGAAAAAAAGAGACGGAGTAAGGAGAAGCAGCTGGCTGGTCGGTAGTCTTTCTGAATCTCTCTGAGTTCTGCTTGGCCTTTGACACCACCTCCCAGTGCCTGACGATTGGGATATCTCAGAGCATGACCGTAAAGCCTCTGCATGACAGAATGATCTGGTATAGAAGCCCCTCCCTCCGCCCACCCACCCATCCACCAACCACCACCCCATCTCTCCCCCTCGCGCGCTCTCTCTCTCTCGCCCGCCCCCGCCCCCCCCCCCCCCACCCCAACCCCCCCAAATAAAAATGTTTCTGGGGAGAAATTCCACCTGGATCTAGATTTACTCTATTTATGGAGCAATTTAGAGCATCCAGAATTTGGCGAATTATTGAAATCCGTCTTAACTTTGCAGTTGGTTCAGTAGTTCTTAAAAGAAACTTACAAAAAAAAACTGGCTTCAAAATTAAAGACCGTTTCAAGAATTTACCAAATTCTGGACACTCTGAAATGCCAGTTAATAGAGTAAATCTAGACCCTGGGTGCGATTTCTCGCCACGCACAGTTGTCCTGTAGGACCTCGCTTGCATGTTCGCCAACACTTCCATTGTAGGACAAGCTGTCTTTTAGTCAAAACATTTCCATGAATTGGAGAACGCACAAAGTGCTGCGCACAGTAGTGCAAGAATACTGCCTCTCCTTGTACAGCAGATAGTTTATTGCTGTTACTCAGCCGCAAAAGATGTTGCCAATCTCAAGGGGCGATAATCTTGTACCATTGGCGTGCAGGCACCTTCACCGTTTGTTTAGTAGACTCTTGTGTTACAGTATGCAACACGACTGCTTTCAGACAGTTCACTGAACACTAGGACACATTGGGGATGGGAAGGAATTTGTTCACCACCAGCCCCCACCCTCCGCCCACCCGCCCCTGCAGTATGTTCAGTGTGGGTGTGGGTGTGAGTATGCATGTGAGTATGTGCGGTGAATATTAGTGTGAATGTGGCAGTGAGGACATTTGTGAATGTATGTGAGAGAGTGTATGTGAATATGAATGAGAATATGTGTGTGTTGGTCTGTGTGTGAATGAGTTTGAGGACATTCAATGAGAACCGGAACAAGCTGTTTCTGGGATGTCTGTCTCTTGCAGTTAAGTTGCCTCCTGGCGCTCACTGTCAAGACTCAAAGAATCACGTGTGATTAATGGTCTTTTGGGAAGAGAAGCTGGAGAGAGCTGCCACCATGGGGTGTTCCCCAGAGAAGGCCTGAGCACCACAGCTTCCTGCATCACAATTTATGTTGGACCTTGGACACAGGCTGTGGAAACAAGTGCGGGATTTGTTTTGAATAGATTAACTCCCCTTATTCCTCAGACTCCTATTACCCACAGCACAGAGCCAGCAAGTGGGAAGAATCTTGGTCCCCATTCAGTTCAGATGTCATTCAGTTACAACTTCTGCACCAAGATATTCAGTACATGATACTACAGAACATTATTTAATGTAGATTTAAGCAGTCGTGTTCAGGATTGTAACTCAAGGATGTAATAAACCAAACAGTCCGTAAAGGCCAGAGTTTTAGATCCATCAAATATCCCTTGAGAAATACAGATAAACGTCATGGTTTAGATGTAACAGCCTGGTTCCACACAGTAAACTTTATTTAGGCCGTCAGAATTTTGAGTTAGTCAGAAGCTGCTACTGGCACATTGATCGAATTCAGCAGACTGTGCTTTACAGTGGTGATAATTCCTTCATAATTAGGATTTCACTTCACTTTTTCTCTTTTTAAAAGTTGTGGCAGTCTTACAGGTATGTTTATATCAGAGCTTAAAATATATTAAATGCTCTAATAAAGTAGAAATATACTGGACCAGAAGAGACCACTAAGGGATCCTGTAAAAGAAACAACTTTTTTTTAAGTGTTTAGAGGCTTAAAATGTCATGTGGCAAAGTCATTATCAGAACGTTATTTAAATGTTATCTGTAGGTTAGAAATCTTTGGGTTGAAATTACAGTTGGCGTTACATCTTGCGTGTTTGACGATGTGCGGTTATTACCGGCAAAATTCCCTGGTCTCCAACAGTACCAAAAATGCGATGTGTAACACCAGCCCGGAATTTCAGCCCACTTCGCTTCTCTTGGCTTGCTTCCTCCTTCCTTTCATTCTCTCTCCCTTTCCGATGGTTTCCTGTTCATCTCATCTACTGTATGCTTATCTTTACCCATCACTCCTTCCATCTCTTCACATCTTCTGTCCCCTTTCCTTCCCTCCTGCACTCTTCCAGTCTCAACAAAGTGTAACAGATTTCAGCATCAGCAGCTTCCCATTAAATAAAACTAGCAGCTACGATAGTGCACGTTAGAATTCAGAGAATCCACAACACTGAAACAAGCCATTCAACCTAACTATTCCACCCCAGTGTTTGTACCTCACATGTGCCTCTATTCCTTACTCCCTCAAGTATGCATGAATTTCCTCTTAAATGGTTTGATGCTTTAGACACACCGCATGTGACATGTCCCACAAACAGCACAGGAGGAAGTCATTCAGACTATCAAGGCTGCTCCACCACAGACCATTCTTTGACCCACATATTATAGCTTCCCCTAATTCTACCTCATCCCTTAATATTTTTATTCCCCGAGTATCTCTCCATCTCTTAAATCTCTCAACTGATTCCTCATCTGAGGCCGTCCGTTCCACCTTCTTCTCCACCTCTGAGAGAGAAGAAAGTCTTCCTCATGTTGGCTCCTGATCTGTTTCACCCGAATTTTAAGGTCACAACCTCTCGTCACTAAAGGATCCACCAGGAGGAAAATAGCAGCAGTTTGATATCAGAAGGCAGTATACTAACTAACGTCTTTGTTAATTAGTAACCAGGATGTTAGTTGGTTTGTATTAAGTATTTTCACATTAAATATTTTGTAATTCACTCAAGATCACAAGATTGGTTTAGATGAAGAAGGTCCTTTGGTTCATTTGATCTCATCCTTCCAGAATGCCCACCCTTCCATGACATGCTCCCACCACAGCTTCTTAAATACAAAAAGGCCACAACTTTCTCAATCTTCCAGTTCCATTGTATGATTTGCTTCCCTTACCAACTAAATGAAGCTCTCATAATCGTGCTTTCATTTTTTCATTCCAAAGATTCCCGCTATTCAAAGGCAGACTCAGAAAGATCACTGTGATTTGTCTCCATGTGTCTGTCACCTTGTTGGTATTTCTCTGATGGTGTGAAATGTGTGTCTGTCTTGGACTCTCCTTAGTTTTTTAGTCGTTTGTTGTGTGATAAGAGTTTGCATTTCCCCCTGTGTTCTGGTCTGTTGACAAACTTAATCTCAGCCTATAAATCCATCAAACAAATATTTGAAATGCTAGAAGAATAAAAAAAATCAAACTTCTTGCCAACTTGCACACTCTTAATGGTCCTGCCCAGGCTAAATTTACTGGTTGTATTAATTTAGAACATCAAATCACGATTTGACTCCCTAATGGCTGGGTTTACAGCTTGGTTAACTCCGATATGTGTGTTATAAAGATACATGTGTTATATTTTGCAAATCTGTTTGTCTTCCGGTTCCTGTTCTCAGGCCAGGTGCTCTAGTCTTCCATTACCTGTTAGGTTTGGTGTCAGTCAGTCCTAATCCAGTCTAATCAAGTTTTGCAGATGTCAATGTGGTCTCAAAATTTGATCTCACTCATTGTTCTCTGTGATAACTTTTATCGGCTGTGCAAGCGTGTGTATTTTGGAACGTATTTTGGAAGGCACACAAATTATTGTCTGTATTTCCCAAGACCAAACAGTTTGTTGTTTTTTTTTACAAGGAATAGTTTGTAAGGAGCCATGGACTATTTTATGCATAAAGATAAATCAGGTGATGCTATCACTAAACTGAGTTGAATCATATTCTTACACTGTCTATTTGTAATCTCACCTAACGTTAACCCACATGGGGTTAAATTAGTGCTAGAATTATTTCATGATGAAGTAATACACAGAATGGCCGCTGGGAGGTAATGCCCTCTACTCATCCCATTCCCAGTGTCTAATTTTCACGCACAATCTGCTGTCATGTTTGTTTTCATACATGAGGTGACGGGCAAGATATTTGGGGGTGCTCTTAGAGAGTTCGTTAAGTTTTTTTTAATAATAATTTTCTAGGCTTGACCTTCAGAAGAGTGGCGAAATTCACTCTCTTCCCGGCCCAGAAAATGTAATTTCGCCAGTGATCATTATCGCATCAAATGACACTTTCTTTCTCTCCCCGTATATACCTTTTTGCCAGAAAAGTAAGAAAATAATTCAGTTTAAGGAAACATTCCTTAGTTTTAGACTTGATTAAAGCTGTGTTTGACAGTACCTTCCAACTTCACCTAATTGCCATGGGTGAGATGTCAGTGCAATAGTGCATAGTCCATGCCTCCTTACTAAAGATTGTTGTTGAAGATCTTCTGACTGTAACCCATACTTTACAAGCGCATGCAGCTGTATTCTGTGAGTGAAGCTGGAAGGGAAGATTGCTAAAAGCAGTATTCAGCTGCATGATCAGCATGTTGGATTTTGGAAGCGCTGAAGCTGATTGCGTAAAGTGATGAAGGTATTCCGGATAAAGGATATATTTTTAAAATTGCGGTAAAGAGGAGATGTGGAGCGGGACCCAGCACAATAGTTGCCACATTAGTTGTATTCAAATGAAGGGACTGTTCAGCAAATCAGCGCAGACTGTGCAGAAAGTTTTAAACCAGTTTGTCTTACTTTCTGGCCACTGACCCTATTCTTCCAACTTGGCAAAGAGTTTCCACAACAACAATAAATTACATTTGTACAGCGCCTTTCACGTCGGGAGGATATCCCAAGGTGCTGGACAGTCAGGGATTTAGACCCGAGCAAGGGGTTGGGATCAGGAGGGGTGGAGGGCAAGGAGGATAGGGGTAAGAGGGTGGCTGAAGGTCTGGTCGAAGAGGAAGGTCTTGAGACATGCCTTGAAGGAGGCGAGGGTGGGAGCAGAGAGGCTGAAGTGCACATTGGTTACTCAAAGGAAAAGCAATGGTGGGCAATGATGGTCTGCGCTTATCTGATCAAATAAATTAGTGCAAAGAAAGGGGAGAAAACACCAGTAACAAAGAAAGGAGAAGAAAACACCAGTAACAAAGGTTATATTAAAAAGAATAAAGCATCTGGACAATGGTAAGAGAAGGTGGCAAGTCCAAGTGGAAGGTACTTGCTAGAAAATGCATTTGCAGAATTGGGGTTTCTGCAGATTTTGTCAATGATTGTATTGAGCAGTCCCTTGCGGAGTTTGACAAGGTAAATTATTCCATAGCTACTTAAAGGCGTGAGCTTTGCTGAACTAGTGGGCTGTTGTGAGGTCTCTGTCCCATATTATGTTAACTCATGATTGTCAGATATTCAGTGTCAAAAGGACAATTGTTTCAATCTCCATTACATTAAATGCTTTACAGCATGTGGAGTGAGGGGCAGGAGGCACTGTTGTTAAAACACGGATCCCTTCTCCAAGATGAAATTGCTCATTAATGAACAAAACAAAATAGGAAGTGTGTGAAACCTACTTCCACATTAAAGGTGAATTGAGAGAATCTTTTCACCATTCTGCGAGATCTTAAATTTTGTCACAAACCAGCCTCGGAGGCTAAGACTATGTGGAATTCCAGGACATATGCTTTAAAGAATTCAAGTCACTTGTATTCTTTAAAATCATAGGATTTGGGAATCCTATGAGAACGAGCGGAAATATTCTTTAGACCCAAACCTCAGAAGATGCATGTCTTCCTATTTTCACACGATTACTTTTGACACTGAATAAACCCTGGAGGTGCTTTGGGAGGAATACAAGTCGGATCTGACTGGTAGAATAATGTCTGAAAGGAAACTTCATGATCCAGTCAGCTGATTTTTTTTTTGTTATTGTTTAATGTCTCGCTCCCATTTAGAAGCTCAGAGTAAACCTTATTACTCTGACTACTCTCCCACCCGGCGATTCATTCACAATATGTGCACCAGCCATTACCTGGATCTGTTCATCACTGTGGTGATCGGGCTGAATGTAATCACCATGGCAATGGAGCATTACAGGCAACCCGAGGTAAGCACAATTTTGTCTTCAATTTTTTAAAAAGAAAACAGCGGAACAATCACTGGACACATTTCCAGATAGAAATTTTCAGCACAGAAGGACAGCAGTACGAGTCTATGCCACTACTAATGAGTGGCACTAATGGATTTAGTGAACCCCTAATTAGGTCACTCCATCTATGACTGTGGGACACTACTGTGTGCAATCGGCTGCCACGTTTTGCCCACAAAATATGCAGTCAGTGTACTCCAGCAGAACCCCAACACACGCTCTGGCGTCCCCAAGCCTTGGCTCTTGCCAACCTGAGCCTTGTACTCTCCGGAATTAGGGGAGCAGGATGTGTCCCTTCGGGGAGAGAGGGAGCACATTACAATCCTAACACTGGAATTTCCATGTGCAGGTGGGATGCATGGACCTGCAACTCTCAGTTGTCAGACATATGTCAGACACCAGCTAACTGATACATTTCAGAGAACTGGTGCTTTGATGTCTGAAGTAGTGGTGTTGGTCGTCGACGTAGCAGAATTCAATCTCAATCTCTCACATTCTCCAGGAACTCGACAAAGCCCTGAGGATCTGCAATTACATTTTCACGATTATCTTTGTCCTGGAGTCCGTGTTCAAACTGGTTGCTTTTGGATTTCGGCGGTTCTTCAAGGACAGGTAAAATACTGCTGGATATTTGGTAATTGAGTATTAATGTAGTGCAGCATATTGCAAGTTTATGTGGTGACTTTCACGTCGTGAGGACACAAAATGTTTTCAATATTCCTTAAGACAGCGCTTAAATTAACATCAGAATACCACTAATGTTACCCTATCATTTTACCCTGCGCCTTGGGACATCCTCCCGACGTGAAAGACGTTCTATATATGTAATTTTGCTGTTTTTGCCTTTTCAATAACTGAATGTGATGTCTGTTTTACTGCTCCAGATGGAACCAGCTGGATCTTGCTATAGTGCTGCTATCCATTATGGGTATTACCCTTGAAGAAATTGAGGTGAATGCTTCTTTGCCGATCAACCCCACCATCATTCGAATAATGAGAGTCCTGAGAATCGCCAGAGGTCAGTGGAGGCATGGCTTATTGTTTCCTGTACAGTATAAAGCTGGATACTATAAAATCGTGCCTTTACGTGTATAGCTATTCCCATTTCACTTTTTTTACAGCATTCATTGCATTAATCTCTTTCCTTTTTGTCTCTAAACAAAGTCTTGAAACTGTTGAAAATGGCAGTAGGAATGCGATCGCTGCTGAACACTGTAATTCAGGCTTTGCCACAGGTAAGAAACTTACAGTGAGAGTCAGACAAAGTGGTTGCGAGCCTCATATATAGCACAATGCATTCTAATCCTAGCATCACAACACAAAGCCTCTTCCCACTCTCCAAAGATAATTGGAGTTTGCCTTCCAGTTATCCTGGTTTATATTCCCTCCTCAACCAAATTCATTGAGGATTTCTAATGAATTGTTTGTTCACCTTGTGGTAATCTATAGGACATCGCCAACACAAATTAGCTGCCCTGTTTGCCTCTGCGACAACATTCGCTTCAATTCCAGTTAATCTCATTCTGCAAAGGGCTGTTGGGGGCATTTCTGTTACATGATTGGCACTGTAGATGTGCAAGTTGCTGACAGAAGATGGGATGGTTTTGAGTATGTCTGGTACTGTTTTGCTCACGGCATTTATACTTCCTGCAGGTTGGGAATCTCGGGCTCTTGTTCATGCTCCTGTTTTTCATATTTGCGGCTCTTGGAGTCGAGCTCTTTGGGGACCTAGGTAAGACAGCCACAGGCATGAAGTTTTATCCTGAGTTAATATTCCATATCCACACTTTGCATCCATTAAGATCTTTTGCTCTTCATTTTAGTGAAGCTCCTCCTTCAAACAAAATTTCTGAGCTCCAAAGTATGTCAGGCACTTGGCATCTGTGGCATCTAGCAACCACACAAGGAGAGGGGGTGTTCAAGGCTGGGGCACAGGTTGATTGATCCTGCCTGGCTACAGTCATATAGTGCTTGTTTTGTTCAGATGTCACACTCTCAGGCAGAATTCACACTCCTTGTCCTCCTCAGAATGCATCCTGAGTTAGCCTCCCACCCTCCCTCTCTCTGTCAGTCTACTGCATAGCAGCTCTGAATAGTAGGCAAAGCTTCAAAAATATCACACACTTTAATGAGGGTCCATAAAGATTTATTACCTATCAGACCAGAGGTGAGAAGCTCCTAACCACAAAATGTAATGGCCATTTTCATCGGCAGGTTTGGCTCGGGTATTTATTCTTGGTGATGTGTTTCCGGGGCTGACCGCTGAAACATGTTCTGAAACGACAATTCATTCTCCTTCATATTCTGCCTTAAATTCAGAATGTGACAATTACCATCCATGCGAAGGCCTGGGACGACATGCCACGTTCAGGAACTTCGGGATGGCTTTCCTCACCCTCTTCCGGGTTTCAACTGGAGACAACTGGAATGGAATAATGAAGGTATTGAGCTCTTTTCCCCCTTTCACAACGGTCCCAAACATTGGTGTTAGCCTGGCTCAGGGGGTAGCACTCTCACCTCTAAGTCAGAAAGTAATAGGTTCAAATCTCACCTTGTGTCTAGTTACATAGAATGATACAGCACGGAAACAAGTCAATCAGCATAACCAGCCTGTGCTGGTGTTTATACTCCACACGAGCCCCCCAACTCTCTTACATGCCTCTATTCCCTCTTCCCTCATGTATGTTTCAAGTCTTTGTTTAAGTACATTGCATAGCACAGACACTGAAGAGACTGAAGAGACTGAAGCCAGTTGTTAGTCCTTCCATTGCTGTCCTGCCCGAGATCAGGAAACTCAAGCACTAATCTGGGCATGAAATAAGATGTTATGGGTCTGTGTGAGCCCAGTTTCTCACTCACCAGTGTCAGTGCCCGCTTGGACACTTGGGTTGAATCGCTTCCTTTTATCTGATTGACAGGACACCTTGCGTGACTGTAACCAGGAAGGCACCTGCTACAACACAGTGGTGTCGCCAATCTACTTTGTCTCGTTTGTGCTGACAGCCCAGTTTGTGCTGGTGAATGTGGTCATCGCTGTGCTAATGAAGCACTTGGAGGAGAGCAACAAGGAGGCCAAAGAGGAGGCTGAGCTGGAGGCCGAGCTGGAGTTTGAGCTGAAAATGTTGAATGCCAACCCAGCCCCCACGGAGGGTGTGATGTGGGGAGGTAGCGATAGGGGAGATGCAGGGGAAAGCCCAGAGAGTCCAGCAGAGTCTCTCCATATCAAAGTGGATTCACCATTTTCTTTCGAGCCACCGCTGGTAAGGAACCGATCATCGGGATGATTCTCTCGAGCCTTTGAGGGTTAAATAAATATATATCCGAATATGTTATTTCATTATTGCCAGGTCACGAGCCAGATCATGTAATTGTGTTGTTGTTATAAAGGTGCTTTGTATAATGAGCCACGTGATAACCAGAGATGGAATGCATTATTTGACCCCCAGAGTCTTGCTGAAATAATATATTATGTAAGAGTTTGATACATTAATGATGTCTAACGACTCAGCCCTTTCCCAGAGGAAGAAAATACTTGGAAAATATAGGAATTAAATAAAGGTGGTCCGTAGCAAAAGGATACACTGTTATAATCATACAATATATTGTAAAAGCTTTCTCTTTGAAATCACTTTGAATTTTATCCCCCGTGACGGTAAAGCTTGTCAAGACGTGTTCACAAAGGCAAGCTATGTGATTTGTTTTAGTTGGTTAAAACTCCAGCAGTGACTCCAACGCACATTCTGGGGTCCCGAAGCCTCTCTTGCTAACCTGTACCTAGATTAGGTACGTTCCCCCTGAGAGGGGGTGTCACACCAATCCAAACTGTTGGAAATTTCCATGCATATATAGTTTGTTTTGGATACCCTTAATAGGAGGATTATTATGTTATTATTAATAGTGATGAGTTTCCACATGTGTCGGGCACCTGGCTGACCAGAATAAGCAAACTATCAAGTCTGAGGGGAGCAGGAAAGGAAGTATATAGTGATTAGGTGATGCCCAAACCAGGAGAGGTTCCTGGAATAAAATGATAGACTTTTTTCAGAAGTTGTTTGTAAATGGTGAGAATTTGTGCTGTCTTTAAACTTCAGCGCTACCCAGTCATGTTGGTGGGGACTGGATTATTTAATATTTCATCTCGATTTTAAAACAAAATCTAAAACAATGCGGTCTAATTTGTGGTGTCTCTTAACAAGCTTTCTTAATAAAAAATGTTGTAATTATCACTTTTCTAAAATCTGAATGGTTAAAAATTCAGTTCAGTGTGACGCGTAGCACCTTTGGTGATCTGTGATTTGTGACTATAATATAAATGACTATTGCACTGGAGAATACTTTATCAAAAGCCTGAAACAATATTGAATGCAGCCTTCAGCATATTCACTGTCTGAGAAGTGTGAGAATTACATGATTATTATCAACAAATCTGTTTCAAAATGCCACAAATTAGACTGGACTGGGGGGAATCGTGATACCCCTAATGCGGGCAGGTCTTAATAATAGCAGTCATCCAGTTTACCACTGTGTGCAGTTGTGAAGTGCAAATAAAGAGGATTTGTACTTCTTGTGATGTTATGCACCCTGAAGAATGTTTTCACGTTTACTGAGTGTGGATTCTGTTTATCGGCATGTTGTTTTTCCCTTTTGTCTCCCACCCAAACCTTGCTCTGTTGATGTTCCCAACTCCACACACCCTCATCCTTTCCCTTCTGCATGCACTGCGCACAGGAGAAGCAGTTTTTTGACAACGTATCCCTGCTGATCCAAGGGTCACTGGAAGGAGAACTCACCATTATGGACAACCTCTCAGGCTCTGTTTGCTACAACTACGCCAGCCCTCAGCAAAACATATGCTCCATTGAGAAACAGGTTAATAATTCTGGCTTCTCTGGCAAAGTCCCGTGTTCAGACCCAGAAGTCAAAAGGAACTCGAAAGACCAAGAACTATCGCGGGGAGGTGGACATTCCAGTATATTTACCAGGGAATCTTGGTTTCCAAGTCTCCCTTTTGTTTAATATAGTATGAGGGTAATATGTCACAGTGTTATGCTCTGAGAGTCAACATTGAAGTCAAACACCGTGTAAAGTCTGTGTCACCTCTGTTAGGTTTTACCTGTGGAAAAAAGCAGAAAAGTTATTTATTTGAGAATCTCAGGTGAAAGCCAATGAGTGAGCTTGGGGATGAAACCCTTTATGTACATTTCCTAAGTCCAGTCTTGCTGTCAGGAAGATAGTGTTGAGAATAAAAGCTGATGATATTCCCCACCGCGAGGAAAGGAAGCAAATCATTAGTGATCGTCTTTGTTCCCACATTGACCAAGACCAGGGGTAATAGAACCATAGAAATGTACAGCGCAGAAGAAGGCCAGTGGAGTGCTGTAGCTTAGTAGTTAGAGCACTCGCCTCACTAGCGAGAGGACCTGGGTTCGATTCCCAGGCAGGGTGAAACGTAAGCAAGTTCCCTTACTCCATACGCCTCTGTTTCCCTTAGCAGAGAGTAGGAACCCGGATGTTAGTCAATTGGCGGATAAATGTTGAAAAATACTAATTTATTATTATACTGATGGTCAATGCAATTCAGTGGCACTTCTTTGTCTTTTGGATTCAAGGTTACATGCTCAAAGCTTCCCGCTCACACCAGGCACAGTTTTATTGGCTGAACGTAGGCTGCAGTGCTTTTCAACAACCCCACCGTAGCTTAAATGTAGTGCAAAACATTCACAATTATTTTAAAATCTAGTATCCTTTGAAATTTCCATGGTCAAGGCTGTGAATGTGTTATAGTTCCTGCATTTGAAACCGCACCGATAACATCAAAACGTCTCAACGCATGTGACAGTAATCATTGTAACGTGAGGTGACTGTGTATATGTAGATAACTACCTTTCAGCTTTCCAAGCCCTGGGGCTATCACAAGACATGACTAACCCTGGCCACTGAGGCTTGGTTTTCCAGTTAGCCTGAGGTTTCTGGTCTGGAAACGGGACGCTTTGCCTTGCATGGTGTGTGATTGCATTTCTCCATCTAGATCCTTTTGCTGGAACTTTAGCGGCTTTCAAAATCATACTCGGTTGAATGCAAAGATTGCAACACTTTGGTTTCACTCCACATGGTGCCTGCATCACAGTGCACCAACATGTTTCTCTCTTTCTCTTTCTCTCTCTCTATCTCTTTTTTTCTTTCTTTCCCTCACTCCCTCTTTCTCTCTTTTTGTTTTCTCTCTCTCTCTTAGTCTGTGTCTCTCCTCTCAATCTCTGTCATTGTCTCTTTCTCTTTATCTCTCTCCTATTTTCCCCTCTCTTCTCTCTATTCCCTCCAGTTTTATTTTTACATACTCTCTGGTGGAGCTCCGTCACTTTTTGTGATTTAAAGAAAATGCTTAAAGAACATATATCGTTATATGGACAAACCCACGAGTGAGAAATATGATAGATCTTCAGTTATTAATTTTCTTTCCTCAGTCTTCCCAGTTTTAGCTCCAAAAACTTTCTCGCCCTTGTCTCAGAGGGCTTTGCCATAAAACGTAGCTTACTGAAAAATAAATGATAATTGTGCAGTACCAGCATATTACAAGACAGTGGGAACACAATATTAAACACACATCATGGTCCACAATATATTTCCAATCGGACAGGATGAAGGGGGTGTAAAATAATGTTACTGGTTCCCTGGGACAGCCCAGTAACAATAACACTTAAGCTTTGTGCTGCTGGTTACAGTGAAACAGATCAGTATAAGAGGGCTGTTGCTTTTATTCATTTAAGACACTATTAAGATTTTAAGTCTGTTTTGTCAGCTGATTTCCAATCCTCCTCTGCTGCAGATTCCCAAATCGTTGTGGTTCTAATTCCATCAGAAGGTCAGTGCCTCAGAGTGACACTATCAAGCTACTTCCACTTAATAAAATATGGACCTTAGCACCTTCCACCACTCATTTGTGGGCCACCCGCTTGCAATGGGATTGATTGCTTCGGCAGTGCTGCTTTTCACAGCGTTGGAGCAGACAGTTTTAATGTGTCAAAGCCCAGAATTGTAATCGTGCCATTATATCTCTGTGCTCACAACACATAACCCTGACTTTCAGAATACATTTGGAAATAGAGCCACGAAAGTGGAGTAGATATTCTGAGCCGAGCCGATATTAGAAGCTTCTTCTCTAACACAATCATCCACCCCTTCACCAAAATTGCCACTGATAGAAGATGTCTTGGTCGGCAAGCTTATTAGCCAGACTTGTTATTGAGGAGCCCTAATGATTGCCCAAAGCCATAGTGCAGGCCACCCAAGGCTAAGTTATTTTTTGTGTGAATGAAAGCCATTGGAAGGGTGAGATCAAACGGACCGAAGGTGTTTCTTCATCCAAAGGCGTTCTATAATTGTAAATTTATATTACATTTTAGTTTGGAAGCCAGTTTCTTTTTTAAGAACTATGGAAATCTGGCTTTACAAATTAATAGTGGATTTGAAACATTTCCAAAGTTCTGCACCCTCTTGACTTTAAGGCAAACCAGTCTTAAGGCGAGGACAATGAGTTGTAAGGTGAGTTGTAACTTTGCACAGGAACTTTAAAGTTAATCGGAAACTTTAGTTTGATTTGATCGATCGAGCTGGCTATTCCAGTTGGTGACAAATAGACTCAATTAGTTTCCATATACAGTACATATGCATATTCATGCATATATGATATCTAGTGATGTCCCACTGACCATTGTTTTTGTCTCTCTTCATTCTACTGACTTGCCTTTCTTTTTGCATGCTGGATTGAAACTGGTGTGGTGTAGTTTGCTAGCAGCAAGTTTGGTAAGGAGCACCGTTTTAAGCCTGATTTGTCTTTTAAGTGTTCTGATGTCGAAGTGAAGTGTACACTGTACGTGCATCGTGATCCAGCAACAACTGCACAACAGAGCCGTTCAGCAGCCAATCATTACCAACAGGGCAGAGAGAAAGACAGAACGAGAGAATAAAAGAACCAGAGAGAGTGAAAGCGAGAGAGAGAGACCGAGAGCAGAGAGGGTGAAAGAGAGAGAGGGGCAGGGAATGAGGCAGTCGAATTACTATTGTTCATTCTACTGGGATTTACAATGACATGACATTAGAAATTCGAAGATTGAGGAAATCCTAGACATTCAACGCACTATCTTCTCCAGCTTTACTAGTAAGTCATTGGAAAGCCTTAAAATGCAGCATTTCATTGTCACTCTGATACGTAGATGATTTCTTTATCTGTTTAAGGAGTTAGTGGATGTGCCATTGAGTGAATGGCTCAGAGAAGAGCTTTTCTCCAGTGTCAGTCCATTCTGTGAATTATTTTCTAAGTTTCTTACGCCTGGTCGTCTCTCCCTTGTTTAGATCCCTCTAGCTGAGATGGAGGCTGTTTCTCTGACATCTGATATTCAGTCTGAGAAATCCTGGTCGTTAGCATTGACGGATGACTCTTTTCCCGATGATACTAATGTATTCTTGCTAAATACACTGGAAAGCAATGTACATATTCCAAACCTGTATTTTGCTTATCAAAGGGCTTGAAATACTCTCCTGCTTGTTCTACATAAAACGTAACATGCATTTGTGGTGTATGTAGAAGTTCAAGGCTATGTATACCCTCCATGACAACTGCTTATCAAACCCTGATTGACCCTATTTGAAATGACTAAGTCGATTGGATTGCGCGTGAGACAATTTAAAACGGTGTAGAATTGTTGAAACTTCTCGAATCTGATTGTTTTTAAAATCTAATCGAATTCTCAATTTGGAAATTGATTTATTTTTCGGAAACATTTGCTGAATTTATGCCATTTCCACAGTTCTGCACGTTCTTCAAGTTTAAGACAAAATGGCTTCACCGGGTAAGACGAGGTGAAATGTCAGGCTCAGTATTGTTCATTAAAGGGAAGGTTCTTTTGTCTTCTTTGTGAGCAATTTAGATGCAAGTTATATCATATTTATAATCAATCATTATACGCGACAATTAATGGCATCCATGGAAGAGACTAAAATCAAGAAATAAAAAAAAAATGGAGGGTATGGATTTCCTTGTTGGGATGTGATTGACAGCTGATATCTTTGGAACATTTCCAAGTGAACGTACCGAAAAGCCATGGGGAATTATCCATGGCTATAAAATTACGTCCACATAATATTGTGCTGGTAATAAATTGAATTCTGAGAGGACAAAGAGTATTTCTAGCCCTGATTTGTATATAACCATCTGCTCCTCTTTGGCGTCCAGCATTCAACATTTCCAAACTGTTGTGTAGACTAGTGCTTTGTTTTGTTGCCCAACAGATCCTTAGTTGCAACCAATCTATCTGGATCCATTCTATCTGTTAGGTGTAGCTGTGCTTCTTGTGGTCGTCATTCCATTGTTGATTGACTATGACCTTCTGTGGTAGAGTTGTGTAGAGATGCTGTTGTGCTTTGATGTAGCTGATGACTATGACAATGATTACTATTCCCAACCATGCTTCATGCACTAGTGGAAGATCTTGGTGCTACCAGCCAATGCTGCAGGTCTCCTGAATGAACAAGATGTGTTAACTGGAGCAATGGTTCTCTAGCTTAGTTCTTGACTTCTTTGCGCTGGGTCACAATCACTGCACTTGGAGGCAAGTGGTTTGAAATTCCAGTGGACGGTACATGTATCACTTTAGGAGATTATAACAAGGAAATCCCATAGACAGCTGAAATTGGCAATGGTGTGACACATAATGCTGAGCGTATTTTCAGCCCAAAGAGGAGTTGTTCCCCTTGGAACGTTTTAGTTTTTCATTAATTTTGATCATTTTCAGCCTCCCTCATGATACTCAGTTATATTCAACATCCAACAACTGTGCTTTGCTTGTTGATTGCAATAACTAAGCACATCGTTCTTGTCTTTCAAAACAGCTAGACAAACGCCAGTAGCTTCCAAATGGTGCATTTTAATAAGAAAAAACATTCACTCCTGTAAGAAGTTACATGCGACCGCCAGGAAGGTGGAAGGCGAACTAGATAGACCTTGGTCTTTTTTTGTCTAGCATTTCTTATGTTGTTATGTAAGTTGACTTGTTGCATGAAGCAAACAATTGATGGAATTGGCATTGTCATGGTTCTTGTGTTTCACACTGAGTTCTCCCACCAAATACTCCACCCCCCACCCCCCGTTCTCACAACCAGTTCTCTGTGACACGCTCTGTTTCATTAGCCGCAGTGAGACTATAATGTGATCCATTGGCTTAGAATGTGTGCAGAAAAATGATGTGATATATCCCGCTCAGATGTCTCAGCCCTTTATCGTTTTGTTCGTGTTGGTGCTACTGTAGGACGTCTCTGTGTTGTCAGTGACCTGGCGCATGCTTGTATTTTACATATCGGCAACAAAGCTTCCTTCGGCCAAACAGTCTCGTCCCACTGATCCTTACTTTGCTTCGTATCTTGCAGGCTGAGTATGTTCAGGAGAACGAAGTTCAACAGGAAACCCCGGAGAAGAACCTCCTGTCAGTGAGGAGGCCCTTTGTTGGCAGGACCCATTCGCTGCCCAATGACAGCTACATGTTCCAGCCTGTCGACCCAGCGCCATCACCGGATCTACACGAGTCTCAGAACAACCACAGATACCAGTCAGGTATATCCCTGACAAAGCGCTCTGGGAAGCTACCTTGCATTAGGGGCACTATATAAATGCAAGTTGGTGTTGTTCCCTTCGGTCAGAAAGGTTAATGGTAGATGTCAGCCTGGCTTGACATTCTCGTCTCTGCGTCAGAAGATCACTAGAGTTCCATTCCCAATCCTGAATCTGAAACACTCGTTAAAAGATGCTTGGATGCTGAGTGAGGAGAGGTTGTCCTGAAAATGAATGACATTGGGGATATTAGTGTGGGCATTTGAAAAGGAAACCAGACAGGTAGACTGTGATAGTGGTTTCTGGCTGCTGAATGAACTGCACCTGGGTTCAGATGAGGAGAGGGATGAGAGGCTTTGTATCTCACATGCGAAGATAGGAACTGTCCTCCTTGACCTGAATATAGTAACTGTTTGCTATAAATTGTCTCCAGGTTCCACCACATCGGTGCAGTCACAGCCAACGGACAGCGCTTCCAACCTCCAGGCTCCGGTACAGCTATTCCATCCAATCAGCCCTCGGAGCAGTCTTGATGCCGAAAACATTCCCAGAATTCCTCCCCCCGTGCGGTCTGCAAGCATTCATAGGATGCTCCGGAGGCAGGTGGGTGTCAGCAGCGGCCACAGCTCCCTGTCACACACCCAGGAGAGGTTCGGGATTTGCCAGATTTCCTTTAAGAGACATTTTCTGACAACACAATTTATTTTTGGCTTCTATTTATATCTCAGTGTCATTTATTAAAATAATGCTATGCGCAGCTTTTTTACAATAATGTACTTTATTTTTCACTGTATCGTACATTATATTGTACCAAACTCCAAGATCCCAAGATTGGTTTAGATGAAGAAGGCCCTTTGGTCCATTTGATTTCATCCTTCCAGAGAACGTATCCTGCCATCTTTGATGGTAAAGCACTCTGGGACGCTATCCTGCGTGAGGGACATCCTTCTGGCGTGAAAGGCACCATACAATGTAATATTGTAATGTAATTCAGGTCATACTAATCTGTTTGATCTCTTTTGTTTCTCTCACTGCCCCTGATCTTTAAATACCCAACTCAGGTTGCTGTGACAAACGAATATCTGGATCCACTGTGTACGGAGCCAAAGGAAAGCGTGCAGGTGAATCCTGGTGAGCTGCCACCAGCCTTGAATGTGTCTGTACCTCCTGTGGCTGTTCTGCAGCCCTCTTTGGTGTTAGTGCCTGCCACACCCAAAGCACCGAACAAGCACAGCATCCACATCCAGCAGCACAGTCACAACCAGTGCAACATCACTAACTCTGTGTCAGCCTCCCCACATCTCTCCAGGAACCTTTCCAGGAGGTCCCTGACCCAGCCGACCAGGAAGTCTCTCAGATCAATAGCAGTAAAAAGAGACCCTCCAGGTCGCCTGTGTGCCCTCCACTGCCCATGAAAAGCTGCAACAGCACAGGGAACCTCACAATGAAGGACATCAAAAGGTTCTACAGCGTGGATGCCCAGGGATTTTTGGCCAAGCCAGTGTCGTGGCTAGATGACCCTCGGAGACATTCGATTGAAATCTGCTCGTCTGTTGACGTCAGCCCGGCACGTCATTTTCCTTCCTCGTCCTGTGGCCTGATCGACCACGGAGTGACAGAACTGGAAGGCTTGCAAACGTCACGCCAGAAGCAGAAAATGAGCCCACCCTGCATTTCTATAGACCCCCCAGATGAGCACCTCAGAACAATACAAGGGTCACACGGGCAAGCTAACGCCGACGGCAACATGTGTCTGAGAAGGCGGGCTCCGTCCTGTGACTCAGCCCCCCACAAAAACTCTGGGGACATTGCGGAACCCCTGCTTCCTGAAAGCACTCCTGCTTCCCCTTCCCCAATCAGAGATTTGCTGACTCTTCCCAGTTTTTCCTTGGATCAGCCTGAGGTGGACCACTGATGATATTTAATTTGCCAAAAAAAAAAGTGTTTCTTCCTTTCCTAATGTTTAAAAAAAATACAATCGTGTAAGAATCCTGGATTCTGACCCACGCTGGGGGATACGCAAGCCCTGACCCCCCTCCCCTTTCCACAAACGAAGCATCAACATTTGACGGATGAGTCTCCACCTTGCAGATCTGCCGGGAACTCGAGTGGGTGGCTGATTAAGCATTCAAACCTGGGTATAGTCCATCACAGTGGAGAGTCACTTTTTGTTAAGTTAAGTTGGTATAAAATTGGTATAGTTTCCTCAGTAAGATCCCACAACCAGATACTGCAATTTGGTTTGTGTTTTGGCATCAGTTGTATCTTTTCTAGGAGAGTGTTCAATTGGAAGGCTCAGAGAGCTGAAATTACCCTGGATATTTACGGGCAATTAATCATTTTTTTTTGTCCAGAAAGCACAAAGCAAAAATCCAGCTATCAATATATTTTTAAAAATATGATAAGTGAAATAAAATATAATATTTGCCTAATTTGTGTGGTTAACTGAGATGATTGATTGATCTTCTATCGAAAAATGGCACTCCACTGTATTATTGACTTAGTCGGGCATTTCTCAAAGTTACTGAAAAGTATTATTGCTAAATTGTGATTTTAATACTGTACCAGTCGTATGGGTTAGAATTCTCTTACAGGATACTGTTGTTTCTGATGTTTACTTCCTAATCTGTTATCTTGTGTTATTTATTGATGATTTCCGGTTTGATCCTTATAGTATCAGTTGACCTTGAGTTACACTTTACATCCATCAATTTGTACCTAGAGCCTAGGATTTGGTGAGCTGGTAGCATCCAGTTAGAAGCAATTTGAGGGTGACATCCTGAAACTGTACTGGCTGTTTCCCCCGGTTATCCTGTAAAAAAAATTTAATCATTCTAACCCTGGCTGGAAACGTTTGATCAGTAACAGCGTGATTGAGCGCTCCATTTCCATACATGTGCACTTAGTGATGAAAGTGACTCGTGCATTTTAACAAACATCCACGAAGGAGAGAGAAGTGCAATGGCCAAAGACAAGTCAGGTAAGGACCTGTGCCAGCTATGCTGAGATAGTCACTGTCATAATTCGCTGCAGTCCCACTATCCCATCTCATTAAGTAAAGTTCCTTGGAAACGGTTAAGAATAAATCTGTTGCCGTAGCACTTTTTCTGCACAGTGGAAAAATGATCCCAGATCAGCGTGGCCACACCTGATGCGTTCCTTCGTCATTGTAGCACTTGATGCAATAAAGAGGAGGATCCAATGATTTCATATCGTACTGTGATAGTTAGGCTCATTTGCTCCTCAAAAATTCCAATAACTTGTTTCTTTAAAAAAAAATGATGTTGCTTAAAGCTCGCCCTTTGTTCACTTGTTAGACTGCAGTGCCGTGATCCCATTACCTCCAGGCAACTATGTCCATTGCATCTAATTGGGAATCGGACCCTGAATATTTATTGTACCCAGTTTAAAGTTACATTGCTTCCAGTCTAGTCAAAACTGTGACCTATAATGATTCGTCTGACTTCACAAGTGAATTCCAGAAAGAGAATTTACTCAAAAAATGTTTATATTAGAATGTAATTTTTGCTCCTATGTTTAAAAAAAACAACCAATAATTCCTTATAACTTGTTCTAAATGATCCACATGGTGTTATGTATATAGGCCCTACCTGCCAACTTAGCTAATAAACACCTCACTGGATAATTTTCTATAGCAGGTTCTGTAACCTTTGCTAGTGTCCTGCAGAAACATTGACTTCATCAGAAAGGTCTGTTTGATGTTTCTTCTAGATGGTAGGACTGCTAATCAAAGGACCTCATGGATATCTGAAGCCCTTCAGCACCCAACAGAGGCCATATGGGATCCAAGGAGGCTCACAACCCTCAGCACAGCAGCACAGGTTTCAGCCAATCAGTACAGCATCGCGCTGAGAATTACCAAGTCATCTTGTCTTATGTAGCAGACCAAATAGTAGACAAGGTTCTATTGGAAAAACAATTTGGTAGGAGTATTGATGAATCATGATACTGCAAATGTCTAAGAGCTAATAGTTCTAATGACGCCCAATATATGAAACAGTATTTCAGTCCCTACATTTTGGGCTTAGCATCCAGCTGTGGGCTTTCCAGTGCTATACGTGTGCAAGATCTTTGTTAGAGAAACATTCTATGTTGTACCCTTGTAGCTCAATCACATTGATTTGGTTAGTTGAAAGCACACCAGCACTTTAACATTGCAGATTACTGTATGCAGATGGACTAAGTACAATGAGCATCACAGTGATCTCTTCCATTGCTAGTTAGTGTGTGTGTGTGTGTGTGGTGCGCGTGTATGTGTGTGAATGAGTCTGTAAGCGTATTTGCCAGAATACTTTGGATTCTGTAACTACAGGAGTTGCACATTCTCTGTAAACCACTCTGGTTCAGATTCTATCAGCTAAAATTGATGTTTTATTTAAATGTAAGTATTTTTAATATGGTCTCATATAGAATGCACTCAGCGCAAAAGAAATGATGCTGAAAATGTAAAAATGTCTAAGGTGTAAGAGTGGCTGCTACTCTAAACCAGTTTTCTTCCTATCATGCATCTTCCATAGATGGACACATCACAGAGAAGGTACTGATCAAAATAGATACAGTGAAAGTGCAATGTTAATATTTATGTAGTATATATTAGAGAGAGGTTGTATTTAATAGTTATTAAATTCTATTCTGTATTCAGGTATTTTTGACCAAATAATGGGTCTGGGCAATATAGGGCAACACGGCTGGTGGCTAATCAATGGGAAAATGAATTGGGATAATGAAATCCTTTCAGTTACTGCAGGAATTGCCTTGAATTCACAAGCCCGGTATATATAATATATATATATATAATATATATCTAACTTTGCTGATGGCATTATTCCATTTGGATGCATTGTTTTGCTGGTTGTAAAGTGTTTCTTAAAATGTTGGCAACAAGGCACCTCACCCACCAACCAAAGTTTGGTTTACATTACAGTTCTGCTATTTGTGCAAACAAGCACCAAGGTTGTTATTCCTCCTCTTACCCCCCCCCCCCCCCCCCCCACTCGCTCATTCAATATGAATAGGCAAAGGTTCTTCAGAGGGACACAGAAAGGGTCAAGTATTTGCACACTTTACGCTCAAAGTACAGCACTTTTAATTTAATGAGTTTACCTACAAAATATGCAGTCACCTCACTTTCTGTGAAGTGCGTAGAGGTGAAAGTCACTATAACAAATGGTTTATTATTAATGAAAGAAAATGGTGGGGTTGTAGCAACTGGTGCTGACTCATGAAAACACCGCTCCAACAAAATAATAATAATAATCCTTGCATTTGATATAGCTTCCATCACTCGTCTCAAAGCCTACTTATAAATGGAATGATTTTGGCAAAAAAAAGAACATCAAGAGTCAGAATTTCAAAGGAGGATAGAAAAATTATGCAAAATCGCCTTTGTTCTGCCAAGCCGCTCCCCATTTGTGTCACATTATTTCAGTTAACTAAAAATTGCTGTCGAAAGCTCCGTGCAGTAATTGCATTAATAATAATACAAAGAATATTTGCACTTCGTGACACTTTAAGAGGAAGACTTCAATTTGTAATTTCCGTTACATTGGAGAGAGAGATTCTTTTGTCAAAGATGTTATATTTAGACATTAAATACGACCATATAAACACTTTCTGCAGCGTTCAATGCATCTAATTTACTCCATTTGATGTGTTTGTGCTTGTGGCTCTAATCACAAAGTGTCTAATGCAATCACTTTTAGGGACTCCCTCAAAGACCCAGTTAGTAAATTCACTCACTAGTGTGAAAGTGAGCTACACAGATGAGGAAGGAGCGATTGGTGTTCTGTGAGTGTTTGGTTGCTGCAGTCGACTTCATCAATCCTAAACCAGGGCCAAAAATATCATCCAAGGAGATCCCAGCTGGTTCTAGGCTCAGCCAATTTTTATGACATTTCAGATGGTCCAAATTTTGGGGAAAAAAATCTTAAATTCAGATTTAATTTTGAATCCAGTTTGCATTTAATTTCTTAAATGTTAAGAAAATAGTCTTACGTCTAGGACCAAGTGGAATTTCTGCAGGATTGTTATTCAGTCGCCCCTGCTGGAAAGAGGGTGAGAACAGGGTTGATCTTGGATGTGATACTCTGACCCTCAAATATCCTACCAAGACTCACTGCCTTGTGTTAGCCACGCAGATGGAGACCTGGATTATGAAAGGCAACCAGTATACTCAGTGCGAGGAGTCAGTGCCTTCAGGAGAGAACGTGAGAATTTCAAGAATGGTCAAAAAAAAACCTAATTGGCGATGTGAATGTATTGCTGGTTGATAATTGCTGATACCTGGTTTACTTCTGATACAAAAAAAAAACAAATAATTTCCAACGATGCATGTCCTTTCTCAAAGACCTAGTGAGTGAGCAAAGACGCCATGTAGCACGAAATGATCTGGACATGTCGGTTGCAGGTTTAGTTGTACAGAGTACAGGAGCCAATAGAGTTTGCACTTGGCCGAGTGGCTAGGGGGACACTGTAACCCCAACGAGAATCAGACAGCACTTTCAGGAGAGAAAGTGGGGAGAAAATTGACCAGTAAAAGAAAATCTCCCCTGATTATCTCCCACTTGAAAAATAAAGTCCACCTGAATCTGTATTTGCCAAAGAATAGATTCGCAAAAGTTCCGATGAAGTCCAATGTGAACGGAGCTACAGGTGAGTGAACACAGTAGAGATCGTGAGTGATTGACTGATCGGGTGAATGAGTAACACGTGTGGTTTAGTTAACTCTAATCATTGTAGTGTTTTTTTTAAATGAAACCTTCCCTTGAAAATATTACAGTTCTGTAACAGGGACTAGCTCAGAGCGACCCTGTTCTTTGTCCAAAAATGTGTTCATTATTAAAACAATTGCCCCCCCCTCACCATCCCCCCACCCCAAAAAGAGCAAAAGAAAATATAGATATCTGCATGTGCTTTTTTTTAAAAAAAAATTTCATTTGTATTGGTGAGTGGAGAGAGAAGGTGGGGGCGGGGGATGGGCTTAAGGCTGACGACGACTTCAGAGGAATTGGATTTGGGAAAGAACTGATATCAAATTTGTACACCTGTTTTAAAAAGAATTGTTGTACGACATTCGAAACCGCAAAAGAGACTATTTTTGCAAAAAAAAAAGAAAAAAAAAATGAAAAAGTTGCTTGTAGTACTCAGTACACTGTTAAGGTCATTCAGATAGGATAATCTGTTCTCAGGCATTTATTTATGATCAGACATAAGCATTAAAAAGTAACCAGTGATGTGATCTGTGTTTCAAAACTATATACTGCTATATATATATATAGAAAATAATATTTTACTACAATATTCATTAAGTGTAAAATGATTTTCTGTTACTAGCCAGCAGGGACACGTTAGCTCCAACATACCGTCATCCTTCACCTTTATTTATCCATGACCCTCGTGATTTGTATCACGATTTGTAGTAATGAACAATCATTGCATTTGACGTAGCACCTTTCACATCGGGATTACGTCTCAAAGCGTTTCACACGATCCGCTACTATTTACAGTGTAGTGACTGTGCACTTTGTAGGCAAACGCAGCAGCCATTTTGTGCACAGCAATGACCCACAAACAGCCGTGAAGTGAATGACCAATTTATTTTCATGGGGTGGGGGGAGGGGGTTGTGAACTCGAAAAGTACTTTCAAATATTACAAAACAAAACATACACTGATTTCTAAATGGGACGTAATAAGGAACGACATGCCAACTCGCGGGAGATTGGCTTTACATGATCTATATTTGGACTGGAACACGACATGAAAGGTGCTCTGTCAGTTACCAGGAAAGAGACCACAATCTTTTTCCTTATTGATAAATCCCATTGCAACGAGGCTTTAGCCTGGTTCAAACTTCCCATCAGAAAGCTGTAGGCTCAAGCCCCACAAGACATGGAGCTCATAGTCCAGGCTGATCCTCAGTCCAGTGTTGGTGGGGGTGCAGAGGGAGCTCAGAAGGTGCTGTTTGTTGAGAGGGACGTTAAAGATCCCATGGCAATATTGGAAAAGAGAAGAGAGTTTCTCCCAATGTCCAGCCAACAATCCCCCAGAGAGAAAAAAAACGGTTGTACACTTCACAGCTGTTTGTGTGACGTTGCAGTGCAAATATTTGCGGCCACATTTGCATAAAAATCCAGAGTCACTATCCAGAAAAGGTGGTGAAGTGTTGTTATGCTTCGGTCACTATATCAAAATCAAAGATTATTATTACAAAGGCCCACTTATTAAATCCCAGTATTGTATTGGTTAGTACTTGATTGCTGGGGTTTATAGTGGGGTCGATCATTCTGGTTGTTAAGTAGCTCATAACACTTCATCAGTATAGGTTTTCAGGGTTGTTACTGAAACACTGGTTAAACTTTCTTTTGTGACTGTCAAAGGTTTTCATCAAATTTTCTGTGGTTTATCTATCCGCACAGTAAGGAGTACCAAGTCTGTCAATATACATATATATATATATATACCTCTTCAGTCAAGTATGTTTTAAGAAATTGAACAATGTATTCAATAGTATATATAATAGATACAGGTCGAGTCCTGTCAATGTTCAATATAATGTACAATTATTGAGGTTTAAAACAAACAAAAAAAAACAGGTACACTAGAAATTGTAACTTTTTCACATGGTGAGTACAGGGTAATTTTAGTGTTGCACTCCACTCCATTGTACCTGCTGGCTTATACATAAATGAGGGCGATCTTCAGCCTTTGCAGTGACTGACGATCGCTCTTATGACAAACAATGTCTGAAAATGTCCAAATTCGCTCTGAATTGACCAACAGCACTCCCAACGGCTTCACTCTTTTTCTGCAGCCGTTTTGAAAGAGACGAAGGAACTCCGGAAGCAAAACAGAGAGTATGTATTCAGTGGCAAATGTTTCTCGTGTTTAACTACAGCATTTTTGCTCCATATTTTTGTGCAAAACGTTGGTTCCTTTTAGAAATTGCGTCCTGATTTCCTCAAATGTTTATGCAGTAGCCCTACTTTTATGTAGATAAAAATGAATTTTAAATTATGCTTTAAAAATAAATAGAGAATGATCTCAGTGTGTTGGTGATGTCATTATTTTGTCCTCTTGATAGGAAACTGAATGGGACTCAGGTGAATGTACGATTTAGGGGATTATACGACTTATAAAGCTAAGACTTGTGTGGGTTTTACTGACTCCTGAATATGAGGTTCAATCACATTTTGGCTTCTCCCACAGGTGATCTTTCCAGGTTTTGATCAAAGTTTCGGATGTAACTGAGGAACTGCCTGGCTGATAAGGTGCACATTAACGATCCTATGCCACTATTCCAAAAGAAAAGTGAGTTTCTCCTGGTGTCCCAAGTCAACAATTCTCTCTCGATGAATTACTCATTCATCTCATAGCTGTGTGTGTGGGACCTGCTGTGCATAAATTACCTGCCACGTTTGCCTACAAATACAATCACTACACTTGACAGCTATTCCTTATGAAGCACTTTCAGAAATTTCAATATTACATGTTCTATATTAAATGCAAGGACAGTGTTATTAATGGAAAGCCATGTGAGTAAAATTGGTGAAGTTTAACTTTGTTCAAAAAGCAGTGACGGAGAGCTGAACAGCAGCACCATCTTGTGGGGAAAGATGCCGCTTCTCATGATGGTCAATAGTTTGGTTGGTGTATGATTATCACCAATTATTTTATTAACCAAATGTTCAGTCAATTTATCGTAATAATGACCGTGAATAAGAAGAGGCATTACGCTTGTTGATTTCATCCAAATTACAACAGGAATGGGAAAGGAAAATATTGTTTTCCAAATCCATTTGTGAGGGTCCTGTTGACAAAGCAAAATTGCACTTTTTATCTCACTTGCGAAAGCAGAAGAACCAGGAATTTCAGATTTGTAGCACATGATCCTTTTTAAAAAAAAATTGTGAAAAGTAATAACTTTAGATAAGGGCCAAATAAATATGAAATACACATTCCTAGTAGGTGTCATAGGTATAACCAAGTATAACATTAGAGGGTCTGAGCTTACATTTATTATATTAAGCAACAATATTTCCTGACTGCTTGTTTTCTCTGCACCGTGAGAATGCTTTCCCCATTTCCGATATCCAGCCTCGTTATTAAGCACTCCAGGGCCAGGGATAGCAGTTTGGAAGAGGGTTGAGATGCTCTTACAAACAACACATCTTAATCCCAATAGAGGTTTCCTCTCGTCAAAACAGCTATTCATACAAGAAACGGGTTTCAGAAATAAGTCCCAGATTTAGACGGTTCACAATTCGTTCGTTCCTCAATAATAAATTATTTGTAGCTAATTTTTACCTTAATCTGGAACTGGAATCTGTCGGTTGTGCAGAATAGTTTTTTTGTAAAAAAAAACAAATTAAGCAAAACTAACCAGGAATTTGTTTTTCCCTCATGGTCAATTAGTAATTTTAGGAAGAAGTCCAATAGTTTGCAATACGCTTTGGATCCTCTCCAAGTAAATGGCCACAAGGGACGACTGTATGTGCAGCTGTGAAAAGGTGAGGCAATTGACGAAGCATTTACACAAAGGGATCTACTCCAGAATGCAGATAAAACCCAATCTAAGAGGAACCCATCCATATGTATATTTTTTACAAATCTTTCTACAAATAGACAGCAAACACACACTGGTGAATCAAGGCAGAATGTCCATCACCCTCATTTAAATTGGGCTTAACAGATGCGTGCAACATGCTGTACTGCACGCAGAAGGAAAACCGCAGACTTGTGGCAAATGCGACTAGGCACACTGAACCATGAACACGCAGGGTATATAATTGGGCTGAACAGCAGCCAGATATGAAACATGGAGAAACTCAAGCCAACAGATACAAAGGATATTTTTATTTGATCCCAAGTAAATTTGTAGTCTCATTTCAACTGGTACAAAAAAAAACACTGTGACAGAATCCTACACTGTGCCAGATTACCAGCACATTTATCAGCCAAGTGTAAAGCAGGACATTATGCATTATAACGCTAGGTAGAGGCTCTACTGGATGGATCATTTGACTCATTTGAAAAATTTGTGAACTAGTGTGTAATGGACAACGTGTCAAATATTCTAAAATGAATTAACTGTGGGGCCTGCATCCATTTCCGGAAACTAACTGTAAGCCAAGGTCGTAGTTTGTGCTCCACCGTTGGAGCACAAACCGTTACAAGTGTAGATGGTTTAAAATTAGGGTAGCAACAAACACAATTCCTCGCTCACAAACCAAGCTTAAATATGTAGACATGATTTAAGGTCTTTGGATAGGTTTGCACAAATAATTAAGTTTTTACTTATTCTACCACATTTCTACTTGCCCTGAACAAGTCTTGAAACAATCACTTTCTTCCAAGGATTACTCTTTTTGATTACCATTCAAGTGTCACTTTTGATGACTTCAGAGGGAACCGGGAAATCATTAGACACATTCATCAGGTATACATTTTCCAACTCTGCCTCAGGGTACAATTCATTTTGAATTCTCCTCGCGAGAGACAGGATATAAAATTAACCATGGAAAGAAGTGTTGCACCCTAGTATTAAAGGGATATTTAAGTCTACCTATTTTAAGACTAAGAAAAGGAACTCTACCTCTTTTCAACAAAGAAAATAAGAATTTAAACCTTTCTGCAATAAACTGCCGCTGAGGCAGAAGATGCCATTTCAAGGTTGAGTTCAAAGTAGTCGGTCAGTCATGGCCTTCTTGCTAGAGGGATGCTTCACTGATTTGCCACCTGCAGCATTTCTTCCACATTCGATAGTTTTTCTCTGCTTTTTCCCAATTTTGCTCCTTTTGCCAACTCAGCCTCGTTAATCTTTTCCCATCCAGGAAAAGAAACGAGGCATACACCTAAATAGCAGGATTGAAAATAATAACAATAATAATACTTGCATTTGTTATAGCCCCTTATCTTGTCTTCAAGGTCTCAAAGCGCTTCAAATGTTATACTGCAAAGTGAATTGACTTTTTTTTTGTTGGTGAAGTGAAGCAACCAATTGCGCACAGCAGTGTCCCACAAACATAGAATCATAGAATTTTACAGCACAGAAGGAGGCCATTCGGCCCATCGTGTCTGTGCGGAAACTTTGAAAAAAGCTATCCAATTCAATCCCTCTCGCCATAGCCGTGCAAACTTGTCCTCCCCAAATAATTATCTAGCAGTTGTGGATTGCGTGACAAATTATTAATTGCTGAATTGCTAAACATTTATGAAGGATAGCGACACACCCACCTCTTTGTTGAAGCAAAGCCTGCACAGCACTGAACCCTGCTTTTGGAACAGACAAATTCAGTGACCCCGATTTGACATCCTTCACCACAGACTCCGCAGTTTCAAAACTGTCATTCATTGTGGTCAATATGACCCCAGTTGGTCCCCTCTTTACCCAGCCGCTGCAGTAAAGACCTAATTAGTTTCGGAAAGTAAATAGAAAATAATCTGATTATTCACATGAATGGAGCAAAGCAATGCAACATCCAACCCATTACTTTCAGGATTACTTCACAAGTGGGCATCAGTTTGCATGTACACCAGCGCCTTGGGACGTCCTCCCGACGTGAAAGGCGCTATACAAATGTAATTTTGTTGTTGCTGCATAAGGTAAGTACACAATTTTCAGTCCAATATAAACAAGGTCCAAATAATCTAGAACCACAGAAATGTGAGGGTATTCGGTCCGCCTTATCCGTACTGTTGCTCAAAAGAAAAATAAATTTGTACTTTCCCAGATTCTCAAAGTGGCCTGATCGCACATTAATGACTACATTCTTTAACCTGCAGAGAAAGATTAGCACTACAAATCGTCAGAAAATGAGAAGTACTGCTGACTCTGTGAAGAAAGTCTACATTGTTCCAATACTAAATAATAATATTATAACAATAATAATCCCTCCAAAACCAAAAACAATATTAAATTGGTCATTTTCAATCCACGACTGTTTGTGGGACGCTGCTGTGCGCAATTGGCTGCCGCGTTCACCCACAAATATACAGTCAATTCACTTTACAGTGTGTTCTGTGAGGGGCTTTGGGACGTCCTCCCGACCTGAAAAGCGCTATATCAAATGCAAGGATTATTATTATTATTAAAATTCTCCAAAATAACCAGCAGAGCAATAACTGCTCTTACGAAATATCCTTTTGAACTACAATATCATATTGTTACTAACTATAGATAAATAGCTTTGCAGATTAACGCACCACAGTTTTAAGAAAAAAGAAATGCAATGTATTATCTGCTGTTTGTTTATAAAATCAGTAGAAAAGATTGTGACAACAATGTATTCATAATGAAGTTAGCTCAGTGATAAGCAAGGCTGTCAAGAACGGTTCTCGCCAGAACATAGGGATAGAACATAGAACCTTCTCTCCTTGCCCCCTCCCTCCCCACCTTCAAGTCCTGCCTAAAGACCTTTCTTTTTAATTGTGCTTACGGTCAGCTACGCCTTCCCTCTCCCCTTGGCTTGTTGTCAAACTTAGCCACTGTGAAACGCTCCGGGCGCTACCCCATGTGAAGGGCGCTATAGAAATGCAAGTTGTTGTTGTATAGCGACTCACCTGGTGTGTTCAGGACTCGACCCAAGTGATTTGGGATAACTCTTTTCTTATTATCAAATGGAAAAGAGGAGCTGATGGGATGACTTTTGTAGCCAATGCTGCTCAATACCAGGCCACACTCCACATCTTCAAGCTCTTCTGTCTGAATGGACCTGAGAGACTCTCCTGAACCCTCAGGAAAGAGAAGAAATCTCCAGTAACCAAACCAAATAATACACAGCTTGATAATTAAGTTGTGTGTGTGAATAGATATATATATGTAACATATTATCACAGACACACGTTATCCAGTTACTTATAGTCAAAGCAGTCAGGATTTAAATACATACAAACTATCTCTGGTTTACAAAGCTAACAGGACTGACAACATTGCTTTTGACCTTAATTAACCCTGAATCCCTCAACCACGTCCTCCATCTTTGCTGAAGTACAGACACCAATCAGCTGCTTATACCCAACAACTTACATTTATCTGCGGTGTATTTCATGTCAGAAGGACAAATTTGGAGTCTTGTAAGTGTGACCTGGAGTATATTACGAACCTTGCAAGTATGATCGACTCAGAACCCAAAGGGTAATTACCTACCTCCAATTTATTTACAGACAGACGTATTCCAGCTACGTGTTTTCCATCACTAGTTGGCAAAATCTGCACTGGACTGCGTAAGAACCGAAGACCCCATTCTTTGGCAGCTTCTTCCTGTCGCTTGGCTTCTTTTGCTGAAGGCTTTTCGAGGGCCGTTTTAACCATTAGCTCAGTCAACCTCTTTCTTGGCCGTGGCTTGTCTGAAAGTAGTAAATGGCTGTCTTATTGGGCAACAGGAGGGAGATCACATTTGGTAATCAATCCCATCTTACATAAATCACTCATACAGCAATCAACAGTAAGATCTGAACAAGAGAAGTAAAGGAGATGCTTGCATCCGGTTAATGCTCAGGGACAGGATGGTTTCATCAGTCCTGCAGATAATGGGACCCCTGAGAGAGGGGTGATGGAGACTTGGGCTTTAAACTTGCTCAACGAATGTGAGTATTTGATGGACCAGACACCTCAAGAGGTGGTCACCCCACCCCACACACTAAGGGTTCAGACGGAAAATGACTGGGTGACTGTCCGGCTTGGTAGGAAGAGGGGACGGGCAGGGCAGAATGCCCCCAATAGTGTAGCACTCTCAAACCAGTACTTTGTACTGAACATTGAGAGTGTTGATATCTCCCGACTACTTTTAAAAACGCGGTGGACGGGTATTTGAGGAGGACGGGTTTGCAGGTTATGGGGAAAGGGCCGGGGAGTGGGATTGACATTAATTGCTCTATTCAAAGAGCCGGCACAAACTCGATGGGCCGAATGGCCTCTTTTTGTGCTGTATGATTCTATGATTGGTGGAACTACCTTTATCCACCCTCTCCGTCACCTCATCGAAAAATTCTATTAGATTCTATGATTCTAAATCTGCTAACGTGTTTTTAAAAAAAAAGCACTTTCACTAAATAGTTTCTTTTCACTATTAGCATTGGAGTTATTTAACCCTCTTGCAACTCTGTCATCTTACAATGAAGGCCATTACATTTACTAAAGTGACTTGAGTGGAATGACGCACAGAAAAGCAGCTCATAGATTATGTGGATTTCATGGCTGCCAGATGAACAGACGGATCTCGATTTCGCAGCGTTCATAAACTTGAGTTCTATAACCTTCAGAGAAATTTAAAAATATAGCTGTTGAGCAAACGCACCACTGTCGGCCTTGTAAAAAATTTACAGTTTTGCGGCTAAGTTTCTCGAGCGTACATCAGAATTTAGCAATTACAGCAGCAGTAATTCACTCAGGAGCATTTCTGTCAAAATTCCAATTGTCCATTTATTAATAATAATAATAAATAATAGCTTTCAAAAGGGAATTGGACAGGTACTTAAAAACGAAACATTTGCAGGGTTTTGGGGTAAGAGCGAGGAAGTGGGACTGATTGGTGGCTCTTTTAAAGAGCCGGCACAGGCACAATGGGCCGAATGGCCTCCCTCTGTGCTGTAAAATTCTATGATTCTATAATATAAACTATTCTTTTATAGATCTATTCAGATCAGGCTTTAAGTCTATATAAGTCTATTCCAAAATTAAATTGGATCTGATTTTTTCATGTTAAAGCATGTCGTGCAGCATGCCTCAAAGTAGTTGCAAGTAAAGATGTTGTAATCTCACCTTTGATGATTTCCCTAAGACCCTCAAAATCACTGGGGTTGAACAATGGTCGAGCACCAGGCAAATTCACCATCTCACGCAGCTCCTAAGAGAGGAATAATGAGTTATAAATCTTCAATATAAATTAAATTAAATTGATTAAAATTATAAAAATCCTAGCATCTGATGCAGCACCATTCACTCTGGCAGATTTAACTGTAAACTGCAGTGACTATTTTGTAGATTAACAGATTATCTCGTAGATTATCTACGAGAGAATTCATCATTTATGGCAACACGAAAAGAATGATACTGAATATTTCTTAAGATTTTTGATGAGGGATATTTCTAAAGCCTGCATTTATTGTCAATAAATCTTACACCATTTGCAACTGTACATAGTGATGCAGAGACCAGTGAGCCACCAAAGTGGATAACAGACGAGAGCGACTCAATTCTGTAATGCTGAGAATTATTTGCAACATTACAAGTACTAAATCTTATAATGCAAACTTTGTCTGTCCTAACCAGAGCGCACTTTAAAATCAAAGCGAAAGCAGAATCAATTAACTTAATCTCGTCTCAATCCAGTACAATCGAGCAGTTAATACAATACCTTAATGGTAAAGGCGACTTGTAAGGGTCCTCTTCTTCCAACAATCAGGACCCTCTTCACTTTACTAGCAGCGATTGCCTCCAGAGAATATGATGTAATATCAGTTTTCTGATAAGAAAGATGTACTCAGTCAGGTTACCTTCATTAAAATATTCTGAAGTTAAATTTTCCTATAAAATTGTTGTGGAGAATGCGACACGAATGGAAGTTTTCATTTATCTCTCATGGCATTTTTAGTAGCTTAGAATTAATTTTACAGTAAGTCCATCCTAATATTTGATTAGCTTTACCACTGTAATATTGGGGAAAGGGGCTGATTTAACAATAGTCTGAGTTAAAAAATATATAAAACTTTTCCACCTAAGAGGCAGCTGAGTAGAGATGATTCAAAAGACATATTTAAAGGTAAAATATTGACATTCTTTTCTACCTATTGAGAATATAACTGAAGACTTTTAATATTTTCTTCTTATAAGAAACGGTATGATGCTTTGAACACAAATTACACAAAGAATAAAAAGATAAACCAATATGAACCTTGCCTCAGTCGGGATAACCACAAGACAGGACGTACCTTAAGCAAGTCAATAGGAGAAATGAGAATCCTGGCAACGTCCAGGGCCACATTTCCTTGTCCCAAGATAACTGCTGTCTCACAACTCAGGTCCGGGTTCAGCTACAAAAGAGGTACCAATAGTAAATTATCCCAGGAACTTACTGAACCAAAGAATACTCCTGCCCCTCTGGCTGATTCGATTTTCAAAAACCATCTCTCCTTATCTCATAACCTTCGCCATCTCCACCATCACCATCAAACAATAGATCTAAAAGATGCCCCTTGAAACCATTGCAAACGAGCCAACTCCTTTTAAACAACAACAAAAATACATTTGTAAAGCACCTTTCACGTCGGGAGGACGTTCCAAGGCACTGGACAGACAGAGTTCGGACCCGAGCTGGGAGTCGGGGTCGGGCAACGTGGAGGGCAGTGAGTGAAGCAGAGAGATCGAAAGCAATGTCGAAGAGGAGGGTTTTGAGATGGGTCTTGAAGGAGTCAAGGGAGGGGAGAGGCAGAGGGACTGCAGGATACTCCATACTAAGATTTGGTGAGAAATTCCAGCTCCTTTGGAATTCCATCCTCCTCTCTGGCATCTGAAAAGTAGCTATATATTTAATAATAATCCTTGCGTTTGATATAGCGCCTTATTCCGTAGTTGAGACGTCTCAAAGCGCTTCACATGATACACTGTCAAATTTAGTGACTGTGTATTTTGTGGGTGAAACATAGCAGACAATTGCGTACAGAATTCTGACAGATTGTTTCCAAAATGGATGTTTGAAGAAGTCTGCAATTAAAGTAAGGCTTGAACTACACACTTAAGATTTCGATGATGTGATTTAACGTAGCCACGCTCCAAGATCACTCCGTCATCTGCAGTCCTGAACAACAATTTAACTAGATATCAATTATGGCGTCTGATTAAAAGATGTGAAGGTTTTAGATCACTTACATTTTGAATTCCAGGTACACCATTGTACCACTCTACAATCGATCGTGCAGAATAGACGCCATGCAGGGACTCCCCAGGAATCTCAAGCATCAGATTATCCTGTGCTCCATAGGCCTAAAATGCAACAAAAACAATTTAACTTTCACACAGGAAGAACATCTCAAAGTGCTTTACAAAGCCCGAGTGGAAGCCTGACCGAGGAGGGAGGTGGGAAATCAGATCCTATACTTGAGCATTAAGAACAATTTCACGTTTAACTGAGATTTGTAAGCTCAGAATGCATCAAGAATACATAAGTTTATAGTAAAAAAGCGGACATAATTTAATATTTTAACAGATTCAACTGAACGTTCTAACCATCCTAGAGAGTTTACTAAATTCCCCCCACCCCCTCCATCCTTTTCCGTAAGTGTTGGATAAATGTTTAAGTTTAATTCCAATGCATCACTGACCGGATTTTGCAGCAAAAAAAATTTAAACAGAATGAAAACCCTCTCTTGAGAATCTAATAATTTCACTTCAATGTTTTTCTTTGTTGGTAAAATATTGCAACTGGCTGAGTTAGTTTGGCAAATGTAACTTTATAAACAAACATGCTGGATATGTAGAAGTCACCATACTTGAGAAAGTTATAGTATTTTATTTGCTGCCAATATTTCTTACCAGTATCACTACATGGTATGCTTGTTTGAGCTCTTCCACACTAATATCCTTCCCAACAGTGATATTCCCATAAAACGAGCAGCGACCATGGTGCATTGTCTGGGTGAATGAGTTGATAACATTCTGTGGATGAAAAACCTTCATGTTAATGTTGGAAACTATTGGCAATAAGTCATTGCATTGCAGTACGATTTTATGAAACAGAGACTGATAGTGTGTGATAGTGGATCATTCCTCTACATTTTTTAAAATCTTATAATAAATAATAATAATCATGTTGCATTTGATATAGTGCCTTATCATGCCCGCGAGATGTCTCAAAGTGATTTCACAGAATATGTTGTAAAGTGAATTAACTGTATATTTTGTGGGCGAAATCTTATACCAGTACTATTATTATTACCACTCAAAATAGCAAATTCACTTGACAGTATATCCCGTGAAGCGCTTTGAGATGTCTTTATATTATAAATCAATTCCACTTTTCGCACCATGCGTCCTTGGGAGTGAAGATTACTTATATTTGCTTTTCATTGGAAATGTTATTGGTCAAGGCAACATTTCTCCAAAGTGCTGCGTAAAACCTTGTGGTTGACATTGACTGAGCATTTCATGTATAAGCAATCATTTTCAGCATCAGATTGGAGGTTGTTCAAGGCAAAGAACAAAAGTGATGCAAACTCTTCCAAGGTAACAAGATAGCCAGATGGTGGAGCAGAGAGATGTTAATTTAATCTAACAGTGCAAATAATACCCTTTCATAGAAACCAAGTTCAAATACTCCTAATTAGGCTAATTTTCCTCAGACAGCAGCACTTTTTGTAACTTCTCGAAGACGTGATCAAGCACTATATCAAATATGAAACTGAAAGGATTATTACGTTTGAAAACATTACATTCTCCAATTCGTGTCTCCGAAAAGTTGTAAGCTGTTGGCAATAGATTGTGCTAACCTTCACTTCTGGATGGTCAGGAGCAACACCAAATCTTACGAGGCCAAAGGGGACTGGTAGTTTCTCATAGATATCAACAATGGCAGATTTCTGAAGCTGTCGCAGAGGAACAAACGCAAGTTAGAAATGTATTTGAAGTATCCTGTGCTGAAAAATCACAAGTTCCAAAACAGACTGCAGATGGAAGGAGAAAATTAACATACAGTATTTGGGGAACTGAAGGGGGTTCTTTTCCATTTATAGAAACAATTAATAATTTGATACAAGCTGATTATAAATGTATTTCAAATTAATTTCAGCAAGGTGAGTGCTACACACATTTGTTTCTTTCATAACTTCTATCAAATGCAATTATATTAATGTGCAACATTTTCAACCCCAATGTAAAACTAGAGGTCATCAGTTATACGGTCACTCTACTTTCATAGAATTACAAAGACGGTTACTACATGAAAAGAAGCCACTTGGCCCAACTACTCCATGCAGTTGTTTTTACTCCACCCTATCCACTCCCTTCTCCCATTTCCCTCTGCACCCTTCTCCCCCCGTGTGCGCACTTCTGTATGTTCACGATATTTGTGAAATCAATAAAAAGTTCACGCTATAAATAATCGGGTGTTACAATCAGTCTAAAAGTATATGTGTGGTTCATTTCTGTAGCTCAGTGGTTAGAGCACTCGCCTCACAAGCCAAGTGACCCGGGTTCGATTCCCGGCAGATCCGGGCGAAACCTTGGGCAAGTTTCCTCGCTCCACCCGCCTGATAATAATCCCTCAAGAAAAAAAACCCAATAATAATAATAATAAACCCAATAATAAATCGGGTCACTTCAATCCACGGCTGTTTGTGGGACAGACGCCGCCGCGTTTCGCTCACAAATATACAGTCAATTCGCTTGAAACAGCGTATTCTGCGAAGCGCTTTTGAGACGTCGAGGAGACGTGATGAGGCGCTGTGTCGGAGAGAAGGATTACCCAGTCTTATATAACGTTACCTTGAGAACATGTTGTGCAGCGTAGAAGCCCGCAGGACCACTGCCAACAACGCACACCTGGAGATCGCAATCCGACGACGAAGAAAACCCCTGGACTCCTAAAGTGAGAGAACGGCATTATCGCAACAAACGACGGGCAATTTGGGAACGTTGTACGTACAATACTTACCGGGGCCGACGATCACCGTTTTCCGGTCAGTGTCAGTAATAGCAATGTGTGCGGAGGTGGAATTAACGTTTCGGAGGTTTATCGTTTTAGAATTTTAAGAAGATACTTCCAAAGGCCCCGAAGTTAATTTGAGCAAAACCTGTACCTTCGTCTGGAACGATGAGGTGAATAATACTGTGAGTATTAATGTTGGTGTATATTACTGTGAGCACTAATGTTGGTGTATATTACTGTGAGCACTAATGTTGGTGTATATTACTGTGAGCACTAATGTTGGTGTATATTACTGTGAGCACTAATGTTGGTGTATATTACTGTGAGCACTAATGTTGGTGTATATTACTGTGAGCACTAATGGGTGTATATTACTGTGAGCACTAATGTTGGTGTATATTACTGTGAGCACTAATGTTGGTGTATATTACTGTGAGCACTAATGTTGGTGTATATTACTGTGAGCACTAATGTTGGTGTATATTACTGTGAGCACTAATGTTGGTGTATATTACTGTGAGCACTAATGTTGGTGTATATTAATGTGAGCACTAATGTTGGTGTATATTAATGTGAGCACTAATGTTGGTGTATATTACTGTGAGCAGTAATGTTGGTGTATATTACTGTGAGCATTAATACTGACGCTGAGTATTAATGGCCGCTCCCCGGGGCTCGGGTTGCAGTGCAGTCGGTTCCTCACCGGGAAGGGGCCGCCTGTGGAGGCCGATGCCCCTGAGGTAAACCCCGGTCAGGAGCGCGCGGGCAGCCCGGGGGGTCCTCATGGCGCTGGCGGGAGGGAGGCCTCGGGGGCCGCACGGTCGGACGTCCGATCCTTCCCTCGTCCGCGGGACCTTTCCCTTCGCCCACGCGCCGACCGGACTGTCACCGCGGACGGACGGACGGACGGGGAGAGGGGGGAGGGGGCGGGAGGCCGTTTACTTCACACACACACACACACACACACAGACAGACAGACAGACCCGCCCAACTGGGCGTGAAACCCGCCCCCGGACCTGACCGCCGCTCCACCTCCTCCCCCTCCTCCTCCTCTCACCAAACCCGCCCAACCGCCCAACCGCCCGCCCGCCCGCCCCAACGCGCCGCGCGCCGCAGGTCGCGAGGGGCGGGCGCGTGAAAAGCCGGTGACGTCACGGCCCCATCGCCGCCACCAGCGGCAGCACAACAACAACGACGACGAGGAGGCGGCGGCGGCAGTTGGTGGAAGAGCCGTCGCCATGGAGACGGCGGCCTGACTGGCAGCCCCGACGCCCGCCCTCTCGCTCCCCTTCACACACACACACGCACACGCACGACCCGCCCTCGGCCCTCAGGTAAAACTTTTATACCTTACAGTTGTGTTGTGATAAAAAAAATCTCGTCTCTTCGTATGATATGTGATATATATATATACACACATAGAAAGAAAATAAAAATTCTTATCGAATATCCAATCGTGTCAGCTCCGGCCTCGGCCTCTGCCCCTCCTCCTCCCCTCCCCCCCCCCCCGTCTCCCTCCCTCCCTCCCGCCCTCCTTTGTCTCCAGTCACCGCGAGGCCCCGTTTGCGGCCTAAACAGCCTGGGACTGGAGTGAGCGAGGCGAGGCGTGAGTCAGCGAGTCGCCGCGTCACCGCGCCGGCGGTTGGGAGTCCCCCCAAAACAAAGTGCGTCGAGAGGTGTGTGTGTGCGAGTGTGTGTGTGAGGAAGAGAGAGAGAGAGAGAGAAGGAAGGAAAGAAAGAAGGAAAGAAAGAAGGAAAGAAAGAAAGAAAGAGAGGTGAGAGGAGAAGAGCACAGCACAGTCTGGCCGCCGGCGGCTTTTATTATTTGCAGGAAGACGGGTTTGGTTTGTTGGGTTAGATTTTGCTGCACCGAGTGGGAGAGGAGAGAGGAGAGGCGAGGAGGAGAGAGGTGGAGAGGTCAGGAGGGGAGAGGCGAGGAGGAGAGAGGTGGAGAGGTCAGGAGGAGAGAGGAGAGGCGAGGAGGAGAGAGGTGGAGAGGTCAGGAGAGAGAGGAGAGGAGGCGAGGAGGAGAGAGGTGAGAGGTGAGGAGAGAGAGGAGAGGTAGGGGGAGGGTGGAGAGGAGGAGGAGGGGAGGGGAGGGAGAGAGGAGAGGGTGGAGTGAGGTGGAGAGGTGTGAGTGTGTGAGAGGTGGGGGGGGGGGGGGGGGGGGAGGTGAGGAAGAGGAAGGTGGAGCGGTCGATACTCACGCGACGTATCGGCCGACCCCACCGAAACTTCGGGACGCAACCGAACCACAGCCTGCCTGTCCCCGGCCTCTCCCGCTCTCTCTCTCTTCTCCCCGGCGGCCGCCTGGCCCTGTGTCTCGGCTCCACACCCCCCGGGTCCCGGCCGCCAGAGTCCCGGCCTCTCCTCTGTTGGAATTCACCGCACTCAGCCCAGTTGGGTCACGAGTTTCCGGTCCGGCGCCAAAGTTTCCGGGTGCTGCACCGGCTCTGACCTCAGGTTCCGCCCCCACTGTGTGTGTGTGTGTGTGAGAGGGGTTTCTGTCTCTCTTTATTCCAATAAATCCTATTTCCCAATAAATCTAAAACTGGCCCAGAAAGATGACGCTCGTCTTCTCTCTCTTCCCGCCCCCCAAAAAAAATAATAATAATAATAATAATAAATTGGGTCGCTCGAGCCCCTGCCGTTCGCTGGACGGACACTGCTGTCCACCATTGGCCGCCACCTTCGGCTCACAAAATAGTAATCAATTGGACTTTTACAGTCTATTTTGTGAAGCGCTTTAAAGACGTGATAAGGCGCTGTATCGAACGCAAGGGTTATTGTTATGGTTGGGATTTTTTTTTTGGGGGGGGGGGTGGCTGACGTGTGTGTGTTTGCGTGGTGTCAGCGCCTCGGGACGTCCTCCCGACGTGAAAGGCGCTCTATAAATGGAGTCTTGTTGTTGTTGTTGTTGTTGGTGGTGGGGGGTGGGGGGAGAACCAGTTGCAGAGCCTATCGAACAGGTTTGAAGGATACGAACAAATGGATCGGAAAGGCCTCCTCGGTCCGCCTGTCTTGCGGCCGAGTTGGCAATACTGTACTGCACTGCACTGCACTGCCGGCCGGAGATCGGAAAGGTACCAGTTTCCACTCTTGGTCCATAACTGATCTCAACCAAAGGCTGCGTTCTTTTTTTTTTTGGCCACAATCGGCCCTGGTACCCTCCTCGTCTGTATGGCTATTTTCACACTGAAGTATGTATTGTTCTTACCAACCGCACCATTATCGAGAGCGCAGATTACATTTTCGACTTTGCTCTTTGCAAACCAACACTTCGTCGGGTTACGGCAATAAAAAAGCAATGATTCGAAGGTGCAAAAGTTACATTTTAATACCATGATCTGCTAATACAGCTACAGTTCCCGGAGACAGGTATAGCATTACTTTCCGCTCAAACTTCAAATGGCTGAGCAAACACCATTATACAGTCAACCATGTTTCTCTCCGACACCGTTTACATTTATGGAATACTGTGCAATGTATCAAGAGTCCAATATTCTTCTCCCCCTCAGTTATAACAACAGAACTTGTGCTGCCCATTGCACCCATTTCAGTAGAGATTACAAAAATAAGCAAATACAAAATTACTTTTCAAACATTTAAAACTCATGAGGTTCAGACAGCGCATATCTGATACTTTGTTTACAAACAGCTTTTTTTTAAAAAAAGAAAAAAAAGAATAGTTTACACAAATATTTCCATTTCAGTTCCGGTGACACCAACAATATAGATGTTTGTTTAAGAAGGTAAAAGGGGATTTCAGTGGACTTGTGCGAAGATTACATACATCATTGCATCCATTTTGGGTTGTTTTTCTGTCATTTCAAATGTTTCTTCAAGGTAGCTTTGCATACGCATTGGCACACTTTCCAAGGATTTTACTGCACTTCAGTCTCCTTAGTAGACCAGTGTCTACTTAAACAGGTCGTTAATGGAGACAAAACCTTTATACCTTTGTTATCCAGTGTCAACACAGGTGTAGCACATCTGATTTCCATATCTCAAGCTTACTCTATATTGCCTCAGCAACTCTTACCTATATCCCCGTTTGTCTGTCCCCGTGGCTGCTAAATAAGTGCCAAAATGACAGACACTTTGCATTCTCAGCCGGGCTCACACTGCACCCATTTTATTACAAGTGAGAACCAAAAGTGTGGGCTTAACGCAAGCCCTCTGGGTGAAATAGACTGTGGCTTTCAGCATCACACTTCGGGCTGGGTGGGAAGAATCCCTGCCCCAAACTAATGGTCCAAAATGAGACAGACTGGGCTGGGCTGTCATCAGCAGTGACCTGGAATACTGCGGACCCACCGGGCTGAGCAACTGGACTACCGAGATTGCAACAGAGGGTTGACTCGATTCTGACATTCTGTTGCTGAGCATGTAATCTTGGAGACAGGAGATTCCACTTACCTCACTCGCCCCAGTAGGATTTTATGTATAATAAAGCTTTAAAAGCAGAAGGTCTGATTCCAGACATTTTGCTTTGCCTGTTGAACAAAGTAAAATGCAAACTAGATCAAAATTCTGAACACATTCTTCTCTACCCACAAGGCACCTCCTTTGCACCACACCAAGTTCCTTATCTACAAATGCAGGTTCACATCCTGCTCTCAGTGCTATGCTATACATGTGCTACATGTCTGGTCTGAGGTCACGTGTGGTGCTTTGCTTCATCCACTTAGAATGCAGCTCTTCTCTGCGCTATGGGAATTAGTAGAAATGAATGAGACTGTGCATGGAGACACGGTCTTTGTGTCTTTATAAAGCTCCTCAATAAGGACAAAGGATAACACTACACCGGTCTGAATTTTTTTCCCAGCTTTGCTATTTAACTATTAATCTCTGTTATTTTATTGTGATATTTAAACTTTTAGTAAGAACGGTGCTGATTTTATGCCTGTTTCATAGACAGCCTTTGTCTGCAGGTTATGGTCGAGTATGAGGTTGCAGTGTAAGGCGACAAAAGCTGCCAAGTACTAAGAGTGTTAAAGATTGTATTAAGAATCTGCAGTTAAGGTATTGTTTGCTGTAAAATACTTCATTTTATAGCAAAATATGCTTTCAGGTAAAGTATAAATTTGATGGCAGTGATTTGTTATTGTCCTTTTCATGTCAAATAAAAATAATCACACTAGCAAGGAATATGGAATAGAGTAGCTTGTGTTTGAGTCTGATTTTTATTCTTAATGTTGCATAATGCAGTATGCATTGCTTGTAAATCAGTTTCTATATTCCAGATCGAATTCTTGCACAAAAGCCAAAAGAAGTCGACTTTTTAAAATTAAAACTAAAATCTTGCATAAAGGACACACTGCAATAAGCCTACTCGATCTTCCCTGCTGAATTTTTCCACGTCTTATTTTATTTTTTCATTGTCTAGTCTGATAATACATTGGGCAGCACTGCATTGTCAGCTGGGATGTTCATGGTGTGAATTGTTAAACTGAGGCCCGTCTGTCGGTTCAGGTGGATGCCAAAGATCCTGTGGCACTACTCAAAAAGAGAAGGGAGTTTCTCCCAGTGACCTAACCAACACTCTTCCAGATAAAATTGACTATTAACTTTATGTCTGTGTGTGGTATACAAATTAGTTATTGGGTTCACCTACAAATTCTGTCTTTTACAGAAACTTTGTGAAGCCTTTAAAATGTTCTTGGTGTTACAGACATATCAAAGTGCAATGATTATTACTTCATTATTCAATACTTTATTATTACATAGTCTGCACTGGGTTCATATTCCACATGAGCCGCCACCCTTTCTGTTCTCCTCTATCTCTTCTGTTTCATGTATACATTATTTCACTTAAATAGGCTGATGCTTTTTACTTCAATTACAGCTTCCAGAATTGAGTTTCACGTTCTCATAGAACTCTGCGTGAAAGTTCTTCTTAAACTCCATTATTTCCCTTAAAGGTACAGAAGACGGGTATAGATAATAACAATAATACAATAATAATTTTCCTTGCATTTGATATAGCACCTTATCACATCGAGACATCTCAAAGCGCTTCACAGAATATACCGTAAATTGAATTGACTGTATATTTTGTAGGCAAAGCTGAGCATACGGTGTTTAGACAATGTTATTAAATTTTCTATATTTACTATATTTTCTAACATTTTACAAGCAAAATGTAATATGGGTGCTGCTCTGTGTTTTTTAAAAGGCTTTGTTTCTTTCCCCAGAACAGGTGAAGCAGCTAAATTCCTGGAATGGAGACAGGACAGGATCAAGCTGATGGGTTACATAACCAAAAAGACAACTTAGTTAATTTTGACATCCCCGTGGATTATTCTGTTGATTGTGCAAGAAAACAAAGAGGAAGAATACAGGCAAATACGTCGTTTGAACTATCACCCAGTGGGACCACAGATTCTGAATATAACATATGCACAAAAAACGCACCTAGTGATTTGGAGACCAATTTGGCATTTTCCGTATCTCACACTGACCAGATGCACGGGGATGATGCGATCTCAAGTACCACCATCAACTATGTCAACCAATCCCATATATTTCCTTCCCAGCGGACAATGCGACATTCCTTGCGCGAGCAACAACTGCCTTCACTCTTTATTCCATCTGTTTGTGTGCAATCACAGCAGATGCTGCCAGCTCCATTTGAGCCATCCATACCTACTGATTTTGTTCATCCATCATATGAACACTCTGTGTTGGCACAATCTGGTGATCTGGAAACTATTAAAAGAGGCCTTGGAAATGAAATAGAATGTAGCACTATGAACCAGCACTTAGTGACGGAGTTGGATTTCAATTCACCATTAGCTGCTGCTACTGTCTATGGATCTGGATCATGTGGTGGATCACTTGAACATGCGTTAGACACAGCTGAGGAAATTTTGCATGGGGATTCGTGCAACATGGAAGCCCAGGACTTGGTCTGTCAGTTTTCTCGAGCAATTAATCACACAGATGAGGGGGATAATATTGTCAGTCCTGCTGAAACGGTGGTTCAAATCCCTGGAGTATTTGTAAGAAAACTGACTGGGTCTTTGGTCCCAGAGAGCAGAGCGAACAACACAGAACAACACGGCAACAGAAACCTGCTGGGCAGGGTGGAACATTGTGAAACAAGAAATGGTACAAGCATCTTCACTGAAGTGAAGTGTTTAAATAAGCAGTATGCAGAGAGAAAACTTCAGTCTGTACATAGCTTCGACTTGAGCAAGAATTACAAAGATCAGGCAGCCATGAGAACAGAAAATGAAGTTGAGTTTTCAGAGGAAACAGGACTCGCTGAGTCAGAGAAAAACCGAGACAAGGTCACTCTTGATAAAACTTGGCCAGAAGGTTCGGCAGAAGGGGAACAAAATATTTTATTAACTCGCTGTGTAAATACAAATTCTTCAAATTATACGCAACAATCACATAGTTTAAGTATAGATGGTTACCAGAGGGTGTGCAAAAATAGTGCTGGAACCAACATGTCATCAAAATGTAGACTAGTACCAAATGCAGAGACGGCTCACAAAATACTGAATAGTTCAGCAAAGAGTAGAATATTTTCAAACATTGCTGTTCTTCAAAATATGCAAAAAACTAAGAGTTTATCACAGCAGGTTACACAAACTGGAGAGCAATCACATGACCATGAAGCAGCTTTAACATCTGACCTAATGTATGGAGAGATGCCTTGTTCAGGGAATGATGCCACAAGCACCGAAAATAGCAATGCAGATCAGGTCAGGTACAATTCAATAGAAAGTAATATTTTTGAACCTAATGCAAATCTTAAACCAAATATGAAAATAACTGAACATTCTCTGTGTAGTGAGAATAGCTGCTGGGAATCAAATCAACAGTGTTCTACTGTGGATGAAAACAATGCTCTTTCTGTAGTCAAACCGAATGTGAATGAAATTCCTGATTCAATGCAAGTAAATAACAGTGTATGCGAAAGTAGCAGAAGTTCAACTTCATTCAGCAGGGTAACTGTTCCTTCATTACAGAGCCCTGAGAATAACCTGCCTAGGGTTCAGCCTTGTTCTCTCAAGTTGCATAAACTAAATGTTATTGAAACTGATGGGAAGTGTGATGTGCGAGGATATGTCATTGATCTGAAGACAAATGATGTTACACCAATGTCATGCAGCATTTCAATGAGCCTTTCCGTAGCCAAGTCAAGAGAAACTGCTGGCTGTGTAGAGGAAGGCGAGCTCGATGAGGTGTGTGATGAGAAGGGTAGCCAAAGCTCTAGTGGTGGTGATGAATGTGAAAACTCGCCAGTCCCAGCAGGGTCTCATCGTCCCAGCAGGAGAAAGCAGACCTTGGTAACTAAATATGAGGACGAAGAAGTCATCTACATCTCTGATATTGAAGAGGATGATGTTAGTCCACCTGTCTCCAAAGCAGACACACGTCAGGATCAAAGTTCGACTGCAACGTCAAGTAATAAAAAACGAAGGGCAACTTGCCAACAGCATTTAAATCAAAATTCTAAAGAGAAGAAGGATGGCAATGCTAATCGAAAGGTTTTCGAAAGGAAGATTCTTCCAGCAAGACAGAGAAGAGGAATGAGATTGGAGCAGATTGTCCAAAATATTATTACACAACCGAAGTCTAGAGTGTCTGGTAATATTGGGGAGCGACACCGAAAAAGCCGGAATATACCTCCTACTCCTACTAGGTTTCAGCCACCAAGGCGAAAATCCAGCTCTGCCGCAAAACAAAGGGCGAATGGCGATACTGGGATTTCTCATAACTTGGTGGTTTCCCTCAAGAAAAACCTTGCTTTAGAGTGTTCATTGCAAGGGCAGAATGAAGCACGCTTATGGCAAGCAGATGCAGCAGCTGCAGAAAAACAGAACAAAAACACATCTACCTCAACTCCAGGCTCTCGACAAGAACACGCAACAAAACTAAGCGCTCCAAATTCCCCCGGCACATCCTCCTGCCCTGCTTCGTCTTCGAAACGATCAAACGAGACTTCCCGAGAGGGACCCGCTTCAGGCAATAAACAAAAGCTTGGTGACTCTGATGTTAAGTGTTTAAATGGTAACGGAAGTAACTCCAGACAATGCTCCAGGAAGGCTGGTGCACTATCACAGCAGAAAACCTCCCAACCAAGGAGAAGAGGTGCTGGGAGAAAGAGACCATGCAAGTCAGCAAATCGGAAGCGAAATAGGCAGCAGGGACTACACTTGACAATGTTTGCTCCTGACGAGCCTGAAATAAGGTTAAGAGCATTGACTCAGAAAAACGATGAAAGACGGGATGGCCGATACGATAGTTTTTCACCTTATGTAAGACTAGAGGTTAAAGATTATTCAGTGTGTACTGTAGTAAACTATCTTGAGGAGGATAACAACAACCTTAAGCAAAAGAAACATTCCCAACACCAATCTCATGGTTCAGTTCCCAAAACATCTTGCTTGTTATTGGGCCCTACTATTAATGACACTCACCAAAAAAGCTTTCTCATCTGCTGTCTATGTGGCCATTCTGCAAATGCTATGGAATTAGGTGATCTTTTTGGACCGTTTTATCCTTTCGGGTACACCCCTCCGAATGTCCAAAATTCCCGGACAAAGGCAAAAATTAATGTAGATCAAGCAAATAGCAATACCTTGAGTTCTAGTTGTAGTTCCCCTCAGAATGCAGTAAATACAACTTTGGGAGAAAATCAGGAATCTAGTACAAGGGAGGGAACAATAACTCGAGGACAGAAGCGAAAAAGTTGTGATAGTATTGAAGAGGCTGCAAAGGGTCCAGATATTAAGAAGCCTAACAATGAGCTCTCTTTGGAAGATTGGTACCAGCCGCCTTTGGTCCCAATGGATACTAATGAGCACTGGATGCATGAAGACTGTGTGACATGGTGTGCTGGTGTTTTTCTTGTGAGAGGAAAGTTGTATGGTTTGCTGGAAGCTGTCAATCTAGCACGAGAGACGGTAAGTGGGGTGGGGGTGGGAGAAATTATCATTGTGCAACTGTATTCACTTTTTTATTGGATATTTTGAGACTTGTATTAATCCTTGACCTTTGATTACTCATGATGGTAGTGGTGGTAACGGTACAAATATCAAAACATTCAAAAGCTGGCCTTGTGTAGAAAGCTATTCTCTCTTTAAATACTGCCTTGAAATATTTCAAAAGTGGTGCACTACATTCAGCTTTGCATAATTAAATCAACTGCTTTTTATTAGGGCCCACACGGAGCCCTGGTAAGTATAGTCAATTTTGCCTCATATATTGTGTGATAAATTTAAATGAAATGCAGTGAAAACAATATAATTGTCAAGGGATCACACACCTTAGGAGGAACAAAGCTTCCTGAAGGAAAAAAATGCAAGTCTACCGAGGCTCCACTTGTACACTTTATGTGGTTTTTTTTTTATAATAATAATAATATTTTCATTTTATATTCCGTCATTCATGTTGGGAGGACTTCTCAATACACCTCACAATTTTTTTACTGTAAAGTGTAGTGTCTGTATTTTGTAGGCAAACCTGTCTGCCCTCATAGACAGTGACTTTTTGCTAAAGCTGGGATTCCATCTTAAAATATATTCTCCCTCTCCCACTCAGGCCATTAAGCAGTGCTGTAGAATGCTCACAAATAGACTTTGAGATGTCCCTTTCAGTATTTCTAATGGCCTCAACTTAAAGTAGTGGAGTCAGGAATTCAATGAAGAAGTGCAGCTACATTCTCACGTGCTCTTATTCTGTGGTGCAGTGTGTTGGGGCTTCAGTGAGAAAAATACCTAAAATATAGAACAGGCAGGTTCCCGTTTTCTTCAATAAACAAACTAGAATTTAATTGATATTAACTCCTAAGTGGAAAGTTTTTCATAAATTTTCCTTAAATCAGGATGCTCTTTGGAATCAATGGCGTCTTAAAATTGGAATGATGTTCCTCTTCCCCCATGTCCCTGAAATCTGCCTGTGCCTTACATTCTTAGGTGCCTTCGTTCAAGTAAATATGGTAATCATCTTGTCATTTTGGAGTCTAGCCATTGCAGGGGAAGTGCAGCTGCACTTTTGTAGTTTCTGATTGCCTGATCCCTAACTCTCGAATCACACAGGGATAAGGCGCTCTGTGCTTGCTGCTTTTTAGTTGAATTAGTGTGGAACCATGTTGTCACAATCTCTTGTTTCAAGTCTCTTTGAACAGTTACAGTCCCAGTAGAAATTCTATTGTAGTCAGTAGAAGAGCTCAAACTATGATGTGATGAATGCCTAATCGGAGCAACAGCTTTCCTAATCCCCGTGAGATTGTCATAATAAAGCTTGACTGTATTCATTTTTACGTCATTGTAATTAAACTTGGGCAGATCATGGCTTAACTCCATTTAATACAGAGCTCAAATTTATTTTCACTGTTAGCAGTTCTGAGGTTAACAGTACTGTATCTGAGATATTATTCTATATTCTCTGTTCCTTATTCCTTCAGTTCCTGTCTTGTTCGACACTTAACTGTCCTTTAAACCCAATATCCATGCTCTGATCCGTTCAGTTTTCCCCACCTCCACATTACCTTCCTCCACCACTACCTCTCCGCTTGGGTCCCAACACCTTTATCCATGCTTTTCTCACTCCACTAACCTACGCCAACTCTGCTTGTCCAATTTCCCAACTCTTCTCTCCACAAGCTATAGACCATCCAAAACTGCAGCTTGTGTCCTCTCCCATACTAGGCTCTGTGAACCCATTGCCCTCATCCTTGCCCTCTGGCTCCTATCCACAGAGGATTGAATTCAAGGTCCTCATCTTCACTTTTAAATCCCCCCCCAAGGTCTTGACCCACCCTCCTCTTAAACCCTACTAACCCACCCACGCCTCCAGCTCAGCACCCACTGGCCTACTCCATGTCCCCCACCTTGCCCACCCCACCATCAGTGACGAGCTTTCAGACCATCTTCCCCCACTCTCTGGAACTCCATCCCAGAGTTGTTTGCTTTGCCCTTTCCCTCGCCTCCTTCAAGATCTGTCTCAAGGCCTTCCTCAGACTCACCAAACCGGTGCGTAACCTAGGTGTCAGGTTGGACCCACAGCTGTCCTTCAGAATGTGTGTTAAATTTTGAATCCTACAGTATTTATCATTTAACAGTTGTCTTAAACAGTTGACATGTTAATAAGTTTGTGCAGTATGATTTTTAGCACCCAGTAATAATTGAATAACTAACTAGGACAGTTTCCGCTCCGAACGTCACAATTGTGTGGATTCTGGTTTAATTTCTCCTTTCATTGCCTGGTAGCTTGTTGTGGCAGCCTGGAACTAATTTAGGCCACCCAGCTGCCTCCCATTAAGGGCACCCGCCACTACGTCAATGTCTCAAAGCAATTTATCTGATCTTAGAGTATTGTGATTGTGTATTTCCAGGCATATTTGTGGATTTAATATCCAATCAGTGACTATCCCGATCGGGGAGGGTGGAGAGGGCTACCCAAGGTCTCTTTGCAGTTTAGGTAGTTCCAAGATGATGTGCCTGATAAAGGAATACTAACTAACAGAATCATGCGCCCATCTTGGTTGTTGGTTCCTGAGCTTGATGGGTGTGTTATTCCCAAGCAACTGTTTATAATAGACCGACCTCGCTCGATGGCAGGACCTGGAGAGGTTGACTATCATTACAGCCATAATTCCCACTTGGCTCCTAATACTCCTGCAAGCCTAAGGTCTAACAGGTTGGGCAGTCCGAACTGGTCCCAGACAATATTCACAATGGCAAGCTAAGCAGTTTTAGCTACTTAATCTCCAGCACTATCCAATGCACGCTCTGGGGTCCTCCTGACGTGAAAAGCACTTTACAAATGTAATTTTGTTGTTGGATCATTAGGCCTTGGCTCTTGCTAACCTACTTCTAAGACTTTCTAGAATTGGGTAAGATGGGTGCGTATTTCAGTCTTAATTTGGAAACCAGGTCTTTTACGAACTGCAGAAAACTGGCTTCCAAATTCACATAGTGTTAAAGATATCTGTACCGTTTTAAGTTTTGAAATGCAATAGTCTTACAGGAAAAGACAAGGTGTCATTTCATGTCTTTAGCCTTTCATAACATTCTAATGCTGACCTTTTTTTCAACAGATCTGCTCCAAATGCCAGAAAACTGGTGCCACTTTAGGCTGCTATTTTAAAGGTTGCCCTCTTAAATACCACTATGCCTGTGCTGTAGAAAGTAGTGAGTATCTTTCTGTTGTTCATCATTAAATGGGTTACGATAAGGAAGGTTTATTGTGCTGAATTTAAGAAATCTTTAAATCTGTATTAATCCCGAGTGGCTTCTTGATTGTATTCAGTAATATTTTAATGTCACTTTCATCTTTTTTTGTTCCAATAAGACCCCAATGATTGTGTGATGTAGGCATCAGAGGTGAAATTCAATTGCAAATGGACAAAAAAATTGAAACTGTAAGGCAAATAAAAGTGAAGAATGGGTCATAACTCAGCTTTCTCAATAATAAAAAATATGCATATTTAACAGATCATTAAATAAATTATTCCAAAATTTCGGGTTTGATTTGAAGTGCCTAATGAATATTCAACGTGACTAAATCAGTAATTGCTAGATTTTTTTATTGTTTGTGTTTTTATTTCATTGGGTGAATTAGTGGGATGGAAGGAGAAAGATACATGGCAAATTAATTTCAGTTACTGAAGAATTTAAAGATAGTTAAAAGTACACCCACAGAACCTGCAATGAAAGCTTGTGCTTAGCAGTTAATTTAATCTGTGCTGATATATGATGTGTTAGGTGTTGTGATCCATTATTAAACAATTGTTTTTTATCTACTGAAAATTGACACTTTTGTTTGCTGTGAAGTGACTTTTATCTTTATACCAGTCTGTGGTCCTTCAACCTGCATTTGAGTCTCTGTAGTTGCTGTCCTGAATGTTTGTTCTAATGGGATATAACAACAAAGGAAGGAATCCTGATTGACATATATTTGTTTTTTTGCTACAGAATGTTTGCTAAATGAAGATAATTTCTCAATGAAATGTGTAAAACACAAGGTAAGACAAAAGTGCAGTTTACTTTACATTTCATTAATGTTTTGCTTAGTTAAGTAATTTGGGATTTCAATGGGCCAGGAATCAATGCTGTGTCCTCCTGCTCTGTAGGTTTAACCACCAGAGCATTGAGGGAGTGCTCAGAATATGTTTTAATCCTAATATTGAAGATTCTAGTATTAATACAATGCCTACTTAAAACTAGTTTTGAAAACCTGTTTGTGTGTCTGCATTGGAACTTTCTTATTTGACTGCGTCTCAGTCTTCAAAATATTTGTATATACAACAGAGTCCTGTTATACTACGGTAGTTTGGGACATAAAATCCCAACCAGCCTTATACTGATCACCAGTCAGTTTTATCCAGATTTCAGGTGCAGTGAGATGTAGGAACTACAGTGACATGTACATTACATTGGGTGTGTCATTTAGTTCAAATGTTTTGAATGTGACTGACATTTTCCTTCTCATGTACCACAGTAAAATTAGTTGATCCCTGGGGGCAGCTGAGACGTGACAATGTAAGATGGGAGTTTAGAATTATGTACTGGGTGGAAACTAATAACTGTGGCAATTTAGTCTGAGATTAATAACCAAGGTGCCTGTAAATCTGGTAAAAGTCTCATTCTGGAACCGAGCCATCACTCGGTTAATATCCATTCTCCTGAAACTATTTTTCTTCCTTATTTCTCAGGACAAAGTTCTGAAAGGATCAGTTTCAGCAAAAGGGGAAAGTAGGTGACAGTGATACTGTGGCCTAAGTTCGCTTCAGCTGTAAGTATATCCAATTATTCAAACGATTGAATAATTGGTGTTGGCACTTTATCACATCTTGAAGACGTCTCAGTGTTTTAGAGTATTCTGTAAAGTTAATTGACTGTATATTTTGTGAGCAAATTTGCATTTTATGTCATCCAATTGTTTGCCAACTAACTTTCTCCCGATGTTTCTCGTTTCTACAGATTATTTGAGATGAATGTGCTATTTGTGGGAGAAATAAAGGCTTCACTTGACCTGTTGCATGTTGCCCTTGCAATGAAGCAAACAGAAGACACTGACGGAGAACACTGTGGTCTCCTGTGCCCTTTATTGCAGCCATTATGCTAAATAGAAATTGGTTCACATTCATGATACTTCCAAGATGACTCCACTTCATTTATGATTATTTTCCCCTTCCTGTTCTGGATTTTATCTGCATTGTCTGTCTGTATGCTTTACTCCAGAATTCAGTAGAAATCCACTACGTTTACCAGAAGAAGCCACAAATGCAGGTTTGTTTCAAGAAAAGACGAGCCTGATGTTCATAGTCCTATCAGAGCACAAACTAGAATAGAAAGTGATCTAGGTACCCAGTAAATTAGTTCCTATATAGATATTGCTTCCATGTGTATTGGCAGGGTTGAAATGACCAGTGGTCCTGCTTGAAATGTATTATGTACATTTGAATATTTATACATCATGGTATCGTGCTCTAATGTATACCATGATCTAGAGTCCTGCCCTTCCCTGTAATGGAGAGTACTTGTAGCACCTGAATTTCTCTCATTACTCTGTAGACCTAATATGTGTAGCATTGACCCATACGAACAGCCTTTTTAACGTGCACTTGTGTCCAGTGTTCTGCTGTTAAAATGAGCTTGTGCACATCATGGTAATGTTAATAATAATCCTTGCATTTATTATAGAGCCTTATCACATCTGCGAAACGTCTCAACGCACTTCACACAATATACTGTAAAGTGAATTGACTATTTTGTGGGCGAAACACGGCAGCCGCAGCAGAGTCCCACAAACAGTCGTGGACTGAGTGACCAAATTATTTTTTTGGAGGATTTATTACCCACTTATGTTAATTATGTTGCTCAGTCATTGAGCTGTGACAAATTGCATTCGAGACCTTTTGGAAAATTTTAGTTTTATAAAGGAATAGTACATCGAGCAGCTACTAAACAAAGGCTAACCTCGTCGCTGAGATTCGCTAATACATTGGTTCTGAATGATTCTTTTTGAAAGTTGTGCTGTTCAAATGGGCAATCCCACAAAACTCCATGTAATCATTTCATTATAGGCAGTGATTTGTTATACTCCCATTTCTTCCCTTATTTCTGTACTTTTTGCATCATCTCTATTGGATTGTTTAGGAAGTTATGGTTCTTTTTTTAAAAAAGTCTGTGACATTTCTGATTCAGAATGATTTTAATAGCTGGATTGAGCCATTCATGAATGGACACTGGTACAAATGACTGATTAGCAACAGCAGTGGACAGCATTTGTTTAAGGATGGCTTTGACGATCATAATATGGACTAGTTTAAAACTCCCACTGTAACCTGTGTTAAAATAATAAAAAGTTTTGGTCACCTACCTTTTTAAGAGATCAGTTTAGCTGAGCCCAGAACTGCAATTTTCTTTCCATGAATCTGATGTGAACTGTGTGAGGCTGCTTTGGTGAGTGGATAATGTTGCACCTATTCCTTTATCTTCACAATGTCCACCCTCTAGGGTTGTGTATACACTTATGCAATGTTATTTTGCTGTATTAAGCGCTCAGACAGTGCCCCGTGTGAAGGGCGCTATATAAATGCAAGTTGTTGTTGTATATGTTTGGAATAACTATAGTAGGACCATCTCGCAGCAGTTGCACAATTTTATATAATTCTGTGTAAGTTGCTAGTTACAAGGAGTATGAGCAAGGCTAAAGTGTTACCTCTTTGTTTCCCCTATCTTTTACTGTGTTTATTGGCATATTCATTCTTTCTGCCCTTTCACTTTGTTTTTCTTTCCATCTATTTTCCTCTCATTGGCATTATCTTCGACTCTTTTTCCTGTTTGATTTAAGCTTCACTCGCATTCCTCCTCATACTTGCATTGCATGCTGTAACAGTAGGGAAGTGTGCAGTTAGTACTAGCAAAACATCTTGCCGTTGAGCGCAGGGTAGTTCAAAGACCCATTCATGTGGAGAATGAATAGCCATTTATAAGAAGTAATTTGGAGCATAAGGTCCAATGGGAATAGAAATAGGTAGAATTGCAGAGATGTCCTTTAACATTGAGGTTTAATACAGTTATCATTAACTGCAGCAGGTTTTGGATGTCAGTTGTGTGGGGCTGTAGTTTAGTGCGAGTCTTAGTGGATTTTTTTGGTCAGCCGGGTGTCTTGACACAAGTGGAAACCCATCAGTGCTTAAAAGTATCCAAACCAAGTTGAGGTTTCCAACCTCTACGCGGACATCCCAGAGGCAGATTGTTGGAATGGAATGTGCAGATCCCCGGAGGGACCCATCCTTACACATTGCCAAGAAGGGTCACTTTGGAGCCAGTTCAGAGACCCTCTGCTTACTGGATATCGAGGTAACCATAGTTTGAACCACTTTCTCTGAATGCTTATGGTGTTGAGCTATTATTTTCTATTCAATTATCAAAATGGGAAGCAGCTGATTTGAATTGACTTTAAACAAACCTGCATGTACGGTAGATGCAAAAACAAATTAGTCTGTTTTTGGGGGGAAGAGGGTCAAAACAGCTTTTATAAATGTTTTTGAACAATTCATATTTTCTGTTTTCCTCCATCACTTTCTGTCAATGTATCTGAATTGTTCTGAAGAACTTTTACGAATGTTAGTATAGTTTTGTGTTGTAGTTTGCTAGGCATTTTAATGCAGTGTTGTATATTATCAGCCAAACCACCATGTCGCTACATTATTTTCCTCATGGCAGCCTCCTGTGCTGAACTTTTGATTCCACAAATGTTTGGATTTGCTATGATCTCCGTGCAGAAATCAATCTTGGTTAGTAGCAAGATTATTTCTTCATTTCCAGTGCTGTCTGCAATAGTGACTTACGTACCATGTCCCTTTTTTTTAAAGTATCAATGTGAATTGCTATATCAGGTCAGACACCTTTCACACTAACCTTATTGCTATTGATAAGAGTCTTTTAGCAAAGCTTATAGCAATTTCAGCTGTGCTTTAGTGGGTTGTTTGTTAGTAAAGTGATTCATAAACAGACAGCACACAGGATATGCACCTCTTCTGGACTGGTTTGAGAAGCTCTTGCCTGTATGGATTCCAGATTGAGGGAGGGGGAGTAAGACCAAGAAAGAACATATTAAAATGGACTTCAAAATATTGTGTAGATGCTTTGAGCAGTACATCCCACTACTGTCATAAGAAGCAAACAGTGATTGAAAGCTCAGCAGGCGGATGCACTGATTAGCACCAGAAGTCTCTGGAAAACATTCTTTCATTACCTTTGTTGACTGAACAGGAGCTTCTTCTGTTGGTTTCCTGCAGAAAACTTTGCTGAAAGGGCAAATTCGCGGCTTGCGATTGATTGGCGTTTCACATTCTGTTTGTTCCTCTGTGCTGGCCACTGGTCTTCAATTGAACAATGAGAAATGTTTTTTTTAAATAAAAAACAATTCTCATAAATGGGGCTGCAAGAATTTTGTGCTTTTTAAAAAAAAAATCAGCCTTAATTCAAGTTGATAGTTTCATGTCATTTCTGTATATTTCTTGTATTTCTTTCCATGAATAAAAATGAGCAGGTTTTGCAAATAAATCTTAACAATGTTTGTGTAAGATGCAATTCTATACAAGTGTAAGAGTCCCTATGGAACTGTAGCACAGAGTATCTGCCCCTCCAGGAGGTGAATATATTTACTGGAATCATAAATGTTTAAAAAAATCAAATTCAGGAAAGTGCACTTTAGTGTTTTAGAGGGAGATGGACCGTATGGGATGTTACCTTCAATTACATTACCCTGTGTATATTTTTTTAAATAAAGGATGAATTGCTGGATGAACAAATTAGGGAAAAAACTGGCAAATCTTCCTAAACCTTTTACTGGGATTTTCTAACTCAAACGAATACAAAAGCCACAAAGTATTAAATTAATGAAGATGGGAACTGGTATTCTATGCTGCAGCACAGCAGCCAAGTGTTGGTGCATGAACTCAAAATCGGACTTGTTTTTCACATGAATAAATAACCTGATTCTAGAGGTGGGTTCAGTGTTCAAACTGACGGGATGGTGAGGGAAAACACTACATTCTCTGTTTAATCAAATGTTCAACATAATTCAGAGGATTATTAAAGGAAAAACATTAATATTTTCAAATGAGGGAATGAAAGTTAGCACTTGAATATTTTATGAATGCTCACACACATTTGGACATGGTGCAAAAATATTTTATTGCTAACATATGCAAAGTTAGGTGGTGTGGTATTTACTGTGTATTTACAACAGACAGCAGTTTCCTATGACTGGGAAGGGAAGGGAGCAAATTCAGCACAATTAAATACAGTAAATACAAGGGCTGCCAAGGGCAGTAGCTACAAAAGCTACCCAACATACCTTACTCTCCACGCTTGCTCTCTCTCATATATAGTAGGATGATAACCCTTACTGTACATAAAGGAAAAATCGTACCAAGGGCTTTGGACTTCTGCACGGTTTAGGCTTTATTTTCTGAGAAACAGTATCCCTTTTGTCGACCAACAAGGCTGGAATATTAAACTATCAAAACATCAGCATGCTCCTTCACATAATTCAGGCTTGTCATCATCTAGGTAGTGTAACGCACATTTACTCAAACATACCAGTAGTACCACATAAATCAGCTATCATTACTTGCAGTACACATCTGCGAAGAACTGGTTTTGATGCATCAACCAATGCTTTAAACAAAAAGGTAAGCTTTGGGTCAATATCATTTCACACAGTTATTCATTTCATGTAATGTTAATTGTAATTAAACACAAATAAGCAAAATTACTCTTCTCAAAACCCCTTTCACCCACCCACCTCCCCATGATGTTCTTAGTGGCTGTTCAGTTTGTTTTTAATGCTTGGTCCGTTACTTAACCTTTTTTAAAAAAAATCTGTTTAATACACATTTTAGCAGAATACAATGTAGTCACACAGAGTAGTCCTACTGTTAAAAATATAGGTAAATGCAATCCACGTGTCTTTTGTTCAATCTATAGATTGTTAATGAAAGGATTAACAGTACATTATTCATTTGGTTTTGTTTATACTTTTGTCATAATTCTGCAGCACCTATAAAATTCACAGTCCACAATTACTACATTGTAGGTTACCAGCTAGCAGCAGTACAAACATTATGATGCAGTTCACAATATCAAAGGCAAAAAGCTCAAGACCAGAAAAAAAACACTGAACCTTAAAAGCAAAGGTTCAAAATTCAGAATTTTGCTCACATGCCTAATTAACAAGGTGGTTTTAAAAAGGTTCAAATAGAATTATTAGAAACCTAGGACATTTTTATAAGATTTATTGGGAAGATGCTGTGCATGTATGTGTACCCATGTGTGTATATGTATATATAATACATATTTTGATAAATATGTATTATATATTAACATAATGCATGAAGAGTTTAAGCTGCAGCCAAAGTAGACCAAGAAACTGGGATACTGTCTCTTCACCTGTACCTACTGAAAATACTCCAACATCCAGGCCAAATTTTCAGGCCAATAAACAATACACGAGCATCCCTTACTCTGGTTATATACAGGTAGTGTCGTCCGTACTTTTTTTTAAAAGGACTTCCAATCTGTTTGCACAGTAGCTTATACAGCAGTGTATATAAATCAGCTTTACAGACTGCGAGAGGGCCAACAAATACCTCCCCCTCCAAACCCCCCCCCACCCCCAAAAAAAGCTATTCCCAAGTAGTATTTACAATAAGATCGAAATAAGACTAGTTGCAGTGCATGGAACTTAAAAGTAAATGCTATAACTTTACAATAATAATCTAAAGGGAAGAGTGTGCGCGTGTCTGTGCAAGTGAGAGAGTGTGTGTGTGTGTGTGCGTGCGAAAGTTTTTTAAAAAAAAACAGCTTGTATAGCACAGCTGCAGAGCCTCAAGCATCTCATCTGAGGCTGTTTTGGAGCAGTGCGATTTCTCCGCAATGATTAGGACTCTTGCCTCATACATGCAAAGGAGACCTCAGCACTGGAAGGTTAAAATTCTTTTGACTCCTTGTTTTCAAACAGGTGAAACCTCTGTTGAACAGAAAGTCCTTCTTTGAGGCTCTGTGAAGGAAGGGAAGGAAAGGAACCGTTAGTCCAGTCGACCATCTGACAAATTCATAGTATTACACCAAAGAATTTCCAGGGGGTGAGAAGGGTTAATTGTACATTGCTGCATGCAAATTCTGAGATAATCATTTCATTTGTTACTCCCCTCCCTCTCATTATACCTATTTGCTACAAACAAATTAATCAGAGTGACTGTTATATGAAGTCAGCTTTCTGGGTTCATGTACTGCTAGATCTGTAGATACAGACTTAGCTTTTATTATTTTATGCATCAAACTGATGGACTGAGCGTTAGCACACATTCAAGCAGACAGAGCAAGATAAAGACCACAACACAAACCAGTCATTAAAATGGACACCAGAGAACTTGAACAAAACACAGTCTCTTTGTTTCATCAGCGAGACCGAATTTCACCTGTAAACCTGGGGCCAATTGCAAGTTACTCAAGAAGGAGAACAAGACTCCACAATAAAGCAGTTGTACTGCCAGATCTGCAATATTGTACTTGGGAAGAAAATCAAGCATTAAACACAACAAACCATGATCTAAAAAGAGTTAATGAAAAAGTCTTAGTTTGATTTTGTGTTTGAGCGAGACACATGCTGAGGAATAGAACATTTTCCCCAATTCAATGCCAGCAAGGATTCAAAAGACAGGTTGAGGATGGGTTAGAAGTGGGATTAAACTTCCCCAATAACACTCAATAACAAACAGGAACAAGTGTATTTCAAAACACATACAAGTTGTGGTCAGTGGTCAGGACGCAATTACTCAGTCATGTGCTAAGTAGTGCCAGGGTGAGCCTGGTTGTAGTGTAGTGTTTATTGCACAATGCCATCCCAATAGAACACAACTGATAAACAATATTTCATCCCTTCCCAAAGGCAAAACCCAACTGAAAGATCAGCTGTTGCATTTTGATCAGATTTCATAAATTGAAAACTGGATTTTTTCATCAGTGAATAAAACCTAAAATACACCTGAGAGGTCGACGTCTCCAATGTTACAATCTTTTGTAGTGTCTGAGCTTCAGGTGAGGGCTGAGTTAAGATGACATAATTGAGTTCAGTATTCTAACTGAACTAATGGAATACTGGCAGAGGAATGCTTGCATGTGGATCCAAAGTACAACATGTTCAATTCTACAGCACTGTCTGGAATAATTCATGCACAGAACAGAACAAACTCCCAACATAACACCACAACCACATCTACAGGTTAGAATGACTGCAGCCTAATACTGTACCTACCTGGTAAATCACTGGACACATGACCAACATACAGACAACAAAGCACAAATAAAACTGGCCAAGTGAATACACTAAACCTCTAATGCTGTTGCTAGGTTAAGAATAAGACTGACTACCGTGATCCCTCTCTGATCATTTCAAACATTTAGCAAAAGTACTGTGGGATCTCCATAACAATTCTTACAGAACTAGTAAAATTCATTGCCAATCCCCAAATATGTTCACAAGTCTACGTGGACTTATTTGAGGCCTGGCCCAAAGTCTACATTTTAACAAAAAAAGCAAAATAGTCAGACTCCAACATTGGGTTCCATTTGAAGCTATTGGGAGAACGAGTAAAGTCTCACGTTCACCTCACCATAACTGTAAAATAAGCTTCTGCAGACACAGCAATATGAGATTTAATTGCACACAGGCCAAAGCAAGTCTAGGAGATAAACCCAGACAGACGTAGTTGCATGTGCACTCAAAAAGTTCCAACTCCAAGTGACATGCCTCGAGTCAGTGACAATGACCAATAATGGTTTACCTAAAGGGAGGGCGTCAATCACCGAGCAGCTCTAGCTCTCCCAGGCCAGCTCTTTACTCACAGACTAAAAGAAGAGAAAGGGGAGCAAAATTCAATAAGGAAGGTTAGAAAGTAAGCATCACTATGAAGGGTTCAAAATGTCACTCGTGAGCTTCAGACTAAAATACCTGCAATGTGGCTGGAACCTTAGTGTTTATATAAGTATCTTAACGAGAGCTCAAGACATATTGTGCCCATTCTTCATAACAAGCTAATCATGAAAATCTCTCAACAGAGGGGCTCAAAGCATTCGGATTAGCTACAGATGTCTTCACATGCCCTGCCCTGCTCTGGTTTCCTGGTCTCTCAGGGTTCGGGCTGGTTACAGCCCAGAACTGTAGACTTTTGATGTGGCACAATGTGGCCTGGATCAGACCGTGTGTGAGTGGTCGCCTCAGCAACTCTGGGTGGGTAAGCACGTCACTTCTGATTGAGAATTCATTGCTCAAAATGAAAGTTACTGCCTAAAATGTGAATCCATCATTTTTAGAAACTTTTTTTCAAATTCCCATTCATCCCTTTCTCTCCCTCTCTCCTTCTGACTGAAACCCACAGGGTCAGGGGTGGCCATTTGCACAAATGAGAGGAAGGCACCCAGCAGTCACTGAGAGGTTCAGCTCCTGGGCAAACCCTTGTGCCAAGTGCAGAAACAAAACCTGCATCCATTGCTTAAGGCTCCTTTGGTGAACAATTTACTTGAACAATTGTGTTACTTGGCCACACCATAAAACCTCCTGCTCCTAAAATTTATACTGATGATCAAAAGAAAACAGTACACACATTGTCATACCCAGTTCTCTGCTTTGAGCTATTTACAAAGAGCATTTATTAATGATTGTACCACACAATTACCACTTTGATAAACTTGCAAGTCGGTCAGAATGAAATAAGATTGAAGGGTCACAGAATATGTCACCTCGAAGACCAGTTTATGGGGAAGCCAGTTACACCTAACATTAATAAGGAGCACTCGATCCGAGTTACCCAAAAATAAACAAACCGCAAAGCCCATAAGATTGTATGAAAGAGTGAGTGAGTGAGTATGTGTGTGTGTGTGAGAGAGAGAGAGCCTGAAAGAAAAAAAAGAACGGGCTTTATATGGAGTTTCTCCTCAGTGCTATATTGAGAGGTCATGAACATGGCATTCTCCTGAGCTTGTGGAACTGTAGATCACACGCGATACCTGAACTTTATGCATTAAATTCCCATTCAAATTTGGTGCCCACCCCATACCGACTAATATTAAATTGACCAAAGCCCTACTCTGTACAGATTAAGAATGCACAAACTACTTACTGGATTTTTAAAAAAAATACCCTCTGCCATCCTACCCTTTCCTGGCCTTATCCTCACTGCACACCATCCTCTAACACAGTTTATATGGGGGTGGTTAATAAATGCATGTGAGCAGTAGCAACTAAGGCCTCATCTTCTGCTCTAAACACACCCCACAAATGCACGGATGATATTGGCAGTGCATTCTTCATCGATACTTGTGTTCAGTATCACACTAAGAGAACACTTGAAACCACTGGCTGGGGTTGGAGGGTCGGGGGGAGAGGAAGTGAAGAGAAAAAGAAGATATTGTGCAGTGTTGGTGGATTGCACTGATTCACCCTGAAAACTATCTCTGATCAGAGTGAGCAAACACATGCAATGTAATTTCACAGGATCCACAAAGTAAGCTTCATGCAAACAAAAACAGAACAGTTGCATTAAATGGCAGATACCAAAATAAATCGACAGCGAAAACATAACGAACACATGAAAAACGTGAAACCGTGCATTGTAAAAGCAGGTGCAATGGAAAAAAAAAATCAGACGGGGAGAAGTGTATTTCACACGAGAGGCGATTCCGTAGTTATGCAAAATAATTGTAAAATGATGCAAAATAATATTAACAAGCACGATTACAGTTGACGGTTAAAAAAAGGTGTTTATTGCCAGTTGGGCCACACCAATGATGATGCTCCCAATAATGCAAATTCATGAGGCCAAAGGGTAATGGATATAACTGGTTATTGAGTAAACATGCACTTCTGCTCAAAAAACCTTCCTGTGAGACAGGGCTGGAAGGGTGAAAGGGGAAGCTGAGAATTTATTATATATATATTACTAGTTTCCTTGCAGTCTCTAAGCAATATCAATGCTTTGGAACAACGAAAGACTGGGTCCATAACAGTCTGTAGCATATACTACACGGACTGCATTGAGCCAATTTATTATATGGAAAAAGTCAGAAACCCTGTGCTAATGAGTGAGTTTAAAGCAGCTTCAGCCGAGTTGGACGAGGATAGGACTAGAGGGAGTGGGTTCTGCATAGCAAAGTCCTAATGGTATTGCAGAGCCAAGCGGCAGAAACATTGTCGGGGCTACAGCATACCTTGGACCGTATTGTTCGTTCCGCTCGCTTTGCTGCGGCTGCCATCTTCAGTATGTCTGGATTGCTCTTCGATTTCATTATATCTGCAAGAATATATTTTGTTTTGTAAAACTGACTACTTGTTTAATCTAGGCCTTTAGCGAATCTAGGGCTTAAATTCAAGATGTGTTTTACTGCCTTGTCAAAGCTAAAGCCTGCCTTTAGTGCACACTCCTTTCCCCTTCCAAAACTCATCTACAGGTAGACTCACCTCAGCCTGTCAAAATGACAGCAGTGTCTCGGTGTAACTCTACAACTTTAAAAACGTTTCATCTTTGATGAAGACCATGTTAAAGGTTTACCTCTACAGAGCAAATAGAACGACATAATTTGGGAATATCTTCAGTATGAAGAATTCCACGGACTATCTAATCCTGATCTTTCTACCTCGATGGACATATCGCTGAACTCAATTTCTCTTTGTACCATTATGTTTTCTCCCCTCGCCCTGTCTTCTCCTCCTTACTTCTGTTTAGCTACAGTTCCATTAGTTCAGGGAGCACTTGAATTCAAAGGGTGAACTTGGACAACGAGCAGGTTAATAGTTCATTGGGGGAGAGGGAGAGAAAGAGAACGGTGACATCTCAACTGGCCCAATCTTGTTCACATCCATAAGCACACTATTAACAGGTGTCATCGCATTGCAATCATTGCATGGCCAATTTGGACCCTCCCGATCTTAGGAACAAGAAAGATTATTTTCTGTGTTGTGTTGTGGTGGAGGATTGGGGTGGGGGGGGAAGAGAATTGTTATCTGTTGAAAATAGTGAGAGAAGTTGATTTGTGAAAATTTGGTGATTGGGGAATATTGTGAAATCTTTCCTTGATTACCTTTGGGGATCAGTGTGCGTTATCAGTCTATACTATTTCTAGATCACCACTGTCAAGCGCTCCAGGATGCAAGTTGTTGTTGTACTTGTTCCCACAGACCAAGTCAGTGGAGTGAAGCCTATGTTAAAATATAGTTTGTGTGGCTATGGATGCTGTGAGCTTGTTCTGTGGTTTTTATAAATATATATGTAGGGTCTGATAGGCATTGTTAACACAGATGCCTGGAAGTTATTACTTTACACCGAGGGTAATCAATAGCTGGAGACACCAGGACGCTGGACATGTTTAAAAGGAGAGATTGATGATGTCACGAGAAGATGGTGGATTTTCTGGAAGTTGAATTCAAAAGAGCAAAGGGGCCTTTTTCTTCTGAGGCTCTTGTGACATAACTGCTATAGCCTCAATCAGCTCCTTGGCTGAGATCAGTGAATTCAGCAGGGAGAGTGAACCGAACCCCTGCAAACGAGCGTCTTCAGCACATACTCCATTATGGCACGAGAAGAGACTCTTTACCAGCTTATGGTCGCAAAATGGGCTTGAATTAAGCCAGAAAGATATAACGGTTATGTTGAACGCCCCAACCCTGCTGTACCATATCTGCTGTGCTCGGTTTCGTCCATTGGCTGCTCTCCCAGGGACTCGTGTGCCAACTGCAGCTGCTCTTTTAGTCTGTTTACGTCACGCTCCGACTTAGCCTTGACGATGCTCAGCTCTGTGTAGATGTCCTTGTACTTATCTGTGGCATACTTTTTATCCTGTGGAAGGATAGTGTACTGGTTATAGAATTCCTAAAATGCACAGACATTTAACAATAACACACAATTTTTTTTTACTTTTGATACGGTGTCGTTCACTTCGGGAAACTCTGGAACACTCTTCCTCTATCCATCCGCCTTGCCCCTTCTTTCCCCATCTTCTGATCACGCCTGAAGACCTTCCTCTTCGACTGTGCCTACAGTCACTTCCCCCCTCCCCCAGGCTCGCAGTCGTGCTCCGCCACTGCCAAGCGCTCTGGGACTCTACCCTGAGTGAAGGGGCGCTGTAGAAGTTGTTGTTACTGAACTATATATACACTGTTCAATTCCACAAGTGCAATTTTATAACACTAGATGGCACCAACACAATAGGAAAATATTAGTTTGTAAATGGTGAGGGTGGGAAAGGCGAGGCTGAAGAGGGGAGATTCTTGAATTCCACTCCAAGTTCTTTGAAGTCAGGGAGTATTTTATGTAGAACTTTCCCTCGAGAGATTAGTTGGGTAGGGGCCACACAGGGGAGATCACAGCTAGAGCAGCTACAGCATAAACCATTTGATAATCTTGCAAATTAAACCCTCATTAGTAGGTCTTTAAAAGACATACAAAGCGAATCGTATTCTGTGTAGTTAGGCTGCAATCACAAGTGAGGTTCGGACGACAAAGGCTCTTCAGCCCATTTGATCTTAACCTGCCAGAGGATCCACCCGTCTTCTCATTACGGTATCAAACGGGTTTCCACGATCCCCAATGCCCTGCCTCAACCACCCACCCTTCCTGGTAACCATTTTGAAGTGTTAATTCCTTTCCAGCTGCTGATTTGTATCAATTAAAAAATATCTTTTTCGAAAGATTTCCTTATACTGCCAATTCACATTCCTGTTACTCTATATCTGGCCACGAGATGACACACAAGAAAATCAGGCAAAAATCTATTTCCACTCCTGACAGAAGCACCAAACAGCCCTAATCAAGCTTTTGAGGTGATAACTAACTTTCATTTGGGACAAAATAAGCAATATATTAATTTGTGATTGGCTGCTGCGCTTCACCTGCAAAATATACAGTCAATTCACTCAGTATATTCTGTGAAGCGCTTTGAGACGTGTCGAAGACATGAGAAGTGCTATATCAAATGCATTATTATTATATTGCTAAAGCAGCCGACATACTTTGAGAAGATTCTAACCATACCAAGAGACAAAGCAACAAACTTACTCTCTGAGCTGTCTGCAGTTCATCTTTCAGAGAATTAATCTCCTGTTTTAAATATTGTATTTCAGACTCCTTCACTCGCAGCAGGACCTGGATATGGAGCAAGAAATAGATTATTGTTTGACTGTTTCACACAATCCCCGAGTTCAGCCGATTTTGACCATCATCTCAAACAACATAAGAAGTCTGCGTGTTCAGAGTGGAAAGTGTTGTTCGCTTCCAAGTTAATAAGTAGATGGATTTTTGCTAGAAAATAATATCTTGGGATACAATATATAATTTGGGACGTGACATGTCAAGCGACTGTCAGGATAGTGGAAGCCGAACTAGATAGATCTTGGTCGTCTTTCGACTAACAAATTCTTATGTGAAACAGGCTGCTCTAGCACAAGTCTACAGCTCAGTGAATCTCAAGGATCTAAAATACTGGAGTTTCAAACCTACATCCGCATAGGATTCAATCCCAACAGTAACCTGACAGCAACTTCACCATCCCAACCTGCCATTACTAAGGCAGCAAGACAGATCAGTCAACACCTCACCGTAGGAAAGAGCAAAAAGGAGGCGTGAAAGGGAGGTGGAAACAGATTCAATAACAACTTTCAAAAGGGAATTGGAGAGGTAGTTGAAAAGGAAACATTTGATAGCTAAATAGCTAATCTGTCAGGGGAGGGGAAGATGAAAGAGGGTCGGGGTTCTCTTATTGTCGGTGCTGGGTTCATAATGATGCAATTCACAATTTAGGAATTAGGCAACACCGTCAAACTTGAGGAACCTTTAAAGCATTGTCTGTAATACTCTGTGTTGCAGTCATTACAGCTTACCTCCAATTCATAGACTTCTTTGCCTTGCGAAATGCCGGTACCATCTCCACTCCCGTCACTGGAGACCATTGTTCTCAGGCGTGTGATCTCTGTAGCCAGGCGATTATTGAGTTCCTGAGAGAAAAAAAAATCCAGTGCAAATTGTTAGCACAAACCAGTTTTTAAACCCATTGAAATATTTAAGAAAAAAATGTTTTTTTATCGAAGTCTCGTGAAACCCAAAATGGTCAATCTGCTCCTAACTGGGAATTATCCATTCCAAAGTATTTGGTTATTGTTTCGGATGTTAACCTGCTACATCAGCTGAGTGATATTACCAGGGATTCTTATGTTGATCATTGCAGATTTACAACTGTTTGAGTGGGTGAAGGCACCTCATACCTGGTTATGTGCATTCAGTTCCTGGTTTTCACGCTGGCACTGACGCAGTGCCTGACGTTCTGCTTCCAGAGCCTGAGCAAGGTGGGCATTTTCTAAGCACTTCTGGGAGTATTGTTCTGACAGCACTTCAATTTCTCGATGCAATGATGCCAGCTCCTCCCTGTGAAACACAATATCCCAACCTCTAAAATGCTGATAAATGATGTCCTTCCTCAAACACTTATTCAGTAACGACTATTTTCCTTCCCTGCTCTTGAGTATAATTTTGTTAAATGCTTTGAGATTTTCTGCCTACATAAAAACACGATAGAAGTGCATATTGTTGTGGTACCATTGCTCAATCAGTGACCGGCATGGGAATAAGAATGGACAGAGGTCAGTCACTTGTTGTCCTTTCAGTCAGAGAATGGTTCTTTTGTGGAGAGGCGAAGATTACACAGAAATCATTTGTTCTGAAGGCAAGATTCCAGCAGCACATTCTCTTCACAGATAAAAAAAAGGGTGGGGGGAGGGGGAGTGTTTTCACTTCTCTGCCAGGCAGGGCAGTTTTCTCGGCTTCTGTCCCTCACAATGAGGTATCACTTAGCCTCTTCTCTTTTTTTTTTCTTTTCGACCGCGCCTTTGATCACCTTCCCACCCCTCCCCCTGGCTCGGTGCCGGGATCCTAAACTGTAAAGCGCTCTGAGACACCGTCCGGCATGGAGGGCGCTATATAAATCCAAGTTGTTGTTGCTCGTGGCCACCCTTTAATTCGAGCCAGATCCACCCAATGGGTTAATGGAAGATTACAGGGCGCACAAAAATTACTGAAGGATCTGAGCTGGAACCAGACTCTTCCTCAGTCAGTGAATACAGTGATTTGCTAGGATACATCACCATAATGTCCTCATATCTAATGCATCATCAGGTGTGCCACAGGCTTTGCGTCACTGGAAAATAACACAGCCAGCCACGTACCAGTGTTCAGCCACATGTTCTTCCAAACACGCACACACACACACAAATCAATAACTAGCGTGCACACACACCACACCAGAAACAAATTGTAATGAGCACAAGGCTGTCAGCAAGAGAACTAGTAACCTTCTGGGTGTGAACGGCTCAGATGCATTTTAAAAACTGTGACTTTTGCCATATGTCGTCAGGAGCGTTCGGTTTTCATTTGGGCCCAAACCTGTTGACCCTCACTTACTCGTGCTGTTTGCAGATTTCATCCAGATCAGCATTTAAATTGCTGTTTTGTGATTTCCGCACCTTCTCCAGTTCACGCTCTAGTTCCACGCGATGTGCATTTTTCATTGCTTCAATGGCTTAAAAACAAAGAATTGAATCAAAAACACTGGATTTCACAGCAGCAGCAAATCAACGAGATAAATTAATTCAACCGTTTTTCACTGTTTTCCCCTCTGGATGGCAGAAGTGCAATGAAGGAAACCCTACATTCTAGTGCAAGAATATTTGGTGGGGAGGGGGGGGGGAAATCATACAATTCTCACAGCTCTGGTGTAATATCCCAGTACCCCCATGGCCTATATTCAAATAAGTACTTAATTATTGAAGGGTAGCATTGCAGTGGAAGCATTCATTTGACATTTCAAACAAGCTTTTCCAATCAATGTTAGGTTATGATAAACAGCTGAAATCTAAGTGACTTTTCTACTACCACTACAGTGATGCAGAGCAATTTAAACTTACTGCTACTTTGCATCAGACATCTAAGAAACAGTTCTGCGTGACAAGCGAAAACAAAGGTCCGAGCTGATTAACAAGCCATCGAGAACAGCTGTTCTGTGGCTTTGATTTAACAACAACAACTACTTACATTTATATAGCACCTTTCACATCAGGAAAGAGCCTCGCCAAGTCAAAACAGTACATCATCTACAATATCAGAAATCTAAAGATTGTCAAAGAAAGCATTTGATTTGGCAGGGGGTGGATTCAATCAGATTTTACTGACCCACACAATTATTTAACACTTCTATGATCTTAATGTCAATACAAATGTAGCATGCATTTAACTGAGAAGTTAACTATCGTGGAACAATTTGTTGAAAGTCTTATCACATCCCCAAAATATCTAACTACTCAATAAAACCAATTCAAAAGCACTTAAAAAAAGCAAATAATACTTATTTTCAGATAGTAAAAGGCAGTGCTGATATTTCTTGGCAATGTTATATATTTCCATTACAAACTGACAGACCAGCCTTTGCTATGCAGAAAGATCACTGGGAAAATTGGGCTGCAGAATAATAGCTGGTTAAACTTTAGTGGAACACCATTGAGCACTGCTTCCTCCACAGTACCCAGAAGAGTTCTGCAGCTGCAGTCAAATCTAATTATGATGGAGTCTCGCAAACTAGTTTGTCACCTTGTCGAGAACTAAATTCCTGCACTAACCACAATCATACTTCCACTGGGACTAGCAAAAAGGGCTTTTAAAACCAGAAGCTTGTACAGACTTACTCCACTCCATTATGAGGTGAATAACTCTTGTTAACCACACCTAAAGAGACGTTATACAGTTTTTTTTAAACAAACAGAAATTATAAGTGGTGCTATTCAACCAACTTTGCTCCACCTAAACAAAGGGCCACCTAGATCACATTTATGTGAATAGTTTATCAGCAGCTATCCATATGAATATTTGTTAAATTATACCAATTTGCATTTATGTATTCCTGTATTTAACTGTCCTTTTCAAAGCTGTTCCTTTGACCTTGGCGACTGCCACACCTTTCAGAATTGTCCACAGTACAAATGGTCAATTCACACAGACTAACCTTCCCTGCTGATATGTGTATCCGGAATCCAAGTTTCATAGCTTGTGTTCAAAAAGCATAACTTAAAAGTCAGCCACAGTGTTTTACCCGCAATACAAACATAATACATACATTTGGTACAGTGCCTTTCGCATCAGGAAGGCGTCTCAAAGAGCTTCACAGGAAATACTGACTGTACATGCAGTGACTGTACATGTTGTGGGCAAACATGAGCGGTTTCCTGGAGGTTTCATCTCTGCACCCTCTCAAGAGGGCAATTGGTAGTGTATATGGAAAGAATATAGAGCCAAGTCCATTTCAAATCAAGATCTACTTACAGAATTTCTATTCTTGTCATGGAAATTTGAAATGGTTTGATCCAGATTATGAAGAAAGGATTAAATATAATGGGACACAGGAAACCGACTACGCTGAAACATCACAATCAACTGTGTACACATCTACTGTGTTCAACATCCGTCTAATATTTAATAAATGGGACTAAAAGGATTTCTCGAGGGAGACGTCACAGACACGATTCTCTGAATTGAATGGTCTTCTTCTGTGCAGTAAATTTCTATTGTGCTATGTACAACGTTTATCAAAGAAGCACTAAACACTCCAAGAACGGTCAGCAACTGAGGACATTGTTGGCACAACTACTCACCATCCACCATGGTGGTTGAATTAAGAACCTCTTTTTCACTACCCCAGCCTCCCACACACACTCAGTGATCACAACACCACTTGATCTTTAATAATGCCATGTATTTTAAGTTTGAGATCATAGGGCATGATTCATCACGGCCAAAGCTAGTTTTGTTTTCCATTCAGACTAAGAAAGTGGTCAACTGGCAAATATACCCTGAACAGAAGCTTGGATACAATGCTGAACAGACCAGTGATGGAAGAAAATTTGTCCCTGAAATAAGTCATTTAATAATAATCCTTGCATTTGATACAGCACCTTATCAAGTCTTCGAGACGTCTTCACAGAATACACTGTAAAGTGAATTGAATGTATGTTTTATGGGCGAGATTGGACTTATTATATTCAACAAGTCCATAGATCAGACACGTCCACTGATCGTTTGCCCACCCAGAGACAGTGACTGTGTACGTACCAGAGATGGTGGCAGCAGTCTCTTCGGCCAGCAGGCGCTCTTTATCTTCCTGCATTTTCACCAGCTCTCGCTGATGCTGGCGATGTAGTTCTTCTATTACTTTCTGATGAGAGTCTTCCATAGCAGCAAAGCCACGCTCACATGTAGCCTGAAACATTGGGGAGAGAAGGTAATCATCGTTTTAATAATGCTCAAATAATTTAACATTCATAACATCCCGGCCAAGGTTTTTGTCAAACGTTCCTAAATTAAATCAATTCATAAAACAGTTATATTCAAGTGTTTATTGTAGTTCCAAATAAAAATCATTAATAGCCACCTATTTATTACTACCTAATTAGAAAATGTATTTGGTTTATTTTAATAAAATATAATCAATCGAGGGGACTGATTAGTGTCACACTTTAAAAGACAAGCCCTTTTATTCCTTTTATTGTGAGGATCTAGGTTCAAATCCAACCAAAGCAGATGGGCCAAACATCTGTTTTGTTTGACAGATACTGATGAATACATTTTAATTTGGTCCCAATGGAGATGAGCTCACTGCCTAAAAGGGTCAGAGCACAAAGCAGTCACTGACTTATTCCAAAGGGAGAAAAGGCTGTGGAAAGGACACCTTACCAAGCTAGCATGCTACAGTTCAACTTCAATAAACGTCAAATGCACACAAAGAAAAGTCATGTTTGGGCCCATTATAACATCATCAATTTGAGTACCCACTGGTAAAGGCACACTGCACTCAGAGATCACCCACATAATTAGATGTCAATGCCTGAATAACGTGCTGCTAATGTATACTGTGTTACAATGCTGTTTGCTGTATAAAAAAGTTATTTGCTCATCCATCTTTTTTTTGCAGCAAAGTAATATTTCTAGCCGTACACGTGAGGAAAAATTATTTTTCTAATTTTATCCTTGATTTTTCATCTGTCCAGTCTGACAGCTCTAAATGAAGAGCTTTCCCAGCCACTGCTAATGGGTCTCCCCGTGTCCAATTGTCCACAGAGACAGGCAGCCCACATCCATGTAACGCCTCTCTCTCCCCCCAATATTTGCCCCTCTCCTCTCAAGGGAAGACACCAGACACTGCTTTGCATCTCCTCACTTAATACGCCTGAGAGAGATCCACATCTCTCCATCTACACAGCTGGGGTTGGGAAAAAATCCCATTAAACTGTTCAATTGCATAACACTCGAATTCCCTTTTACTTCTCGGTGAGATGAGTGCCACAGTAGGACAGCAATTCAACCATTTTAATATAGCAATAACCTCAAGCACAAAGTTTTAACCATAAAACACTTGCACCCTTTATAAAATAAATTAGAAATGCTTCATTATTCTTAGCGCAAGTGTCACTTTGGAATTAATGAACCCTTGAGTACTGAAATTATGTTGGAAATAGTTTTATTATGTAATATCTGGCAAATTGACATTTAGGAAATTTAGGCTCTTTACGTCATAAATTAATCTCAGACTATCATCCAGTGTAGAGTTGAGTGAAAGTAATTATGAATTGGGGGGACGGGGGGAGAAAAAGAAGAGAAATGGTTGGCTGGTGGCTATTCAGTGTGGAATACCATCAGAAGCGGAGTAACCTTAGTTTACAATTGTACAGATTATGTCACATACTGCAAATTGCACAGCTATATGTCATGGCTATCCATAGAAAAGCAATAGAGACTTGGAATCATCTCCTACTACGTCTGCCAAAATCTTCCATTTCAAACCAGCCTGGCTCAACTAAAAATATGAGTTGCAAGATAAAGAATCATCTTCAAAAGATTGATGCTGGATCCTTTGTTTTGCATTTCAATGTAATTGTGATTACTTTAGAATATTGTACTTTTAACCAACAAAAAGATTACTCCACCAAAAACACAAAATCCAACTAATCTATCTAATTTCCCCCACTCTATTGTAACTCTTGTGGATCTTAAGTGGTAAAATCAATTGGGTAGCAACCACAAATAGCCTGGCAACACTCACTGTTTATATTCACATGAACATGAATTCACATGGATACCTGGGTGAAGTAATGGAGGCCATTGTCTATTTATGCTTAATAAAAACACAGCAAGACAAAGAGGGCAGCGTCTCAGGGGTGTGAAGAGCAATTTCAGAGTAAATACCAGGAACTATTACTTTACCTAAATGACAATCCACAGCTGGAGTGATAAATGTCAAAACACTGGACTAGTTTAGAAAACAGCTCATGTGTATTAAAAAGTGTAAATAGCCTATGAGAATTGTATTGGTATATTAAATAAACCCACTTGGAGGCAAATTAGTTTTACAAAGTTTAATTGAAAACTGATAAGAGTAATTGTATTGATTGCTCTTAAATGGGCATGAAGATGTCTGTTCAGGACGTACTGACTTACCACCAATTCACACTTCAACCCCTCCCTTTTGTCGTGTTGTTCAACGTGTTTTTTTCATGAACATATGTTTCCACTCATTATCCAATTTCCATCTCTCAAAAAAAATCATTCTCTCCCAGGCCCTCCTCCTATAGGCACCCAGTCACTGGAGGTTTTACAAGGAGACTTCATATTCACTCTACCTTGGATTTGTACCCTCCACGTTGCCAGTTTGAAGATACAGTAACAGCCATAATTCACCTCAGGTCTCCGAGGTATATTTCAAAAGGCGCATTACTATGCCACCCCTTTCGCCCTCTACAGAGCTTTGCTGTATTCTGGGTTTACTCCCCTTCTCCTTCATACAGCTCAATGCTGTGATAGGACAAAAGGATGGATATTATGAAAGGATGAGATCAAATGTGCCAAAGGGACTTCTTCATGCGAACATCTCGTATTGAATGGCTACCTCCACACATCTGCTTTGGTTGTGAGGATATGAGCAAAGGTGGTGTGTAATTCTCCACATATTGGGATATCATTGCATTGCACTGTGGACTTTTTGGGGGCCAAGGGCACACAAACAAGTCGTCCCGAGAGATATACAACTGCAATAAAGCAGTCCACTGGGAGTTACAAAAGTTAACTAGAAGTCACTGTCTCAACTCAAGTCCACAATCACAAATTTAAGCAATGGAACACATTGCGTGATCTTGGGCTTCATACCAAGTTTCTCATGTGGGCTACAAACTCAAAGGCAAAAACAACACTTTAATACTAATTGTAACATCAAACTCAATTGACAACCCCAAAGCTGAAATGATGCATTCAGGTGTAAAATCTGCGACTATATGCGACTATGTAAACTAGAGAATACACATCTTTTACAGCAACTTAATTATGGTTTGAATATTCACTGGCTACTAAATACGTCTCAAAACAGCTTCTTCCCCACCCGTAAATTGTTTATAATCTCATACCTATTGATCGGAGTCTGTTACTGCTGCCCACCAAAGGGCAAACCTAAAAATCCTAAAAATGGTGATCTGCTGTCCCTGGTTAGATTTGAACCCAATTTTCCAGATACAAAGGGCAGTGACAGATAGCGCCTCAAAACATATTATTTAGGACTTATTTATTTATTTATTTATTTTATGGACTAATCTGAGCCAAATGTCTTTGGCCCCTCAATTGCATTAAGCGTATTCACTGCATTATCTACTAAGCAAAGTAAACGGTTAGATTTATTAGTGCGACAGAGATATGTAGTCAACTGAAAGAGAAAGAAAAAGGAAGAGATACATTAGTAGCATAACATCAAGACAAACGGCAAAAGGTAACGCAGCCCACGGCTTCGCATAACTAAGCACCACCAGACTGGAAGTGCACATTTCTTATCAAATGCGTTCAAACCCGGTTTCGATAGCAATCGGTTATTTAAAAAAATATCGATAAGAGTGATTTATAAAGTATTATGAAGAGTGAGGCCACTCGAATGCTACCCGCAAAGTAGGGCCGTCTCACAAGTACAGTTTGTGCTCATTTTGACTTCTCAAAATTTGTGTCTGACGTTCCTTTCAATAAGAGTTCAGAAAATTACATTTTGTCAAACTTTGGGCATTTTAAAGTGAAGTGGCATTCACCTACAAACACAGTCACTCGCTTCAAAGTAATTACTGTGAACAGTGTTGGGATATTTTCAAATTATAGGATTACGCTATCAATTCAGAAATAAGTTGGGCCTGATCACAGGAGCTCAATATATCTAATAATAATGCCAAGTGGAAGCCACAGCAACAGAATATAGCAAATACTATCATTTCTTATTGAATACAGGTTTTTAAAATATTCTCTTGGCTTCCAGAGTTGCACATGTGGAGCAATGCAAGGATTATTATTATTATTATTATTATGTTACGTTTCATAAGTTAATGCACCACACAGTTTGTTTGGACATTACTGCATTTAAGCTTTCCTTCCAACGGATGTGGTACATATTTAGCTGTCTGGCAAATATACAGAAAAAAATTTAGTTGTTGAAAATCATTAGCCAGATGTATAACAGGTAAACGGGTTTCACTGCAGTTGAAAAGATTATTGAAGACTATAAGGTAAGCACATAAAAACACACACAAAACCCAACACAAGAGAGAAGAACTGGGCAATTACTGGTATGAACAACTTCAACTCTGATTGTAAGCTGGCTGGAATGGAATAACCTTTACTCAGAATTTGGATGGTCTTGTGCAAATATTTGTGCATTGAGAAAATGTAAATTGTTCCTTGTATTTCACCAAGTATTATAGACTAACCACGTTATTACAATTCAGCTTTACCCAGAATTTGAAAAGGTTTCTTTCCCCGACTTTGCCCAGTTCAACAGTACATCATGCAGGTCTACTACCTTCTATACAGTTTGGAGGACAGTACAGGACACAAACACAGCTAATTGCTGGCAGCGAGGTCTAGAGCTACAAGCCAACATGCAGTTACTAGCCAGTATTATGAAACACACTGACACCTTGAGATTCTCCAGGTCTTTATCATATTTCTGTCGCAGAGATGTTGCATCATCTTTCAGTTCGTGCTGTTCTATCTCACTTCTCATAGCATCCACCTGGGACTCAAGTTCTTCGATGCGTTCCCGGAGCGCAGTCATGGAACGTGGCTCACCTCCAGGTCTTGTACATGGCTCTTCAGATCTCTTCAGATCACTTACAAGGTCCAACTCTTTCGGATCTCTGCTTTCCTTCAAAGTTTCCATTTCTCTTACAAACTCCTCTTTTTCCCTAGCGTGCCTGAGCTCCAGCTCCCTCTTCTCAGTCTTAAATTCTTCCTGCCGTCTCTTCAGCTCTCCAACATGCTTTTTCTTCAGGTTTTCCATGCAGACCGTTAATGAATCAATTTCCTTCACATTCTCCTCGGTTTTAAGTCTTAATGTCTCTCCTGCCCTTGCTATCTCCCTTTTCAATTTCTCAACCTCTGCTTCATATGCTTCTCGAACTTCCCTCAACTCCTTCTTATGCCTTGCTGCCATGTCCTGCAATTCAATTGCTTTGTCTAGCGAGTCAATTGGCTCACCCTCAATTTGGATATGTGTGGTCCTGGCACCAGCTAGTGCACCTGAAATATTTAATTTTTGAAGCTCTGTAATATTTCCTCTTAATTTTGTTACCTCAAACTCATGATCTTGCTTTTGTTTCTCTAGATCTGCTGCACATTTGTTCTGCAACAAAGCAATGGAGTCTGTGTGTTCTCTCTCCTGAGCTTCCAGCCTTATCTGAATCTCACTACTCTGTGCAAGGTCTTTTTGCACCTGAATCCGTGAGATTACATACGATAATTCAGCTTGCATTACTGCATCTTGAAGGAGGAGTGGCCAGATGTCTTTTGCATCACTAGGCCTGCTTAATGCAGGTATACAGTCCATGCTACGAGCCAGTTGCCTGGCCAAGAGGACAAGATCATCATCTGCACCGGACTGAATAGAATGGGAACGTGTTTCAGTAAGTATGCATTTCCCCGAATGTGCTGTGCCAACTCGGTTCTAACAGAATGTTCTAGTTCAATTTCCTGACCAGAGGAAATGGCCAAGGATGATAGTTCAGGGGCTTCAGTACAAGGGGACAAAAGTGATTCACCCTCTTCGGTTTTACATAATTCACGACCGATTTCCCCTATTAGTGCTTCAAAGCAACATGTCCCAAAACCCTCTACAACATCCCTAAGCATCCGTTCATGTTTGCTGTTGCGATCATGTATTTTTGTGTATTTCACTTTCAACTGTTGCAGTTTTTCTTCTGAAACCACCAAAATATTGTGAGCCCAAAACATCATCTCACCTTTTATTAACATACTGTTTGCCATCATGCTCAGAAAACTGTTTATGGGCTCACCCAAAGGTTCTTCCACATTGGAAGTCTGACTCTCATACATTTTGGGCAAATTTGCCCAAAACGTTCCTTCTATCAATACCTTTTTGAGAACAGAATATCCTATTTGAGCATCAACTTCTTCAGTGGGCACTGAAGGCAATGTGATGCTTTCAGAATGTTTTCTAATTTCATGCAAAGTGCTTATTAGATCGGATTCTGAATTCTCTAAAATACTGGCAACTTTGCTAAGTGCTGCTGCTTCAAGGGACAGTTTGTTAATCAGATACTTCAACTTTTCTTCTTCAGTTAATGAAACTCTCACTAAAGCATCTTCGCTACTAAATGCTCTATTCTTCCTGGCTAAATCTGCCTCCATTTGTTGTAAGTATTGTACAGAGCTGCCGAGCACATGTATCAATTCAGACACCTGCTGCCCCTGCTGTTCCACTTCCTTTCCTTGAGCAAGTTTGCCAGCTTTGGATTGTAAACCTTCCAAAACATTACGCAGCTGAAGAAGCTTGGCCTCTAGTGCTTGAAACTCAGAGTTGGTGGCCTGCACTAACATCTTATGTTTGTCTTCAGAGCTAGCAACCTGTTCAAAGTGTGAGCAGATTGGAGTCTGGTTTCCATCTAATGGCTCTTTTGGATGCACTCCAGGGTCTGACATACTTCCAACGTTTTCTGAACTGCACTGTGGGCTTGTGAATGTACTTAGAGGATATGAAGTTTCTGCTTCCATTTGTTGCTCGGCCATCAGTAATTTAGTTTCAAGTGAGTGCATAATTGCAAGATACTTTTGCAGATCCGCGATAGAACTATCTACCATTGCTGTCTGACAAGACTGTTCAGGGTCCATATCGGAAGATGGCATTACTGAAAAACAAATTGGTTCAGTTTGTGGGCCTCGTGAATCAATCAGTGCAGTTAAGCGACTGTCCAAACCCTGAAGCCTTGCCACCAACTCATTAGAAAGCTGTGCACTGGATTTCACTGAGCTCTGAACCTGCTGTTCAGATATACCAGCTGCAGAACAAGGAATGTTTTCAGCAGCTTTAAGTGTTTTGGGAAGCCTTTGGAGGTTTAACTCTGCTTTGTGTTGCTCATGAACCTCCAGCTTTGATTTGAGCTCATTGTTTTGGGAAAGTATTTCCCTGTAACTGCTTTCAGCTACTTTCAGTTTCATGTCCTGTTCAGCTAACCTGGACTCTGCATCTTCTAATCTGATCTGTAGCTCTTCCTTTTTCTCGAGGAGCAGATCTACTTCTGTTGGTACCTGCCAGCCAAGGCCCTTGAGTGTAGCCTCCTTAAGATGAAGCTTCTTTTCAGTTTCCTCCAAGCTGCTACCCAAAGCTTCCAGTTTAATTAAAGCCTCGTTCAAGTCCTTGTTTTTCTTTGCAAGCTCTCGTTCATAAGGTTCCTTCACTGCCACCAATTTAAAATGGTTTTCGGCTAATTCGTTTTTCAGGACATTCACCTCTTGAACGGCTTTTTCAAAATCGTCATTCAAATCCCGATATCCTTCTCGTTCCTTAACCAAATCCAGCTTAAGCCCTTCGACTTCTCGGTCAGCTTCAGTCAGCTGGTTAACTATTTCCTGATAGCGTTGAGTCAACCGCCCATTCTCAGTTGACAAAATGTCTAGGTCCTGCGTCAGTTTCTTCACTGTTCCCTCACTCATCTCAACATGCTCCTCCATTTGTCTGACCACTTCACTGCTTTTAAAAGAGGTGGCGAGCTTTTCTTTTTGAATTTTCTGCAACTGAACCTCAAGAGTCTGGAGGCGATCTTCATACTCTCTCACCCTCTCCTCAGCCTCTCGTACACTGCGTGACAAAAGCTCCTTTTCCTTCTCATATTTCTCTTTAAGACTCTCATACTGTTTCTGAAAACGTTCTTCACTCAGAATAACGCCCTGTTCACTGCACAGCAGTCTGCTGCTGGCATCTTCCAGATGCTCTTGAAGCCGTTTCACTTCTCGTTGATAGTCTTTCTGAAGAGCCATTTGCCTTTCCAGGTCCCTAAAAGCCTGTGTTTTTTCAAGAAGCAGTCCTTCCACTTCCCTAAGTTTCTCTTCACTATCTCGTAACTGGTCACTGAACATAATTAACTTGTGCTCATACTCATCAGCCTGCTCCTTGTATCTCTGGCGTTCCAGGCGCAACTCTTTTTGGACTTTGGATAACGACTGTTCATTAATTGCTACCTCAGACAGAGACATGTCCAGTCTGGCCTGTAAGGTTTGTATTTTTGTCTCTTGCTGTCTCAGCAGTTCCTTGGCATCCTGGTAGTTCTTTTTAAGGCTCTGAGCGTGTGTATTAGCCACCTCCTGTTTCTGCCGTTGAACTTCGAGCTCAGCTTGTAGGTCCTGGTTCAGCTTCTGTAGCTGTTGCCAGGCGTTTGAACTTGCCAAAGGTGGCTCCAGCTTAGAAAAGGGGGACCAGACAGTGGTTAACATAGATGGAAAAAGGTTTTCGAATAAACTGTTTACGTTTTGCTTCTCAGTCCCAATAATGGAGCTTAAAACAATTATTGGTTTGTAAATATACTTTTTCTTCACGTAGATTTCAAAACGTCAGCATTATTCAAGGAACAAAAAAATGTTTCTGTGAGTAAGCAAAAAGGCCAGAGTATTAACTATTAGTTGCGTAAATTAAGCAAAAAATACAGAAAGCATTCTACATCAACAAAAGAAAGATTATGGTTAGTATTTCAGAAAACATGCACATGGAAAATTAGCATTATTGGTCAGGAGGCAAGTACTATAAATGCACAGTTAGCATATAATTAATACTCAACGTAAAGCAGGATTTTTTTCCCCCCATCAAATCTTAAATCCAATGCTTTTATTCTTGGATCCCTCTATACATTTGCCCTTTTATATTATTTACACTACAAACAAATACTGTAACAACTACCAACAATCATGAAAAATAGCACTGACTTCATAGTTTGGATCCATCCAAACTTTCAAAAGCTCAGAACTCTGCTCTGTGCATCATATACCCAGATCCCAGTGTAGCATTATATAATCGCACTACTCTAATAATAAGGAAGTCACTCCAATGTGCAAGTACAATACAAGCTGTTCAGGTTTACTGTCTACCCATCTGTGTTGTGTGCAGCTATGAGCGAGTGAGCTACCGATTGCCTGATGCTTGTCGCTTGCGTACATCAAGGCCCCACCACTACCTTTTCAGGTGTGGAAGGGTGGAGATGCATCTAGGTCAAAGAGAAGCGAACTGTGGGTATGGGTGGTATAGCAAGCAGGAGGAAACATAACTGGGACTAGCGGAAATTGATGGCCACTTGATTAATTTGACCATATATGGCATGAAAGCCGTCTGGGAAATTACAGTCAATGTGGTGTATCGGTATAATAATTGATCATAAGGGACATAATAATACCTTATAAGGCAATATCAACGTATAACATAATCAATACCAAATATGGATGTCAATGCCTTACCCGCTGACCCTGTCATTCAATGGCAGTGTCAACTTGCATCATAATCATACCAACAGGCTAGGTCATTCAACAATGGCGGTCCCACTCAATAAAAAGGGACCTCGAAGGGGGCTAATATTCACTAACAAATCTCGAATTGGTGTGATAGGACTCAACCAGTTGTCGAAGTCAAAATAACCATGACCAAATTAAGATATCGTTCCAGACGCAGTCGCCCCCACAAACGATGTGGGAGAAAAATGAGGAAAACCAGGTGCCGGGGAAGGCGACGAAGGAGAATTAGTCGCAGACCCCGCCATTCAACCTACAGGAGGAGGGTACCGAAGATTGTGCACCGTAAACGCTCCTCTAGGCCACGGGAGGACTTGGATATCAATTTGAAAGCAAAGACCAACAGACGTGTTAACGAATCCTTGAAGCAGCATCGAATGTCCCTGAGGGGACTGTCTAAATGCCACGTTGCTACGTAAGAATTAAGAGTATCAGTTGAAATTGAATAAAAACAAGCACTTGAGACTTGGGTCAAAAAAAAATATTGTGATTGCCTATTTTTTTTAAAAATCCACAAATCCGCAGTTAGTACAGCAATCCTGAGTAGCGAGTTAGATGCTACACTAGGCAGGGGATAACCTGAACCTGGGTGATTTAGGTAGTGCACTTGGCAAGGCTGATAATCTGGCACTGCCAAAGTTTCTATACTATAACCCTCAATGGCAATCACACTCTAGCATTTTTAATATGAGTCAGACAACACGTACCGAATGTATACATATCCCACCTAGCATGGTGCTGTACATCTGCAGTTTGCTCTTTTGAAATATTGCTAAGTGTTGACCAGAGATTTATGAACAATCTTTCAACATTTTAGAAACATTAAGGATTGATCAAACAATGAGACCCCAGATTTCAGGTCGATAAGAGTTTGAATAATCTTGAAAATCAATGTTTTGATGACAGATCAATGTTTGTCCCTATAAGGGGTTCAGCATTTGTCAGGGATTGTCACTTTATGACTAATGTTTAACAAGCCATAAAACAACCAACTGTTTATGGTTTTTGCTCAAGTAAATACACATCATTTCATATTCAACATTTTGGATGGGTTTTTCAGGTGCGACTTTTTATTCCATCTATAATTCCAATGAGTAATGACATTGCTCATTAAAAATGAAAGCTTGAGATTTTGAAACAATTCAGTTTTTTTAAAGAAAAACTTTTGACCACGCCTATAGTCACCTACCCTTTCTCCCCAGCTTGGCATCAAACTGTGCCCTTGTTCAGCGCTCCAAGATGTTAATCCACATGAAGGGTGCTACATAAATGCAAGTTGTTGTTGTTTTGGAAAGAGATCTATATAGGCTAGCACTCCTCAGATGTAAGAAGAAATCTCTCTGAGGACTGGATTTATTTTTTATTTTGGCCAGCCAGGTAACTCACATGTGTAGAAAACCATTACAATGCTTCAGAGTATCCAAACCATCCCTGTATCTGGAATGGAATATTCTCCCTGGTGGACGCTCCCTGCTTACATAAATCTGGAGAGCATTAGGCGCATGCTGGTAAGAGCCAAGGCTTGGAGACCTCAGAGTTGACTGATAGAGACGTAAAAGATTTCATGGAATAGAGAAAGTGAATCTAGATCAATACTGTACATGCCAATTAGGACAACAGGTTTCTCGGTTTCTTTAGGGCGAGTTTGGGTCAGTCACCAGGAAATATTTCTTACATCTTGGGTAATTAATTGGAACAGGTTACCAGGCAGATGATTAAAGCTAGGTCACTGGACTCGATTAAGAAGCATGGGAAGGTGGCATGTGTTCTGGAAGGATTAGATCAAAATGGCACCATAGCATTCTTCATCCAAACCTCTCTTGTGATGGATGACAAGTCTCCTCTCTGTCGGTCACAAACACCATGAATAAAACTATGCAGGGCAGTCACTACCCAGCTCCTAATGGTCATACAATCATGTGAGGAAACAACAAAAATTTGCAACCTTGCTCAAAAGATTGATCGTTGGTTTGAGTAACCTCAAAGGCTTGTGTTTGAAGTACATTTTGGCGCTTATCTTCCATTTGACCTGTGCTTATATTGGATACAAAAAGGGGAAAATTGCAATATTTCTTTCAAGTTAAGCACTTAATACAGAGGAAACACAATGGGACACAATGAGTGACAAAAATATTACAGTTATACTCTCTCTCCCCACCCCCACCACCCCGTTGAAATTACTATAATTTTGAAAAATAATGATCTATTGGTTTTACTTTCTGGGACATACTGTGTGTTCAGGTATACATAATGGCCATGTGGCAGCTGGTGAATTCGGTGCGGAGGCAGGTTGCTATGTGCACTGTGGAGCGGTAGAAAGGTTTTTGTCAACATGCAGTTCGTACTGGAGGGCGGGTGATACAGTGAATGAATGAAGCAGAAGAATCTTTACTAAGTGGAGCAGTGCTGAAATACGTAACTAGTGAGATCAATCAGAACAGTTTCAAATAACACTTAATCTGAGTATTTGTGTGCATGCGTGACAGGCACACTGAACTTTCTAAAAGTCAGCACAATGTGGTACAGAATTCAACCAGGAAAATGTACGAGTCCACAAAGTCAACTAGACACCAATCCCACATTTCTATCGTCAATGAAATCAAGACAACTAGAAGTTAAATAAATACCAAAATCTTAAACTAGCATTTAGGAACCTAGGAAGGAGGAGGCCATTTAGCCCCTCAAGCCTGTTCCACCATTCTATTAGATCAACTGATCTGTACCTCAACTCCATTTATCCACCTATTCTTAATATGCCTTGATAACCCTTACCTAACACATTATCTATTGACCTTAGACTTCCACAATCCTTTGTGTGAAGGTAATGCTTCCTGGTTTCACTCATAAATGGCCCAGCTCTAATTTTAAGATGCTGTTCCCTCATTTTGGATTCCCTCACCAGAGGAGATAGTTTCCCCATAACTGCCTTATTGAGGGTATTATAAAATATAATTTTAAACCAGTTTTGGGTTAAACTGGATCCATTATTGAGGATAACAAGCAACTGGAACTCTATATCTCAAAGAATGAACCAAAGGGCAAAGGGATTTTAAAAAACCACACTTGCTGAACTTGTATGCAACTAAAACTTTATACGTTAAAATCTTTGTGAAAAAACACAGAAGAGAAGATTTCATCCCAGAGCCTTTTCAAACAGATGTCAAGGCACCCATTACACAGAGCTCCAGCCATATTAATGGACGAGTAAGAAAGTAGATCTCGCAGTTCAACTATAAATGCTTCATCTGTGTTATGAAAATTCAATAACATTGTCTATATTTAGTCTAAATTACAAAGAAAGATACTGTAAACACAGCAGTGTGCTATTTAGCTCATTCCACTGGTGAGGAAGGACTCAAATCACTCATACCTGTGATGCTTGTAAATTTCAGGCCTATCAAAATCATGGACCATAATCCCGCACAATTACTTCTGTGAAATTGCAGCTCTTTTTTTACACTTTTGTTTTCCAAGATTGCATCAGTTTTACATGCCTTTCACAGAAATTCCATGAATCAGATTCAGTGTTTACTAACCACAAAATTAAAAGCATTAAAATTCAAACATAGAAGAGGCTAATTCTATCCAGGACACACTCCGATTGAATTTATAAAGGCAAACATCAAAAGGATTAAAACAGGCAATTCAGCTGCAATTCCAGAAACAATGAGCTGATCAAATTGTACTACAGACCACCATTCCAATGCTTGTCTGCTGAAATGTATAAAAACGGGATCAGGCTAATGGAATCATTATTGTTCAGCTTTTAGTCCGTTCCATACTGGAAAATGGGGTCTAATCTTTGATATATGCAAACTAGATTCCTTCCGTTAATCGCAACTTGAAATTCATGGCCAGCAAATCCCAAATCAAATGGGATTTCCGATTGACTAACTGTGAAGTTTGCAAACCAATTAATTAATGCTTGGTAATTAATGCTAAAAATTCCGTTTGCAAATCTCACAAATCAGACCCCAGTGTACTGTTGCTTTGAACATTAGGCGTCATTCATCTCAGTTCTGTTATTTAAACCATGCGGCAGAGTTTACAACATACATAAGAATCACAATCCAGCTGAACACTTAATTTTCTGTAGAACACCTGTTCTAATAACAGCATAACACGAAGATGTGCCACAAAATGTTTTGCCCAAAATGATAGCAGTTCGGGGATAAATGGCGATGAAAATGAAAGATATAAAACTCTGAGTAAAGCTGAAGAAAAAAAACTCAAAATCCTCCCAAAAATGGAGCTTTGTGGGAATGTGTTCAAAAGGAAAATTCCTTTTAACAAACAGCCATCCATTATTTTCTAGTTATTTACAAACATATCAATGCTAGTTTGGGATCGGATCCTAAAACTATGTTTTAGCTATTGAAACTCCGGCAGTTCCACCAAAACTCGCCTCTTGCCAAACCGCACGTTACTTCCCCCCCAGAAATTGGAATGCAGTGTGTGCCCTTCCAGGTAGGGAATGTGCAGATTATTCCATACTGGAAAAATGTCCTTATATAGGGGGCATGAATCTGTGGTCTGGATATTCTCAGTAATCGCAATGGTTTCCACACGTCAGATACCCAGCTGACCTCTTCATCCCCCTCCCCCGCAAAAAACATTTCCAACACTACTGCTTTTTAAAGCCAACATGTACAATACCTTAAGTTCCTTCTCTTCTGCCTGCCTCAAACGTAGAAGATTACTATGTTTAACTGCTCTTCTCCACCCCACTCCCATCCAGATCTCCCAGTTGGCTTCATCAAGCATAATCTACAGCCTTCACTGTTTCATTGCACGTTGGTTGCTATTAATGGCATAAAAAGCACCAATGGTTCAGTTCTCCATGTTGTCATGCAGCAGTCCATGCATTTAAAAAAAAACTTCTGGCAAGTTGTCAGTTACGAAACATGCAAAGGGTTCATACAGGAGGAAGTTTGCTCTACATGTAAAGGGTGATGCCTGTCCGTACAGGGCTTACCTGTGAGATATAGCCTGCCCGGACCTGCTGCTCACGCTCCATGGCAGACTTCAGCTGGGCTTCAAGCTCTGCTCTGAACTTCTGAGAGCCTGACAGTTCTTGCTGGCAGTTCTCCAACTGGGTTTTTAAATCTTCAAGCTAAAGAAAAACAATTTATAACATAATCAGGAGTTACTGCGTCTTCCTCGGTAGTTAAATGGTTTTGAGACGTGAATAATTGATCGATTTGATTGATTTAATCGATTGGAAGACAGAAAGTCACTTACAAAACTATTTTCCTCCTGGCGCCTTGGGACGTCCTCCCGACGTGAAAAGCGCTATACAAATGTAATTTGTTGTTGTTGGTTATGATATTCAGGTGGGAGGGAATGAATGGCTGATTAATTTCAAGACTTCTTATGACAGACAGTAATTAACCTCTATTTTGAAAACTTTAATCTTTTCAAAGCACAAACAAGCTGCTCAGAATTTCTAAACATAATACAATATGCAAAATCTTTACCCATGATTTTTGATATTTTTGCCGGAAAATTTGTTTTACTTTTAAGACTCTAAACATTCGTAACAGCTTGATATTGAAGCATGTTGGTCTGCAAACATACCCACCATGAGGAGAACTAGTGTGATTCATACTCGCTTTACAGCACACAGCAGGCTGCTAGCCTCAAATGGGGTGTTGGAGATGAAATGGGTTTGACAGGTGCCAAAAACATTTAATGATCATTTTTGTGTATTTTTATCTATATATACTTGCAAAAGATTAAATATTTTTACCATAAATGACCAGCAAATATGATATTAAAATAACTAGCCGTACAATTATGTTAATAGTCTACAATGATATTTACCCATGATGGAACACTGAATGAATTCATACATGAGGCTTGGAAGTGCTTCAACTGTACAGTGCATAAAGGAGTTTGTATCGTTTTTACCAGTATTAAACATACCAAAAATCATGGTTGAAACTAAACAGCATCCATTCAACTTGAAGGGATGGATGTTTACAGTCGAAGAGAGCATGCCAGGCGGTGCAGTCACTATCCCAGCAATCCACACGTGCGTCATCATTAGACAAAGATGTCAATTTTTCACTCCAAAAATAACCTTGCGTTAACTTCCAATTTTGGAATAGCTACGTGACAGAATTATTAATTTTTAACAAATGCATTTGTTTACTGTGAACACAGTGCTGGAGAAGAGAGAACATGTGTTCTATATTACAGTCGACAGCATTTGCTGTTATTTAAGGATATTACTCATTTTGTTCTGTGCCTACCTCTTTTGCGTGGGTTTCCAGGAGCTTGTCAATCTGCATCGTCTGAGAACCTGGTGTAACAGTTGCCAGTGGTATCCGCCGCTCTTCCCTGAGGGGTGTCCGCTCCACCTGTTGCCAGTGTTCTTCGATTTCATCGTGTACTTTCTTCTGTCGATCCGGGGGTGGTGAGGTGCTGGCTGATTCAAACTCCATCCTGCCTCCATCAACTGAGCTTGAACCTGGAGTTCCCGTCACCGCCTCGTATCTTTTCCTACGTTCCTCCCGCCGTTTAGTCCGCTCCCAGTCACTCAGTTCTGGTGGAGGTGGGCTGAGGCTCTCCACACGGCTGTCACACAGATCGGATTTTGATGCTCTCTGCTGTGCCAAGGCTTGTGCTATTGGCCTGAATTCTGCCCAGTCAAAAGTTTTCGATCTGCCTTCACGTCTTCGGTCACGTGCTCGACTCCTTCGCTGCCCAGTCTCTTTGTCGATAGATGACGTTTCGGAAGATGGAGAGTCAGATTTGCTGTCATGTTTCCCGATGGTATCTGGGGGCATCGCAGCACACTGCTCCTCTGGTAAGCTGCTGAAACAAAACAGGCTCATACACTGCCAAAATTCAACCAACTAAACATTATGATCAGATGGTTGTCATTGCAGAGATACCACCAATTGGCAAAAAAAACTAAAAAGGGCATTTTACTTTCATCTATAGCTGAAGGAATAATTGGGGCAAAATGACACATTTCAGCAATGACAATCACCTGATCATTGACATCCATCAGTTCTCTTTGCAATGAACAGCTATAGGCTTTCCTATGTAGGGTTATGGGGAATTTCTCACCTAGCAACATCTGGTGCTGTTGAAGGACGAACATTTTTCATTATCGCTTGAATCCAATTGCGCCGAATACCAGCAGTCATCGCGGAGAGGGTGTACACAGTTTCCTGCGTCTGTAAGATAAAATGAAAATTATTTGCAATATCTCATAGAAATCACAGAATAGAAGGAGGCCATTTAGCACATCAAGCCTTCGCTTGTGCTCGCTCCTCCATTGGAGTTATACAGTATATTCTTAACCCAGTGGTTCTCAGCATGTGGCTATCAACACTTACTGGTGGTTGCAGTGCTAGTTTTTCCTAAAAATACTTAAGACATAAGAAAAATGAAGGAACTATAGACATAAGCACATGGTTTTAAGTTATTTCTGTACATTTATCAAACTACATTTAAGAAAAAACTTTTTTCACACAAAACCTTGACAGACAGCAACAAGAACAGCACAACAAATGAAAAACATTTATTATTATTATTATTAGAGACCAGAATTGCCAGTAGTTATAATTGGCTTAGCGATTAAGAGCGACTGTGTTAACAAAAGCATTCGTCCTGGACGCCAATCTGAGACCATTTGCACAAGGTCATACCTTGATCTGTAAGGCTAAATTCTGCTGTTCTATTACACACTGCAGGACCCTACTATATCCTGTATCAAACAATACACTGAATTAATAGAAGCTTTCCCTGTATGACTTCAAAAATATTTCAACATTAATGGGAGCTGGAAAAAGCAAGTTGATAGCAAGGGTTATGTTGCACGGCAACTCCACTGGTGAACGCTTGAACAGTACACTTCATATCAGACAGCAAGAGAGCATGACACCAGTCTAGTTTTAAGAGCCAAGTAGGTTTTCAGAACCGATGAACGTACGTGAATTTGGAATCCGTAGTTTCTCTGGACCTGATATTCGGTTACATTATAGCAGGAAGACAAGTCAATCTCACCATCCAGATCTGATGCCTAAAATGAGAAGCAAATTAGTTACCAGGTAGTCTGCTTAAATGCCATCATAGTACAAACAACATATTCACATTTTTGATCTTCAGCAGAATTTATTGAAACTATCCTTATCCATGTTCAACTGCAGAATTTAATGTTAGCAAAAGCAAATACTTTTGCCTGTAGACACTGTAAACTGACAGCGTGATTCAACCAAGCCTCAAAGATGTCTGGTGCAGGATAAGGAACAATATCCTGATTAGTGGCAGAGGGTGGGGGGAGCAGGAGAGTGAGGTCCCTTTGAAATTTGAGTTATACACGGTTGAACTGAATTAAGGAAGCTTTTTAATCTGTATACGTGCCATTCTAGGCTTTTTCAGATATGGACAAAGGGCAGGCAAATGGTATTGAGTTACAGATCAGCCATGATAAAAGATATTTCTTGCCAACTGTACCTAATACTCTCCAGAATTAGGTAGGCGGAGTGCATGCCTCTGGAGAGAACGAGTATTTCATTCCAGACCCGGGAATTTCCATGTGTAGGTGCCCTGCATGGAGCTCTCAGTCTGCTTTGGATACCCTGAAGCTTGGTGATAAGTTTCAACACGGCTCAAACGCTCGGCTGACCAAACAAAACAAAACCTAAGAAAATGGCGGAGTGAACTCGATGGAGCAAATAGCCTTGCATCTATGTTCCCCAAAACATTCAATTTCATAAAAAAGGGCATTCCTCACCATAAAAAAGCAAGTCATTTTCGTCATTAAGGAGAAGAGAAAAGAGATTAAATATCAATATCAAACACCAATTTGGGGGAGGAGATAGGGAAATAAGAGCAGCAAGTTCTAAGTGCACCACTCACATCCTCAGCTATAGAGTCCTTGTAGTACCGCAGGCTGTGGTCAGTCAGTACAAACCAGTATTTCTTCCACTGAAAAACAGAAAGAAAAAAGCGATTGCAGGGTGAGCTCATCTTCTAATGAACCATGATATTTCAAATGGTATTGCATAAACACTTCAAGTACATTTAGCACTCTGATGAAGGTACCTATTAATATGTTTCAACAGCTTTTTGAAAATGCCATGGAATGTGTATTTATTTTGTGAAAGTGAATATGCTACAGTGCCACTTTCCTTCTGCTCCAACCCCACATCTTTCACTCTATTAAATATTCATCAAAGTCATCTGCAGGTCTGCAGGTACCTGAACAAAGGTCAGCGATGAAGCTTTGCTTAGTTTGAACGGACACACAGGCGGTTTCTGCGTAACCCCCAATTAACCCTAGAACCACCATTTGGTTACCCACTTGATAAGCAGCTCCAACACTATCACTCAGCCTTTTGTCCATCGTTAAGTATTCTAAGAAAATTTCTTCTAGATTATTTTTATTTAAACCATTGCAATCAAATTAAATCGATTAGATTTCACAATCAGTGCAAAGGAAATCATTTTTAAAAAGACTCGATTAATATGTGCATATCAGGTGTAATCTTCGTGTATGACATGATAAACTGAGTTTTAACTCTTACACAATATAAACTGCACACTTGTTAAGAAACTATTCAACTTAGGAAGTCTGTAGTCAGCACCAAATGGACTCTCTGAATTAACCTTCACAGCCTAGTTCCATTGATTCACACATGATCTCACAGCAAAGCTGCTACACAAACAAAATTCCAAAGTAACTTTCAAATAATGTCACATTAACTAAGCTGAAAAGGCTAAGTGGCATTTGCAACCGTTCAATATGTACATGTTTCTAACTTCTAAAGGATACCAGCTTTTTAAAACACAAACTGATACGGAAATTCTTATAACAATTTATCACGAGGAAAAGCTAATTGTTTAGATTATTCACTATTTTTCCACTACAAAATTCAAAACTCTAACAAAGCATTTTGATAAAGGGCCACTGTAGTCATCTTAAAAAATACACATTTGAAACATTAATGCTATCGTGACCACATATTTTGTGTTCAATTCTTAAAGCCACCAGATTACTAGTTCTTCAAATAGCAGTAAAGGGTTAAACATCAAAGCAGAGATACACAAGTAGAAGTTCAATATTTGAGCAAATATCTCGGTACTGACATTGACAACCAATAAAACTAGAGTTGTTAGGTGTTACATGCATGTATACAGAAGTTAGGCTAGTATTGGTCACATTCAGGCTACAGCTACATAACTGTGCCACCTAAACCAAAGGACGTACAGATTTCTCCACCCCCAATCTGTACATACATTGCTCACATTGTGCACATCCAAACAACAACAACTTGCATTTATATAGTGCCCCTCAGGGAGGGTAGTGTTCCAGAGTGCTTGATAGTGATGGAACACGACCCGAGCCAGGGAGAGGTGAGCGGAGGCACAGTCGAAGAAGAAGGTCTTCAGGTATGACAGAGGAAGAGTTCCAGAGTTTCTGGGGGTAGTGGTTGAAAGCACAGCCACCAATGGTGGAACGGAGGGCACGAAGGACATGCAACAAAAGTAACTGCTTTAAAAGAATGGATACCAACCTGTATTGGTAGATTTTCAGTGACAGACAGGAATACCCAAGATCACTAAAGTGTTTAATACTGACCTCCACTGAGGCTACATTGTTGTATAAAGAAAATCAAAAAGGCTTTCAAATTATAAAATTAGGATTTAAAGGAGAGAAAAAGTCTGTAGGTTGTGTCTGTAGCCTTGAGCAGCAGCATCTAGCTTTTCCAGAACTCATTCTGTGACTGTATATTCCTCTACTAGCCAATAATGTATACTTATACAGCACCTTTCGTTGAAAAGCAGTCATCACAAAGCTTTACTTGCGTTATGTTTGTCCATTCTGCAATGTCATCACCACAGTATGAACCAAGCAAACCTCAGCTTTTCAGAGTTTTCTCCTTTCAGACATTCAAAGGGGTAATGCAATCTTCCATGCCGTAGTCATAGCTACCAAACTGCAGCAATAGCGCTACCATCATCAGTGTTTTCCAAATTAAATGGTATACAGTTATGCTCACCACTGTTGTCTGTGTGATGAGATCAGCCTATTCTGGTTGGTCATATTTGACTTGAGCTGCCTTGAAATAACTGCACCTCAACGCCCAGGATATTATAGAGAATGTCAACACCCCACTAACCTCACCAATGTTCAATTACACACAAAATAGGGGAAAAGGTTGATTATAAAATAGGTTTATTGCATCACAAGTAGTCAAATAGCCTTTAAGGTAACCCCTCTCGCCTTTCCTCTGCTTACAAATCTATCAGACAGACAAACGGACCCTCCTTTCCCTTTTCGCTGCCTTCACCAGCACACAAAACAAATCTTGATCTAACAGTTGAATTGAAGGCATTTCTTCTCTCTCAACTCCCCCTTCAATATAATATTAAAGGATTCAGTTTTGACTGTACGATTTGATTGAAAAATAATTTATCGTTTGTGAATTGTGGAGCACCAATGGAAGAGGACATGAGCTGCAGAGTTCTGGATGGTCTGCAGCTTGTGGGGGTAGCAGAGGTGATCCTCCAACGTCTCAGGACATGTATAGAATGTAAACTTTTACCTATGTTTGTCTAATAAGAGCATTTTGATATCCCAGAATTGTTCCTTCCGATTGAGAAGCAACTGCATACTCAGGTCAAATCGCCCACAAAATGCTGTCATTGCACTTTACCATCCAAATGGCTGTGAAATATCCTCCCGATATGAAAGATGCTATATTAAATGTAAAGGTCTTTAAGATAACCAAATCTGCAACAATATTCTTACAAGTATATTATCAGCTTCATTTACAATGAAATGCCACCTAATTTAGGACAACCTGATGAATATGAACCTATATATAGTCATTTATTTGAGCAATGGGAGAGAAACATTCTTCCCAAATCACATTAAGTGAGTGGACAATAATACATCTGTAAATTAATGCAATACCTTAAACATGCAACGTCACATGACGTTGAGAAAAATCGTGTGGTTTTCTAACATTTTCAGAACGACATGCCAATGAGCAGGGTATGAAGTCTACAGGAAGCGCAATCAATCATTCTTACCTCGCCCATTCCATTAAGTTTCACCATCCAACCTTTCTTGAAGTTCAGTAAATCTGGCTAAAAGATAAAAAAACATAATTTGTTAAGGAAACCAGGAAAGATAAAAGCTAATATAGACTTATATATCAATATAAACTTATAGATCTGTATATCAATATCAATACACTGCTGTGCGAAATTGGCTGCAACACTTTGCCCAATAAATACACAGTCAATCCACTTTAAAATATATTCTGTAAAGCGCTTTTGAGACATCTCAACAACGTGATAAAGCACTAAAGCAAATGCAAAGATTATTATATTGTTATTCAATGGCTCAGTTTCAAGACTGAAGATAATTCTAATCAAATGTTTCAAAGCTCAGTCAACTCTCAGAGCTAGATCACTGGACATGAATTACCTTCAATAGTATTTCTAAATCATGTCCAAGGGTAATTATTTATTCACAAAGTTGTCTTGCAGTGCAGTTTTACAAAATTGCTTTGCGTTGGAGTGTATCAGACAAACATCTGGCTCTCTAGCTTGCACAAGACAGCCTTACAACTGAAAAGGATAAAGTTCTGGAGTTCAAATAATTCAAAGTTCAAGGAAACGATCTAAAATAAATTACACAGTGATAAATTAAAATTAATGCCTGAAACATTTTGGACCTTTGAAAGTAGGGCACCGTTCGTGAGATAGACTTGTGGTACACACAAAAGTAGGTCAAATAGTTTAATGCTGCTATGCCAGATTCAGAAACTGAAGATCCCTTTGAGGCTTGACAATGAAACAATTTGATGCTTCTATTTTTAAAGAAATTAAAATTGTTGCATATTACATCAGCTGCAATTCATATGCAGAAAATCTCATTTGAAACAAATATTAAAACATCTGGGATACATTAAAGAAGATTCAATTACCATAACCATTTTTCTTACTGTTCAATTACCATTGTATACATTCTGTCAAGCGCTTTGAAGCAGCTCAACAACATGATAAAGCGCTATGTCAAATGCAAGGATTACTATTATTATTTCATTAATATTTTATGGGGTCAATCAGGAAGACGAGACGTAGGTTGCCATGATTTAAAACAATTATAATAAATACTGGCCCACAATTGCTGAATAGTCTGTCCTTTCTATAGTGTAACAATATGTATTATCATCCTGATTAACTATCGTGAATGAAAATAATTTCAGAAAAACATCATGAAAAAGAATTTGTTCCTCATACATAGAAACAAAATGACAAAGATGCTCTAAATCTTTCGATTAAAAAAAATGCTGGTCAGAAATTAAAAAATAGTGCTAGATTATCAGACAGAAATTCCGTTGTGAAATCCATCACCTTAAAGAGGGAAGGGGAGACTGTGGGCAAAACTGTTGCACTGTTCAGCACAGTTACAAAGTGCATGTTATAGAGCTCTATATAGAGCTCTGAATGTTGAATAGACAGTTATGGGAGAAAATAACTTTCTCCAGACTTTGATGAAATTAAATCTATACAAACCACAGCTTTGCAATCATCAGTCGAGTAGGCTCTTTATTGTAAACATCACAGCAGAATGTATTTTTAGTTGGCATCTGTGAAGTTACAGAGTGAGCTGCCAATAATGGTTTGCATTGCCCTTCGCTTAGCATTCTCTTCTCGCCATGAAGCCACCATTCCCTGTGAGGGCACTGTTACTGACTCACAGTGAAATTATACAGTTTAAATATCATAAAAAGTGCAAATGCCATGCTTCTCCCTTCCTTCTTCCTGAAACCATTAGACTGAATTTGCTTAAAGTCCATAAACATACACTAAGTTTCTAGGTGCCACTCAGGGGGAGATTTCTTTCTGTTCATTTTAGAAATGAAGAATGAGATATAATACCCAACAAATGATATTCAAACACTAAAACCAGATCACCAGAGAAATAAAATCACAATCTGGTCTGAAGAAAACTTGCAATTATCTGGCAAAGGTATTCCCGTTTTCATCAGTATCCAGTAAACTGCTCACAGAGACAGGATCAGACTTGAATGCAATGCCCTCTATGGTTACAACCTGTTGTCCAGACTAACATAGGAAGGCAGTCAATCCATGGATTATAACCTAACTTCAAATAGAGAAAACAAAACCAATCTAGCATGTTTTATGAAATGCTAAACTAGTATTGATCACTGGCTTCATCATTGAGAATAGTCTAGGCAGCATTCAATAACATTTTGGTGCATTGAACAGTGCATTGAAGAGTGTTTAGAGAAGGACAATGATTATTGCAAGACTGAGAGCTCTAATCTGTACAAAATTAAAAGACCTGAACATTTCATTAGAAAAAAAAGTATGAAAGTTTGCATCATTGGAGGAGAAAGGGGGAAACAAGAAAACGAGGGTTAAAATGAGGCAAAATAGCAGATTGTGAGCAGAACTAGAGAACATGGATTTAAATCTTACTTCCCTATCAACAACAAAATTACATTTGTATAGCGCCTTTCACGTCGGGAGGACCAGGATCTTGAACTGTATCCTCTGTATGATATCAATCATATCAATAATGGATATGTGCAAACTCCAATGAATGGGTGCTCAATGGGACACAATGATTCCTAAGGGGAGGGGGGTTAAAATTCCAACCAAAGGACGACACCTCCGACAATGTAACACACCCCAGCACTGCAGTGGAGTATCAGCTTAGACTATTTGATCCAATGTCCCGACATGGGGCTTGAACCCACACCCTTCTGACTCAGAAGCGAGAATGCTACCACTGAATCATTCACACAGCAACTCTTTTGAAGCGGAGAGACGGAGTAGAGAAAGTGGGGGTGAAAGTGTCTGGAGTGAAAGGGGCAAAGATTAAAAATGGAAATATGGGGATATGAATATATCTTGTAGTTTTGGGGTGAAACAATGGAAAATGTAGGTTTTGTGTGGCTGTGGAAGTGTTGATGAGTCAATTAACCTTTTCTTGCTCCAGAATATCTGATGTTCTTAAGAAAAATGACTCCATTTCTGTTAGGTAAAAGATGTTTAAAAACCCTTTCCTAATTCCGCACGATGATGCAGACTGCTGAAGAATGAGAGTTATTCAGACTGTGTGACTATCACGACTAACTGCGGTTGATGTACAATATGACAGAAGCTTTGAAGATACGAAAGCACAACATATTTGCAGAAGCTGATAAGTGGCTTAGATTGAAAGGAAAAGGATTTGCTTTTTCCTTGTAGAAAATCCGGCAACATGAAGGTTAGAAATGCAGAACAAGTGAAGCAGAAAGCACAATATAAATGGAATTAGTCCCAGAGAAAACAATATTAAATACTGAATCATTCACTTTGGAATTATTACAAGAAGGTAACCTAATTAAGAGGTTTAGAGAACTTTATAAACTGCAACAGCAAAGCTCAGGAGATTTGCAACCCCCCAAAAAAGATTAACATTCTCCCTTTCAAATCACTCGGGGATCTTTTTCTAACAAGAAATGACACTTCATCTTATGAGGTGACCTGTATTCAAGTTTGAGGACTTTTAGAGAGTCATTGTCTCATTTTGAAGTGTGCATTCAAGTTTATTAAAGACACAATTCCTGGAAATATATCAAGAAATAGTTTGCAGATGATTTTTGGGACATTCCATTGACAGTATACATTATCCAAAAATAGTAAAACTTGCTTTCTCAGCCAGATTAGTCTGCACATGTAATTTCTGCAAATTTTTTAAAAATATAAACTCCACAACATTCGTACCACGGCCTCGGGATTCTCACTTCAAAGTAATCAGTACACGTGAAACCCTCAATTTTAATATTTAGTTTTAGTTCTTCACAAATCTGTCACAATTATAATAAAATAATAATAATCCTTGTATTTGATATAGCCCCTCATTACGTCTCAAAAGCGCTTCACAGAATATATTGTAAAGTGAATTGACTGTATATCTGTGGGTGAAATTAGAGTTAAAATTCCCACAAAAACTATATGCCAATACAGTGAATGTTTCATTACAATTTAAAAAAAAAATTTCCTGCCCCAGGTGCCTCTGTACAAAGCTTTCAAAAAGGATCCTGCCTACACTCAAATATTTCTATTCAGAGCAGATGGGAGCCTTTTACCAGTAACCTATAGCAACTGGTTCTGATACGAACTGGAAATAGCATCTAAATTATAAATGACAGCATATAATTATTATAGCAAATGCAAAGATTATTATTATAATTATTAAAGACTCACAGTAACATTGATTTACCCAGCTCACAATGTTATAATAGATTGGATATTTAAAGGGTTCCATCGCCTCTCCTCCCTTATCGCGGTCAGACTGCCATCACTTCGTCACAGCAAACGTTTTTTCATCCCGCCCGGTCACCTGAGGGGTACCTCAAGGCTCCATTCTTGGTCCCCTTTTCCTCATTTACATGCCCCCTTTTGGCGATTTCATCCACAGGTAACCAAATTTACTTCTCCTCCTCCAGCTGCAACTTCAGGGTCACTGATGTTCTGTCAGCTTGTTTGTGAGACATCAAGGTCTGGATTAGAGCAAACCTCCAGGCTCTGATGTCTGACAAACAAGCTGAACGTCAACAAGACGGAAGCCATTCACATTGGCTCCCGTCAATGACTTCACTCTTCAACCTCCCCGGTCTGTCCCTAAGGCTTACCAAACCTTTACGTAACCTAGGCTCGCTTCTGAACTGTCATTCCTACCCTACATCCGATGCCTGACCAGAGCAGCTTTCTTCCACCTCCGTCACATTGCCTACCTCACACCTAATGCAGACGAAACGCTTGTCCATGCTTTTGTCACCTCCTGCCTTGATTATTCCAATGCCCTCCTCTATCAATTTAAGTTGTTGTATTTTGTCCGCCAAACGCAGCAGCCAATATGTGCACAGCGACATTCCACAAACAACCATGGAGTGAGGGACCAATTTTATTTGAGGATTTTTGTTGGCCAGAATAGAATTACATTTAACTTTATAGATATTTAATAGGTATTAGAATAGAACTAAAACGTTAACTCTCTGCAGAGTTACTATCAATCATTGCAAATAATTACTCAAACCTCTGAGTTTATAATGTGCTTATTATAAACGGCATACAGACACCCAAATTTGCTTCTCCTCCACCAGCTGCAATATGTGAAAGTGTCTTACACGTCAAAACATCTCAAAAATGCTTCATAGGATTTTTATCACAAGTGTATTGACTGTATTTGTAGGCGAATATTAATGTCATTAATCAACTTACCGTCATTATAGATTCAGTCGTTCGCCTATCAAGGGACTTCGCTCGCCGAAGAGGAGGTATAGAAGAGGAATGAAAATCTCTCTCTCGGGTAGCTTCCTTTCTCATTTCCTATACAAAAACAACAATAAATTACATTTGGATGCACCTTTCACATTGGGGGGACGTCCCAAGGCGCAGTTAAGGTTAAATCCAATTTATAAAAAAATGTAGTGCTGCATGCGGAACAGCCACATTGAACAGCTGAATCATTTGAAAGGCTTAATAACAGTTACATTTTGACTGCTGACCTTTCAGTCTTAGCTTCAGCTAGAACTACTCCGAATTTACTAAGAGATTAAGTGTAAATTATTTTTAGTTGCAGCCACAATTATCTGGAGGAAAGCGAAATACATTCCTCATTCTCAGGGAGTGAGTGCTGTATTCAACAGAGCAAGAATAAACCAATAAACTCGGCTCTTTAAATCAAGTTTCCTGTAGTGCATTTGCTAAGCTAACTGCATGACTTTGCTGCTTAATAAGGATAGCAAAGATCACCACCTCTGGTGTGTTAATAAGGAAATTCCTGGAAAGTGCAGTAATAAACTCCCTGGTTAGGTGGAAGTCTTGAGAGAAAAATACTTTATGACAGGAACCAAATGAATTTTAAAATTCAGTGTCAGCTGTGTACACAACAATAATTCAGCCAATACTAAATTCAAAATCCCTTTCTTCTCGGCCTAAAAAGAATGCTAGTTGGTCCAAACTCTGACAAACATTCATTGACAGTCATGAGGATAGCTAAATTATGGTGGGTGTGGGAAGGGAAAGAAGGGGGAAGAAAGTACTTTCAACGTACAATACTCTTCCCTTACAGCAATATTTCTCAAGATGATACCCGAATAAACCCAACTGCTATGCAAAGTTTTTTTTGAGTCAATGTTCCCAGTGTCTTCAAAGAGTTAAGAAATTAAATATCCACATATTTAGTACTCTTCAATTATTGAAACAAAGTGACTCATGAGAAAGCATTTAATTGAGGGAGAAAATAAGAGCATGCTAATTAAGTGCAGATGCATCAAACTCCAGGGTAGGAAACAGGGGTCTGTTCATTTGATGTTTTGTGATCAAGACTAGCTATTTAGACCGCATTAAACATTAAGACTTTGACCTTGGCAAGACTATTTTCAGCAAAATATTTTCAGTTGAAATCGTTTTCCAAGCTTTTGGCACCATAATAACTGCCATGTGGCTTTGGATCATGGAGGGGAAGAGGGGGTGTTAATAATGAATAATCCCTTCAGTTCTATGACTTTTCGCACAGAATGGGTAACATTAAAAAAAGCTGGACTCTGTGGTGAATAATGGTCTCAATTAGAAATTGTGATTGATTGCCAAAGTTACAAGATAGTAGTGTCTGGGGATTTGGGTTTAGTTTTTATCTGGGGTCTGATTGACTGAGAACATTTCATTCTCCACATAACCAACAATACGCTGATCATTTGGGGGCAGGGTGAAACAATCTTGGGACAGTACTCTCTAGTTTTATAATCTACACCTATAAATGGCGTGAGCTTCCCCTACTCTAATCGGTTGGATGTCCCACTCAATCTAAACAGTTTGTAATTTTCAATGAGAGAGCAGGTTAAACATTTTGTCCATAAGATCCAGATGTTCCAATGAGAGTTAGAAACAGGAGACTGATCTAAGTGAGCTTTTCATCCTAGTAGTTTCCCAAAGGAAGGAATCCCTCCCGTACATGAGGTGAGGTGACTTTTGCTACAAGGACTGGATAGTGGGGTGGGGCGCACACTGGACATGCAATCCCTAGAAAAATTATGACAGGATTAAATTTAACTAATTTTAATTGAAATTCTTCCTCTCACCCAGGATATTTTTTTATAAACCAAAAAACACCATTGATTCAATTGACTCATTAAAAAATACTTTCAGTGGCGATCTTAAGCTTACGCAGAAGCTTGCCAGTCTTCAAAGCACTTACTGAGCAGGATTTTAAAACCCAGAATAGTTCAGATTTTGAAGTATTTATTTCCGAGCAAGAAACAAGTTTTATTGCACGACTTGCCTCTCTCCGTTGGAAACGTCTCGTTTCACTTCTCCCTTGACGTGACTCACTGGGCACTGCTTCTCCTGCAAGCTGATCAGTCTCCATTCGATCAGCATTCTCCAGCTCCAGAGCTTCAAGTTTCTCTATTACAGTTGAGCGCCGACTAAATGAAAAAGCAATTTTAATGAAAAGCTGCACTGTATAAAAACATTCCATAAATGTAACCTGCAGTAGAAATGCCAAGGTAAAACACACAATGCAAATTTGTATTTCTGTACAGAATAAAGCATAAACCGTGTATAATCTGGAATTTCACTCTCATAGTTCGATAGAAGACCAAGTTCTCTCACACACTGATTGCTAAAAATAACAATTATGTATGACGTAAATACAGACAAAAATAACTCACTAAATTTAAGCATTCGGTAAATGACCGCCTGTTGACTTTTATTTAACAAATAAACTCTTACGATGCCACTCCTAATGGCTCAAAGGGTAAAACCTCTACAGTGTGATCCTGAGCCATCCAAAACATAAAAGTCCCACAATCTGTTCCACAAATCACCCTGGAGCCATTGCAGCTTGCTCACCCCCAAGGTGGATAGCTTGATCAGCTTGTTCATGTGTGGGCGTCTGGGTAGTACATGATCAGACTTGGCTAATGTCCTTTGCTGTCAATCAGCCTGCCATCATTTAGTGTTTAGGCTCACAACATAAAGAATAACTTTAGGGAAAAAGTTTTATTACTGCAGTGAGTAAACTTGAATTTATTGCAGTCAGGTGGGTCTCAGGAACTGCAATAAATTCAAGGCGCAAAAAAAGTCGCCAACTTCCAGGCAGTCAGGTCACTGGTGACATCACTTCCTGCAGGTTGTATGCCATTCCTTGATAGCACGCATATGCAGGAAGTGAAGTCAGCAGTGACCTGATGGCCCCGAGATGGGCTTTCTTAAAAAAAAGCAAGGGAAGTTTGCACCAGAAGCCAAGTGTATTGTACTTCTGGTTAACACGGGTCTACAATAAACCCACACTATAAGCGAGGCAGTGGTCTATTGAAGGGCGCTATAACAGGAGTCCCCTGCTGGATAAGATATGCAGGGAATGCTATCACCTGTAGAACCATAATCCAACATGGATCATCAATTTCAGCACAAATGGGTCGCTGTTTAAATTAGGTTGGTGAACCTGAAATGGCTGCCATTAAATAAACAGATCTCATTACAGATTTGAAAACAGATTTTAGATTTCTTAGCCATTTTATTTAACTGTCTGCCTACTGATTGTTCATGTCACCTGTTGTGCATATATTGAAAGATGTTACCAGAGAAAGCAGACAAACTGCCTGAATTTCCTTTTTTTTTCATGTAAAAAATAAACGTTCAGCTTGTTCCTCTATAGATTTGGAGCAAAGAATCCTATTGCAGAGGGTTAATTAAATAAACAGCAACATGCCCTTCTGTTGAAGTATTGATGCCATATCTAAAATGTACTGTAATTCACACATGAGCAGCATTTCTATTTCAGAAGAGTGTGACATGGGTGGTGTGGGATGGACTGAAAGCAAGTCCAATGGTGCACTGTTTCAGTTTACCAGATTGGGAGAACTAGGTTCCCTTTCTATGAGAAATCGGATTCTAAGTGGTTAGCTCAGGAAGGCAATCTCTCCCAAGACGTGTGAGGAAAAACTTTTCTCATACATTCCAAGCATTTTCTCATACATCGTAAGCGAGAGGACCTGGGTTCGATTCACGGGCAGGACAAAACCTTAGGCAAGTTTCCCTACTCCACAAGCCTCTGTTTACATCGCAGCAAAATAGGAACCCGGTTGTTAAGTCGATTGGCGGATTGCTTTTCTGGGGGTAATAATCCCTTAAAAGAATAAAAAAAAGTGGTCACTCGATCCACGACTGTTTGTGGGGCACTGCTGTGCGAAATTGGCTGCTGAGTTTCGCTGACAATATATACAATCAATTCACTTTACAGTATATTCTGTGAAGCACTTTGAGGTGTCTCGAAAACGTAACAAATGCAAGGATTACTATTTACATTTTTTTGAATTACAATCCACATGCATCATCACCCTTTGTGCAAAATATATAAAACTAAATGTACATAAATTTTTAGAGGTCAAAAATAATGTCCATCGATTTTAAATAGAACGATTTGAATTTAATTCATGTTAGGTTTCAAAACTCATAGCAATCAGAACATCTAAAATATATTTTACAGTGAAGGATTTATTTTGTCTGCTCAATTGGATAAGACTTGCACTTTACAACATTCAGTGAGGCTTTCATCTATAACTAAAATATTAGATCTCCATCTCATATAGTAAATTCTCCATTGGTCTCTGGTGACCTTTACTTAGAGAGTTTAGAAAGGTCACCAATAAATAGAATATCTGTTTTAAAAGCAGGAAGAGCAAAACTTCAGAAAAATGTAAGAATAGTATCTACATTGGCATGTAACATTTTATACTATGATTACAGCATCCAATACCCCTTTATAATAGAACAGGCACCGTCTCAATCTCAGACTTGGAATCTCGAGTTAAATGTTTTGCTGAATGTCTTGATGTAGAAGGAAATAAATTTCAAGCTGAAATTTAGTCACACAGTTTAGTCACATTCAGCTTCTCAAAACACTAGTGCCCATGCTTAATTTAAAAAAAATCTAATAGCACTTTCAAAATTAATCAACCTGGAGAAGGAAATCCTCCAACTATTAATTGAAGTTTTATTTCTTTCCATTGTGTGAGGAGTTGTGTGTGTGTGTGTGCGCGTGTGTGAAAATAGGATCACTAACCCCTGCCAGAAAGATCATGGTCTCGGTTGATCAACAGAAAGCTCTGAAATGAAAACTCTGCAGAGCATCTCTTAACTGAAATGGCCACTGAATTTCCAAATTCAGGGTAATTATTATTATTATTATTAATTTATTTTTAAAAATAGCGCAAACCATTGTGGAATACTACAGCTTTAAATTTATTAATTATGTGCAGTTAACAACCGGTTTCAGTTCCAAATCTAATGAACGTATCCCGCACCAGAACATTTTTCTCCAACATGCCTTTCCCGATTCCAAGGGAAAACAGTGACCTTGGGGCAAAACCGCATCCCTTGTGCTTGCCAGCGCGACCCCTCATTGTGGAATCGCTCCCATTTCCATGATGTTTTCCCAGCTTGAGTCACTCCACTAAAAACTGGCACTTGCACATAACCAAACATAAACAGGATGCTACTAAAATAGAAGGGCAATTCATTCAGTCACCTTAAAGCCACAGGAGTACTCCTCCTCCATCCACCCCCCACCCCCCCCCCCCCCCACACACACAGGGATTTATACACAGGGATAAGACTTGCACTCTACAACCTTCAGTGAGGCTTTCATCTGTAGCTAAAATATTATAGGTTTAGCAATGAAAATGATAAGAGTGTGCAAAGTTCCACGTATGCGTGCCACTTACACTTGAAAAAGGGAGACCCTGTCGCTGGATTGGAATCTCAGGGTACGCAAGGTGCGTCCCCACTTTGCTTACCTAATTTCAGAGAGAACTGAAACCACTGTCTGGCAAGCTTTGTGTTGCCATTGGGGGCATTTTAAAAAGAATTGGCCAAACCTATGCAGATAAATAATATTAAAGGGTACAGGGAAAGAGCAGGGAATTGGGAGTCCTGAATTTAGCAAGTTTCTGTACGCAAACAATCCATTTATCTGGTTATCATATTATCAGCCAGGACACTGGGAGCAACTTTATTCTCTTTTGGATTAACCTCAGCGGATTTATACGGTCTCGGAATTTTCAACATCCATCCCGACAGACAGAAGTCTAATCGACTACTTCAAAAGTACCCACACAAACTGTACTATAATCAGTTATGAACAAGTAGAATTCTTCATGATTAAGTTAAGTCAAAAAGAAGCCAAGATAAGGAGCCCCGTTGAACTACAAGCACTCTCAATGTAGCTCCGACGTTTCCTACAGTGACTCTGGCCAAGGAATTGGGAGAAACAGGATGACAACATTATACAGCAAATTACTGCACACAAGCTCTCGTTTCTGTTACAATGAAATCATTGCAGCAGTATTACACCCACTGTTAAAGGAATGTTGGCAGAACACAGGGCAAGGTGATTTTGAAGCCATTTATGGCAAAGATACGCTAAGTGGCCTGGCAGAAAGATGTTAAAATTCCATTTGCTGTCGATTAAAACGTTTTGGAAGAATGTATGCATTCCAATGCAGTCTCAGTTAAAAAAGGTTATAACCTTCCTTTTAAAAAATTGTTTTTAATGCTGTGCTATTAATACTCTTAAAAATATTTTCATGTAGGCGAAGGTAAACAACAGTCACCTCAGAGAAATGAGTTATTATAACCGTCACCTACTGAATTTAGCATAGGACTACCTTGTAAGTTTCATTTTTGATAATATTTTCCCACAAAGCACAGTCACAACACTTTACAGTATATCCTTTGGATGAAGGATCTTCAGCCCATATTATTATTATTTGATCCTATCATTAAACAATATAATTTGCTCGTAGTTCCAGAATATCATTTTAAAATGATTTGGTTTATCTAATTCCAGGACCATCTTTGAATATTTCACCTTTTTAATGAATAAAAATCCAGCAGAGATTTGCTGTTAAAGCAAATTTGGCGAGTTAAACCAGATTTCGCAGCATTCTGTTCCTGTGCCATCTGGATTTGCCAGATTAAATTCTTTATTGCAACATAAAAATATGAAACATTTTTAAAATAGCTGAAACAATTCCTTTTTTAAAAAAATGCAGTATGATTAATATTATAGCTTAGGAACAAACACAATTACAATTCCAAGACCATAATAATATACTTTCTAACTGCTGCTAATCATCACAGTTTGAATAAATGACTTTTTAGATTGGATAATTCACTTTAAAAAATCCATATCCTACAATAAAGACTTGGTTCACAATAGCAATGACAATGTCTCGCTCTTTGTCCCCACACCCCTCCAGCTCCAAGCTATTAAGCTGAAGAAGGCTTTCCACCTGAAAATGAACAGCTTCTAAAGTTTTACAGAAAGCAGAAAAGAAAAATGAAGTCTACATTTGTGAGTTTTGAACGCTCAGCAATTTTTTTCTTTAAGTACCAAAAACAACAGATGGAAAGTGTCTGATACACAGTGCCAAACAGCATCCAATCCAAAACTTACATGAACTACCTACTGAGGCAAATCTGGTAACTCCATTGCTGAAGCAAAACTAGTCATTCACAGCCTAGCCTTTTAAGGAAAATTCCCAATCTACTGTTATTACCCTAAAAGGTCAAAATCAAAAACCACGACCGTTCTGGAAAGGTGAAAGGGCAATATTGCATAATGTTGCTTCTATGCAACATCGTCAGACAACATCAACGCCGTACTTGCTCTATAATTCAAAATAAGCCATTTCCTATTAGAAAAAAAAAGACCCAGATTTGTTTAAATAAGACAACTTCCCTTTTTGTTGGCCTCCAAGGTTTGAGTTCAAATCTTTGAGTTAATTATTTGAAAAACTTTGATATATGATAAACTTCAAGGCATTTTGAACAAACAAACAGGGATTTAAGAATTGTACTACAGGGATTGGGTACAACGTTTATTAAATGGGTAGTAAAAGCAGATAAATTATCTGTAAAGCTTTGATTTTCCAGATTTTCAGCTGATGGGCAGAGGCAAATATGCATTTGGTCAAGAATTTGATTTAGATCCAAGCAAAGCAGCCACAAAAGAACAAGACACTGTTCATATCAATTTCGGGGTGTCTAATCCAGTTATTACTCAATTTCTTCATGTAAATTGTACCATAGTTCTCTTCTTCCTTCTTCCATCTCCCCCCACCCACCCCTTCAAACAACTGACATGGTACCAAGAGTAAAATAAAAAGTAGATAAGCTAATGGAACCTTTATGGTAATAAATGAAAGTACAATCTGTTTACTCAAATAATTGTCTGATCTGGGATATGCAAATTACAGAAAAGTAATTTGCACATTCTGACATGTAAGCATACCGAGAAGGATATAAAGGAACGAACATATGTGACGAGAATGAAAGGGATTAAGGCTGCTTTGTTTAAACTAATTCAATGCAACTTCATCCATGTTTGCCATTACCTCTTTCCCCCATACTCCGGACACCCTCATCCATACCTTCAGACTCTATTACTTCTACACCCAACTCACCAAACTCCGTAGCTCTGCCCTATATTGTACCTTGAACCAAACTAAAGCATGGCCAACAAGTAAAATTGCAAATCAGGTACTAACTTTCCAATTGTATTTATTTTGCCCTCCTGTAGATAGAGTGGCGGAGAGTTTGAGTAACATTAACACTATCACACGAAGGAAAGTATATTATCACAGGGCATTGCCAGTTAGTACTCAATTCGGACTCAATTATATGTCAAATTCTGTACTTGATATTCAGTACCTCTGTAAAGCAAGTGGTGGAAGAATGGATTTGATTATTTTTAAAATTTGAAAAGTAAAAAAGCAATTTACTTTCTGGCATAGTGCAGCATTATGATAAAAGGAATTGCCTTCACATTTTCTCGGCTTCCAGCTCATGTACATACAGAGATGGACAACATCAAATTCCCTCCGTATAACAGACAGAGTTGCACCAGTTCTCAGGAGAACCACTAGATGGGGAAATCACACTTTATACAACCATTACGTTCTGGCTCAATGACAGAACAGCACTGCTATCACAAGACAAGAAGACCACACACTGCTTCCAATACGATGGGACAGAAGCAGACAAACGTGGTTAAGAAACGACTTTTAACAAAAGACAATAAGACAAGCTTTTCAAATTGCACTATTGTATTTGGCATATTCCCAGGCGTTTTAAATTGGGCTCACAGTAAACTGGTGAATCATTATATTGTTTTTTTGGGTCAGCTGGGTGTGACAAGCAATAACTCATAGCTGCGATTAAGATTATGCAAACCCCACAGAGTTCCAGATATGCATTATACTTGCACATGACAACCCTGGAGGGGTGCATCCAGTTTACCTAATTCAGGAAAGTAATAGGTGCCAACTAGCAAGAGCCAAGACTAGCTCTGGGGACCCCAGAGAGTGCTGGGGTTGGTTATAGTTGGTACTGTTAAAACTGCCGTTGCCAATACGGTCCTAGATTCACAGAAGGTACAGCTCAGAAACAGGCCAATTGGCCCAAACGCCACACAAACTTGTAATAGCTTAGCTTTCAGTTCCTATTCAGTTAGTAAGGGGCCTTATATGATTATTCTCAAAATAAATTCAATATAAAATGGAATAAGGAATTGATAGTACCTTCTTTCTTGTCCAAAATTCCGTTCGCCTTCATCTCTCCCTGGACTTCTTGCTCTTGTCCGCTTTTCCATCTTTTTAACTTCAGCCTCATAAGTCTCCCTATTGCTTATTCTTCTGGCTCGGGGAATGTCAGCCAGTGTTGAGGCTCTATGTGCCATACCTTCAGCATAGTGACTGTCTGTGCTCGTTACTGTGCTTCCACTTGCTTCTGAGTCCAGTGAACTCATGGACCCGCTAATATGTGATCCATTGGACAGCAGGCTACTAGCAGAGGGGAAGGGATCACTATAGACTGGTGATGGGCAACGAGGAACCCCACCAGGCTCCATAACATGCCTGCTTGAAGAGCTACCAGTAGGGGAAAGGACACGCATCTCCTGCCTCTGCTGGTCAAGCGATGGGAGCCTTCCTCTATCCACCTCATCTCCATTAACAGAACTGTGATCAGAAGCAACATCAGGGGGACGCATTTCACCTGTACCAAGAGAAGCACAAATACATATTAAAATACTATGCTTGAATGCTGTAAGAAAATACCCTTGTAATAAACAAACCCCATAGGTTTCAGGGTTAAGGCTTGTCAGAATCAACTCACTCTAAAATCATGGGAGAGAGTTTGAAAAATCAAGTTTGGAGATAATGGCATTAATGATACTTTAGGCAACACTGGGCTCGAGATAGAGACTGAGGTGGGTGATGTGCAAAAATGCAGAAAATCAGTGTTGGTCAAGGAACAAATGCAAAGGAGAAAAGAGAAAAGAGAAGAGAGTTGAACCAAACTACCGACTCACCCTCTCTTGAAGAAAACAACCCTCCGTGGGAGCTAGCATCAGGAAGAGGCCAACTCTGAGTTGCTTCCACATCTCTGCCGTGAAGCTCCTCTTGCCACAGGCTGGACCGTGAATCTGGCACCTTCTCTGCATCGGGAATCCCTGAACCAGTCACTGCTACTTTCGCTGGACCAGGCTCCTGGGTTCAGGTAAAAAACACACACAAGGGTTCTGATAACTTCACAGTCTCTTGGTATAATAAATATAATTATACTATCTATTTTTAGTGCAGTCAACAAAGTGTTTTATGGAAGAAACGTGCCTTTGATCCTGACGAAAAATGTTGACGTTATTAAAACAAAAAGCAGGAACAAATCTAGAACAGATCTGCTCCTTTGATTGGAGTCCAGGTTTCAAAAAGGCCCCTCAGAAAAAAAAGGATTTAAAGGGGAACATGTGCGTCAGGCTAAGCGCTTGCAAGTAAAAATACTTTCCTCTCTCTCGGTTTCACAAGACATCTTTGAAAAATCAGACAAACCATTTTAAACTATATCCTTATGTTGAAGACTCCTTCGTAGAGCCCAGGAAATGTACATATTTTATTGCAGCAATTTCAATACTTACATGCTACAAGATCCATGGAGCCTGACCATTAGGTAGTATGGAGTTTTCCAGCATTCTGGCTTTTTAAATAAGGTATTGTTTTGAAGCGCATAACCCTCCTTTAATTTTGATTTCAACAGCACCCCAAAAAATCTCTCCCATCTCATTCAACTTGTATTCAGGTTTCAGAATATGCTCAAATTTGTTTAATTTTGTAGCACCTTGCATAATCCCTGCCTTTTGATAAACAGCGTGCCCATAACTAACTTTAACAGAAAATTAGCTTTAACAAAAAATTAAGCAACATTGTGAAAAGTTGGCTTTTCAACACTATGGTCAAAGCAACATGAAGTCATTTTGTTGTCATTTGGTAGAATGGATTACAGGATGGGTATATCGTGGGTTGCATTGTTACAACCAACTTAATTTTTAATATTCAGGGCTTCCTATGCCAACAATCTACAGAATGGACAGAAATCTATCTAACGGAATGGGACAAGTGCATGGGAATAAAGCACTTCCCTTTTGCTTTCTTCAGAAAGGACAAAGATGCACTCTCACCTGTAAAGGAACACTGACTGACCTCCTGCAAAAATTATATTCTCCTAAAACAGTGTTCAAAAACGCTGCACTCCACTGACCCTGAAATTGGCCACTTTAGCTGACGGCCAGTGTTCTGAAGCCCTGATGAAGCCAGAAAGGCATTTTTGATTTTTTGTGGGTCATAAGCTTCAGGGTCTAAATCCCAACCAATGAAGCGAATTATAGAATAAAGTATTTTTCCAAAACATTTTCCTCTTCGCAACAAATAGTAATACAGTACAAAATGAATTCATGATAGGGATGTTTTTGCATCACTGCTAATGAATAATTAAGGTGACCATCCAAATGACATTAATTTGTAGGCATTATTGTTACGAGTAGTTAAAAGCTACATCTGCTACACACTGGAAAGTGTGCACCACTAATTGTGCACCAAGGCTTTGTCACATAACAGCGACCTTGATTTCTATTGACGTTGTAGTCGCCCAGAGCATGCTGGAACTTGTAATTTTATATTTCAGATATCTATTTAGAACTCAAACATCGGAAGATCCTATGATTTTTTTGTTCACCCATCTATAAATGAATGTATTTCTGCAAGAGAAGTAGAGTACACTCTTACAATCGTTTGGGATAGTTTAAAAGTCATCAGACCAGAAAAATTTGGCCAAGGAGGTGCAGAATCAATCATAAAGCAGGTAGCTTAAGGTGGGGACAACAGCCTTTAACTCGTGCTACTTTGTAGTCTTAAAAGAATGAATTTGTTTGATGTTAACTACCTGCTTGGGACCCGACCCAAGGTAAAATGAAAGTGCATTCTGCACAGGCGACATCTGCCAAATGGCTGTTGTGGGGATGGGGGGGAGGAGGTGCCTCAGATGAACAGTACAGAGCCTACGCAGAGCAATCTCTTGGCACAGTGTACTTTCTCGCACTCTGGTGATTTGATTAATTAGTTGAAGTGATGCTCTTCAGAACAAGATGTATGTGTAGGATAAATTAAGTAATGTTAATCTCCGGGTTCTGTTGAAGTTACTCAGCCTTTTTAATATTTTATAGTAGAAGGAAAGAACCTGCCTCTTTATAGCACCTTATCTCACCAGCTCCTCAAAGTGCTTTATAGTAATTAATGTCAAATGTAGTGCCTATTTTTGTTGGCATCCGTTTTGCACACAGCAGAGTCCTGCAAATAGCCTTGAGTTGAATGAGGATTGTTGGCCAGGATATTGGGAAAAATGTCTCTTTTTGAATAGTGCCATGGATGTTTTTTAATGTCCTGCTGAAGGACAGACGAATGGGATATTAGTTTAGCATTTCATCCAAAGGGTAGCACCTCTGACAATACAGCACTTCCCATAACTGTGCTGAGGTGTCATCCTGCAATTAATTCAAACTTTGATACGGGACTTGAATCTATTCTGGTTAGACCCAGAGGCTAGCATGCTGGCAACTGAGGCAAACTAATATATTAACATATTACTAACACATTAGATTGTGTCCTGGTTTAATGTGGGCATAGTGCGGAGCGATTCTTTACAAGAACAGAAGTGCTGCGCACAAGAGGTGATGTCATTAGTGACCTGATGAGGTGTAAATCGGTTATCTTTTTAATGCTTGTCTTAATGCTCAGGTCCGAGCTTATTGACTCAGCTCACTGTAATAAATTGGAGGATACCTAATTTTTTTGGCATCGCCCTTGCATATAAGGCCCCAAATAATGATCTTGTCAGTTCAAATCCAAGACAGCAATAGTCAGACAGGCAGCTCCTGTCTTTCTTAATAAACTGTCAGCCACAAACCATTAAGCATGTGGCTTCTGCAGTATCACTTGTGATTTGTTCATTTTGAAGAAAATGATTGTACAAATGATGAAAAAAGGCAGATCGTAAGACAGACTCGACGAGAAGCTTGATCTCACCTATTTATTCTTTACTCTCGAATACTTCATATTCAAACAATTTTTCCTAGGAATTTTCTTGCTACTGTTAAACAATTGCTCATTGACTGAACCCTGTTACGTTAGTCACATAAGTAACAAGTCTATACTTATTATTGGCTTACTGCCACGGGTTAGGCACAAATTACAGTTCAATTAACTTGTATCAATGTATATTATTTGACAGGCTTATTGGATGTAGCTTAGTATTTCCGATTACACAATCTTTTCACTTTAAATAAAGCAGATTTCTAAAAGATTACTTTATACTATTCGTATTCAGATCTACATTTAGGCTCCTGGGGATTGTATGTGTCCTTTGAAAAGCAAGTCACTCTCAATTTAGTTCTGTGCATTTCTCTCCACTTACAGGCATGCAGTATAGAGAAGCAAGAAAACACATAGCTATTCAAACCCAAGATTAAAGATATTGGCTGTAGACCTCCAGCTACTGTCAGAGGCAATGCTCTCCACGTACAGCTAATTACCCATAACATTTTTCGACTTTACATCACAGCAATTGTGCATCACAAGAAAAACCTAATAAGTTGAGTGAGTAGCACCAACAGTCATCCCTCTTAGCTCTGTTTCACCTTCAGTAACCAATCTAGATTTATCTGAACATATTTCATATCCAATTTATACTACAGCTCTTGGTTGATGGTCACAGGAACCTCATATTACACAGCAAGTGGTGTTAAAAGCCTGAAGTGGTGGTCACTGCCTGACTGGTGCTTTCCAGGTATCTCTAGGGGACAGCACTACCCTTCCCATAAATAGTGCATGACAACCCCTCAAGGAGTGCAGAGCCATTACGTGGGCTCCAGGGATCTAATGCAAGGTTAAACCTAAATATCATGAAAAGGGAAAAAATATTACATCCACTTCCAAGTAACTATCATTTCTTCACAAAGGCAATCAAAGCCTAGAGATTACCATGCTAATTATAAGAATGTGACTTTTTATACAAAATAAAGCAACATCGGTCACATACAGTTCAGTTTATCTCCAGTCAAAGGCTGGGTCCAGATAAAGCTAACTAGGAATGTTTATGTGAAATAGTGGTCAATGTGCAAGAAACGTCAAGTACACTTAAATGCATAAATAATTCTCCCACATGCAAGATGCAGAATCACATTTTAGCCAACAAATATTTAATGAGTTAGTAAAGAAAGTTCAGATTTTCCAAATTTTGACTGAAGTGCATTTTGTTTTAGAAATATCATCCAATGAAAACACTCAGCCACAGCCCATGGATGGTTGATGGTGGTGTTATTTTTAAAACAACTAAATTCAAAGCTAAATTTAAAGTGTGTTCCAAATAATTTTTTAATATTAGTTACAGGCAAATGGGTCTTTAATTTAAAGTCTTATCTGAAGCATGACAATGCAGTGTCCTGTTATAGATGGTCTTGCTATCTATTAACAGGTAAGAATAGATGCCATTTTTTTTTTGAAATTTCCCAAACTGATTGCACACGTTGCAAAACTGATTGCAGAACATACCTGAGCAGTTGTAGGTTCCACCTTGCGTTTCTTCTTCTGGTTCTGCTTATTCGTTCTGGGATAGACTATCAGCTGCTCGCACCACCTGGAACATTGAACAAATAAGCACCCGATAAAGGTTTTACAGAACAATAAAAACTAAAAGAAAACTATTGGTGGATAAACCTCAGTGCCATTTGCAACTATGGATAGATTTTCAGGTTTTTATAGCTGCAAGGCCATTTTGAGAGCAAGCACAACTGCTGAAAGAGCAAGCAGTGAACTGTGGAGGTCATATACTCCAGAGAGCAGTTTGCTCTAATGTTCCAATACAATTTCACCAAATAAATCAATGTATTACCTTTGTGCATAAAACTCAAGTCAACTGTTAGATAAAAGTCAACTTTATCAGTTAGTATGAAAATTGAGGAGAGGGGTGATCTGACACAGATAACAAAATATATTGAGATTTAACAAGGTAGTTAGAAACTTTTTTTTCTCTGGTAGGGGAATCCAGAACAAGAGGACGTAACCTTAAAATTAGAGCTAAAAGAAAAGAGATTAGAAAGCTAGCTGGATTGAAATTAGAAAAAAAAACACATAAAGGGCTGTGGAAACATGAAATTCACTATTCAGAAGTTTGAAGATTCCAAGGAACATTGAAAGTATTTGTAATACTAAGTGACATTTGGTAGGTAAGGGCATCAAGGGGTAGTGTGGTGAAAGGGCAGGGAACTGGCATTAAGTTGCAGATCAATTATGATCTAACAAAACTGTGGAGCAGACTAAACAGGTTAATGGTTAAGTCCTGTTCCTATCTACATACTACATAGAAGTAACATCGTAAAAAAGACCAGAATCTCCTTTCATTCATTCCCCAATTAATCTCTAATCCAAGCTACCAAAATACATCATACACAATTTCTAGTCTTCTGATGAAGTTCCAAGTATATTTTATCTCCATTATAACATATTTTATCTTTATTAGAAGTCCTTAGCAGTCAAACAAACCCATATTTTGTAGATTTTTATAACTCTGCCAAAACACTTTCTACCCAAAACTTCAAAGGCTGAGGCATCTGCGTTCTGAGTTGAAAGGAGCAAGAAAATTAAGGAGTAAGATTAGGATTGGGAACGACAAATCATCCCAGCAATGAAGCATCTAATCTAAACATCTAAAATTAACAATACATCACTAACTAGGAAACGAGACCAAAACAGATTAAAAGTACTCTTTATCTATCTCCCACTATTAGGAACCCTAACTTTTACCTTCTGAGAAGGAGGCTCTGTTAATAAGAATAATTCTTGCATTTGAAATAGTTTATTATTACATCTTCGAGACATCTCAAAGCACTTCACAGAATATACTGTAAAGTGAATTGACTGTATATTGTGTTTGAAATGTTGGGACCTGGATATGAATCAAACCCATACTGTTGGTATGAAGTATTCTTTTTCTACTACAATAAACTCCTGATATCTTACCCCGGCTTAACTTGTCACTATCACCTATGTCATCATGCTGTTATTTATTTATGTATTTATACATATGCCTAACATGCCACTCCGTTGCTGAACCCTTATCCCTTGGAGTGACTGTAGTTGGAAAGGTCCTAATTCAAATGTATGACGGGTTTTGACAAGATAAATTGGGAGAAGCAATTTCCACTGGGAGTCAGTGACTGGAGGACATAGATATAAGAAAAGCAAAAGGAGATCTCAGGAGGATTTTTTTCACAGAATGTAGAATTGTTGGGATGTGAAATGCCCCACCAAGCAAGATGGTAGAAGCAGAGACTATTATGGGTTTCATGAGTTGACAGGTATTTGAAAAAAAAGCCTTGAAGGGGTATGGTGATAAAGCGGGGATTGAATGGACAGTGCAGAGCCTCCTCTGCACTATAAATTTCTATGACTCAGAAAGTAAAGGATGGAGAAGGCTTAACATTTAAATATGTAAAATAAATTCACCTAAATTAAAGCTTCCTTTTCATCCCGTGATTCATCAGCAATCTATTCTATCTCACAACCTTCTCTCAATTACTGTACTCAACAAGAACTATAAAGTATATAACAAGAGCTATAAAATGGTTAGCTATCAGACACTTCACACATTGTGGGCAATTAACTAGATAACTTAAATTACATGTAAACCTGATATTCCTATATATAAAACAAAAAATCCCAAACCCAAACTGGTTTCCTTATCAATCTGACAGATCAGCTTTTTGAATTGTCAGGCTGTTTCTGGAGTTTTTTTTCCTCTGATTTGATTCACACACACACAGACAGACAGATACACACACTTGTCTCCCCAATTGCACAGTCCAAGAAAGGGGGTGGGGGGGGGTGGGGGGAGTAAAATAAAAGAATGCAGTGCATTCTCCAGCAGCAGCAGACAGGCTAGGGCATGGAGTTTTCCACAGCCACTGTCAATTCCACTCTAATAAGATAGTTCAGGAGATGGGATTTAAATCAGACAATTCTCCCCAACCCCCTCAGCTATGAATGTAGCTCTTCTACGTGGCACATTTTCCAGTAGCTGAGCCCAAAGCTGACAAAACCGATTTGAGGTGAGCTGACAGGAATGCCGATTACATTTCATTTGCTAACTATCCAATCAGATTCTTGATATTTGGGAAATAAGGATATTAAAGGTCATGAAGAAGGCAGGGAAATTTGGCTTAAAGAATTACCATGACCCATGTTCCTATGTTCACGTGGTGTAATTCTCAACAGAATCAATGAACTACTGATTAGCAGTCAAGAGCATAGGCTTCCTTACAAGATTCACCATGTAAGAAGAAAAGAAGACAAGCGATCCAGATCCCTAATAGCAATACCAGCCAATTGACCAGTTGGAACAATGATCAACCTTAATGTATGTTGAGATGTGGGAAAACCAGCCCACTCAGTGAAGTGTGCACAAATGTAATAGAAGGTTGTGTTGCGTCAGCCCTCATTAGCTTTGACAGGTTGCCTCTTGTTTCACGCCACTCACTGTAAGAATGATTGCTAGTGAATGCAACTTACTTAGCGTCTACAGTTGTTAGCTCCCACACAGCACGAGACAGGAAAGAACATAAATATATCAAATAAACAAACGGAAAGAAACAGATTGGGTCTCTATTACGTCCATCCCACTGTATAAAAATAGACAAGGGTCACAAAATGGCTGGTCTGCACTTCCGGCCAGGGTATTATGCCCAAATCTTCCGAAACGGCACAATAGGAATATTTAAGATTATATTGATTATGTACATTGACAGTATATCCTGTGAAGCGCTTTGAAACATCTCGATGATGTGATAAGGCACTATATCAAATGCAAGGATTATTATTATTATTAACCACTGTTAAAGACTTTCCCAAAACAAGAGCGACTGCAAAACTAGTCAATGAACCTGGTCGTGTTGGTGAAAGTGCCAACAGAATCTGTGAACTGGAGTGTAGTTCAGTCACCTGATCTGCTTTCTGACACAATGACATACTGAGGAACAACTTACCACACTTAACCTAAGGACCTTGAACACGGCAGTGCTCGTAAACAACCTGGTGGTGATTGCAAGTTACTTATCCTATTGATGCTAGATATGAAAAGGTAAAAAAAAGGACACATGAGGAGAAGCAGGTGTTTAAACAAACACTTGATGGCTTGGCCAAATTATTTGTTTTCTACCGGTGATGAAACACGATAACACATCCAACAAAAGTAATCCATCAACGCAATCATCTGAAAAATAATGCACGGTCACAGGATATGGTTCTAGATACTCTGGAGACTTCAGTTTATTCAGCTGCAACCGTGATAAACATGCATTGCAGAAAATGGGAAGAGGAACAGTTAACTATCCATTCTTCAAAAGATATTCTGGCATGGAGCACATTCATGCATTGGTATAATATTGGCACATTCAAAAAAATATGCCACAATCTGCAAGATATGCAATCTGTAATAATTTTAATTAACTGATATGAAATTCAGTGGGCCCCTAACCCCCAGAGAAATTGCTTTTCTGCATCTTACGATGACATTTCCATGATTTGAGGTTTTGTTCCAAATTTCTACCCTTGCTCCACTTTTCCTAAAGTCGTGACTCATGCTGAGCTGAGGTAATTCGATAGGTGCTGGCAGCCTTCTGGTAACTTCCCTGGGGAGGTATGTATGGAGGGAGGTACACTGGGTCTCCTTGGCAGTTGAGTTGGCTCCAAAGTGATGTGCTTGGAAATGAAACATCAGACTAGAGTCAACCCTCTGTGGTAGTCTCAGTATCCTATTTCTGAGCCATTGTACTCCAGGGTACAGATAATGAAAAATCAGCCATCCTGGCTCATCAACAGGACTTGGAGGGACAGAGCTTTCCTGGAGGCCAGAATTCTTCACACAGCTCCTGCAAGCAAAAACCCCAACAAGTAGGGTGGTCCTAGCTAAACAAGCAGCAGGAATCTGCCAGACAGTGCTCTCAATGGCAATCTGTACTGTTTTAGCTGGTTAGACTGCAGCAATACCATAGCATACTCTGCGATCTTCAAATTTTGGCTCTTGCCAACATGTGCCTAATAATTTCCTGAATTAGGTAAGCAGGTTGCCTCCCTCATGGAGAGAATATGCATTCCATGCGTAGGTGACACAGGTGGAACTCTGTCTGGTTAGGATACTCATAAACATAGTTATGGGTTTCCTCATGTGTCAGACAATCAGCTGCCTTAAAAAGATAAGTTCCCAACTGGTTATTCTATCTCAATAACTAGAGAACAATTGGTGGCAAGTTATTTGACAGCGAGACGCTCACAGTTGAGCCAGATAGCAAAACAATGCGCAGAAAATACCTAATTAGATTTTCATACATTTTCCCATTTCTTTGCAGCTCCCATTAAGACTCCTTATTATAGGTCTATATTTAGCATTAGGTCATATTTGCTCCAAGCTAAATTCACCTGGAAGATATTTTCACAGTGCTATTTTGATGAGTTATGCCAGTTTCTCTAAACTATCTCTCTTGCTTTTCACTAGGGACAATCACAAAACTATTGTACTTTTCATAAGATAGTTCTTTTCTGAACATTTTCACATTGTGTAAATCTGAAAGCAAGGTTTAGATAGTTAGATAGAGAAATCAAAAAGTAAATGAAAAGCAAGAAGAAACAGCGTAGAAGAAAATAAAAATATTTGCAGTCAAATGCCTGTAAAAGGCAAGTTAGGATAACATTTAATGCCACAAAAAGGCATGAAAGTTGTCGGTGGAAGCAAGACATTGGTTGTCATTTTATTCAATATTTAGAATGTCAAATTCTTCAATATTGAAATGCCGAAAAACATGATGGCGTTTCCTGAGATTGGGGTCATTCTGTTTACAACAATTTTTAAAAAGAACAGGGACATTTTAAATGTTTCATCCAAGCGAGAGTGTATTTATATTTAATGAGAAATAATTTACTGTGGGTCTCTTCAATGTAGCTACAGACAGTTCTCATCATTCTTGATTTGCAAACACATTAACTATGATGTTGACTTGAAATTCAGCACTTGTGGGGGACTATTATGTCATGAACAGACTATGTACACAAACCAATTTACGCAGACATGAACGTTATACAACTTCCTCTGAATTGACTGTTCTCTGGCAGATTACTGAGGTTTTATCATTTCCCATACACATTTCATCAACTTTGTATTTTTGGAGCAGTGCAACACATTGTTCACAATAATCTGTGCCAAATTTGGACGGTGGAATCTAAAGGGCGTCACGGTAAAAAGTGAGGCAGACTGAGTTGAAGAGTAGTAAGACGGATACACACAGAAATAGGTCAGAAATACTGTAGATTGTATGCTGAGGCAAAGTCAAATATAATTATCAAAAAATAAATGTCTCATGGCCAGAAATACGGACAATGTTCAATGTCTTAACTCTTAAATTCTCATCTAACAAGAGATTTTGATATTTCATAGAATCATACAGCACAGAAGGAGGCCATTCGGCCCATCGTGCCAGTGCCGACTCCTTGAAACCTTGCCGCAACCTTGCTCTTAGCCCACAGCCCCTCAAATTTCCTTTTCAAATACCTTTTCATTTCCCTTTAAATCTCATTAAAATAAACCTGAGTTTTGATTATGGAATGACAATGAATCCCACTCATTTATTGTTAACTCTGAAGGGTTGGTTGAGAGGTCTAAGCTTGACAAACATAAAGCATAAAATAATGAGGTTTAAATGGAAAATTGAAAATGCATATCAATTATGTTAAGGTGGTGGGGAGAGGGGAATTCACCTTTTCCAATTCAAATATTTTTCCCCCTGAGCATTATTTTAAAAAATGTCAAATTGATCAAGGCAAAGGATGGTAGTGCTGAGAAATGCAACAGCAATTGTACTTTGGATACCAGTCTCAACAAAGCTGTTTCTCTGCTTTGACAATCTGCCTTGGGCGTAAATTCAGAGGAACAGGACCAATTTTACCAGCATGACATTTTTCATTTCACGCATCAGCTGCCCTTGCGGTCTTTTGACTGCAACTGTCAATTTAATGGCAATCAGTGCTAACAGACAGATTGCTGGTAAATGGCGATTGCAAACTTTTCTTGGTGAGAGAAATCAAGATCCGCTGCTGACAACAGAAAAGAATAAAGAATACACTCCACGGGATGTCATTTCTTTGTGTCCCAGAAGATTTTCTTTGGCAATGACAGCAACATCTTAACTATGCCCTGAGGCTGAATAAATATGGAACCCTAATATGTCTGTAGCACATTTGCCAATACCTGAACCTGAAGGAAATACGTCTCAAAATAGTATAATTCACAGAAGTACTTTTACTTTTCATCATTGCTGTGATCTGTAATTTAAGGTTAGACCCTCATTTAGATATCCATTTCCAACTGAGAGCAAATCAGATTTTCAGCAAACTATCAGTTCAACTCATCTTTCTCCCCAGTGGCCATCAGGAGGAATTAGTTTTCAAATCAGAGTATCTTCAGAACTTAAATGTTAGTAAGGAGATTTCCTCTCAAATCCTCCGGACACATACAAGCAGAAACACAATCATTCAGTTTATCCGACAACTAAAATAGGGAGAGAAAGAAGAACGTTATTTAGAAAGACATATACTGTACTCAAAACGAGTAATGCACAGTATAGATTTACAGAGCTTTCTTTTAATCCCCTTCATCCCAACAGCTGGCGCGAAAGATAAAAGAATCAGGCTGCTGCTATTTTCCATCTTAAAACTAATACCTCAAGCAAACTACAAAAATTATGAACGTAAAGATATTTTTGGTGTTTATAGCATGGGGACAAAGTAAAAGAACATTTATCAAAAGGAATGTGAAGTGTGCATCTGAGCTCGATATGATTTGCTTGTGGGAAACCAGCCAGGGGGGTATAGATGGAATTTTCTAGCAAATAGCGAGAGTAATAGCTTCTCTGCACCACAGTCAATACAACTCCCGCAGAAGCCTGTCAGCGTCTGGTTTAGAATCATTTTTCATATATGAAGACTCGTTATATTTAGGATTGTTCTAAACATGCTAAGACAGGGCCAGACAGAATGTTAAATGTTCCCTCTCTTAAACAGTTTGATATTTTGGTCTTTAACAGAAACTATGCCCTTGAGCTTTTCTCCTCTTCCCTAAGGTGTAGTTATCGACAACTCTTTATATGTTTATGAATCAGTAATACAATTAGGTTATCATATTCATGTAGCACATATAAACGTATCACAGGATTTTACTGTACGATTTGCATTGGCAGCCAACGTGCACACAACAATGCCCCATAAAAGTGAATAACCAATTTTATCTGAGGAATTGTTAGCCAGGAAACAGAGAAGGTCCTTTTCTCTTTTAAAATAATGCCATAGGATCTTTAAACATCCACCCGAACAGGTAGACAGGATATTAGTTTAACAGATTATCTATGGACATCTCCAGCATTGCATTGGGAGTGTCCGCTTAGAACTATAATAATAATAATAATAATCCTTGCATTTGATATAGCGCTTTTCACGTCGGGAGGACGTCCCAAAGCGCTTCACAGAACACACTGTAAAGTGAATTGACTGTATATTTGTGGGCGAACGCGGCAGCCAATGGCGCACAGCAATGTCCCACAAACAGTCGTAGATTGAAAATGACCAATTTATTATTGTTTTTGGTTTTGGAGGATTATTATTAGGCTCTGTGTGGAGTAAGGAGTAAGGAAACTTGCCCGAGGTTTCGCCCTCTGCCTGGAATTGAACTCAGGTCTCTCACTTGCAAAGCGAGTGCTCTAACCACTGAGCTACAGGACTCCACGAACTATGCGTGGGGATTCAACACAATCTTCTGACTCAGATGTGAGAGTGCTACCGACTGATCCTGGCTGACACCTAGACTTTCACTCTCAGACAGCATTTTAAAAGACATCCAATTGTGGATAACAAGGTACTGAACTCAAGAAAGTGAACTCAAAATTCCTTCAGAAATTAGCATCCAATGAACTGAGCTACTCAATTCTCTGCTAAATGCATAACTTGCCATTGTTCTCATCCAAGGCCAAGGTCCTGCCATAATCAATTTGGCCCCCCATTCATCGAGACAAACATACTCTTTGCAATCTACTCTAGATTTTCTTTATAAATGGGTGTTGGTTTCAGTTTGCCAACACGCAATGCAATGAGGTAACAGGCCGATTGAAATATAAATAGTGCAAAGATACCATTCAAGTTTTCCCATTTAAAATTTAAAGTGACTTATGGATTTTTGCTGAGCTAAAAAGGTGCGTACTATTGAATTCCAACAGTATCATTGCAGGTTTGTAGAGGTTTCTATATTTGTGTTCTTATTCATTTTATATCCCAACATGAATATGTATCAAAACCCGTTTTATCAAGATTTATGACAACAAAGCCTGAACCATTGATGTGTTATCAATGAAATGAAAAAGATTTTGGGAAACAATGCTCTAAAGAAACTCACCCATTAATTATTTCTTTGGACTCTCCACGGATGAAGAATTCCCGTTCAGGTGTGATGATGCAGAGCGCATTCTTCTGTCCGGTCTTGGGTTCAGCATCAATGACATCTGTACATTGGTTCATGTTAACTGTCCCCTGTGGTAGGGTACTTGGCTGGAAGTCCAAAAAAAAGCAAGTTTAAGGCAGGCAACATGAGTACTAAACCCTTGCAATACAGCTGTAATTATCATATACATCTCTTGTAATAACAGAAAAGCACTCATGTCAAACACATCAGAAAGCTGCAAATGATTTTGTCTTGATTTGGGAGGATGAAGAATCTAAAATGAACAGAAAATGCTGGAAACACATTTCAGGTCAATCAAAATCCAACTGAGAAAGGTTAATGTTTTGGGTGTTATCAGAACTGGAACTGTGCTACTAAAAGCTCCTTTTATGGTTTTGATACCAATTAAGAAAACAAATTGCTAGGATGTTAAAAAATGGAACCTTCCAACCACATACTCAAAGAAGCAGCCCAAGTAAGAACTGCTACATCTGTGATGGATACCAGGTCTGGATTCAATTTTGTTCATAGAGTGGAGAAACTGAGGTGGGTGCCAAAGGGCCATAGAGCAATACACCACAACAACAACAAAATTACATTTATAGAGCGCCTTTCACGTCGGGGGGATGTCCCAAGGCACTGAGGTTAAAGCCTGGCAATTACACAGTTGCCACCACGGTAATTTGTCAATCTATATCACATGAAGGAAAATAGTAATAAAAATCCTTGCATTTGATATGGCACCTTATTCTGTAAAGTGTACTGTAAAGCTGCAAGCAATGTTCTTATGGTAGGCAATAGCAAAGGATGTTAACTCCTGCACCACTAGGTTATGCACTTGGATTATCTTAAAGCACAGCGAGTATTTTTTGCACTTGTGGAATCTCTGAGTGGGGCTTTCAAAGGTGTGTTGAAGCTTCACAAGATCGGTTTGGATGAAACATTCGCTTTGGCCCATCTGATCTCATCGCTCCAGAATACCCACCCTACTGTTCTCCTATCACAGCATCAAACTGACTTTTTAAATAATCTTGTGATTTAATAGGCGTGGGTTAATATAACAGTCAAGGGTTAATAATTAGTTACGACGTTGCATCTTGATATATGAGCAGCATCAGTACTGTAATTTTCAGTGCGACAATAAACCCTACAGAACTTGTCAGCCCACATAGACCGGAATTTCTGCTAGTTAGGAACTAACTCTGGCATGGATTTTAGAGGGTGGTTTCTGTGAAGTTGAAACATCTCCCCCCACCCTCTCCCCCACACAAATTACATAGCACTGTGAGGGAGGGAGAGGGAAAAAAAGAGAAGGGAGTTTCTCTCTTCCAGTATCCTGGCTGACAATACCCCCGGATAAAATTGCTCACTTACTTCACGACTATTTTCAGGGAGGTTGCTATGCACAAACTGCTGCGTTTGCCTACAGAACACAGTCACTGCACTTTTGCCCCAAAAATATACAGTTAATTCACTTTCCAGTACATCCTTTGAGATGTCTCAAAGACGTGATGAGGCTGTATACTAAATGCAAGGATTATTATTATTTACAGTGAATCTTGAAGTGTTTTGAAACGTCCTCCCAATAGATACTGTAACAAATGTAAGGATTATTATGATTAACATTGGTTTTCTCTGCATTAAGGTAGACCGACCCTCCTCCGGAATGAAACAAACCTCTAAAATAATAAATAACAATAATCCTTGCTCTTGATATAGTGCCTCATTACATTGTCAAAATATCTCAAAGCATTTCACAGGATTTCACTGTAAAGTGTAGTGCTGGTCTAACTTGTAGATGAACACCAACAAAATAATAATAATAATAAATAATAATAATCCTTGCATTTGATATAGCGCTTTTCACGTCGGGAGGACGTCCCAAAGCGCTTCACAGAACACACTGTAAAGTGAATTGACTGTATATTTGTGGGCGAACGCGGCAGCCAATTGCGCACAGCAATGTCCCACAAACAGTCGTAGATTGAAAATGACCAATTTAATTATTGTTTTTTTTGGGAGGGATTATTATGTGTAAGTCTTAAATGTAAATGGGATGTTTGCCACCAATCTTTCCCTCCTCCACCAATATACCCAGGCAGTTCAGAAGTGTGAACCTCCTAACCTGCAGTACCTTGACACAGTTCTGCATTTCTGGCACAGTTGAACCTGTGCTGCACAATGTTATTTACAGACCAGTTAAACTGCCTGGTTGTTCAAAGGAAGATGCTGGTTTCCAGATGAAATCTGAACCCTATCATCTCCCCTGATAAAGGCCTGGCCACCAGGGAATGTCTCAATGCCTGCAGTTCTCATAGTTAAGGACCACAAATGCTGCAAAGGGCCTCTTGAACTCCATTTTAGACTTACACAAAACATTTTATAAAGCAAAGCAAAAAACTCTCGTCACGAACAACATTAAAGGTTAAATGTTTTTATTCCTTGAGGCTTCAGAAAACATTCCCCCCATATGGATGAATGGAGATGTGAAACAATCAAATTTATAAAATCGATCAGGTCACTGAATTCTCCAGGCCACTAAAAGATAAAAAAAAACAATGGAATACCTTTGGGCTTTTCTTATGAATTAATAAAAAGTAAGGAGCAGAACAGATTCTGTCATGGAACAAACTGCAAGGACGGAAAAACAGATTTTTTTTTTATTTTTAAAAAAAGTTGAATCCGCTTCACATACTTCCCTTCATGTGGGGAGGCAAGTCAGGCTCATTTGCCAGGACTTGGAGGAGCAGGATTCTTCCCATTCTGCTCCTAATAACTTTGCAAACCAAATATGGTGTTCCTAGAATGACAAGCAGTGGAAAGCTCACCAATCTTCACCATGATAAGCTCCATGGGTTTAACTGGTTAAACTCTTAACAGTACCACAATACACACTCTAGGGTCCCCGAGCCTTGGTTCTTGCTATTCTGCACCCGAATACTCATTGGGATTCGGTAAGCAGGGGTCCTCTGGAGAAAGAATGCACACTCTATCCTAAATGGAAACTACTTGCGTGGAACTCTCTGTACTTTGGTATATTATTATTATTATTATAGAGCCTCTCAAGTATGGTGATGGGTTTCATTGTCAGGTAACTGACCGAAAACCTCACATATAGGATACTATACATTAAAGGATTAAAGGATGACATCTGCCTATTTTGCTTTTCCATAGCTGCAAATGTGATCTAGTGAGACACAAAGTAATGGAAATTTCCAGAACTGTACAAGTGACGTTTTGAGAAACAAAAAGCTACAAATCCTTTACAGGAAGCACATTTCTAGGTTTTCCCACAAGAAATGAAGCTGCTCTATTTATACAACATTCACTACTGGGAGGAGGACTTGTAGCAAAAACAATGTACATAAGAAAATAGATCATCAGTTCATAAACAAAGGCTAATCCACAGATTTTCCTTTGTCCGTGTGGTTTGAAGGATCTTCATTTACTAAGACTCTACAAGACCAATGGCAAATTCCATTGGGACATTACCATTGCTCAACTGGATGGGTTATTGAAAAGACGAGATAAAGTTGACAGCACTTCAGAAATGCCTAATGGACTTCTTGAAATTAAATTAAACAGGTCTAACTATCAGCAGCAAGATTGCGTAGTTCCATGTCATGATAGTGCCCTTTAAACCATTACAGCATATTAAAATTTATTGAAATAGTCATCCATTCATGGAAAATAGGCTAGTGTATAAGTCACTTCTCCTACTGTGGATGAAGCAGAAAGCACCAACACATTTAAGAGGAAACCTAATGCATACAGGGAGAAACGAACAGAGAGGATCAGAAGGGCAATTAGCAAGAGTCGACTCTATAAACACGAGCATGGACTAGATAGGCCAAATGGCCTGTTTCTGTAGTGTATACAACAACAACATGTATAGTCTATGTACTCTACAGTTCAAGTTGTGTATTATTTGTAGACACAAAAATGTGATGGTGAAAGTTAAACAAATGTTATACTCCTAAATAAACAGGAAGACCAGACAGTCAGCACAAATTATGCAACTAGAATTTGAAGAGGTCTGTTTAAATATACAGTATATTGCTCTGCAGTTTTTTTTNAAATGGTGTCTCTGAATACTAAAACTGGAGACCTAATCAGGTGCCAATTCTAAATAATACTTATGAGGGTTATTGAATACTTCACCAGTTGAGCATCTGCAAATGAAAGCTTGGCCAATTACTATGTAAGATTTATCTCAAGTCTAAAAGTGCACTGAAAATATAAACAGAGTTGAAGTGCAACCACTGAGCATTTGTCCGATGTGCCTCTGGCTGAGGCCCAGTGTGCAACAATTAAATACGACAGGCTGATGATCCTAGTCACCATTGATTAGCTAGCGTGACAGCTATCCAGAGCTGAGAAAAAAAACAATGATACACAGTGCTAGTTTCCTAAACTATTTTCAGTACTGCTACTTGTGTACTACTAGGAAATTCTGATAATAGTAAGTCCCTGGTAATCAGTGACACTCATTATTCTGGCTGCATTTTCACAAGCCTCCCCTTCCCCATTTGAAAGTGACCAAAATCCCAAACTCACTAATGATGGCAAAATAGGCAAGCACTTAACTACAAGTTTCTACTGTAGCTTTTAATTGATTAAATCAAGATTCAAAGACTACTTTGGTTCACGTATTGTCAGATAATATTGACCCAGACATATTTATGCTAATGTATAAATAGAAAAATGCACACATTGAGTTTTCTTCTTTGAAACAAATGGGGATCCTTGATTTTCTCCTTCTAAGCTTTTGTGGAGAGGTTATAGCAACAATAAAAAGAAAATGCAATCTTGGCTTAATCTCCATGGTCATACAAAAATAAATTGGAAATCATTGTCCCTCATTAACCAATAAAGTAGTAAAACCTAACAATCTAATCTTTGATTAGTAGAATTTAAAAATTACAAAGTAGATTGAGGAATCAATATTAAACACTTTTTATGATTCAATATGTGCAGATTTTCAAGGATATTCAATACTTTTTAAAACTTAAATCAGAACGAGAATAACAGAGAAACTTTCAAATTGTTCAACTCTTCTGTTGAGTATTTTTAAACTCAATACAATATGCAGCATTGAAAGAAAAACGGCAGACTTTTGGATTTTCTGTAACATTTCTCAATAACTTCACTCAGAATCTTCCAACATCACATTGTGACTGTATAATTTAATTTTTACATAAAGTTGCCAGACTACCTTAAAATTGGAAACAGTTAAATTATTTTCTGAATTTCTTCACCACAAGGAATATACACAATGTATATATCTATATGAGAAAACCGCAGCAAGATATACAGATCTCAATATTGGGTTGGCATCGGTTCAAATTGAGGAGGAAGCTATCAGAGAAGTAACAAAATGTCACGGTGACATGAATCAACCAACTCAAATAGTACCAAAAATTCCAACTGCATGGCCTAGGTCAGTGGATCACTTATCAACACCTTCTGTGCATGTCGAATGTCTACAGCTCGCTACACTCAATTATGTAATAGGATAAGTCTAGGATGGAGTGGATTCAAATAACTCGCAATAATAATAAAGCAAACTACTTTGCTCCACATTCATTAGAATAGTTGCTAGAATTGGTGTTAATTTGGGGAAAAGTTTTAGAAGGCACCTGCAATACAGCAAAAGCTTTTTATTAAGGCCCCTTTTTAATAATGGAACCATAAGGTGAATTATTTAAAGCACATGGATTATGTGACAAGTACGCGTGTGGCAAATATATTGTATGTGAACAAAAGTAAAATATATTGTACACAATCTCAAGAGACCTACAAGTTTAGGGCATGGTAGATTAAAAGCAAACCATTAGCATTATTTACAGGACTAGGATGGTTTCCAGGACACAGATGACTGGCTCTAGAGTAAGCATGGCTGCCCTGGCACAGCTCCCTTTATTCCATGACATTAAAGTATAAAATATTGAGATCAACATGGCCATAGTACTGTATTTATAGAAATAGGATAGTAAAAAGTAAATCGTCACTCTGAGATTAGTAAAGCTATTGCTCAGTGTGAAACCACCAGACAGATGGGAAGAATCCAGTTTCAAACTACAGTTCTTTGCTGAAGGAAACAAGGAAAACAACAAAGGCACAACAATTGGGGGCTTAGTGTCCCTAGTGACGGGGAAAGGGGAAAAAAGCTCTACCTCTGTTCCCCTTCCTGTGAGGAGGCAATTGATCTCTGCTCAGCAATTCCCCAATGGGAATAGATACACAGGACATCCATTTGCCATGATAAAATAGTGCATGATTAGGGTAGAGGAAAAAAACACCATTTTACCAGTGAAGCTGTACTGAACCAGGACCTGTTAGTACAACAGTTACTGGAAAACTTCCATGGGTTTTTGTATGTCAGAAGAGCCTGGCAAACAAATTAAACTAAGATCTGAAACAAAACTAATTATACTGTATATTGTCTGTGGTCTATGACAGGAAGTGTGATGGTAAGCACAGGAAGCAGTGGCGAGACAATCAATATACCACTTCCTAACCCCAGGTTTTGCTCAGTATGAACCACATTATACATTAACAAACAAGCATTTTGTAGAAGGTGGGGTCATGGGAAACCTGTTGGATGACCAAAATTTGCAGAATTTTTAGAAACTGGCTATAGGTATTTACAACAAATAGATTGTAGTGTAAGTGACATTTAGGAAATGTACAGTTTGCAAAGTTTGCATTCCATCATATAATCGTGGCATGATATATGTATCGAAAAGAGTTCTCCATCCCCGTGAAGTAACAGGATTAAACAAATATCTCATCAAAAGAAAAGCACCTGCGACAATGCAGCGATCCTCCGCACTGCCTCAAGAGTGTCGGCCTTGACTGAGCTCAAAGTCCTGAAATGGGGTTTGAACCCGCAATCAGCTGACTCAAAGGCAAGAGTGCTACCAACTGACCCAGGCTGACATCAATCAGAGTACACATCTTTTAGCCACTGTCTGCAACTCTAGAGCAGTGGAATAACGCCAGTGTAATGTACTTTCGCACTACAGCCATAGTATTGGTTCCCACACACCACAGGGTACCACAAACCATAACAGAAGATCAAAGACATTAAGCAATGCTTACAAAAACATTGGATGGAATAATAAAGTAACAGACTATTTTATTTCAATATAAACTTGTTTTCTCTGAGATTATTTTCATTCTAGCTGGACAATTTGCTGGTCTCTCATTCTGAACCTGTGCCTTGCAATTGTGTCGACTCGTACAAACACTGTGATGCCCAAATTAGGAAGAATACTGCTTCTACAGCAGACATAAATCATGTTCAGTATACAAATTGAAGTAAAGGTAGAAATATCTGTTTTCTTGGTGGTTACACCCTCTGAAGACCTATTATTGCCTTAAACAGGCAGAAATTATTGTGTTACTCTATATTTACTCACAACATGAAAGGAAAGGGAATAGAACTAGTGTCCTTGATATGCAAGAGAAGGTGAAAACCACAAAATACCTTTATTGTGCAATAACTCTATAGTATTCAAAACTCAAAACCTGTCATATTATTACTGCTCCATCAAGCCCTCACTGAAGAAATGTCATTTGAAGCAAGTTACCCAGATGATTGTGAAAAAAAAGTTAAATATATATTTTTATAAAAAAATGAAAGATTATTGAAGAATGCAGTAAATAATTCTACTTCACTTGTGGATGATTTTCAGCATTACCATAAATTGCCTGAATCCTTGCATTTCCTGCCTCAAACTGCACTGACTGAACCGATGTGCACTTAAACACTAAACAGTTCTTGGTGAAACTTACTGGTTGCAGTGTAAAATGTCTGACCTATGTAGGCTTGTAAGTGTGTTAATGCACAACATACACCTTGTTTTTCACATATGTACATACAATTCCAAGGGGCCGCTTCAAGTGATAAAGCAATGTTTGCAGAAAACATTTCTGCAGTTCAGTGACGACAATATAAAAGACAATATATCCTCTGCAAATAGAACAGAATCACTATATCTTTAATATTAAAATGATTACAGCCATAACACTCTTGCAGCATATATAGTTGCACTCAGTTATAACGCAATGATTGGGGCACATCCGGGTCAAGTCACCAAGATGCCTTCTGCATCTGCACATGATAGAGCATTTACACAATAATGCATTGAAACATTGATGGCTAAATGTGCATGTATTAACATGTGAATTTTTTTTTAAGATGAGCTATCTCACATCATACCACACAATATGCTGGCCCAATTCTGGCCATAAGAATCCCCTCGACCAGATTAATCTCGTTAAAAGACAGGCACAAAGCTAATACAGCAGCAGTTCATGTTTGGGCAATTTACCTTGAGCTTTCAATAGTATTGTCTCTTCTCTTTCCTAGTTATAACTACTGAAATCTCTGAAACTAGTTTATATTAAAGTCATCTTCACTACAGTATTACAACCCAGAATTTTGGGTGAGTCCTTTGCAACTCTTAAACCCATGTCCTCTTGTACTGTCTCGGTATTTCCTAAAGTATTGTTCTGCGCTTACTTTTTCAATACAATTAAAAATTTTATACACTTCTACGAGGTCCCCTCTGAGATGTCTTCACTTAAGACTGATGAGCCGTAGATTGTCTAACGATTGCTTGTAGCTCGTTCGTGTAACACTGGGGACCATCCTCATTGCTCTCCTCTGCACTGCCTCTGGGGCGTGGGCAACACCCAAGAGTTTCTCCCAGAGCGTTTGCCCCATCTATTCAAAAAGAATTTCTCCCAGAGTACTGACCATCAATCTCCCAGATAAATGCCACTCGCTTCAAGGCTGGTGGTGAACCATTGATGTGGCAATTGTGTTTGATTAGTGTGTTTGATTAGAAAAATTAATTTCACGATAATTATCTCCTATGAAGAGCTTGGAGACGTTTCAAAATAACAAGATGTCAGAAAAAAATACTAATTCTTTGGTTCATCACCATGGCTGGAATGTGTATTTGTGTGTATTTGCAAGCAAAAATATTACTGTGGTTCCAGCAACCAACAGCCTGCTGCCACTCACTGTCTAAGCTCATTATTGACTCTTGGAGTGAGTTTACTGGATGGAGTTTAAATACAGAACTGTATTTAAGCATGTCCGAGGACCTCATTAACTGAGTGAAAAGAGACATTCGAGTGCAGTTGTTGCTTTTATAGCGAATGTTCACATGAAATGTAAACTGTGTCTAACCACAGGTATGTTCTAATTGGTTTGTTGTTAAAACTATTGCAATTGGTTCAAAGCATACCAAACAACACTTAGATGACATTTTAATGCCCTGTAAGACACAGAACTTAGAAAAGTTACATTTTCTGTAATGTTGCTCAGTATTTTCAAACAGATGCTCAGCCACGGTAGTTTTTTTCTTAAAAAAAAGGCAACAAGTACAAAATGCTTAAGTCAGTTGAACCTTATTTATTCAAAATTCATTTTTTTTGAACATTTTGTGTATTACAGCTTTCAAAACACACAAAGGTTCTAATGCATCAAATTATCAGTTTTGCTTTTCCATGGTTTAGAAACTCATCCAGGTGCCAGTTTACAGACTAATAATTACTCTTAATTTATTCTTTATTTCAACAATATTCACCTTTAAAAGTTCACTTGAACACATTTTTGCAGAGTGACAAATTTGAGTAGTAAAATCAGTAACCATCATTCGTTGTATAATCGTTATATTAAAATAAATCCACTCCAGCTATCAAAACTCAACAATTTAAAATTATTATTTAGTTCAATATTTTAAAAATAAGTCATTGGAATCAAAATACACCCAAAATGTCAAACAAAGGAAGAAAATAACCATGCACAGTTACTGTTCAGCTGGGAGGGATTGGAATCCAATATAAAAAAAACCTTTGTATTTTGTTCTCATTTCCATATTAGGATTGTTTACATGCTGCAATTCACGGACCAGAAGCTTACAGTTCATTCAAAACATTTACCCTACAAGAAGCAGGCCACCAATTCTACGTCAAACATTTTTATAAAATGGAAATATTTACCCTCATTCTGTCTTTATTTTTATTGTTAACCCTTGGAGCACTGTAAAGGAGTGTCTGCTGTATGGGGCATACCAGTTGCAATCAGTGGCTTGGAAACACTGACAGATATCAGCCAGTTTCAGCTAATCAAAAGCCTTTTAGAGAATCTCATTCCCATCTCCAAATTGATGGTGGAAGATAAAAGGTTTGAACAACTTTCAGCTGAAACAGGATAAGGTAGTGAAAGTAAAATGTAAATGAAGAAATATAAAACGAAGAAGTGAGGGACAAGGCAAGCACAAATAAAGATTTTATAGAATTAAGAATGTGGTTGAACATTTACAGTAAAACTCAGTTAGAAGGTGCCCTTCAAAATACTGATGGTCTGTTTATAAGGTGGGCGTCCTGTGGACACGCCGTTGGTTTCAGCTCACAGCCAGCAGGGTTCCTGAGGGCTGAATAAAAATGGCTACCTTCCTGGTGGTCAGGTCATCGCTGGTATCATGCACAGTATGCAGAAAACAATGTCAACAATAAACCAATGTCCCAGAAAAAAAGCAATTGTTTAGCACAGCAAACCTGCCTTCTGCACACATGCGCAGCAGTTATGTTGACAGGCTGCAACTTTTGGTTGCGCCCAGTTATAAGGCAAGCTGGAATTTTATGGACCCCTCCACTACCATCTTATTAAGGGCTTCTACCATAGTCTGTTGTTTAGAGTCAGATATATTACTGTAAGTTTTTTAATGTCACTGGTCAAACTGAAAAAGTAAGTTTACAGATCTGCTTGGGCCAGGAGTTTGCCTAAATGTGGCAGCAATCAAAGTTATGCTAGTTTCTCTTCTCTTTCCCCACCTCACCCACTCACCGGGTGAGGCTCAGTGACAGAAGATGAGCCTATCAGATCTGCTGCTGTTCATTTTGTCTGGTAAATTGGGACAGGGAGGGAGAAGAAGACGGAGAGAAGGGGGATGGAATGTCTCGCTGCAACTCCCTAACTACAGCAGAGTTAAAATGGAAATTCTGGCTAAGATCCAGACAGAGCTTGGTTAACTTATTTTATTTAACCATTTGAGGATTTTATTTTTGCTTATTCTACGATTGAAGATCCTACTCTTCCCACTCTGCCCCCCTTAACCCCCACAACCCAAAGCTCTAATGGTTAAGGTGAAAAGCTTGCCAGGCAGTGGTCTCAATGATAGTGACAAGTTAAATCAGGGTCAAATTATCAGGAGTTTACAGTAATATCATCATCATGTTTAGCAATGTCATACATGACAAGGTACCAGAGGACAATTAGTTCTTGTGGAATCATACCCCAGCAAGAGGCCGCAACTCAGGGCTGGTGTGGGATTGGGAGGTGAAAGAGAGTTTCTGGCATTACATATGGTGTATGCTTCACATGTCCCAGGACAAGAGCAAAAATGATTACATCATCCATCATTAACGCAGTTCCTGCAGATGTTCATCTTTCCACACAACATTAAACACAGTCAATGATAAAGCCAAATGCAACACATCAAAGCAAAAATACCATTTCAAGAAACCAGAAGGTTGGGCAGATCACAAAAAAAGCCTGGTACCAAAGAAATGTTGAATACACAGTTCCAATAATTGACATCTTAAATTACTAAAAAAAGTAAGGTGCCTGCAACACTTTCCAGCGTCTCAGAAGACACATTATAATAATAATTCTTGCATTTAATATAGCACCTCATCACATGTTCGAGACATCTCAAAGCACTTTGCAGAATACACAGTAAAGTGAATTGACTGTATATTTGACTGTTGATCCGCCAATCAACTAACAACGGGATTCCTACTTACTGCTGGGTAAACAGAGGCATGTGGAGTGAGCAAACTTGAATAAGGTTTCGCCCTGCCCGGGAATCGAACCTAGGTCTGTCGCTTGTGAGGCGAGTGCTCTAACCAATATTCCACATTGGAAACATTGGTTTTAAACAGGCTTCCTGGCTCTTCTTTAGAATTTACATTGATGTGAAATCAGACCTTCTGATCCTTGAACTTAAGCATTTTTAATAAATAACACATTCTAACCACATTTTCTATCAACTTATGTACATATACACAGTGGTAATCTTGCAGCCTTTTAATAACAATATACTTGCCAATCTAAACGAGCTAGTTTAGTCACCTGGAGGTCAGCCTTTTAAGGCTGAAATTGTATGAACTAAGGAATAAACAATTGAGGAGATTTTCTTATATCTACTTAAACGTTTACATGTGAATTAAGATAAGCTTTTTTTAAAAAAAATTATTGAGCACTTTGAAAAAAGCTCCTTATGTGATAAGTTAAATCTGAACATGACAGAAAAAGTAAACATACAAAATTCTCTCCAAAAATGAAACAAAAGCACAAAATCATTTTATATTTTCCCCAAATAAATTCTGAGCCAGATTAACTTCACAAACTGTTCAGGCCAAAGGCTTGCCTATTTATGGTAAGAATCAACAATTCAATTTTCTGTCTGAATGATATTGAATCATCACTGCTTTACAGCAACCATAGCAGATAAAGTGGAGTACAAAGTGCTGGTATTTTATGCATCATTAGAGAGATTGGCAGGAGTTAGATTATGATGCAGTCTCAAACTGAAACTAACAGGAAACTACCATTTAAGATGCAAGATTACCACCCTCAATTATCAGAAAACTGATGTATTGAGGAATACCTTGTTTCCCTACTTGTACCTTGATTTAAACCACATTTATACTAAAAATCCGTTTGTGCTATCATTTATATAATATTCTTGCCTAAGATAGCTTTCCACCACTCCCCCCNACACTAGATTTAGAGCCCACATCATGTCAGATGGTTTTCGTTTCCTCTCCCCACTACTTCAGGATGTACTGGTCACTATGTCTTTCTGGCTCGCTTAACAAGCAACAATGTTGATTTGGCATTGCTGTCCTAGCACAGCCCAAAAAAATCAAGTCAATACATGTGACCTGGAAACTTAACTCAGACTCACCGAACCAATGTGCAACCTAGGAGTCCGGTTAGACCCCCAACTGTCCTTTCTGCCCCATAGCTGTTCCCTGACCAGGACCGCTTTCTTCCACCTCTGCCACATTGACCCCCTCCGACCGTACTTTATCCCAAGTGCAGCCAAAACCCTTGTGCATGTGTTTGTCACCTCCCGCCTGGATTACTCCAACCCACTCCTCGCCCGTCTCCCCAGCTCCACTATTCACAAGATCAGCTCATTTAGAACTCTGCATACTGACCTGAGCCAAACTCCGTACCCACCAGTTCTGGGCCAGGCTCCACTGGCTCCCCATCACCAGCCAGGCTCCACTGGCTCTCATGTTCAAATCCATTCACTCCCTGGCACCTCCCTCCCTCTCCAACCTCCTCACTCACCAATCTACCACCCGGCGCCCCGTTCGGCTGGCACCAGCTTCCTGCTTGTCCCTCGCAACCTCCGCTCCACCATCGGAGGTCGGGCTTACAGCCACTACTCCCAAAAACTCTGGAACACTCTCCCTCAATCCCCCCGCCTTGCCCCCCCCCTCCCCTCTTTCAAGTCACACCGGAAAACTGTCCTCTTCGACCGTGCTTACAACAACAACAAACAACAAGATTCCATTTATAGAGCGCCTTTCACATCGGGAGGACGTCCCAAGGCGCTGGAAGGCCGGCTCGGAGACAGGCTTCACCACTGTTAAGTTCTCTGAGAGGCTAAACTGCATGGAGGGCACTATATAAGTGCATGTTGTTATTGTTAACTCATCAAAAGCATTTCATCAAGTGTCCCTTAATAGACTTCTTCAACCAGTTTTTTTTGGGGGTGTGGGGGGGGGGGGGGGCGAGGAGAAGAGGAAGTGAGATGAGGAAAGCTATTCTGCACCTTTACATACACATATTAAAGTACACAATACTCAACATGAACAAAGAATTATTGCCCTCAGCATCCTTCAAGAACTGCAGTTTGTTAATTATAGCTTGCTTGCAGCATAAGGCTTGATCATTTATGATTGCCTCAGTGATGATGACAACAGCACTTATACCAAAATAGCAGTAAAAAGACAATTTCCAACCCCAAAATTATTTTTACAGCTAATCACAGCTCTTTCAAAACCAGCACTGATGAGCTACTCTCTAAATTGGCAACTCTATTTCTATTGAAGTTCAGCATCATTAATGTCATGTAAATTGGATAAATTGACTTAGCCCATCAAATGGAACATGCCCTCCAGCACAGCCAGTATTACCTAACAGGCATGAGAAAAGATCATTAATCTAGAAATTTTCAAAAACAAAACACAGGGCAGGGCACAAGTTATCAATGTGGTTGGTCTGTGGTACACAGCAACCTGCAGACCAGATCCCAGGTAAGAAAGTGTGAAATGTAAAAGGTTTACCAATAATTTACATTTGTATGTAATTAATGAATTAAGTATTAATCAATGCACCTAATACTTTCCAGAATTAGGTAAGCAGGATGTGTCCCTCCAGGATGCGCATTCTACTCCGACAATTTACCTCTGGAATTTACATGTGTAGGTGGGATGCGTGGAATTCGCATCACCGTGCATCAAGTTTGGTTTGGATACTCTTAAGCATGGTGATGGGTTTTCACATGTGTCAGACAACCGGTTGACCAAATAAAAGTGTATCTTTTATTCTCCAGTCCTTGCCTAGTACCTCATCCCAGCTTTACCTCTGACTGCTCTAAAATGAAATGAGTATCTTGGATTCTTACTTTAAGAAGGCTAGCAGGTTTAACTTAACTTTGATCAAAAACGCCAGGTAGTATTTTATCAAAGTCTCTCCTGACAACATACCATCTGTGCCTTGAAGTGCTACATCCTGTCAGCTGAGCACAGTCCTCATCAGCAGATGCCAATCTGAATAAAGTGAGCTATTAGGAGTCGCGAATGTCTGGCACGACATGAAGTATTTCTCAGCTCCTCCACCCCCCACACACATATCTATATATATCTCTCTCTCTATATATATATACACACACACACGATCAGTTTGTGCTGTTTATTAGCTTTATAAGTGTCATGCAAGTGACCAGGGAACAACCAAATTCAATGAACATTAAACCTCTTGCCTAATGAAAAAAATCTAAAATCACCCATTCACAACAGCTCCTGCATCAAGTGAAATCCATGTAGCTTTTCTCCCAGTTATCCTGCCTCATATTCCCTGTGCAGTTCACCACACATATTTTACTTAATTAATGGTCTACTCATCTCTTGGTTTGTGGGATGTCTGTTGCAAATTAGCTTCTACCCCTGCCTACATAATAATACTCACGTCATTTCTAATTAAATTAATTTTGTAAAGCGTTTTGAGATTTATTTAAAAAAATTAGAAAGGTGCTATATAAATGCAAGTGGTTTACAAATACACAGAATTCATCCTATCTTATTCTTCACCACAAAAAGGCACGCAACTAAATCGAGGCAATTTTATTAGACATCAACTGAATTGTTGGGGGATGAACAACTTAGTCTACTGTGAAATGGTTTTGTGTGTTGAACTAGCAGCATATCACTTCCAACTGCAAAGGCCATGTTGGTTCTGCCAAAAAGCATATGCACGTCAGTGGGCTAGATCTAAACACTAATGTTAGGGTAATGTGCAACTGTTGCCTAGGTCTGACTTACACAACTCCTCTGTTACATATTTGAAATTGCCCAACTGTGACCACTGTGGAATAATGTTCAACCCTGCAGCCCCGATCACATGCTGCTAACCACTATTCCGTTCTTAGTTTAGTAACTAGCTGACCTAATGTTTTATTCCCACACAGAACAAATAGCGATCTGGCTGCTCAGTAACTAAATCTCATGTACATGTCCAACATTGAACCTGCACTTCACTGAAGACTGCTGTGGAGGTGAGAAAAAGGTTGAACTCTTTGAACAAGCGCAACTCAGAATCCACCTCAGAAAAATCTCAAATAAAGTAAGATTCCAACTGTACCTACACACAATTGCATAGAACTCAACTTCTGATAGTGGAGATTAAATGCTTCAATAATAGGAGCTGGTATTATTGCCTGCATCTCTGAACCCCGTTTGCTTGGCTATTTCCTGACTTTACATTACACAGGGAAAGCATCAGTCAAGACCGCTGGTAACCACAAAAGCTTTCCCACAGTTAAACTTGGCATACAATCCCATTCTCTAAATGCAGGAACAAAGACACTGTACAGAATTTACAGAAAACTTATGTCCAATTATGTTCAGAGGCAAACAACGAAATGAGTGAAATGGTTTCTCACACTCATGCAGCCAATGTGAATGCAAATTGATGCCAATGCCTAGAAGAAATCGATGAGATACATATAGGATGTGAAAAAAGGAGCACATGTGCTCTTATGCATGGACAGAACTTGCCAAAGGGGAAGCTGAAAGATCTAGGGATGTTAGTTGACTCATTGCTCACCATGCCAAAAAGGCAGCAAAATACAAGACAAGCAAAATGCTGATCTCTATTGCCAAATCAGTAGAGTTCAGATTCCCAGAGGTCATACTCAAGCTGCAAGTCGCACCTACAGTACTGCATACAGTTCTGGTTGCCGCGGTAGAAGATGAAGTCCAGAGCTTAGAGGCAGTGTAGAGAAAAGTATCAAAGACCCACAGTGAAAGACAAATGAGGTATGCTCAACACTGTCCAGCGCCGAAAGGCGCTATACAAATGTAATCTTGTTGTTTAGGGCTCTCAGTCTTGAACAGCGATGACTCAGTGGAACCTTATTTAGGTACAATATTTAAAATGGGATTGAGAAAGTAAACTCAGAACAGATGCTCTGAGACAGCAGAAATAAGAAGGCAGAAGTTCACAGTTGCAAAGGGCAATTTCGGGACAGACACAAATAAGTATTTCTTTACCTAAAGGGCGATTGATTAAAAGAAGTAACCAGGAAGAGTGGCTGTGGCAAGGACACTGGACAACTTTTTTTTAAACACTGGGTTTGTTTTGATTGGAGGATGAAGAGTAGTGGACCTATTTTTTTGAAATTGAAAAAAACTAGGATAAGATCAGAACCCTTGAAGGGCCTTCTTCTTCCCAAACCAATATTGTTATATTGTGAGAACTGACATGGGCATTCCTTGCAGAGTGTGGAAGTGAACTATGGAATAAGAACGTGAAAACAAAAAACTTACCTTGTTGATTTGCTGGTGATTTACTCAAGAGCAGTTGGGTGGTAGAAAGAAAGAATTAGCAATTTAAAATCAGTGGGTATAATATTCATCAATGCAAATGCAAGGATTATTATTATAAAGTAGGATGAAGAGTTGTGGACTTTCTTTTGAAATCGAAAAAAAATAATTTATGGTGCATTTGTATATTCTTTGAGATCAAAGGGAACAAAAGCTACAGGATATACGCACACAAATAAAGGGATAATGTGGCTTGGCTCAACAAACAAGATTTACTTTGGCTCCCTTGGCAAGAAAGCAAATGAAAACATCTTTCTGCCCTTAGGTTTGAACAAACCTCTTTTAGACACATTATACAATTAAAAATTATTTATGTAAAATCTTAGCACTGTCCTTCTGGCCCAGATTTGTGGATCTACATAAGTCGGTCACCTAACATTTAAGCCTTCATCAAGTGTAAAATTGAGGACAATGTAGATTTGGTTGTGTGAAAATGAAATTAACCCCGAGTTCTATTCTACTTAAAAAAAATGTTCCATTACAAGTGATACTGCCAGAGCTTTTCCCTCTCTATACCACTTTCCTGGATCTTTCCCACCTGTCTCTTTCTAATTTTCTGCTTTTGAATTACTTCTTCCCCATCTCTAATTTTGACTGTATAAAATGCAAGTATTATAGGCTTATATTTATACTCTCGGCAAAATAAATGACTTGGAAGGTTACAACAGGTGCTTGGATCACGAGCTTTGTATATAAGAATTAGATTCACAATGTGGTGCACGGAAACCGATGCCGGTGCACCACTGCAAAAAGGTGTTGATTAATTTTGGGGGGCAGGGGGGGACATCACACCAATAAAAAAAGTCACATCATTCAGTATGATAACATTTAATACAACTTACTGGCAAACTTGTATAAATCGTATAAAATCTGATTTAATCAATAATTCAATGCAGCCGGTAAGTAAAGGGGTAATGGAGGATAGAGGAGCGTTATTACGAGATGATTTATTCATAAAATAAGACTAGTGCAAAGAAAGCTAAGCAGTTTTAAAAGGAAACTGAATCGGACTGGGTGCATGTACAACTTAAATAATTATGATTTATAATGATAATACTTATGCGAGTTTCACTGTACTGATTTTAAATGTCCTTAGCACAAACCCGAGAAAGGAAGGATGAAAATCCCTCACTCTCAACAGCCACAAACAACCTACACTACTGACTCCCATTACTTTAATAACATATCTCAACTTTAGACTCACTTAATAAATTTCAAAAAGTAGTGAATACACCAATTACAGCTATCAAACAAGTGCACTAATTGCTGAATTATTTAATTTAATTAACTTTTTGGTTTATCAAATCCGTTCAGCTACGCACAACCCATCTGTCCTTTTTCAATAGTACCACAGTATTATTTTACCAATAGGCCGTAGTTTTACAAATAATTTACTAGGGGTGATTGAATACAGCTATCGAGACAGATTGGACAGGTTGCAGCTTTTCTCTTTACAATTGAGAGGGGATCAGATAGTGGTGTTCAAGATTATGCAGGGATTCAATAATGTGGATGCTGTTTCCACTTGTTGGAGAGTTCAAAACCAGAGTACGTAACTATATTATAGCTAGCAGATTTCATACGGAGTTTAAGAGAAGCTTCTTCACACAAAGGATGGTGAGAATTTGAAACTCACTGATGGAATCTGGTTCAAGCAAAAAAAAAAAAATCAATGTACTTAAGGCTTGAAGCATGTAAAAGGGAGAAAGGTTAGATGGATATAGAAGCGGGGATGTGGATGGTGTATGTGCGTAGTATAAACACTGGCATGAAACAGTTGGCCATATAGCCTATTTCCGTATCACTCTATGTACTGCAGTATTATTTTACAAATAGATACTGTAGCACACAAGCTTTGGAATTCAAATCACAGACATGCCCACAGGGTCCATGTGTTTTTTATGATTCAGGGATAATTCGTCCTAGAAACTTGGATTAACCACTAGTCTATTGCTACAAAACCAAATATGGAAATACTGGTATGAGGAATAGCACTGAGACAAGGCTCTGAACTGATTGAATAAGCCCTGCACTACCAGTCACTCACCCCCTTCAAGGCATAATTAAAAAGACAGCATTGCCTATTCTGCTTTTCCCATAACTAAAACAGATTCAAACATGCCAGGAATCAAAATTTATTGAATTTTATTAAAATGGAAGAAAGCCAAAGCAGTAAAGTGGCCAAAAGTGATGAGATCATTATGCTGCAGTTTATTACGCACTTCTTTCCATTTTCATTCTCTTCTTTTCTCCGTGGTTTTGGATTCCAATAGTCACACAGCTATTTAAATACATCCCCTTAATAAACTGGTACTTGGGAGTCCACAATATCCCAACCAGGGTACAACAATAGTCAGCGCTATCACATTCACTGCATACATACGCAGAAATACAAAATGTTGGCCAGTCAAAATGTCCAACTTCCAGGTCATGAGGCCACGGTCACTTCTCAGGCATAGTGCACACACTATAAGAGACACAGGCGATGACCTGGAAATCAGTTATTTTGGCTTTCCCGTGCTAGAAACTCTTTGATAGAGCAATTTGGATTTTTGGGGTAAGTAAATGTCACCCGAGTAGTGTTATAAGCAATCCCACATTAAAATGCTTTTATTAACAGGTTTTTTTTATTGTAATTTATTCTTCGTACAAGTTACATTTAAATAATTGTAATTGGTTCTTTACTTCATGGCTGTTTGTGGCACAGTGCTGTGTGGAAATTGGTTACTGCATTCACCCACAAAACACACAGTCACTGCACTTTACAGGATATCCTGTGAAGCGCTTCATCCTCCCAAAGTGAAGGCACTAAATCAAATGCAAGGATTATAATGATTATGTTATTGTGTAATAACAATGCAATTGTATAAAGACTTCCTGTATAACCTGCAGATAATTAAACCTCTTACAACCTGAATTAATTTTAATAGCTTTTTAAGGATATAAATAGAAAGATGCCGGAATGTTGTACACAGTTAACAGCAGCACTTAGTAAGGTTATCTACCCACAGTTAATAGGAGGATATCAGCAGTTTTTATATTACCATTGTCAATTAATGAAAATGTAATTAGTGCCCAGATAGTATGAAAATTATCTTCATATACACACGCACTGAAAATCATTGGGGGGAGGGGAGTGATATTATTTAACAAGTTCATCGATCAACAACAACTTGGATTTATATAGCGCCCTCCACGTCGGATGGTGTCTCAGGATCCCGGGGCCGAGCCAGGGGAGAGGGGTGGGAAGGTGACCAAAGGTGCGGTCGAAAAGAAAGGTCTTCAGAAGAGACCTGAAAATGGGAAGGGAGGGAGTGAGACGAAGGGAGTGAGGAAGGCAGTTCCAGAGCCTCGGTGCATAGTGGCTAAAGGCACGGCCGCCAAGAGTGGAGTGGAGGATTCGGGGGACAAGGAGGAGGCCAGACCCGGAGGAACGAAGGCCACGGGTAGTGCTGAGGAGAGAGGAGGTCAGAGAGGTAGGGGGGTGCAGAGGAGTGCAGGGACTTGAATACGAGGGTGAGGATCTTGAAATCGAAAGTGGAGATCAATCAAGATTCCAGTTCATAAGCTCAAAGTGTCAATCCAAACCTAAACTCAGATTCTAAATCCAAAAAAAAGCATTGTAAAGCTTCCTCCATTCCCACCCTTTCATTTTATCTCATGAAGCTGTACTCGGCAATGAATTTAATGATGCAGTGAACAATTTTCAGCAGGATTTTCAAATTGTGATACTGACTTTAAGCTTTCAAGACAATAAATTCACTCCTTCACCTATGTGAGAAATCATGTTACTAATAAATAAATGAAATGAACACATTCAATCAGCCACAAATAAGATGAAAATACAATCACATCAGGAAACATTCACAACCATGGAAAAAATTACTTCAGCACTGAAGGGCAGGTCACATTAACAAAACAAGTCTTTGCAGATGAAAGATTACATTTCTACTGGACTTTAAAATGTTCCAATCCATTTTTAGTAGTATTATTTTGCTGAATTTGTTGTTGTTTGTTGTATCCATCTTTAATCCCACTTTATGACCTATCTCTTCAACTGTGCCCATGAATAACTCCCCTTTTCTCCCTTGCTAAGCATCCAACCTTGACAATGACACTCCAAAACACTGCCCTGGGAGAAATATAAAATATTGGTAACATTGGGCTTTTTCCGCTGGAGATTGAGAAAGAATACGATGGACGATTATAAGATGTTGAAAGAACATGACATGGGTAAAATCTATTCCTTTTAGGCAACAAGAGAGCATCTTCTCAGAATCATTTGTGGAAGAATTAGAGAGGGTTTAGTCGGATTTACTCATTCAGAGCATTAAGATTAGGAATACATTACCACAAGTGACTCGAGGTTGAATCAATAATCATTCAAATGAAAATGCAGAAGAGCCCAGTTATAACATGGAGGTTGGGGGATGGAAGAAAGAAAACAAAAATCCTAACCAGCTTTATGATAGGCTGCAGTAATCCTAGCATTTGATGTAGTTCCTTTCATAATAGGAGGTCATCTCAAAGCACTTCACAGAATTAGAGGAGTATTAACTATGGAAAGCAATGCCCCACAAACAGCTATGAAATGAATGACCAATTTTAGAGAAACTCCCTTAGATTTTTGAATAGTGCCAGGGGATTTTTAATATCTTCCTGAACAGGCAGTTGAGATCTCGGTTTGAAGTCTCATCTGAAGGACAGCACCTTCAACAACGCAGTATGCTCCATTGGAGTGTTAGCCCCGACAATGTGGGTTCAAAGTCCCAATAATGGAGCTTGAACCCACAATCTTCTGACTGAGAGGCGTGCGTGCTACCAGTTGAGCCATGCTGACACACAAGTCAACTGAAGAGTTAGAAATGCTAATTATTGGTGGTTGTCATGGTAGTGGAATTTACTTTCAGTTTATCCAACAGATGGCAAAAACCAAATTAACAATGATATTTGTAGCTGTGATAATCAGATAAGGATTACATTTCAGTCTACAACACTTAGGGCACTCATTTTTTTTACCATAAAGCAATACAATGCACTCAGACATTATATTATTATGACCTTTATTAATACAAAATACCCATTAGTGCAATAGTTTTCTAGTTGCAGAAACATTATATCAACCTTTCAATGTAAAAGTAAATACTCAAGTATTACCTTAAATATTTTGAAGATACGGTCAGAAAAGCTGAAGAATAGAACCTATAATTCTTACATTATAGCCATTTACATTAGGAGAACCTTTCAAAGCACATCACAGAATATATTATAAAGTGGAGCAACTGTGTATTTTGTGGGTTATAGAAAGGGAATGGAATAGGTTTTCAAATAATCATAGATTTTCTGGGTATGTTTAATTAAACCTAATAGCAAATTAAACATTATTTCTTTGAAAAATGCACATTAAAAAAAATGAAGTTGCTAATTTCACAATAAAATATATTACTCAAGTCTGAAAATCTATAAATAATAATCCTTGCATTTGATATAGCACCTATAAAATGAAAATAATTGCTTGTATGTAAGAGTTAAAAATTGGATTGAGAAAGTAAACACAAAACAATACTTCAGATGTACCTGGACAGCAAAGAGGAACCCAGGTTCAGGATTGCAAAGGGTAAATTCAGTCCAGACACCAAGAAGCATTTCTTCTCCCAGAGGTTAATTAACAACTGGAATAGATTGCCTTTAGAAAGGGCTGTTGATGCCAAAATCCTACACTGATGCATAGTAATCTATCTACACCATTAAAAACAATTACTGTACAAGCGGCAAGGAGAGTGAAAGTAAAATTCAACAATGTTATCGCAGCAACCTCTGTTCAGGTCCAGCTTACATTATGTATTTTTTTAAAAATCGCAAACCCTGAGAGATTTTACTGGGAAGCTTCAAATTTCAGGGTACCTTGGGAGTTAAATGCTCTGAGAAGGAATTATTCCCATAGCTCTTATTTTAGAAAGCTGAATTTATCTGCTGCTTAGATTAAGCATAAAAAGGTTCTCTCTACAAAGCTAATATTCCTTGCCTCTCCAATGACTAACTAACTAAGTATCAAAGAGCAGAAGGTAATTTACTGAACACATTCATACTTTAAAGATTGGCCCCTTAATTGATGGTACTGCCAGATGGCTGATTTTCAGTTCAGTATAGGTTCATGAAGCACACCAATGGTTAACAATCAATAAGCTAATAAGCAATTGGTATCCAAATCTGCATATTACTACATTCGATGAAATGGTGAATAGCTCCACATGAACAATTAAACTTTCTGCAGAATAGCAACGAGAAGGAGATGGTCAACTGTTCCACGGTTAGTATATTTGGTGTAGTTGCTGTGGAATACCAAATGTCTGGTCACAATAATAGATTTTTTGCCCCGACCATGTGCCGAATATGCCGACAAAATAGTCACTATATCTCACAATAAAAATCCTGTGAAGCACTTTGAGACATTATCCTACTGGAAGGCCAAGTATAGACATTAAAATTGTTAGTGGCAGCACAACAACGATATGATGAGCAGCTTTATCAAATGCAAGGATTATTATTATTATAATAATAATAATAACAACTGATGTCAACTTTCATGATGGCTGTCAAGCCCACTGGAGCCACCCAATGCATGTGGCAGATTTGGTGTTCCTACTGTATGTTGAATTATTTTCAAATTAACAGGCTGAGAAATAAATTAGCTGTAATTCTTTAGGATTAACATTCAGTCATTTTCACAAATGCTGCAAAAACAAAATGAGCAACATATTATACCATTCATCATCATAAAGCATCCTATGAATACACCCTTGTGTGTTTGCACCTATGCAGCCTTCTCCAGTTACAGGAAAAATAAGAAAGCAGCCTATGAATTTCTGCTCTATGATATTTAGAGTTCGGCTGAGGAAACATCTCCAGTTACAGGAACAGAAAGGAGAAAGCGGCAATTAAGATTTTGCCACCATCTGCCCCCACTGTCTCCTGCCCACCTGTTCCTCCATGTACTGCAGTTTAAAGAGTTATATGTCAAAATAATTCAAGTCTTATATAGTTGCTACAGCAGCCAAACGGTAAAGCTTGATTTTTAAAAACACAAAATAGGTGATTCCACGCTTATATTTTAAGAGCCTCCGGCCTGTGCAAATACTGAAGAAAGCAAGCAGATCCAACAACAACAAATTACATTTGTTATAGTATCTTTCAGGTCGAGAGGACTCCCAATGCACTGGACAGTGTTAATGGCCAGTATATGACAGCTAAAGTTGGAAAGAATGATAGGTTACTACAAAGTGAGAATGCATAGAAGAGAAAGTATATGCAGAGGAATAACTAAAGCAGTAACCAATAAAACAGAAAAAAAGACTACAATAGAAAGGGAGGTTATAGAGCAAGCTACTTGCATCCTGTCTAGGAATGTTAGGCAACCCTCCCCATTTATGGGAAAATTAAGTTATGGACAGTCTTGGGCTTTATAATAAATCAATAATGGTTGTTGGGCGCGAAAGAAAGGCATTTTATGCAAGCAAAAGCAAATCAATTAGAGGCAACTTTAGCAAAGTGAATAGGAATGGGAGTTCCAACTTGTAATCAAGGGGCTGTAAAGCAAAGAATAAATCAACAGATGTAGGTCCTAAAAGTCAAGTCATCTAAAACAAGAAATGAGCAAAGCATCATGTTAATAACATCTATATATAGAACCCAACTAACTAATCAATGCAAGATCTTTTAACAGCGAGTTTAAAAAATTCACTGGTACAGGAAAAGCCAAATTAGTCAGTGAGGATTCATATAAGCAGCTTTACACTGATCACCACTATGGTAACAATAATCATCTTTGTATTCGGTAGATCGTGTAGTCAAGAAGCGCTTCACAGTATGACTAGGTATTGTGTAGGCAAACGTGGCAGCCAATATGGCACAGGAATGTCCTACAATCAGACATGGAGCGAATGACTAATTCTATCTGGGATTTGTTGGCTATGACACCAGGAAAAATTCCCTTCCCTTTTCGAATTGTGCTATGAGATCTTTAACAACCATCTGGACAGGCAGACAGAACTCGGTTTAACATCTCATCCAAACAAATATAGAGTCAATTCACTTTACAGTGTGTTTTGTGAAGCGCTTTGGGACGTCCTCCCAATGTGAAAAGCGCTATATCAAATGCAAGGATTATTATTATTAAACAATAGCAACTCCACCCCCAGAATCACATTAGTTATTGGGTTATCACAATTCCAACAATTGGACCCATTTTTAAAAAGACATATGGAGCTGTATTTTAAATGATGGCAGTTGAATAGTCAGATCCAGTTCCCAATCAGTAAAAGACTCTGGATATTAGCATACAATGAACAATTGCACGTGATATAAAACAAAACTTGATCGAACCTGCTAGTGCAGTCAATCAATGGAAATCGTGGGAGACTATTGATAAGAGTGCCAGTGTGGAGCAAGGTGAAGAGCACCATTTGTAAAAAATGTTTACATTCCAGGTTTGTGCTAATTGAGCCATGAAAAGGGGAACAAAAGGGATACTTTTTTTTAAATATAAAAAAGTGGCCCATAAAAGATTTGTTCTATTATTTGTGACAATGACAGAAATTGATACCACTTGTGCGTAAGTAATGCAATTAATAAAAGAGAATTAAAAACCTAGTTGAATGTTACTTCATAACACAATGAAACCTCAGAATAATGACAAGGATGTTCACACATAACACATGCCTTGATAAAAGTTATTTTACTTTTTCTCCAAAAATCCTATTGTTATTCAAAGTTATTTTTGCCATACAGACGTTAATACTAGCCAAAGAGAGCATTGTTATATCTCATCTTCTAACCAACACTACGACTCATGCTCCAACTTGAGCAACAATTGTATGTTTACAAAACTTCTGGAGCACTGGACCCAAAGGAAACCACATAAATAACCACCAGGAAGTGACCAGATAGCCACAACAGACAGGGTCAAGGCTTTGATACTTGTTATTGCCAACCTTTCAGCTACCAGTCAGTATTTTCCCATGTGGAGATCGGGTAGCAAGGCATTAAAGAGACAATTTAATGGGATCTAAAATGTTCAAGTCTACCATACTAAGCGACCTCTTGCTGCTCATAATGGAGAGGACAGCTGGGCAATAGGTTCTCAGATTACCTTCTAGATTACATCAAATTACAGTGTTAAATAACAGACCTGCACAATCATTCGTCACATTTTAAAGTTGCACATTATGATTATTAGAATCTGGTTTAAAGTTTCAATCTGATCAACTTCATCATTATTTAGAAATGAATCACCCTAAAATCAAACTAAAGCCTGGATAAGAGCTGAATCTAATAGTTGTGTGAAAAAAGGTCAGGTCCAATTAATTAATGTTCAGTCCTCGAAGGATCATTGTCAAACTACTAAAACATTCTTTGAACTGATGAAGGTATTACCAAATTCTTATGTCCTTCAACTTCTGTTTGCTCTCAATTAAAAATGCATCAAAAACAGTTGCTCACACAATCATCTTGACCAAGTTGTTACAGGAAAGGCACCATCAAACAGCTGTCAGGCACTCCCCCTCTACCACCCCCCCACCCCTCAATATGGGGAAGGTAAAAAAAAATGGTGACTGAATAACCGGAGTCCACGCTACCTCATGCTCACTGAAAACAAACAAAATGACACTGGCCGATTGCCAAGGAATGTATAATACAGAGGAGGAAGGCAAAATAACTTTCTTTCAAAGGGGGAAAGGGCTTCTTGGAAAGAGTGAAATAAAGCAAGATGTTTTTTATTTAAAAAAAGGGAGAAAATATACATATTTAAAGCTTCAAATTGTTTAGCTATATTGCACCACAGAAACAGTAATCAGTTGACTCATATGTTCTAGCAATTGTTTACATGCAACAACCATATTATGTACGTAAGAGCACAGTAATCAATTTGAGTTAATACCAGTAAAAGTTTTGAAGAAAAGAGCATTTTGAGCTTTGAAGCACAAAAGAAGGGCATTGGATAGCTCCATTGAATTGGTTTTACTGCACTGTGGACTCATAGACCAATTTAGGCAACAAATTGGAGTTTTGCAAGCAACAGACTAAAATTTATTCTTATGACAGTTCATTCGTATAACAGGGTTTTACTGCGCGTTAGCAAAGAAATGCTTTACATATTTGTGTGAATAACTCATACAGCAGAAGGCATTATGCAATTATGAGGTGCACATGACTGGCTTTAGTACTGCAATAATTTTATTCATGATAAAGAAAGTCTACATTACACAATTTCCCCAGAGACTGTTTTCACGATTGTGCTCCGCCTTTACATGTCCAGCTGAAAGTCTCATGCACACATGAAGCTGACTTAACACACACAATCAGTGTTACAAGGCAAAGCCACATTGCCTAACGTTACAGGATGCCATATTAACCACAGTGAAGGACCACTTTAACAAAAGTCTTCTCTTTTTTGGTTAAAGGTTTCCCCTCCCCCTTTTAAACCAGAGTCTCTTCTGTTTCTATATGTGTTTGTTAACATTATTCTACAAATCAACCAGCATTCCATTAGTTCGCTTTAACCCATATAGATCAGGCAGCTATTCTCCTGGGATGGTGTTGGGGGTGGTAAGGATTATGGTTAGGGTTAGCCTTGACACTTGCCAACCAGCATCTGAAACTTTCCAGAATTAGATAAGCAGGAGAGTGCGCATTTCATTCCAACAATCTACCTCTGGAATTTCTACGTGTAGGTAGGATGATAATAATAATAAATAATAATATGTATGGAACTCTGTTTGGTTTGGATATGCAGGGCGATGGGTTTCCTCTTGTGTCAGACACCAGGCTGACAACAACAAAATTACATTTGTAAAGCGCCTTTCACGTCGGGAGGATGTCCCAAGGCGCTGAAAAAAAAGAAAATATGGAGCTGAGCTTCAATCTTGGCGGTGAAGTTTCAGAAAGCAAAGTAGAGCATCTGGCACATGTTGTTACGACTAATTTTTAAAAGCAGTTGATTTGCCACAAAATACACAATCGGCATGGCCTTCACATTTTTCCACCACAACATCAGCCAAAGAATGAGAAACATTTGTTGACCCACAAGATTTTTAAAAAAAAACTTATTTTTAACTTGAACAAATGTCTTCATTCACTAAGAATGTTGCAAATATATTGAACTAAGAAATAAACATATTTATTAGTACACGCCAGGCTCTTCCTTACAGAGATTAAGAATTTCACAGATTAGAAATTAATGGCAGTGCTTTCACAAATATGCAGTACCGACAATAATTCAGACTTGAATGTGATATTCAACCTGTTACTGAAGTAGAAGTCTGCCTATCACATCCATGCATTAGTAATAGATATTAACGCATTGATGTGATAGACATGACTTCTTGGATGTGAGATAGACTTCTACTTCTATCCCCCTCGCCAAACCAGCAGTGACCTCTTCCTTATAGAATGCTACACATTTCCCCCAAGCTCCTGAAGACGCTGACATGTGCTGGAGTAAAACAGGCTGCAGACATCTGCCCTCTTGTCACTCTCTCACGTGACTAGGACACCAAGCTTTAATGGGTTAGTCAACATGGAACCACCACGGCAAAACACCACCATATCCTCTCCAGACATCAATACATGCCTCACTTTAGTGAGGGTCAATAGACAGCTATCACAAGGGGAAAATGTGGCTAATATTGATTTCCCTCCCTTGCTCACCGAAGAAATGAGCAAATGTAATGTTTGCCCAAATCAGATATTAACTAACCAGCAGTAGCCTGGAACAGAGCAGCCTTTGTGTTTTATGTAAACACATACAGTAAACTCCTGATAGCTCAGCACTCCAAGGGAAAAGAGCTCAGTGTCAGGTTATCCAGAGCAGTGGATTAGGTATTTGTATAAACACAAAAATAAATGTGGCTTGATAATTTAAGTGATAGTAATAAGTTAAGCCACAGTCAAATTATCAGAAGTTTACTATATTTAAGTGCTTGAAAGCTTCAAAAAGAAAATATACATAAAATGTTTCCATTCAAAATATTTAATGTAGTACAGACACAATTTTTTTTTTGGAGGGGTAGGTTGAAAAGAATAAAAAAAAACAGATATACATTTAAACTCAACTCGTTTTTTAAAAATGTGACAGAACAAGTTTGGTGCTTAAGATCAGGCAAAGATAAATGTTAACCATACAAATGTCTTTACTTAAATTCCATGCTGCTAATTTTATGGCAGGCATTTGGCTCTCTCCAATCCCAGTTACTATTGTTAGCAATAATGGGCAGATTTTCCTGCACTAATTTCCGATTTTTCCTCTGTATGTTCCCAGAGCAGATGAAAAGAGCATAAAAACAATGTGCTCAACTATGTCGTTTAATAAATGACAATCAGAGGAAAAGCATTTGTTGACCTAATAGTACAAAAACATATTCCCAATAATTCTAAAACTCAGACTTAGTATTAAGAGAAAAATATAGCTAAGGCAGTGTTTTCCAGTAGAAATCGCTGACAAGCATACCATTTCAGCCACATGTACTAATTTTAGTAGAAAACACCTTACATACACTTACACAATACAAGTAAGTACACTGTACTTCACAATGTTCTTTTTTCCCCCATTTAAGATTATGTGACAATTCAGTGGATTTATTTTCAGCTTTACTGTACAATAGGTTTGCAATTAAAACATAAAACTGAATACCAATAATTTCAGATTTAGCCAATAAGGAAAAAAATGTCCTGGATTGCATTTTAATTTATGAATGTCACCTTATCTGACAAACAGTAGAAGTAGTAGCAGTAAGGTACTGAGTAAAACCAATTGGGAATAATTATACAAAACTAACAAAAAAAACTTACCGATTCATCCAATGCATAACGAAGACAACCATGCTCATACAACACAAAGAATCTGCGCTGCCATTTCTGAGGGGAGGAGGAAAAAGAACACATTTTGCATGAATTTAACAAATTTACAACTTTAATTACAAAACAACAACTCTAGGAAACATTTCTGTAGCACATCTTCAAATATACACAATAATGAGACTTCCCAGACATCTTATGTTGTGCAATAAAGCACTTCCTCACAGAACGGTGTGTAAAAAAAAATTAGAGAAGACACTGGGTTGCTCTCAGAAGGTTCCAGTTCATAATTTTCATCTGGTTCTCTATTATTTTTTAACTTCAACATTAGAGTTGGAAAATGCCCGTATGAATTTAATTAACTGTCAGAAAAAATTCCTGGCAACTCAAACTTCAGTTTTTGATAGGGTGTACATAAGCAATTTCTTTGTCACATTTTACGAAGTCATACACAAAAAAAGTTGCTTACATCCCTCAATTTATCCAGGTCATACACATTAAATGTGTAATGTCTGCAAATTTTCTATTACATGCAAGAATAAGAAAGATGATCCAGTGTACTTAAAGGTTATTTCTGACTCAGGTCAATAGCCATTTGATTCTTTATCTTTAAGAATGTCCCACATGTGCTGCAATATTTTAGAAAGCCCAGTACATTAAGACGTACAACCAAAATTAACTCATTCCAGCTTTAATCTAGTATAAATAAAATGTCTGGATAAACATTTATATTTTTAGATAAGATTAAAAGGTTCAAAGGATTTTTGTAAAACATACGTCATTCTTGAATAGGTCATAGGAGACGAGAGCAAAGCAAATTAATTCATTCATCACTACTGTAGGGGATGTGATTTTAACTTTGTGCGGTATTCACAAGCACCTAATTTCAGGAGATCAGTCAGCACAAGGTTTGCCATGAAGATGTTCCATTACACAGCAGATTCAAAGGCTGGGCCACTTGTTTAGGAATAGAGGTTTGAAGTTCAAGTACCAAAAAAAGGTTCAAGACTGATGAAGCTGCCAGTTTTGACTGCATACCCATTGCTGCCTCAAATTTGTCAAGTAACTGTTAAATACTGCAGTATTTCAGCTAATAAACCAGTTGTTCAGAAAGAGATCTTTATTCGGTAGGGCAAGCTCTTTTTAAGTGTTTCCAGTCCTAAAAATGAAGGAAGACTGTAGGAAGAGTGCATTCAAAGTATGACCTGTTAAAATATAAATGCTTAAAAATTGGAAGAAGAAATTCTCTGCTAACTACCAAATAACAATAATCCTTGCATTTAATATAGAACCTTGTCACATCATTAAGACGTCTCAAAGTGCTTCACAGAATATACTATAGAGTGAATTGACTATATATTTTGTGAAGTCAATACATCAAGCTATACAACACAGTTAAAATATCAGTATTTCTTGAGCAAGTAGGGAATCCATCACTTTTATTTTAATACATTACATTCAAATGTTTCTACAAGTTTCCAGAATAGATTTTACCAGTGACCCAATTCCAGGATTCTGCTAGAATGAATAGTGAACAGAATACAAATTGTTTTGCAATAATCGTTCCAAATAGTTTAAGCATTTAGTACGCTGAACAAACATTAACAACTCCACTCAAAAACAGCCAACTGCACTGCAACTATGTTCCAATTCTCCCAACCTCTGGTCAAACATATAATTTTAAGATGAAAAATATTTTCTCTCATATAATGAATCTGTAATTGCAGTGGGGGTGGGGGCAAGAAAAGGAGAAACTGCTTCATGGCAATACACTACTGATATAGAAGACTTAACCCACAATGGATACCACAATATTTTAACAACAGATCTCTGTACTTGTGTGTGTGTTGCACGAGACAAAAGAATTAAGTCAATACCAAAAATCAGTCCTTGGAAACTTACTCTTGATCTCTGCATTGGATTTTCAAAATCTGTGCCTTCAGGTGCCAAACATAGCCAGCCTCCATAGATGGGTTTAGCCTGCAATTAACAAAAAACAAATAATTAGAATTCTAACCAACCAAAAAAAAATTCAATCTTAAAAAAAAGTTATAATACACTTTTTCAGCCAGTTACAAACTTCCAAAGAGATTGACCATTAAAGTAAACACTTCTGAAGTCAAAAGCCTGTGAAGGCACAAAACAGGATGTTCTCTGGCCAGGTTTAAGTTCCACTGTAATGTCCAACATAGGCCACTGCAACTTGACACATGATGTTCAGCGATGTTAAACAAGATATCCAAAATACGCAAGGCTGCTGGCAGCCACCGAGACCTGAACTGCAGTGGCAGGTCATCGCTTTTTCGGGGGGGGGAGGGGGGGGGGATGTCTCTCCTCTTCTGAAAGCGGTGACTCATGCTGGCAGTTCAACCAATATCCCAATATCCAGTTCAAGTAGCCATTCTTCAAATGATGGCCAAGCTCAATCTTGACCTCACACAACAACCATACACAGGAACTTTCAAGAGACACTGAATAGCAATCACAAGATGGAATCTTAGTTGACCTTCTCCTCGCTCGCCCAGGAGCTCCAAGATTAACTATAGCCCTACCAAGATCAGCCAACATTACCGAAGTTCAACAATTAAACCAGCAATCTTGTTTTTGTGGCCCAGAGCTACCAGGCTAAGGGAGAGCTGACTTATTCAAAAATACATTATTGTAATTTGATGACCTGCCAAGATTAACACAATCAAAACTCAACTGCTCTTTCAGATCCTATGGGGATTCTTCGCCAAGACACCGGGTAAAACTTATTTCTCTTCTCAATAGGGCCATGTGATCGTTAACATCCACCTAAATGGGTGGGGGGGGGCAAGACATCTTATTTTTTAATGTTTCATCTAAAAGACAGCACCTCCAACAATGCAGGGCACCCCAGCATTGCACAGGAGTGTCAACCTAGACTGCGCGCTCAAATTCCTGACATGCGGTTTGAACCCACAACTTTTGACTTAGAGGCAAGAGTGTTACCAACTGAACTAGACTGACTGACAACTGGTTGTGTCACCTTTAACTTAATGGATACATAGGAAATAAATCTGTCATCACTGCTCTAGTAGATTGAGTTCTATGTTTATCTTTAAAACTGGAATGAAAGAACATCAGATCTTTAAACTTAATTCCTTCTCCAAAGTTACAATCTGTGATGAACACTCTATTGAAATTTATAATCTTGTGATTGAGAATAGTCCAAACATAAGTACATACCGCTAGCATTTAACATTAATTGCACTTTACCTAAAGAGCACATCATAAGCATACCATCATAATTATGAAAAATTATTTGACGAGCAAATCAAATTTTGTGGATTTGTCTTTTTTGGGGGAAGGAGGGGGAAGGAAAGAGGAGAAAGAAACAACCAGCGGGCCCAACTCAGACAATTTTTTCCAATTACTTTAGGATGTGGATTATAGGTTGTACTATTTAGTAGACTGTGTAAAAAACGAATCCAAATCCACTAAATTTTATTTTGCACAATATGAATTTCTAGTACCTCAGATGTCCAGGGTATAGGCCCACTTGGCTGGAACAAATAAAATGTTGAAAAATCATTTTTTTAAAAACTGCCAAACCATTTATGGAATCTTGTACATTACCATCAGTTAAGAAGCTAATGGAAGCAAGAGAGTTCAGGAATACATCAACAACCATATTAGTATCTATAATAGCTAAACTGAGAAAATATGCACTATTATATTTTATCTAATTGTATTTGCACTTCAAACTAAAAGGCTGTTTTAAGTAAACAGGAAGTCAGATAAGAAATTATATATTAAAGGGTTACTTTATAATCTTTCTTCTCCCTCATTACTTAACACAACCATCGTTTAGAAAAACACCACATGATTTTGAAGCAAGGCTGGATCTGGATCTTTCTCAGGTCCTTTTTTTTTGCAAGATTACGACAGATATTCACTGCTTCACAGACCTCTTAATAAAACAGGCCGCAAAATCAGCTCCAAGGAACTCAATTACAAGGAGCTTGGAGTGGACGTACACCACTTATATATACTAGTGTGTGTATATATATACCAAGAGGGTTTAAGTATTTTGAAAAGCTTGAGAATATAAAAGCCAAAAGTCAGCAAACAAACAGTTAGCACACTCACTGGAATAAAGCACTTTTGGGAGAGGAGGCACGATTCATTAAAGCTAAAACGATACCATCAATATACAGCAAGTATAAGAATAGTCATTACAAAAACAACTGTTTTCTGCTTTAAATCTTATTTGTACATTTTGAAGCATTCGTAGACAAATGAGGGCTTTAATAAACTCCCTTCTCGGATTGAGTAAGAGATGCTGCAACTGTATAGGGCTTTGGTGAGACCGCACCTAGAGTAGTGTGTGCAGTTTTGGTCTCCTTATTTAAAAAAGGACATACTTGCCCTAGAGGGGGTGCAGCGTAGATTCACTCAGTTAGTTCCCGGGATGAGGGGACTGACCTATGAGGATAGGCTGAATAAACTGGGGCTCTATTCTCTAGAGTACAGAAGAATTAGGGGGGATCTTATAGAAACTTATAAGATTCTTAAAGGACTGATAAAGTAGACACTGAGGGTCTGTTTCCCCGGTAGGAGAATCTATAATCAGGGGTCACAGTCTTAAAATTAAGGGTCAGCCTTTTAGAACAGAGTTGAGGAAACATTTCTTCACTCAGAGGGTAGTGAACTTCTGGAATTCACTACCCCACAAGGCTGTAGATGCTCAGTCCTTGAACATTTTCAAGGCTGATAGATTCTTGAAAAATAGAGGGGTTAGGGGATATGGGGATAGGGCAGGTAATCCGAGTTAGGTGAGAAGATCAGCCATGATCTTATTGAATGGCGGAGCACAGGCACGAAGGGCCGAATGGCCTACTCCTGCTCCTAATTCTTATGTTCTTATGTTCTTATAGTTGAGCTCACTGTAGCTTATCTTTAGGAGTGAACACCCATCAATGCAAAAATTATTTCAATGCATTCGTTAAACTTTTGAAACAAAAAAAATAAGTGGTTAGTGTTCATATGGAACAATTTCTCCAGTCATAGAAATTTTATAGAATTTATAAATATCTAGAAGTGTTGCAGCAATCAATTACCACCAAATTCCAACTTCGTTACATCTTAAAACACAATGTTTGGCAAAAAATTGCAATATCTGACTCAGAGGGCTTCTGACTAAGATGTGAGCTAGAAATGGGGATTAAGGAAAAACAAGCGAGTTAGAAAACAGCGAGCTTGCCTCCTTTTTTATTGAAAGTTCATTTGGGCTATGACACCATTAGCTTCTTATTACTTTGTCGAGACATCTCAAGGCACTTCACAGGATATACTGTAAAGTGTATTGAATGTATTTCGACACCATTGAGAACAGTTTCTCCCAGTGTCCTGACCAAAAGTCCCCAGATTAAATAGTTACACCTTATGGCTGTTTCTGGGACCTTGCTGCAGCTTTCGCTTACAAAATGAGTCACTAAGTAATTTTCCGTGAAGCACTTTGTGACGTTTGATGTCATAAAATGCAAGTTTTCCTTCCATCACTCCTATAACTGGAATACTTATAAAACTAGAACTGAAAACACAAAGCACTTAAAAGGTCAGATACAATGACTTTAAGAAAACAGTCTTATTGTAGTTATAATGGAATGAAACCCATGCACTCTTAAACCACCAAGTAAACCAGCAGCATTAAGACCACACAGAATAAGGAAAGCTGGAACACTGTGGGATGAACTAAAAAACTAATATTAGTCATACCAGAATACAGTATTGAGGAATGGACCTTAAACCTAATCAGAAATTCCTTTGACTTTAACCCTCATAGTGTCTGAGCTTCCATGTAAACTGATAAAACTCTTTTCCCTTTAGTAACAAACATCAAGGGAAAATAATGATTAAAAATGATAAATGGGAAACAGATTTTAAAAAATGGTTTCTGCATAATCTTTGAATTGTACTTTAGTTAATCACCACAACTGCAGCATGTTAACTGTATAAATGTTGCCACTACATATATCATGATAGCTCTAAATATACAAGAATCACAGCCAAACCATTAATTTCTTTCTCCTTCAGTTGATCATATCAAGGTTGGATTATTGTCTTATGGCACTCAATGTCAAGCCTTACAAATGAAGATTTGAGCATTGACTAGAAATAAAGTCAGCAAGAGGCACTGCCTGAATAGGGTGACCTTCACATATGCAGTCAGTCTCGCTTTGTTTTCAATAGAAAATAAAATATTTAATGGACAGAAGTGTTTTTTTTCCTAAATGGAGCAAATTAGTTTCAAAAGCAAATGAGACACATTACTGCAGTGCAACAGTAACACTCCTATAATCAGTGCAGATATTCATTACCATTTGGTAATGTTGTATCTTATCAAATTATTTTCCTTTAAAAGAGCAACATCGCTTAAATTACCGAATTCTATTAAATGTCTGTTTCCCCAATTTTTTTAATTGCTGTGGGGGGTGGGAGAGAGGAATTGCATTGACCTGTACGATCAACAAGTTTCTCCCAAACAGTTGTGATCCTAGATCCAAGATTGAAGCTGTTCAATTCATTCAGTAATGCATAATCTGTCACTTGTAACCAGTTAAACCAAAAACCTAATATTGCACATAGTTGTATAAATTATATCAAATATTCTTCAACCAAGAATTTGTATATTTTTCACTTAGTGAGTCCTAAGTGAAACAGGATTTCTGAGGGTATGATTGTACAATTGGGTGGAATCCCATTACAACATATGTGGATCAGATTATTTGGCTTTAACTAGTCACAGCGACAAGAATTAGTTCTATCCATACAGGAAAACAAATGGTCATTTGATAGATTTTCATGTATTGTATAGTGCATTTACAATGGCCGGACTACTTTCTGCTTGCACAAACTTGATAAGGAGCACACCTGTGTGCAGTCTCATTAATTTTTTTGAGTTACTGCCTGAGGTTAAAGCACAGAGAGTTTAAAGACAGTTGCTCAGTGTGGTTCAACAACCAAGCAACCAGCTGCAGAAGGCATAATTTCTCAGGGACATAGCCTTCATAAAGGCTATGTAGTATATTTATATAAAATATACTACATAGTGAATAACATGGTAATTTATAACTAAACAGCTAGAGTGGTCGTATCCTAGTATATCCTTCATTGCTTAAAGAGCATCATAAAGAGTCCTCCAGACGTGAAAGGCGCTATACAAATGTAATCTTGTTGTTGTTAAAATGCGGGTGGCAAATATCGCTTGGTCATACAGTAACTCCCACAGCATTTCGCTCACAAAATAGTCAATCCAATAGACTTCTTCATCTAAACCATTTGCAAAAATCATTATGTTTCTAAGAAAATGGTTGCAAACACCAGACCTAAAAAATGGTAATATGTCGGTCTCTAGCTAACTTAGCCTTAGCTAAAACCCTTCAAACTTCAAAAAGCTATTGTCAAACTCTGTGCATAGTTTTCCCCCATTTTAATTTTAGTATAGGCAACATACAAACTTCCTTCCTCCTTTCTGTGTTGCTAATAGCACAGCTGTTCTACTAAGATTCCCAGTTCTTTCCCCTCTTTGTCAAAAGACAAATAGTGGACCTTATACCACCACCAACAACAACTTGCATTTATATAGGGCCCTTTACACAGGGTAGTGTCCTGGAGCAACATGGCATGGTGTGTTCTTGCACAACAAATAAAATACAGTATATGCAACACTCTGCAACACTCCGCAACACTCTTTGATGGGATTGAATACATGTGTAATTAAATAATCAATTGGCGGTTATTTTTTATTGCAATAAATTAAACATAATCAAAAATATACACCCTGTTAGCTTACCAGGAAATTTTAGTATCATAATGTATATCATATTTAACAACTAAATATTTTTATTTTGTTATTTTTCATAGAATGTCATCCACTCAGAAAATCACGCTGGGTACTTTTGAGTTGGTGACCAAAGTTATAGAATGTTTCTTGTAACATAAATACTTGGATAGCACAATGCTTTAGAAATAATTACTGGTTGAATGCTAGCCTCTCATTTTGATCAGTGATCTCACCATTTGTTTAACCAAAACAACTAGCATTTATATTGTGCCTTTTACATAAAAGAACATTTTAAATTGCTTGACGGGTAGGAGTGGCACAGAACAAGGAAATCAAGATAAAGATGTTGATTAAAAGCATAGTCACAGAGATAAGCTTTTATACAATTTACTTATATAAACTGTAAATGATTTGATCTAGGAGTAGAGGGGAGAAATCTCAAAAGGTAAAGAGGGATTGGTAAATACCAAGGCGGATTAAAATAAAATGCAGGTTGATAGGATGGCTGAATAGAGCAGATGGAGTTCAATGAAAAAAAACATGTGAGGTAATCCATTTCCGGAGGAAAAACACGAGCAGAACCTATAACTTAAAGGGAACAATTCTTAGAGGGTTCTTGTAGTGCAGATTCACAATATGGGAATGGACTACAAGGATTAAAGAGGTCATATTGAATTTGTATGGAAAGTTAGTCAGGTGACAGCTGGGATACTATAATAATAATAATACTAATACAGCTGGGATACTGTGTGCAGTTCTGGGCTTCTCATTATAGGAAAAATATAAAAGTGCTGGAGGCAGGGCAGAGAAAATTCACCAGAATCTTGCCTTGAATGACAGGGAAAGGCTTGGTAGACTGGGGTCATTTCTTTGGAGGTCAGAGAGGGGATATGATTGAGGCATGAAAAATGAGGCTTAGATAAGAGGGACAGGGAAAGATTTAAAGTTGAGGGACATGGGACTCGAGATAGGGTCTAGGATGGGCCCTCATGTGGAGTACAAACACCAGTCAGACTGGATGGGCCAAATGACCCGTTTCTGAGCTGTACTTTATATGTAGTTTGTTCTGTGTCTGAAAGCTTCTTGTGGAGCAAATAGAGTGAGGATAAATGACCAAAGTTGAAAGAGTTGGAGAAGATTGTATAGGTAAGATTAGAGCAAGATCTTGGATGGTTTTGAAGACCAGAACAAGATATTAAATATGATTGTTTGAGATATTAGGAGCTCTAGGTTTGAAAAAAAATAAAGTCACGCATTTAAGGTCTCTAGATGATTCTGAAACAACACCTTTCGTGCAGGATAATGTCTGACCACTGAAATAAGCTGCAAACCAAAAAATATTCAAACATAATCTAGTTCCAACCAGAGCCGTTCATTCTTTTAATTATATGAATGGGCAGAAATCAATTAAAATGCATTATTGCCCAAGACAAATGCCACAATAAAGCATTGAAAATATATTTCTGAACTCAGGGCCTTCAAAAAAACAAGCAATACATTTCAAAATGTTTGAAGTGTCTTGGTTATTTTAAGCAAAATGGAATGCTCTGCTGATTATGTGCTGTATTCTTTGGAGATAGCCATCACACTTCACAATTATAACAATAACCTAATATGGTAAAAGCACGACAGTGTTTTATAAAAGGGCAACAAAAATGTTACAGTAGAGGAGCAGCATAAACCCATTTAAAATGAGGCAATAGTGTGGGTGGAACACAATGAACTAATCTGTGATTCACCACGAAAATGCTATCATACCATTTAGTCATCTGAAACACAAATCCGATCCATCACATAGAAGTGCTCACATTGGTGGTTGCCAGTTATAACTTTGGCATGGATCCCAACAATGACTATTTCCCATTCCCAACCATTATTAACATAGCGGTTGGGGAGTGGAGCTGAATTATCATCACTGGCAGAGATAGTTCTAAACCAGACATATGGATAATTCAGTTTCCTCGCAATGGTCAGCCTCAGTAACATTTCCAATTCAGAATTCCCAACTGATTATCATTTCTCACTGTTTTATAATAAAATCCCCAAAGCTGACCAAAAAAGTACATTTAAAATCATTTTTCCCCCCCAACCTTTTTTTTCTCCTTACCCAAATGCATTTTATTCAATTCCCCCTCCCTCCAGCCTCCTCTGATATTATTATTTATTAAACTCCACCACTGAAGTCGCCATGTTTCATATACAAATATCGCTCGCAACATTAGCAGGATAATAAACCACTAATACCATTCTCGATAAGCCAGGTCCTATCCTCATTTAATATTCACAATACAGGCTTTATTGCAGCATAAGGCCCTGAGGCTACCTGTAGCACTGCTTACTACTTTCAACTTGGTTAAAATCAGCTAGTCACAAATATATAAGGGACCATGTCCATGATAATCCTAATTTTTATTGGTCAGTACCACAACCAAATCATCAACAGTTAAGGATGGAACAGGAAAATGAAGATTGAGAAAAAGATTAGTTCTAGGCCCTTTGCTATTTTAGGAACTGCTATAAAAACATCTGAGTTTATCATGCACATCTCAGAAAACATATTTCAAGTAAAACACTTGCAACTTTGTTAGATGGAAGCAACAGAAATATTGACATCCATATCCCTTCATAATTTCATTCTTCCCCTCACCCACACACAAAACCACCTGACAAAGCATATCATTTCACAGCAGCAGTGCCTCACACCATCAAATTATTTTCTATTAAAATGCCTAGAGGCGATGGAATTACATCCCTAACAAAAAGATACCCAGTGGCATCCATTAAGATTTGTTTTAAATTGAGAAGCCTAGCACAGGACTCAAGCAAGAGGAAATAGAAAAACATTGAAGTTGGGGAAGGAAAAGAAAAAAACTATTGGCGTTTATCCAACTAGTCAAGATTGATTTGCTGAACTCAAATGGGGAGCGATACAAGAAGTCAAACTGGCTATTTTTATCTGCAGCTTATGCAAATCCTGATTCAAGCACAACATTTCTTGGCAAACAATCATGCATTTATCAGAATGCAACTGCACAGACACGTTGATTGTACTGGTTACAACAGGCAGTGCTTTTAACTCACTTAGCACTGGAATTGTAGGTGTGCCTGTGTGGACTGAAACCATTCTGACAGGTCTGTATGTACCTTTTAAGGCTCAACCTTGTGCAAATTCAATTTAATGACAAAGCTGTAATGTGCACTTAATTTAATTTTTGATAGTATTCACCTACAAAATAGTCACTATACTTTACAATATATGCTGTGAAGAATTTTGAAATGTCCTTCAAACTGTATCAAATGCAAGAATTCTAACGTTATCAATTAGTTCAGCACCAGTAAAAAAGAGTCCCCAGAGATTCAGTTTACATACCACTCAAACATTCTGTCTTCCTTTCAGCACAGAATAACATGGAGAACAGCAGTAATTTTTTTGAAGATGGAAACTAAAACTAGAATGATGGAAAGGAAAACTGGTTATAAAGACTGGATTCAACTTTACTATTCCCTGTAGCAAACTGAACTTACAGCATATCCATCACTTCCTTTAGATAAAGCCCTCCCCAATTTCTAAAAATATGTCCACTACAAACCAGTAAATTGATAAGGTAATTTAAGAGGCACGGTTTTGGTAATGTTAGCTCTGCCAAATAAGCAGACTTAGCTAGGGTATAGATAGCTTAAAGCAAAAGATAACTGAACATAAAATTCCTTTGAGGCACTACTTTGAGCCACTTATGTTACACATTGTACAGTGTTCCAATGAGAATCAGCAACAGAGAAATGCTGCTTCATTTTGCTTTTATAACTAACTATAGGAAAATACAGTATGGCTTTACTTCCTCTAGGTTTGGAAAAGGAGCCTGGTGGTAGTTCAATTTAACACATTTTAAATGTGATGGTTAAAGGCAAAAATGAGCACTAAGGTTAATTAACTTCCACTACGGATAACCAGAAAGTGTTTGTCAACCATTGCCAAACCCTTTCTAAAAATAAGGCAGAGATGCAGACTACTAAACTGTAATCCTAAAACCATTATGTCTATCCCGAAAAAAAAAATTCCTTTGGTTCATTTAGAAATTTAATCTGGAAATTCTTTGACGGTTATTCCAACTGACCTCATACCAGATGCAATAGTTTCCTAAGCCTACCTTGGAAAGGGAAGTTTTAAAACAATCAATTTTGTTTATATAAAAAGAGGCATCTACTTCCGTCCCAGAGTCTCCACCTGAGAAACACTGGGTATCTAACTTTCAATTAATACTTGCAATGAATATGGTGCCTTGTTATGTTAGAACGTTTCAAGGTTCTTTACACAAATGTAGTGACTGTTAGGTAGGTAAATTCGCCAGCAATCTCTCTTGTAACTGCAGTTTGATAAATTATGAATTGTGTTTTTGATGGAATTTGAATGACAGAACATTAGCCACGACATCACAATAGTAACCCAAGATCTTAAATATCCAACAAGCAGACAGGACCTAGATTTAATCTCCCACTCAAAGAGCTGCATATCCAAGACTGCAGTGCGTCCATATCCCAAATCATGAACTTTTATGCAACTTGAATCCACAAATTTCTGACCCAGAGATAAGAACTTTTGTGTGAAGTTGTGTGAAAGAAGGTGCTAAGTTCCAGAATGTAGGAAAGGACTTTTCATTCAATTAAACCATTTCATGGCATTATATAAAGGAGAGTGCGTAAACAGCCAATACTTTTCCAGTGAAACACATGCAGCATTCATGATGTGGTAGCAAGGTATATCAACCTAGTAGATCCCTTGTTTTTGCCCAGTTAGCTTATAACCAGGGGACCAAAGAGTTACCATAATTAGCCTGAAGACTCTCCGGGGAGGGGGGGGGGGGTATGGGGCTTAAGGGAACAAGATTCAGTCAGCAATACTATCCAGCTCTCTGTGACAGAAAACGGGAACACAAAAGTATGCAGGTTTTCCCATAGATTGCTTACAGTTACTGACCAGACTGACGTGAAGAATGGTAATTTGGGAAAAGGACCTGAAGGCTTCCAACAAGCACAGGACCCTTATCCCAGCATGAGTCACTGTCTCAAGAGAGACTGGAAGAATGATCGAACAGGAGGGGGTAGAATGAGTACAAGGAATATCAGTAACTAATTCTAAATTGTTCAAACAGAAAAAATACTTTCCAGAGACAAATCACCCTTGCAGCAACATGATTTGCTGTGGCTCAAAAATCTTTATGATGTTAAGTAGAATAGCACTCAAATTTGATTGATTGCTTCATTTTCAAAAAAAAAGGAACAATGAAAAGCTACAAATTAAGGTCTCAGTTTTGTTAAAAAAAAGTTTCTCCCCATCATCTCAGTTTTGCAAATAGTGTATATATTATATATAATGTCAACTTAAGAGTGATGGAGAACACAGATAAACTGGCTTGAAGTTTGAATGCGACAACACAGAAGAGCTGAATTAACATACCCAGTCAAAATTAGAAAGGTTATGTTATTCACGGATATCCATTCAGCTCTCCCAAATAGTTCCCTAATTAGAACAGCAGCAAGTAGCTGACACAAAAATATTCCCTGGCCCAATTTCATCCTTTGCTGCTGGAAACTTTCTTTCAAATCAATAATTAATTTGAGGATGTAGCAAATCAAACATTCTACAGAATCAAATTAGTATTATTATGACTTAATTTGATTATAGTTATTTAACAAGAAGTGCAATACAATAGATTATACTAAAATATTGTGATATTTAATCCTATTTTCCTTCACCCTCCTCAAGCTCTGAAAAGGTTTTGCCCTGACAGTAGTTTTATCTGAAATTCCTATTGATCAGAATCATCATATGTATAAAATAGAATCAACGAAAAAATGACACTGCCCCAACAAAATTCAAAAAGGTGCTGTATATTGTATATGACAAAACAGATTCTGTTTACATAAAATCTAAAAGCATGAAATTTGAAGTTTTAAATTGACATATAAAACTAAAGTATAAACAGTCCTTACAGCAAATGTTGTAAACTTTTCCAATGTTGAAACATGCTGCAAAGGAAATGAATCTCTCCCAGTTTACAAATATTTTCTTTCTGTTTGTTTGGATTTGGTAACAGAATTACGAGTACAAACAAAAGTGTAAAGCTGCAATTATGCTGCACTAAACAATGCTGATAAAAAAAATGTTGTCCCAAATTTACTCTGTCCATATCATTAATAAATCCCTTTGACAAAACTCCATTTCTAGTTTTCAAACAGGCAAAACATAAATTAATCAATCCTTTCAAAAGCTTGATGGGTTTGCTTTCATGGTCCATAGAAGTTTTGTAGCCAGTACAAACCAAATTACAAAAAACAAAGACCGAAGAAGAAAACCACCATTTTTAGTCAGCAACAAAAAAAGTCAACATTAAAATTAGCAGCAATGTTTCAAACTTTTCTACACAAGACATACCTAGCGCTCAGAACAAAAATATTATAATAATCCTTGCATTTGATATAGCGCCTTATCATGTCGTTGACATGTCTCAAAGAGATTCACAGAACGAATTTACGGCAAAGCAAATTGATTTAATACCACCAACTATTGTTGCACAGTTGGAAATAGACCACGACTGAGCAATCTTCAGATAAACCAACCCCAACAACTTGCATTTATATAATGCCCTTCACACAAGGTAGCGTCCCAGAGCGCTTGACACAAGTACACCAGAAAACTGATTCAGAACATTGCAAATTTCAATCTCTCACCAGCTGCTCTCCATTTGAAAGAAAACCTATTTTCCTCCAGCTGCTGCAACAATCGACAGTCATTCCAACTTTTGTTTAATTTTCACAAATATAGGCATGGCATCTAACAGTAATAATACATTGGAAGCTATTTTAGGATATGTCCAGAGTTTTTTTTTATGCTTACTGTACCAGTTAACAACTGTTACCACTCGAAAACATTTGATGGCCTTGAACTATTAATGGTTTATTTCTACTCTCAGTATTATGTCTAAAATTATAAATTACTACAATAAGTAAAGACAAAATTGGCATCCTACTTTATAAAGTACTAAAATAAATGTAATACCACCTAAGATTTTATATAATATTTTCCCCTAAATGCCAAAATATCACGGATTCTATTGCAAACTTCGAGTTGCAGGGCATTAATAAAAGCAGCATAACAGAAATATTTTTTTAAAAAAACTTCCAATCTAATTGAAGCTCTTGCTTGAGGATACAGGGCTTTTTTAAAAAATTGTATTTAAGTGCACCCAAGCATTTCTCATCACATAACATTTGGTGAAAATGTGTATTAATGGGGGGGGGGGGGAGGGAAGGGTCACATTATAATTTCATGTTGTGAGTAAATGTTGCTGTCTAATAAAAATGTCAAGCAGTTTGCTTTCTCCCTCAAACTAATGAGTACAGTATATTTACTCCCTCTGGAAATTTCAAGAATCTTTTGAACAAAGGAATGAGCATATCAGTCCTTTCCTCGGGATAGCGGGACGATTACATGCTTTTGATTTGGAACATGATTCACTACCCCTTATCTCCTTCCCTCAAATCATTTTGCAATAAGGAGGGAGCAAGAAATAAAGAGAGAGAAGGTGGAGGGAAAAAGAGCTGTTATACCTTCTCAAATCTTTTTATCAAGAGGACACAAACCCAGATTTCAAGACCCAGACACAGCGCATCAGAAGCATAACACATCGCAGACATTCATATACAAAGAAAATCCACTGTAATTTTTAAAATGCAGTTTATGAAACCTCTACACCCCCCCCCCCCACCCCCCCAAAGCACACACACAAACAAAAGGATAGGGAGAGAGGAAGCAAATAAGGAAACTGCCTTTCCTTCCCAACTTCAACCCGAATTGTAAGATAAAGGCAGGAAATCACACCCCGATTTGGGAGACTGATTTCGATCGCTGCCCCTTCCCTACTGAACACCGGCTTGGGCCTACAGGGAGTATCACCCCCCCCCCACACACACACACACACACCTCCTCCCATCTCCCCCTCTCTCCCAGGGCCCGAACTGAAGCCGGGAGACAAGATTTCAAGGGTAACCCAGACATGAAGCGCCCTTCCCTTTGAAGGGTGTGGGTGTGGAGGGGGTAATGGTGTGTCTGTATGTTGGGGGTAATGATGTGTGTGTTGGGGGGGGTAATGATGTGTGTGTCTGTGTATGTTGGAGGGGGTAATGATGTGCGTGTGTATGTTGGAGGGGGTAATGATGTGTGTGTTGGGGGGGGGGGGGGGTAATTGTGTGTGTCCTGTGGGGGTAATGATGTGTGTGTATGTTGGAGGGGGTAATGATGTGTGTGTCTGTGTATGTTGGAGGGAGGTAATGATGTGTGCGTGTGTATGTTGGGTGGGGGGGTAATGATGTGTGCGTTGGGTGTGGGGGGAGGTAATTGTGTGTGTGTGTGTGGGGGGGGGAGGGATGAATGGAAGAGAAATAGAAAAAGGTATTACAATATATATATACCTTTTAAATTCTCCACCCCCCTGCCCCCGCTCTTTGTCACCCCCTCCCCTCCCTCTCCCTCTCTGAACACACGGTAATTTAACAGGGGTGGGGGTGGGGGTGGGGGGGCTCTGACCTGGTTCAAGTCCTCGTCCGTCAGTAAGTGCACCTCCCGGGGCTTGAAGCAGTTCTGACATTTGCTCTTGTTGAAGATGTTGGCCTGGAACTTGCGGCAGGGGTTGTCCTTGGCCCCGGCCAACATCTTCCCTCCCGCGGCCGGAGATTAAGATGATGGGTGATATATGGAGGTGGTGGGTGGGGGGGGGGGGTGAGGGAGGGAGGGAGGGAGGGGAGTGGGTGGTGGGTGGGTGGGGGCAGATCGGAATAAAAATATAGAAGAATAAGAGAGAGAGAGTGTGTGAGAGAGAGAGAGGGCGAGAGAGAGAGAGAGAGGGGGGAGATAACAATGAGGGAGGGAGGTGAGGAGGGTGAGGAGGTACTGAGGTACCTGAGCCCGAACCCCCCCCCCCAACCACACACGGCACCTCTCGCGCTGTCCCCCCACTCCTCCTCCTCCTCCTGCAGCAGGAGCCGCCGCCCCGATTAAAAACGGCGGCTGAGGTGATGGGTGATGATGATGATGATGATGATGATGGCGGCCGGGGGTGGGGTGGGGGGGGGGGGGGTGGGGAGGAGGAGGAAGACGACGACGACGAGTCTAGTGTGAGGCGGGCGGGCGGGCGGGCGGGGTGTGCGGTTACTGCGGGCTGGCCTGCCTCATGCCTGCCTCACCCCCACTCCCTCCCTCATCGGGTGGCGGGCGGGCGCACGGCCTAAGGCCCCGGGTGTAGGTGGGGGAGTGGGTTGGGTGGGTTGGCGGCGGCGTCGTCGTTGTCTTCCTCCGCCTCCTCCTCCTCCGCCTCCGCCGCCGCTGCTCCTCCGCTCCGCTCCGCGCTGCGCTGCACTGCCCTCGCGCTCGCCTCGCGCCGCTGCTTTTATCGTCGCTGCCCCGAACCAACCGCCCGCCCGCGCGCCGCCGCCGCCACCACCACCACCGACTGACTGACTGACTTGACACCACAGCGCCGCCGCCGGTCTGTTACCGCAACTGCAGGTCAAGTGCCCACAGCGCAGCGCCCGTCCCCACCTATATATATATATACTGCCCCCCCACCCTCACAGCACCCACTGCCTGCCCCCCCACCTATATATATATATATATATATACACTGCCCCCCCACCTATACAGCACCCACTGCCTGCCCCCCCCCCTATATATATATACTGCCCCCCCCACCCTCACAGCACCCACTGCCTGCCCCCCCCACCTATATATATACTGCCCCCCACCCTCACAGCACCCACTGCCTGCCCCCCCCACCCTCACAGCACCCACTGCCTGCCCCCCCCACCTATATATATATATATATTGTCCCCCCACCTATATATATATATATATATATACACTGCCCCCCCACCTATATATATATATATACTGCCCCCCCCACCCTCACAGCACCCACTGCCTGCCCCCCCACCTATATATATATATATATTGTCCCCCCACCTATATATATATATATATACACTGCCCCCCCACCTATATATATATATATACTGCCCCCCCACCCTCACAGCACCCACTGCCTGCCTCCCCCACCTATATATATACTGCCCCCCACCCTCACAGCACCCACTCCTTTGCACCCCCCCCCCCCCCCCCCCCCCCCCCCCCCCCACCCCCCCCCCCCCCCCCCCTCCCCCCCCCCCCCCCCCCCCCCCCCATTCCCCAGCTATATAATGCCACCTCTACTCTCACAGGAAAAACATATGGGAGTAATAATCCCTTCCCCAAAATAATGAGAATTTGGTCACTCGATCCACGATTGTTTGTGGGTTAGAGTTGGGCTGCCGCGCGCCGGGGGCTACCGCCACGCGCCGGGGGCTACCGCCACGCGCCGGGGGCTACCGCCACGCGCCGGGGGCTACCGCCACGCGCCGGGGGCTACCGCCACGCGCCGGGGGCTGCCGTGCGCCGGGGGCTACCGCCACGCGCCGGGGGCTGCCGCCACTCGCCGGGGGCTACCGCCACGCGCTGGGGGCTGCCGCGCGCCGGGGGCTGCCGCGCGCTGTGGGCTGCCGTTCGCCGGGGGCTGCCGCGCGCTGTGGGCTGCCGCGCGCCATCGACTGCCGCATTTCACCCACAAACAGACACACAGTTAATCCACTTTAGTGTATCCTGTGAAGCGCTTTGAGACGTCTCGACGACGTGAAATGAGGCGCTGTGTCAAATACAAGGATTATTATTGTTATTATAAACTGAAGCCCCTGCGCTCACACACAAATCCTTGGACCCGGCTCAGACTTCTATTTTGAAAATATATATATTTATTCACAAATATATTTATTTACAAATATAATATTTAGTACAGCAGAAATCCAAAACAAACACGACATCGTCTGTTACAATTTTTTTTCCCCCTTTTCTCCCGATGCAAAAAGCATTCTGTTGTTTACGGTACATTCCTCCCCCGCACATAGGTTGTGCACACGTTATTTTGGGGGACGCTCCCTTTAACACAGTCGGGAGTCGCCCCTGTGTACACCAAATCCATGTGCGCGCCCGCCCGCCCGCGCACACCCTGGTAAGGCGCTCTTGCCGCTTTCGGAAGGTGCGCCGATGTGCGCCGTATGGGCACATGTTTAACGTACGTACATTTTCAGGACGCTCTTTGGTTACATCTCGAGCGTCCTTCTGTACGTCAGTTTTGGGTGCGCCCTGTGCGGGTTGTGCCAGAGCAGCTCCTGGACCCAGCTCAGACACTGCCTGTGCAACTTCTACACTCAGAGCGCCGGCTCCTTGCATCCAGATATTAGTGCGACCCTTACTCTCGTTGTGCATAGTTCCTACACTCAGCTATAGTGTAACCCCACGCTCGCAGTGTAAACTCCACCCCAGCAAAAGTGCAGCTGTTACACTCGCAGCACAGCCCTCACATTGATAACGCAGCTGCTATTCTCAAACAACAACAAATTGCATTTATATAGCGCCTTTCATGTCGGAAAGACGTCCCAAAGCGCGGGGGTGCAGCCCCACACCCACTCCCAGTCAGTTACAGGGAAAACCCCAAATCACAGAGCAGATTATGATTAATGATTTAGTATTAGCTATAAAGTCTGATCATTGATTAATGAGCTCTATTAGTTATACATTATACTAATTACTAACCTTATCATTTTCCTTACTCTTATTGATCTCATTATCTCCTGTAATACACCTTTTTTTCCCCACCCCCCACTTTGTCTTTCTTCCTCAGCCCCTTCTCTGTTCGTTCTTATACACTGCTCCCTTCCAACATCCCCCAGTTCTGAGGAAAGAAAGGTTATCGACCTGAAACGTTAACTCACATTCCTCTCTCCAATAGTTGAGTCACTGTGGGAGTCATTCTTGCTACTCTTAGTTATATTTCTATTTGGTTCTTATTGATGATGATGTACCCTGGTGTGTCCTTGCCAATAATTCTCCAGATAAAATGGATCATTCACTTCCAGACAATTTCTGGAACGTTGTTGTGCTATGTGCAGATTTGCTGCCTTGGTTGCCTACAAACTATAGTCACTGCACTTTGTAACAACAACAATTTGCATTCACTGTAATATTGTGCCCTTCATGCAAGGTGGCATCTTGGAGCACTTGCAGTAAATCCTGTGAAGTGCTTTGACATGCAAAGATGTAATGATTATTGTATTTGCTAAAATTACTATTATTGGTGTTATATTACAACAACAAATTTACAGTTATATTATTACTGTTACTAGTGGTTTCATATTTATAATTAATGATTATTGCAGATATATTCTTGTTATTTAGCTGATTAATATTTTAAAATTATTTTGTAACATTGTATGTTATTGCTAATTTTGTTATTTGAATAACTTTGATGTTCATTTATTGGTTTGTATTGCCAATTGTTAATATATTAATATAATGAACAAAGGCAAATTGAACATATTAATGTTATACTTTTAGCATTGGTATTATTCAGATTTTAATATGCTATTTTTTGGACTTAGTATTGTTATTAAGTCAGTCACCTTCAGCCAAACTACAGTATTTCTGATTTTTAATCAGGAGTTCCTCGAATAGTTCTTAGTTTACTAAAAAAAAGACGTGTTTGTATATTTAACAGGTATTGTATGAGGAAGCCTATTTCTCGTAATGACTTCAAGCCAATCTATTGCTTTTCCCCTTCATTCCTTCCTTTGATACGTTAAGGTTTAATTATTGCATCAATTATTCACTTGCAGTTCCAAAAAATCAGTCATCACAGAAAGACCCGATAAGCTGCCACAACATACTGCAACATGTTTTTCAACATGTAAACACAACCCTATTCTTAAATATTTTTTCAATGCACATTTACTAGTTTTTGGCAGATATAAATATTTATATAAGGGTACCAATCCATCATTGAACCCTCAAGATACATATTTGTTGCAAAATCCATCGTGAATAAAATTTGTGATTGTGCTCACCCAATTATAGAATTGTTCCCTTCTTATTGTGTTTGGATGTTAGCTTCAATTATGTCTGGATTCAGTGAAGGGCAATTATTATTTTTTCCTCGTGTGTTAAACACAATTCACCAGAAGATGTGTTTTGGATCTTGCAAGTTCTTTAAATACTATGTATATAAAAAGTATTATTAGGAAATTGCAGTTTATAAATAGGACAGTATAATAGTATTGTAATGTCACTGAGGAATGTTTAAGAAGGTCACATTGCTTTCTAAAAATAGTCTCTCTCCTTCCTCCTCCGCAGGCTTGCTCTCCTCCAAGGGACTGTTAATGACAGACCAGCTGAGCTGAATCATTCACCCACAAAACATAGTCAATTCACTTTACAGTATATTCCGTGAAGCGCTTGGAGACGTCTTGAAGACGTGATGGGGCTCTACATCCAATGCAAGGATTATTGTTATCGTACACACGTCAGCATTAAACCTGGTAACTTCCTGGTCAATATAGTACAGTACAGCTCAGTTTCCGATTGCGCGGCGATTTACCAACAGAGCCATCGGAAGAGCTGCTCCGATGGTTGTTTACCAACGCTGGCGATGAAACATTCGGTAAAATCGCTTCAGCTGACTTTCCGAGCTGAACCTCTGCTGTTGTAAACACGTTAGCATGGCCCTGTGGGGGGAATGGAGCATTACAACAGCGGAATTTAATTCACAATTCAGGAACACAATGCAATAAAAAAAACATTACATTTGTACGGGGCCTTTCACGTCGGGAGGACTTCCCAAGGTGCAGGTGGAACGAGGCGCAGGGACTGTGGGATGGATGTTCCAAAGGGTGGGGGCAGAGAGGCTGAAGGCCCGACCGCCGATGGCGGGGCCGGTCGGGCGGATGACCATTACATATTCAAGATCGCTAGACGACAAGAAACGTTTGGCTGAGGAGGGCCCTTTGGGTCATTCGAATTTCCAGAATGCCCATTCTGCCCCATCCTTCCATCAGAGCATCAAAGCTTCGCTCACCTCCCCACCTTTTGCCCCCGATAGACCTGCCTGCGAATCACAGCCGAAGACTTTCATCTCCGGCCGACCGTGCTGGAGGGAGTGACCACATTTTACGGGGTGGGTGGTGGGTGGGGAGATGGTTGACCAGGACAACCGGAGAGCGAGGCTCCCTTCTCTCTTGTAATGGTGCCGCGGGATCTTTAACGTTCAACCCGAACAGGCAGACGGGAGCTCAGCGTAACGTCTCGTAGTAGTAGTAGTAATAATAATAATAGCGATCCTGGCGTTTGACCCGGCGCCTCGCCACGTCTCCGAGACGTCTCAAAGCGCTTCACAGGACACGCTGTCGAGTGTGGTGACTGTGCGCCTTGCGGGCGAGGAAGGTCCCGGGAGGATTCTCCCAGTCGCCACTCGATTAGGCTCAAAAAAAAATGTAACTTGCGTTCGGAGGAGATTGGGGGAGAAATGTTTTGCCTTCTGTCCTGGGGGCCTCGGCACCAACTCCCGCCGAACGGCCCTGAGCAGCGCCGCTAAGTAGCCCTAGCAACGGCCCTTAGCGACGCCTCCAGAAACCCTAGCAACGGCCCTTAGCGACGCCTCCAGAAACCCTAGCAACGGCCCTTAGCGACGCCTCCAGAAACCCTAGCAACGGCCCTTAGTGACGCCTCCAGAAACCCTAGCAACGGCCCTTAGCGACGCCTCCAGAAACCCTAGCAACGGCCCTTAGCGACGCCTCCAGAAACCCTAGCAACGGCCCTTAGCAACGGGTCCACAAACCCTAGCAACGGCCCTTAGCGACGTCTCCAGAAACCCTAGCAACGGCCCTTAGCGACGCCTCCAGAAACCCTAGCAACGGCCCTTAGCCACGTCTCCAGAAACCCTAGCAACGGCCCTTAGCAACGCCTCCAGAAAACCCCAGCAGCCCCTCCAGAAACCCTAGCAACGGCCCTTAGCAACGGGTCCACAAACCCTAGCAACGGCCCTTAGCAACGCCTCCAGAAAACCTTAGCAACGGCCCTGAGCAACGCCTCCGCCAACGGCCTAGTAACGCCGGCGGCCTCGGGCTGTCTGTAGCGGCGCTTCCCCTCTGGCCGGAGCCGGAGCCGGGGCCTGGGGTGTCGGGGACGGCGGGGCCGGGACCTGGGGTGTCGGGGCCCGCGGGGCCGGGGTCAGGCCAGTTAAGAGAAGAGACACCATCCCACCCTCCCCGGGCCGCCATGGCTCCTGGCGCGGGGCTCCCTGCGCGGCCTCTCGGGTAGGATAAGGCCGGGGCCCGGGGTGTCGGGGCCCGCGGGGGCGGGGCCGGGGTGTCGGGGTGTCGGGTGTCGGGGTGTCGGGGCCCGGGGTGTCGGGTGTCGGGGCCCGGGGTGTCGGGGCCGGGGCCCGGGGTGTCGGGTGTCGGGGGGTCGGGCAGCAGCAGCAGGTCTGAAGCTTTCCCGATGCTAAACTCAGTGCGAATTCCCCACAGACACCGTAATACAATAACAACAACAATAACAGATAACAACAATAACAGATAACAACAATAACAAATAACAACAATAACAAATAACAACAATAACAAATAACAACAATAACAAATAACAACAATAACAAATAACAAATAATAACAATAACAAATAATAATAACAATAATAAGTAATAACAACAATAATATTAATAACGCCAATAATATTAATGACAACAATAATAACCATAACAATAATACAATAACAGCAACAACAATAATAATGTTAATAATATCAATAATATCAATAACACTGATAACAACAACCATAATAATGTTAGCAATAATAACAATAATATTAATAATAATATCAATATTAATAATACAACAATAACAATAAAAAATATTAATAATCATAACAATAATAACGAGACAAGTGGCGCTATCATAATCTTAATAACAACAATGACATTAATGCCTTCGATAATGTAATCTGAACCACAACAGCAATACTAGAATGAATAGTGCCGTTAATATTAGTGAACAATAACAGTCACAATAACAACAGTGGTAGCAATATTATTATGCATAATAATAATAATAATAATAATAATAATAACAACACACTTTGATTCATTTCCCCAGGGGGCTGCCCCGCGCCACAATGAGAAGAGCTCGTGGCAGTCGCTCCAACACCTCAATCCATTCCGGAGAGAAACATTCCGCCTGTGTTCAGGACATCGCTGCATATCACAAGGCTGCCCCGAAGGACCTGGTATTACCCTATAATATTTCCACCTGTAATTCTTTCCCCCTCCCCCTCCCCTCCATGAACTCAAATGACCGCAGGACATTAATAATGATGATGATAACAGCAATAATATTAATCCTTGCAATTGATGGCGCGCGCGCGCCTGCATAGCGCCGAAATGCCTCAAAGCGCAAGTCATATTAAATGTTAATATCCTGACTGATATGACCTCTGCGAGTTTTACTGTGTACCGCACTTAATGGTTGCCTTCGATTGCAGCGATAAGAATGAACAGCATTGTCAGACCTTTGGTGATAATGGTCACCGCTGAGCAGTACTAACTCCTCTTAATAAGTGGGAAACATTCACTTCAGAGCTTGGTCTTATTTTAGTATTTAAATCTTCACATTTAATGTTGAAAACTCAGTATCGGAGGAGTATTAAATGCAACTTGGGAGTTACTTTCTGCCTGACCATTCGTCGCTACTATACTGTGTAGATAATTTTGAACGTATTTTAACTAGATTTTTGTTTTCTGAAGGCTCCAGAACCGGACTGTTTAAATGACAATACCATTGAATTGCATGGAAAAGGAACGAAGAAGATACAGAAGCTCAAGCGAGTACGTGCTTGCCATTCAATAACAGTATTTTGCCTAAAGCTACTTTAATTGAATAAGTGACTGGGTGAAACTGTTTCTGAGTCGTCGGAAAAGCTTGTATTTTTTGAGTACTTTGAGAGATTCAGATTGCTTCCCAGGTCAGCCCTTGTCCCAGGTTGGACATGCATGGTCAATTTATTCAATTATTATTGTAACAATTACTCTTGTTAACTTTGCTAAGTATTAGATCCACACTAAAAACACTTCAGATATCAGTCTGGTTTGCAGAAATAGTGGGAAAGTATCGACTAGGAAAGAAGTTAATTGACCTGCTAATCCCAGGGAAGAAAACTATTAAAGATCAGTATTCCCTGTGCATTTGGAAGCAAATACAGTTTTGCCTGTTTGCTTAACCCTTTTCCCTCCTGTGCCCCCTCCCAACCCACCTCTACCTCAGTGTTTGCTATGTAATGTTTATTACTTTTGTATAGTCAGGCTGAAGGTGGATTAATTCAGCGATGTGGTAAGTGTTTGTGGACATCTACTATTGGCTGTAGACCTACACATATCTGACGTGCTTTCTTACTTTAGTGGAGACCTGAAGCAATTACTGATAATAATAATAATCCTTGCGTTTAATATAGCACCTTATCACATCTTTGAGACGACTCAAAGCGCTTGACAGGATACACTGTAAAGTGATCTAAGACAACAAATCCATTTTCTGTCTCGTGAAAGGGTTGAAGTACATTTGAAAAACCTGGAATTTATTTTGCTACAGCTATCTGGATTGAACACTTTGGATTTCTCGTGTAATTTCATAGAAGAAATTGAGAGTTTAGAGAATAATTGTGGAATTACAGAGCTCAAACTCTATGATAACAAGATCAGGGAAATCAAGAATCTAGACAGGTGAGCCACTAATAATAATAAATATTAATAATCCTTGCATTTGATGTAGTGCATTTTATATATGCCTAACTCTGTGGCAGAGTTCATATAGAGGCAATTGGTATAGGGGAATAAATTGGTACAGTGAAGTAATAATAATAATAATCCTTGTATTTGATACAGTGCCTTATCACGTCTGAAACGTCTCAAAGCACTTCACAGAATATACTGTAAAGTGAATTAACTGTATATTTTGTGGGCGAAACGAAGCAGCCAATAGTGCACAGCAGCGTCCCCACAAACAGTCGTGGAATGAATTGACCAATTTTTAAAAAAAATATTTGTAAATAATTTGAGCTATTTATTGTGTATGTGTGGGACTGGAGATTGTTAATTGTTATCACGTAATAATTTATCTTTTAATTATAGGTTGCAAGAGCTCCAAAACCTCCAGTTGCAGTATAATTGCATCTCACGACTGCGTAAGTGAGTCTTACTAAACTGTTTTAAGAGTGGGAAATGAAATTGCACAAACTGATCAAAAAAGCGTAAATGAGAAAAGTGAATCTAACCTACCAATCCCACTGCTGCAGAACAAACAAGAATTCTGCATCACTATCTCCAATGCTAAAACAATATATTAATAAACTCATCCACACATCCTCACTCTACGTTTTTCTGCTGCAAACTGTAATTCTATGAATTGGTATAATAATAATCCTTGCATTTGTAATAGCGCCTTATTATGTCTTTGAGATGTTTCAAGGCGTTTCACAGAATATACTGTGAAGTGAATTGACTGTATATTTTGTGGGCGAAACGCAGCAGCCAATTGTGCACAGCAGCGTCCACACAAACAGCCGTGGATTGAGTGAACAAATTATTTTTTATTTTCATTTTGAAAGGGTTATTATCCTCGGAAAAGCAATCCGTGAATCGACTAACAACTGGGTTCCTACTTGCTGCTAGGTGATCAGAGATGTGTGGAGTAAGGAAACTTGCCCAACGTTTCGCCCTGCCCAGGAATCAAGCTTGGGTCCTCTCGCTTGCAAGGCCATTGCTCTAACCACAAATATAAGATCAAATGTAAGGTGATAGTTATTAACTGTTCCTTACTTTCTTTCAGGAAAGGGTCTGCTTAAACTCCGAAATCTGCAGCGATTGCGACTGGACTGTAACCAGCTGGTCCGTGTGGAACCGCGGGAATTTTCAGGGCTCTCCAAACTGACTTATCTGGATATCAGCCACAACCAGCTGACAGACATCGCTGTAAGGATTGGCCAAAGGCAAAATACTGAAATAAAAACAGGTCGCTAGGAACACTCAGCAGGTCAGGCGGCATCTATGGAGAAAAGGCCATCGACCCGAAAAAATTAACTCACTTTCCTCTTTCCGTAGATGCTGCCTGACCTGCTGTAAGGAACGGGGGCTTGCCAGAGTGGTGCTAAGAAGCTTTTTTTTCCCCGCTGCTATAAACTTCCCGCTTGGCTCTTCACCCAAATGTTTAAGGATTATGGTCTTAAGGAAATTGCTGAAAGGTGCAAGTGGAGAGTTTGGGAAATTTTGAACAAGAAAGACGGATCACAGCCAGGTTAGGGGTGTCAATAAACGTGGGGGGGGAAAAAAGAAACCTTACGGTTGTGATAAAGTTCACATTTTTCTCTCGAATTGTTACAACATTGTTCCGACACCGGGAGGCGCCGCTGCCACGATTCCTGTCCGGTTGGAAAAGTACTGTCATGTTTTTGCTGCAGTGAATTTGTACGGAATCAATCAAATCCGATCAATATAGCCATTGTGCAGGTAACTTGATTCCCTCCCTCGCTGCCCTCTCGCCGCCAAACGACTCTGGTCCCTTTTTCACAATAGCTACTGGGTTTAAAGCGAGAGTCGCTCCCTTTCGTTAGACGTGTTCCTATTGAGAATGATAGCCGTTCCAATGTTGACGTTGATGGAATCAAGATGGAAGGAAGAGATAATCCGTCAAATGGTGGAGTATAACCCAATAGCATGAGCTGCCCTGATGTTTATGCGAAGCTACAATGAATGGAAACTTGAGAACAATAAAAAGTGTGCCATCTCTTTGTTCAGGCAGTGAATGAGTTGCCGTGCCTGGAGGAGCTGATGGCATCTCACAACAAGCTGTCCGGGGCTGTTGATCTCAGTCGATGTGAAAAGGTTAGTCGGGCAACTTTTATAACAAAGACTACACAGGACAGAAAAATATGCAGTCGACAGTGTGGCATGAAGGATCTTACCTGGGAAGTTAAATCATCTTGCCCAAATGCTGATTGGCCTGTTGTATATTTCCGGCACTTTAGCTTTTATTGCAGTCCTTCGGTTGAGACATTAAACTGAGGTCATGTCTGTCATGATTCTGAAAGAGAAGGGAGTTTCTCCTGGTGTTTTGGCCAACAATCCCCCCCCCATTCCCACCTCATAATTGGTCATTCCCTTCATGGCTGTTTGTGGGACATTGCTGTGCACAAATTAGTTGCCATGTTTGCGTACAAAGTCACAGTCACCGCACTTCACAGTAACTTCTGTGAATCGCTTTGTCACGTCTTGACAATGTGCTGGGTGCTAAATCAAATGCAATGATTATTATTCAACCTTGAAATTCTTTCGAATGTTTTTTTTCCAACAGAGAGAGAAATAGTAGATGAAAGGCTGTCGTACACGACTAAAACAAACTAAAAAACCTGCACCGTGAAACTGCTTCTTTTAGTTTATCAAAAAGATTTTCAAGTATTGCCTTTTTCCAAGCAAACTTAGAAACATAGTACAGCGTGCAAAAGACCATCTGGCCAGTCCCAAAATGTTTTCTGATACGCTTAATTAATTTTTTTGTGAAATATATATGTAATGCCCTCTTGAGTTTGCTGACAAACTCTGCCTCCACTGCCTCTCATAGCATCTTCTACACATTCATCTTTTCTGCGCAAAATTCTTCAATCTGAATTCTGGGTCATTTCCCTTTTCTAACTGAGTCGGTGTCCGCCTGATCAATATTTGTTTTGACTCTGTATTGTACACATTGTTATCGAGTGCAGAATCTTGAATGCTTTCGTAACATATTTAGTACGGTTTGTAGTATTCTGAGGTAGAAGATTCCGGGTTCAAATCCCACATTGGGACTTTGAGCTCGCAGTCTAGGTTGCTGAAGGACAGAACCTCTAACCCTGCAACACATCCCCAGCTCTGCATTGGAGTGTCAGCCTGGACTGTACGAGTTTGAAGTCCCGACATGGGGCTTAAACATGCAACCTTCTGACTCGGAAGACGAAAGTGCTACCAGCTGAGTCAGGCTGACAAACATATCAAAGAAATATTATCCCGTGGCCTCGCCAAATAAATTCAGGTGTCTAATTCCAGCTAAATAAGTGTGAATTTTCATGAATCTTTTCCTTTTAGTTACAGGAACTGGATTTGTCCAATAACAGGATATCTGAGATATACGGTCTGCCGTTATTAACAAGCTTAACTGTGAGTAAGGAATACAAAATAAATGGATGTATCTCAGGCATTTGCTTTAACTCTTCACGTATTGTGCTTTCTGATTGAATGCTGTTTTTTTTTATTTCAGACTGTTAACCTCTCGGAAAATGTTTTCAGCAGCACAGAAAGCCTTGGCTCTCTTTGGTGAGTCTGTGGAAACATTTCAGCCCACTTTATGTTTGAGTGTTAACATCTTAGCCAAGCTACAAACTTGAATCAGATTGTTGCACGCCATGAATTAAGGTAATTAATTAAAACATATATTGAGTCTAGTCCACACGCCATCCTTTTCAGTCTAAATTCGATGGTTAATTTAGTTAGACTTTAACTCTTCCTCCCCCGCCTTTGACCCCCATTATAAAAAAACAAATCTGGTTTTAAAAATTAATGGAGTTGATCATTTTTCAGCGGTTCGACATCTATAATACATGATGTTTTTGTGTTCGTAGTGAAAAATCTTGACACTGATAGCCCGCTACAAAAAATTAATTCCCTTCTTTATAAATACTAATCTTCCTCATTTGCATGGTGACCAGATGGTGCGTTGGAGGATAATAAATCATTTTGTCTTTCCGAGACTCCAGCAGTTTGTAGAGGTTAGAGGTGTCGTTGGAAAAATATAATTTTTTTTCCTTCCTTTTTCCAAAACATTTTCCTCCCTTTTTGTCATCTTTTCTGGCTTGTGAGAATATTACACAACCTTCTGACTTCCTCCCCCCTACCAGCACATTGTACAATGCACTCAATGACATGAAACTCTTTAACTCATTTCATGCTGTGCAGTATGATGACATCGCAGAAACTCAATATAATAATTATAATAATCCTTGCATTTGATATAGTGCCTTATCACGTCTTCTGGACAACTCAAAGCTCTTCACAGAATATACTGTAAAGTGAACTGACTGTACTTTGTGGGTGAAATGCGTCAGCCAATTGCTCATAGCAGTGTCCCACAGACAGTCGTGGATTGAGTGACCACATTATTATTAGTATTTTTTTTGAAGGGATATAAAAAAAAGTTATCCTTACTTAAAGTTCTGGGAATATCGTTGATGACCTAATAGGGAAACACACTTTCTTGTTTTGCACTGAACCATACAGATCGGAAGGTTTCAGGCTCGATTCCTGTTCGGAGACGAGTCAGTTGGTTGGTTCTGGGAAGCGTTACTATAAATTAGTCTCAGCACTCTCTGGATTAGGGAGGAAGGGAAAATCTGCCAGTGTCTCCCACTTCTGATGGCTCTCCAGTGACCTCCAACGGAAAGTGCATGCGTGGGTATGAGCGAGGACAGGATGGGATTCAACTGTGATGGAATACTATGTTGACAGTTTTGCTCACTATCAAGGCTCACGAGTGAAGAGTGAATGCTTGGTTGAGGTACCAGATGGGAGACATGGCCAATGGGACCATCGCTCAGCAAGAATTGGTGCCTTACTGAGAGAAAGGGAATAAAGTAGTAAAACAAAGCCTCGAAATTCTGTTGTGCAACACTTCCCGCTTAAACTCTGGCCAGCACGATTTTTCACAATTTCTCCATTTGAGTATTCCTGCGCTATGTGACCTGTTCCAGTGGACAACAACACACACTTTTGGAGAGTGCCTTTCACGTCGGGAGGACTTCTCAATACGCTGGACAGCAGGGATTTGGACCTGAGCAGGGGGTTGGGATCAGGAAGGGTGGAGGGCAGGGAGGGTAGGGGCAGGAGCCGGGTAGACAGCCCGAGTCCTGAATACTGGTCCACAATGAGGGTTTCCAATTGGATTTGCTCATCTATAGTGATGAATAGCCATGTAGCTCAAGTGCCAGAGCACATCCAGTTAAGTGAGGATCTGCACCCTAACTGCAGCTTAGTCAGTGCTTATCATTTACTGAAGGGGTGGGAAAGAAAGAAGTTAATAAAGTGCATGCAGCAAAGAGAGCTTGCATCTCAAAGAATATAAGCAGCTTTGCAGTTTCACGTACTTCTCTTCGAACAAACTTCTGCTGTTGACGTTAAAAAAAACCTGTAAATTTAAAAGATTTTAAGATGAAAACAAACTTGGTGACCTGTTGCCAGCTTCCTCAGCAATAAGGCAAGTTGTTTTGCTCGGATCCTGAATTCTCCTAGGAAGCTGGTTATTTAAATTTAAGACTCAAGTCGGACTTCTCCACCTGCTGAGGTGAGAGACACCATTTCCGTATCGCCAAGTGGGTCGGCAGAGAACTTGTAAAACCTGAAATGAATGTGGCTCTGGGTTGAATATGTTAATTGTGTGATCCGGTCTGAACAAAGCAGGTTGCATTCGAATTTAGAACCTGATCTCTGTAAACATTTTTCAAGAAAATCATATTTCAATTTGGCCTTGATTATCGATTCCAACAGCTCCAGTTAGTATAAAGCGGAATGAGAAATTATGGCATCAGAAACCCAGATGGGCTCCACTGATGACCCAGTGCCTGATTGCAGTAAACCCTACAGATTGGAAGGTCACAGGTTTGATCCTCAGCATTGGGAGCTGCAAATGAGGGGAAAATCAGGCAGGGGTCCAGCTCCTGATCATTTATCCAGCCAATCCTGCTAGGAGGCCTTCCTTTGGAAGAACATTAAACTGAGGTCCCGTCTGTCTGTTAATGTGGACGTAAGAATTCCCATTGCATCATTCAAAAAGAGGAGGACAAATTTCTCCCTGGCCAAGAACTCCCTGCCCTTTACCACATCCATTGATACCCCTGCCTACCAAATCCTCATCTACCTCCCTCTTACATTACCGAGAAAATAATAATTCTGTCTTCAATGGGTGCCCTTAAAATCCCATGATAAATTTTAGTGGGCACAAAAAAAAACTTTACATATGAACTTAGATATGCATTTGAAGGAAATAAAACATAAAATTTAGATTTCCTGTGCTTTGGTTGCAAGCCCAATCCCATCGCTGGTTTTGGACTTGTCTTGAATTACCTGCTGCAGAACAGACAGTCAGGATTCTCGAGCACTTTTTTCGGGCTTCCATTCCTGCTGACCATCGATCTTCAGGTTGCCCTGTAACGCCCATTCCTTGCACCAGATGTCCTCAATGATGTATTGATTAATCCTATGATGATTAATCCTGCAGATTAAAATAAATCTTTTATGTAAATCCAGAGTTGTTTTAATCAGAGATTTGCATTTGCATAAGCTATTACTGGGAAGTGGCATCAACAGTAGTGCCAAGTGTCACTTGGATCGCAATATCCTTTTTTGGGGTTTGCATTTTATTTAAACTGGTTTGCGTTTTGGGTGCTGGTAAATCATATAGGATTTAAACACATCCTTTCTAGCTATTGGTTCATCGAAAACAACATAACAATTGCCTTAGTCACTGACCTTGAGAGTGAATTATAATGGAGCCACACTTGCCGATGCTGACAATGTTACATGTCAGCTGGTGCTATGTCCAGCACCGTCCTTGGCACGTCCTCCTGACTTGAAAGGCGTTAAATAAAGGCAAGTTGTTGTATCGACATGTGATGCAAATTAGTTTCACTTCCCCCTAAACCCCAAACTTTGATACTGATTCATTTCAGAGCATTTGATTACATAGACCGTCAAACTATACAGTCAATTAACTTTACAGTCTATCCTGTGAAGCGCTTTGAGATGTCTCAAAGACGTGGTAAGGCGCTCTATCAAATGCACGAATTATTATTTGATGTTTATTTTCTTTGTTAGGTAAAATATTCCATGGGTGTTTTGGAGGGCTGTGCATAAATTCACTGTCATATTCATTCACGAATAGTCACTACGCTTTACAGAAAAAACTCGAGTGCTTTGAGACATTTTGATGTGCCATGGCATTTGCAAGGATTATTATTAATAATGAGTCCATAGATTGAAAACTGCTCATTTATGGCTGTCTTGTTATTTCCTGATGGAAGATGTACATTTTCTTGCTGATTTTGTGTCTCAGTTTTTAACTACACTCCGGGTGCTTCTTTAGTTCCTTGCAGGAGTTGAACTTTGGCTGCAATCAACTGGTGTCAGTTTGTAGCTTTGCTGAGCAGTTTCCTGTCCTGGAGGTCCTCAGTTTAGTCAGTAACTCTATTCATTCCTGGGAGGAGCTGGTGAGTATCAATGTTGTTTTGTCCGTGCAGAACAAGCAGGGTGAGAAATTCCACTATTCTAAGGATATCAGTTCTCTCGCCTTGGAAATCAATCACCTTAAGAACATAAGAACATTTCACCCACAAAGTATACAGTCAATTTACTTTACAGCATATTCCGTGAAGCGCTTTGAGACATCTCGAAGATGTGATAAGGCCCTACATCAAATGCAAGGATTTTTATTGTGCTTAACATAAGAATTGCTAGTGGAAAGAAACCTTGTGGAACTGGGGGTAATAATCAATACTGCAAGATAGTCGTGGAGGTGATGAGATAAATATGAAAATGAACCATGCTTTGCCTGTTACACACATGTTCTGTTCCTCCTATCGCACTTGCTTGGCTCAGTCGGGCGAGTTCTGGCAGTTTCGGGGCTGCCTTTTTATCCCAACAAAGGAATCAAACGATCGGAATCGCCTGATAATTGGAAGTGTCAGTCCTGGGGACTGAAGTTAGATTGTTGTGTCGATTTAACTACAGTTCTATCAGGGGCTGGGTCTGTTTTGTTGGGTTTTTTCCCCAAAAACATAGATTGCTTATCCCGGGGAGTGTGAGATCTAATCACATCCGTGTTATTTATGGTCCTTCCTTCCAGAAATCTCTGGCTCGGTGCTGCCACCTAGTGGAAGTGAATCTGGCGGGCAACCCGACTTGCGCTTCGGAGGAAGAACAAACCAGGTACGAGTCAGAGTCCCAACCACTGCAGCAGCAATTACTGCTTCTAAAACTTTCAGTGAGTGCAGTCGCCTCTAACTAAAGGCATATATTTCATGCAAATATCCGCATCGAAGATTACTCGGCCAGCGCTGAAATTCCCAGTGGCGATTTGGTGAGTTAATCTTTTTGTTACTGAAAACAGGTATACTTAATGATACAATAATAATAATAATAATAAATTATTGTAGACCTGTTCCTTTCATTGTAGAGGTGTGTTGTCAACCTTGGCAATATAGAGAACAGGGACTAAATTGGAGGCCATACATAACAAGGTTTCTCACTATCACTCAAACAAGTCACAAATGGGATTCCTTCTAGTAACCGCAAACACTTCACAGCAAGATCAAGAACTTGTGAAAGTAGATTTGGTTTAGAGAAGATTTACTGTTCCTTTGGGTCAATACAGTACATTTCTGGTTACTTGGAGGAATCCCCATTTGTGACCCCCAAGTCCATATAAAGAAATCTCATAATCGACCACACTTCACACTGTGTGTTTTCAGTCTCAAAGACAGAATAATTAAGTAGTGTTTCTACAGGAAAGTCATGGAGTTGTCTCGCCTTATGCCTCAGCTGGAGAGTTTGGATGGGGTAAGTACAGATGGAGTTTAATATTCAGGCCTTGAACTCGTCTCAGTTGGTTACTGGGAGGCGCACGTTGAAAAAGAAGCATTTTTCAACAGGATCTAAATTACCATTGCAGTCCACATCACTGAAGGCAATCAAGAGCAAAGTCGAGCCACTCCATGTGTATAGTACTGATACTTGAAAAAGTATGAGACCTTGTATTTTCAAGTATGCCTATGGTTGTAGTTGTCTTGTCATACGTATGTACGCTCTCTGCCTTTCAGAAATGTGATTTTATTTTAACTATTCAGATGAGATTGCGCTGAACCTGGACATTGTTAGAAAATAAGACTTTCATGTGACGCTGCAACGTGTATTTTCAAAACTAGATGACATTTGAACTTCAGGGAAATGCAGGGTTGTTTCAATTGAATGCTAGTTCACAGCACAAATATACCTCGAACAACACTAACTGAGCAAATCTAGTGATTGAGGTTAGTGTAAACCCCACACTCACGCACTGAGAGGTATTCTCTGTTTAAGACGGGATCAACAAGTGCTGTGTGTTATTGTGTCGCAGGTTATCGTTAACCAATCAAATAGAGAAAAGCAAGAAACTCCGATTACTTACAAAGCGGCACTGGATCCTGGTAAGGACACCATCGCTGTATGTTGTGCTGTATGAGCCTTTGCCTACCTTACTCAATAAAAAAATATACTTTACAAACATTTAAAAAATGGATGTCTTTCGAGGAGAAATATATTTGTCCCATATGAACTTGAGAACATTTTGATAACACCCGTGTTTGCAACTTGTTTTCTACTTTCGATACTTACACTTATCCTTGCAGATGCGTGTGAGACAACCCATCAAATAGCAAGCCACATTGCCAACTACGAGTCTCAAATGGAGGAGCTGTGTCAGTCACTGTCTGAAAGGTCAGATCACTTTACAACTGACTTGGGAGACCACACAAAAAAAAACATCTTCCATCAGTCAAAATACCTGCCAACCCGTATGTAGGGTCACTGATCATAATGACCATTTGCATGAGGTCACAGTGGGTGACCGGCAGCTGTGGATTGCAGTAGTCAGAACACATTAAGAGGAGTAAATTGGTGGACAATTTACTTTCACTCAGGGAGTTGTTTGGATCTGGAATGCGTTGCCTGAAAGAGTGGTAGAAGTCGATTCGATCATAACTTTTAAGAGAGAAGTAGATAATTATTTGGGAAGGACAAGTTTCCAGGGCTATGGGGAGAGCGCGGGGGGAGTGGGATTGATTTGGAAGCTCTTTTCCAAGAGCCGGCACAGACACGATGGGCCGAATGGTCTCCTTCTGTGCTGTATAATTCCATGAATTGTACTGCCCGTGTTGTTGGTCGGGGCATTACAATTGGGTTCAGTGCTCTTTCACTGAAGTGGGGGGTGGGTGGGGGGGAGGCGGGGGAGAAAAAAAACATTTTCCCACACACTGTGCAGGGAACCTGCTAAAACTCTGGTGTGTGAGTGAACTGTGAGGACAGGAGCAAAGCCCCACTGTGATACTCCCCCACAGTCGATTGGCTGCCAATACTCATTATCTGGGCTCACAGCCTATTGCTCCAGAGGTTGGCTGGTGCCCTGGGAACCCTACTCCAGTACACTTCAGTGTCTTTAGGAAATAAAATAATTTGAAGGTTTCAGATTTTTAGCATCTATATCTCTTTACGAGGGTGACAAAAGAATCACGACTGCTCACATTTTTCTTCCGAATGTCACCAGTGACTAACAGCCTGAATCTGCAAGACATTTCTTTAAAACGTGTCCAATTGGATCATATCTATGCAATATGGGATGTCAACATTATTTCCAACAGCAGAGGATGAGAGCTCAAAACACTTGAAGGATGGTGTTCCAGAATACTATCTGCCATAAACTTGAGGAACCTGGGCAGATACTAACTTCCCTAAAACTTTCCCTTTGATTTAAGTGAAATTGCACCTCAAGGCATTGGGTATTCTCATGAAGGAGCACGGTTTAGCACTTCCATCATTTTTATCCTTCGTCGCTCATGTACATAAACGTCAGACAGAAGATGGAGGGAGAGGAAATGCCACTTTGTGGGAAACTGCCGTTAGTCATTGTGGCAACAGAAGATAGTTATTCAGGTCATAAAATTTGTTTGGAATGTAGAAAGCTCTTCGTCTCATCCGATCTCGTCCTGTCAGAACAGCTGCCCTACAATTTTTTTTAAATGCGTCTAGTGTCCTGGGCTCAACCACATTTCCTGGCACCCTGTTCCAGTCATTAATTACCCCCAGAGTAAAAGAATATGGAATTGCTATAAGAGTTACTTGTATTTTTGGCTTTCCTTGCTCAGGTTCAGTCAAGTGAGAAAACTGGTGAAGTCTCTACCCAAACAGTCTCCTCCCAAACCTTCAGGTGAGACCACAATTAAACTTATGTCTAATTTCTTCATGTATAAGTATTCCAGACCTTGCAGGGTGCTCTCCTGTTTCATTTTAAGAGTATAACAGTATTAATCTCCTGTGAATGTACATTCAGTCAATTTACACCTCTCAACACATGTTAGGTTAAGCTAATAGCATTTTTTAGATCACATAGATCTGCATGTAATGCATCGCCACGTGTTGATGTCCTATTTCTGGACCAGATGGTCAGAAGCAATGAGATGCTTACCTAGAAACAGATCACATCCACTTGGGCTGGTACTTCATCTGTCTGAGCACCAAGCTTCAAAAACAGCATTTGGCGAGGTCTGGGTATAGGGCACTTTCAATGGACTTTTGTTTTAATAAACCTTACCTTTCAGTTGGTTGAGGTACTGCTGTACAATCTTCAGTAAAAACAAACTAACACTCACGGTTGTTTGAAGTGCTTTACACTAGTGGCTTAGAACCAGTGTGTGTGTGTGTGTGTGTGTGTGTGTGGGGGGAGGGGGGGAAAGAGGGAAGAGAGGGAGGGAGTGAGCTGAGAAAGATGACCGAAAGAAAACATGGTCAAAGAGGTAAGACGTGAGGTGGGTTTGAAAGTGGGAAAGAAAATGGGGAATATTCACAACATGCAGATTGGCAAATGCCCAATGTGCTTTCCTGTGATGGAGCCTGTTCCATCTGGATTCCATCACTCCCTCCCCCATACTGAATGATGCTTAAAAAAAACAAGTATGATTGTTATTCTATGTGCTCATTATCTGGAAAAAAATTAAGTGAAATGGTTATATTAAATCTTTGAATAAAAGTTGTGCAGTCCAGTGTTGGTTGATTTCTAGTGTGGATCTTGCCTTGAAAGTAAAGTTAGATGATTCGATAAATGTGTGTACAGGTTCAACAGAATCAGCTGGATCTCCCTTGGTGTCGAGCAGTGGAGCCCGGGCACAATCAAACTGCAGCAGGTAAGGAGGTAAAAGGCGTCTCAAAGCGCTTCAGAGTATATACTGTAAAGTGAATTGACTGTATATTTTGTGGGTGAATGTACAAATGAGAAAATACCAATCAGTTCCCCTGTCCGTCAAGGCCTTCTCTCAGTACCTGCTCTGGCTGCTGTCCATCTGCTACCCCAGCCCTGTGTCGCTATGCTGCATCAGGTATATTTTTAGTCTCTTGTTGAATGCTTCAGTCGATTCAGCTTTCACCGAGTCAACAAAAAGAAACATGAAGTCACTTATCCACAAGAGGGGTAACATCATCTCTTACCAAGAAGAAATCCGTTACTTAATTCAAAGGTACCCCAGCAATTTCCCCGGCTATCAAACTCAAATCTCTCAAAATTGTGCAGGGAAAAAAAAATCAACAAAATGTTTCTGTGTCTACAAACCATCAAATAAGACGTTTGCTCACGACTTGAACGTTCGTAAACTTTCACTGAAACAACTTTTTAAAGGGAACCAAACCGACGAGCTCTGAAATGCTAATGTTTCACTACATATTGCTGCCACCAGAGGGGACTAACGCCCAAACATTTGTAGATAAATGTCGAGTGTCTTGCAATGAGCAAAGAAAAGCAGCAGATTCAAACAGTCTTTTATTGTGTTATCTAAAAACAAAGTTAAGGCAACAGCCGTCCAACAGCATGTATTCTTTCTCGTTGACATCGCAAGAAATAAGATAACGGCAGACCTCAGTTTCCCTGCGATGCAGGTTCATCCCTGGCCTCTCCCAGACGGAGGGGATACTTTCCCACAAGGAAAGTGGGAAGAGGGAAGGAAGGAGGCCCCCAGGGTTCTTGCTAGCCTCCTACCTCTTCGTTCCAGAGCATTAGCATCGGCTTGGGAACAGTTGCCTGATAAATCTCCAAAACCCCAGGGGGCAGAAAAGTAAGGAAAAGAATACCAGGCACAATATTGTGGACTCAAGCTCGTTTACATAAAATAGGTCTACATGAGTTAGTGAGTGAAAATGCTCCACTGAACAGTGTATCTGAGACTCTAGTGTACATTGAGAAAAGGCCGCCCAGAGAAGCATATATACCAAACAAAGTGGATCACAAACCTACCTTCTGCAATTACCCTGATGCGACAACGTTCAGCATCAACACTGAATGCACCAGAATTAATTCATACATTTCTCCATAAGCCACCCCTCGGCTACTGTAGGAAATAAACGTCCACAAGTCACCCAGTGCCCGTGTGAGGTGGGCATGTAGTACAGCTGTTTGAGCAGTAATGGTGAAGCAGAAGAAAGGTCATCCTATGGATTCATGTTTAAAATTATATCCATTAATAGTCATGTTGACACCTCTGAGCATAAAATAGTCATTCCTATTGGAAGAAATAGTTCTTCCTTCTAATCTAACGAACCAATATTTTCTGCAAATGCAGTTTACAAAATTTATAGATTAAACTTCAATCACCAGTATCGTTTCGCCCACGAAATAGTCAATTCACTTTACTGTATATACTGTGAAGGGCTTTGAGACGTCTCAAAGTTGTGATAAGGTGCTATATCAACTGCAAGGATTATTATCAGTTTGTATTGAATATTTTCTTGGACTACCATTGTTTAAATTTTTTAACTGCATTCTCAAGTTTCTAATAATCACATTTATTTACTAATAGAGTAAATTAAGTATCACTGTACTGACATTAAATTTCCACGTTTACTTGTGAAAAGCTTATGGGTATGATGGTAAAACTTTGTTCCAGCTCTAGTTTAATGCCTGATCAGAACAAACCTGTAATAACATTTTTATGTTGCAGTCGTTCACGCATTCAAGACGCAAGAGAATTTGCTGCCCACTACGTTGACAGTTAATGTCGCCACATTCAACAGGTTCTTACTTGCATCTATCAGGTTAAAGACAAGACAAACGGGAGGAATTGACTTTCGCCTGAGATGAAAAGAAGTAGCAATGACTGCTCCAGACACTTCATCAGCTTTGTAATAAGTATAACCAGAATATTGATCACTTTCATTTCAATGTTTATTTCATGAAACCAGGTACACTCTAAAATACTGGTTTCACCAGACTGACAGAGCAGCCCATTACAATTTAAACAGTTTTTTTTAAGCTGACGAAAATTTGCCCAACACTATAGAAAAGATACAATCCCATTTACAAGTCTCTGCTATTACAACTCCTGGAACACAAAGCTGCACCCAGCTGATCTGATCACTCACTCACAACAGATACAATACATTCGTGCTTAAAAATAAACTGAATTGGACTACTACATACCGACCCAATCTGTCCTGTTTTGTACAATCTAATCATAGCTATAAACAAAGTTTCTTTTAGTCAGATATGCGAACAGCAAGGTGATGTGTTAGAAGTCACGCCTGTGATACAAGTCTGGATCATAGTACTTAGTAACTACAACTCTGTTGGCAAACTTACGTCCCGTTAATGCTTGCATTGCTTTTTGGCAGTCTAGAGATGAGATGAATTCCACAAATATCTGTTTAAAAAAACCATAAAAGGTAAATGAATCAATTTTTGTATTGTAGATTTGAAACAAAATTAGTCTTTTCAGGGGATTGACACAATGGGTAAGTAACACAGGTAGATCCTTCCTGCCAGATGGTTTAGGCTAAGCTGCAAAACTGCTTCTTTTGGGCAGTTCTCAGCTGACCACTGAGAGAACAATTGAGTTGTCTGATTTTTCCTAGTTTGCAGCTCTTGTTGGCTGCCCACTGATGCTGAGTGGTTACAATATTCCAATACATTAGCGGCCAGCTTCATCTGTTACGATACAGTATGTGAAAATTAATATTGTTATCTTGAAATATCAACAGCAATGTACCTGAGAAAGCACTCGCCTTGCCTAACCAGGTCCGCCATTTTATTTACCTTGCCACAGCCAGGCACTTCTAGTCCGTCCAGTGGTCGAGGGATTTCAATGGATTTCACAGTTCCATATTTACTGCACTCTTCTCGAATGTCTTCCAAAATTTCCTCGTACTCTTCATCATCAATCAGCTCTTCTGGTGATACCATGTTTAACAGGCACAAGATGTCTGTGGGCATCCCTGTGGTCTGCACTTGCATTGATGGAAGGCCGGGCACTTGGACAGTCACTGGCGTTTGAATAATGGCATTCTGCAATAGGCAAAACACAGTATTAAATAACTTAGTGCTCACTCGTATACTGCCAGACACAGCTCACCCACATGAGGGCATGTCTCCAGAACCAGGGTTGCCTCACTGCTGGTGAATGTTTGTTGGAATAATCAAAGCTAATGGAGCAAAACTCATTTGTTCTTTAGATGGCAGATGGAAAGGTTCAATGACAATGTAATAGAGGAAACAGCATTTAGTTAATTTAATACAATGCATCTTTTGCTTTTGTATTGACCTACAACAGCAAAATTACATTTAGAGCGCCTTTCACATCGGGAGGACGTCCCAAAGCGCTGCACAATCGGGTCAGGACCCGAGCATTGGGGCTGGGGTAGGGGTGAGGGAAGGCAGAGAGGTGGGAGGGCAACCGAAGGCACGATCAAATAGGAGGGTCTTGAGACCGGCCTTGAAAGAGGCAAGGGAGGAAGTGAGGCGAAGGGACTGTGGGATGGAGTTCCAGAGCGTGGGGGCAGAGAGGCTGAAAGCTCGGCCACCGAGAGTCGGGCGGGAGACATGGAGCAAGCCGGAGCTCGCTATTAATTTCCAGCATTTCTCTTCCTATCCTCCCCGGAGAAGGGTGGAAATGTGGGGCCTGTTTGGAGCTGAATTGGCTCCAAGGTGACATGTTTGGCAATGGAATATGAGAATGCAGCCAACCCTCTATGCTGGTTCCTGAGCCAGGTGAGTCTGCAGTATCCAGGGTGCTGCTGAACAGCCCAGGCAGCCTGGCACATTGGCAGCAATTGGAAGGGCAGACCGGTCATCGGAGAAAAAAAAGTAACAAAGTGCATGGAAGGCAATGAACAACAGATTCTTTACCGGATTAGCATTCTTTGCACCAACACTGGCCCTCTGTACTATAAGCTTCTTATCGCCAAGCTGCATTCCATTCAGACCTGCGATAGCCTAAACAGAAAACAGAATAATAGATTCACACCAAAGAGCGTTAAATTCCCCTCTTGAAAAAAAGTTAAGGAATAGGTCAAGAATTGCACCAGATTTCAAACACAAAATAGTACATCAGGCTAAATTAAATAAACCATCAAACCTATAATGTTGAGTAATCAAAACCTTTCCAAAGACTAGAATGAGCTGGCACACTTCAAAAATACAATGTCCCAGAGATTTCTAAAAATGCTATTCTGTAATATTTTACATCTTCCCATTTGGATCCACATCACTTTTCTCCATTCTTCACTGTAATCCTTCAGCCACAGTATGCAACTGAAACTGGGGGCTTTGCCACAGCTTTCCAAGGATCAGCTGGTAGGAAGCACAAACATACTTGGAGCCTGGTGAAAATCCCCATGCTTATGGTTGGCAGGCTTGAGTATTGTTCTCCACAGAAATATAAGCCGGCAGTCATAGAAATGCAATGTGATCCCTGGCTGCAACAACTAACAGGTTGGCTCGCAGTCTCCAAGCTACTCCCGAGTCCAATGACTAAGATTCTCCATCTGGGCAATGGAAATCACAACAGCCCACCTCCCCTCACAAGACTTGCTGCTCCATGCATTTTCTATGGTTTATTCCCAACCAACCAGCATGGGTGGGGGAAGGAATACAATGAGGAAGTGAAACACAGACACTTGAAAAAAAGTGCTAGTCAATAACTCTGCTTTATGCATGGCTATAGGAGTCAAATAATACACGGAAATGCCCTTGTTGACAGCAGAGATCCATCTTTCTAAATCAGCTTAGTTGAATCTCACAAATTGAATTCTGCGTGAAATGTATGGAAAGCTGATTAGATGGTAAATTCCAGGCATTTATTCAAATCTTTGTACTTTTAGTGTACCCATGAACAATCTGAAATGTACAAGTTGAAGATATTGAATCATAAAAAAGCACCATCATTGTGTTTTAAGTAAACATATGAATTGACATCAAAAGATCACTAACTCACGCTCTTTTATCTGTACCTACCTACCTCTCACAAGAGAGCTGACCACAACAAGATAACACAATGATCCGCTATACCACACACAAGATCATTAAGATGCTGAAATGTGAAAAAACAATATACAGTTTTGAATATAGAATTTCTGTAACATATCTGGTGGTTGCTGTGAGAAGACTGAGAGAATGTGATAATAGAGATGTCCGAATAAAAAGGAAATACAATTGAACTGGCAGAAGAGAAAAAGTAACAGGATTTGTGAAAGTGCACAGTGCATTCATCCAGGCTTTTTGTTTCGGGTGGGAAAGAGAGGGAGAAAGGCAGCTTGACATTGAGTTGGAGACCGTACAAGAGTGCTGTGGCAGGTCAACGGACATCAGTTAGTGCAGAATAACAAATCCGTAGATGAAATAGATTTTTTTGTGCCAATGTTCTTCTAACAGAAGACACTTGGCAACTCTCCAGCACCTAACCCAAATGGCTATTTGACAAACATGAGCCTGGAAAGAGCGAGTTGGCAGATTATTCAACTATAGAAGACACAACAGCCAAGCCAAATCATGTTTTCACCAATATTCATACATGTGAATTTCCAACAGGGATCATTAGATAATTTTCAGGAGTGGGAGTTCTGGCGGATTTCCCCTCTCTAATTGTGGGGCCAATGCCAAATGTAGTTCCTTGACTGCCAACCTGGCTGAGAACAGCTAACTCAACACAGACGGAGAACTGAACCTGTAACCTTCTGCATGGATTATAGTACTTAACCCATTGAGTTACTGGAGAAGAGGGAAAAAAAGAAAAAGCATTTCAAATCCAGAATTTTAGTAAACTTTACCCATTTTTAATAAATGTATAAACACTAAAATTACTTTAAATATTTACTTTGAATATGCACAAATCTGCATATTAATTAGCCAGCAACTATGGTGAAAGTGAGAATCAACTTGAATATGATAGCACATATCACACATCTGGAGTCCCGTAGCATATTGGTTAGAGCTCTCGCCTCGCAAGCAAGAGGACCTGGGTTCGATTCCCGTGCGGGGTGAAGCCTTTGGCAAGTTTCCTTACTCCACATGAATGTTCACTTAATAGTAAATAGACTATTAAGTAGTCGTCGATTGGCGGATTGCTTTCTGGGGGTAATAATCCCTTCAAAAAATATAAATTAATAATATGGTCATTCAATTCATAGTCAATTTGCTTTACAGTATATTCTGTGAAGCGCTTTGAGGACATCTCAACACTGCGATAAGGTGTGATAATACTCTCATACCTGATCAGTAACATTGACATCCACATATTCACAGAAGGCATATCCTTTGGACAGAGATGTTGCACTGTCCTTCACCAGGTTGAAAGCTTTCAGTGGGCCAAATGACGTCAGAAGTTCCTTCACCTATAAAAAAAAACATCGGATAATCAGTAATTATCCAAACCAGCCAAAGAAATCTATAAATTACTATACAATTTATAATCAGCATACATGTTTGAAATTATATGGGGAGGCAGTCAGAAGCCCTGCAAAATTTGAGGTGTGGGGTAGAAAGGGATTTGAACTTTAGCCAGGGTGCCAATTATTTTATTTGTTCACACAAAGTTTTTCAGAGTTCATGATCATATACAATCGAAAGTATAAGAACAGGCCTTAAAAAAAAAACTCAGCAATTTGGGGATATTTATAGAGACAGCCCTATTAACATTATAGACAAACACATAGGATAATGCCACAGCACATTTTTTTTTAACAATACAAATTTACATAGTGCCTTTCATGTCGGGAGGATATCTCAAGGCGCTGGACAGTCCAGGATTTGCACCTGAGCTGGGGATGGGGGTTGAGGGGGGGGGGGGGAAAGAATAGCCTAACGCATGGTCAAAGAAGAAGGTCTTGAGGCAGACTGTAAAGGAGGGGAGGGAAGGGGTGAGTCGAAGGGTCTCTGGCATGGAATTCCTGAGAATAGGGCAGATACGGAGAAAGCGTATGTTGCTGGTGGGGCAGGGAAACTAAAGCAGGGAGGGTGGTTCCCACTTAGCAGAGGGAGCAGCTGGGTTGGTAGGGCTTGAGGAGACCGCAGAAGTAGGGTGGGGTAAGACCATAGAAGGATTTAAAATTTAAGCTAAACCTAAAGGTGAAAGGTTTTTGATACATCTTTAGTTCTCCAGTGAGCTGCTTTGTGACCTGCAGTATCCACGAATCTCCTGCCACTAAGTTTCTATTTGGCAAATAAATTCTACAGAGATGCAAAAGATAGAACAGTTGTCCAATGCATTTGCGAAAATCACATCACAAACTGGCGATAATCCAGTTTATAAAAAGATACTTGTAATTGAAGTTACAACCTCACAGGCAAAGTTACGCTTCTCAACCAGGCTAAATGGTCTAAAATTAACCTCCTGGCCCCTTTGCTAAATTTACTACCTATACTAGATTTTTCCAATGAATCTACATTGGATTATTCCATAAACTGAAAACTCAGAAAATGATGGAATCTAAGGAACTTTAGTACATTTTTCTATCGGTTATCTGATCCTACAGTAATGCCTGCCGCAGAGCAGAAGCAGACTGGAGAAAGGGAAGGAGGGAAATATTTAAATCATTTAAATGTTTGCTCAAACCAAACACCAAATTTGCATTTGACATAGCACCATTCACATTGGGAGGATGTCTCAAGGCACTTCACAGGATATACTTGGGCTGTTGCATTCGTCTACCTAATACAGACACCTCACTTCACAGTAAATCCTGTCAGCGCTTTGGGACGACCTTCCAACGTGAAAGGCGCTGTACCAAATGCAAGGATTCTTATTACTGTGAGGTGCAGTGACTATTTTGCAGGCAGTCAATGTAGGCACAGGAGTGTCTCACAAACAGCCATGAAGTGAATGACTAACTTTATTTGGGGGATTGTTGGTCAAGTCACCAGGAGAAACTCCCTTCTCTTTTTGAATTTAGCCACAAGATGGTCCACTTTAGAAACCATTTCAACAGGCAGATGGGACCTCGGTTTAATGTCTCATCTGAAGGATGGCACATCCAGCAATGCAGTACACACCCCAGGATTGCATTGGAGCGTCAGCCTAGATGACACGATTTCAAAATCCTCACGTGGGGCTTGAACACACACCCTTCTGACTCAAGAGATGAGAGTGCTACCAACTGAGTCAGACTGACATCTAAATCACCATAATGTAACTATAGGCCTGTTCTTAAACTTAGCACTGACCAAATTCCTGTTTTTTTAAAAAAAAACAAATTGGCAAAGTGGCAAAGCCAAATTAAAAGAAGATATTCAGGCATGAAAAAGCACAATGACCTAGGGCAGTGACAAATTTATGACCCAGTCGAGGATTAGCACTGAACTATACAATTAATGGGCATCACTTGCATCTTCTGCACAGACCAATATTCAATAGATATTATTGTAACACAATGCACTATGCTCAGAAAACAGGGGAACACCTCCTTCAATTTTCCTAATCACTTAATTTGCATCTCTCCCCCCCTCACCCAACCATGAACACAAAAATTAAACTTCGTAACTATTGACTATTCTGGGCCTGACATTTTTTTCCCTTTCAAATCCGTAAAGTGGCAGATTTTAAGCAATATGCCTGGTTTCATGCAGCAACTGGAGGCCAGAGTTTTGTTTTCCTTCAAAGCTACAATGGTGTTAGTCTCCTTGCTGGCTGACAGAATAATACTTCCCAGCTGGCTGGCTGGAGTTCATTCATCTTTGCTATTTTCCACCAAATGAAATATCTCAAGAGACAGCACCATTTGACCAAAAATCTGAATGATAAACTGGTAGCTTCACTACTACCTGCATTACCAGGCTTCGTGAACCTTGAGTACAGCATTCTTGTAAATACTAAGATCCAATTCAATTGATGACTAATCTCCAACTTGCCATTTCTATCCAAAGTCTTGGACCATGTTTTTAACACCGCTGACCACTCCATTCTCCGTGATTGCCTCTCCAGCCTCATTCACTTCCATGATACACACTCTCCTGGTTCAAATCCTATCCATCTCAATGATCCCACACTTGCAGGATTACCTTAGTCCTCTCCTTTTCCTCATGTACATGCTCACTCTTGGCAACATCCGCAGAGACATGGGGATAACTTCCACATAATAATAATACTATTTGGTGCAGCCCTTTCACATCTCAAAGCACTTCATAGAACATATTGTAAAGTGTTTACACATTTTGTGTGAATGTATGCAAATGACACTGAAATCTACTTTGCCACCTCTACTCTTGATTCAAAATCCACTGATGTTCTGTTTCACACCTGTCAGACATCAGGTGAATTCTGTGAAGCTCTTTGAGATGTCCTGCTGGCATAAAAACTCTGGCGCCCACAATGCTCACCTGCACCAAACTCTGCCTGCCCATCACCCCAGGGTGCATTGGCTCTCTGTCTCCCATGAATCAACATCAAGGCCCTCATCCTCACCTTAAGTCCCTTCATTCCTTTGCATCTCTTCATCTGATTTCCTCCTCCTGCACCCTTCTGGTGGTCCCCTACACTTTGCTAACTCGGGTTTGCTGCACCCCCAACCTCTCTGACTCACCATCAGTGGCTGAGCCTTCAGCAATGATGCTCCTAACCTTTTCTCCCCCCCCCCCCCACCCCCAAGTCTTGCCCCTTCTCGGTCTTTAAACCTTACCTAAAAACCTACCTATTCAACTTTGTCACCCCTCCCCCTTGCAGAGCAACTGACTCCGTACTTGTGAAGTGCTATGAAATATTACCGTAAGTGAAGGACACTATATAAATTTAAGTTATTGCTATCACTGCATTTACCAGCTTCCACTGCTTTGGTCAGATCTAAAGCCAAATCAGCCTTCAAAGGGGTTTTGATAATCTCATATCAATTTATAACATTTAAAATTAAAAAATAGGTCAATTACCCAAGCTCCAAATAGCTCAACTATGCTTTTACCTCCTTCTCCTTGCTTCTTCAACATGCTCCTACTTCATTTATTTCTCCTATTAATTTCTCTCCCAGGACCTCAAACGTTTAAGTAATTTCACCCTCCCTGAGTCCCCTAAAATCCAGTCTTTTAACTCCCAAGCTTGACATCAGCTTAACAATTGCTAGACCTCAACTTATTAGGTTTCCTCCTCTACCCTTTTCAGCATTTAATGAGCTAAGCCCCAGGCCTTCCACCCAAGTTTGTTAATTTGAAAAAAAATGCAAAGGGTTCAAAAGGAATAGATTTAAAGGACGTTTGCAGTTCAAAGTGAGCAGCACTCACACACCTTTCCCCTTGTACACAGATATAAAACAAATAACAGAATCCAGTTGTTTCACTATTATTTTGGAACTCTGGACTCCAGACCATTTATATTTATCAAATTCAATTGGTCTCTCTGTCATCCTTTAAGAGATTAACCCCTTGAAGACTATCTGCCCCATTTCAAAATGTCACCAAATTCAGTATATAAAGAGCATCACAGTTTTGAGAATGAAAAGCCCCTATGAATGGAAAGGGTATGTTCATAAACCAAACAGTAAAGTTAATGAAACCTTTTTATATTAAAAAATAATAATGCATCCAATGCAAAACTACAGGGTTCAAAAGAAAGTCACCAAAAATTTTCATAAAGAATTAAAGCTTAATAATAGTTGAAAAAAACGTATTCCTTCACTAAAAGAAAAAAAATGCCTTACCTCCTAAAGACATACACCATAGGTCTATATGGACTACTTACACCACTCTTTTCAGTGGTTCATTCAATTGTATCAAGAACAAAATTATGTATTTTCGCTTTGTTAAGGTCTACCCTCAAAGCCAGCAAATGCTCCCCAGGAAGGCTGGGCAAGTTCTAGAGTTGAGGGCAGCTGGCTCCAAGGGTATCCGAGTGCGGGACATGAGCTCTTACTTGCCTTGTCTTACAGGTTGGCATGGCAGCAGTAGATCAGTACTACTGAACAAACTATGCGCCAAGACTTACGATCTTACAGGCCCCTAGCTGGGGACAAAGTGGGGGAACAAAAATGAAAGAGCCATAAGTATCAACCAGCAGTAACTACAAAGGTAGGAGTCAGCACAACACTGGCTCACAAATTTAGAATTAGAAAACAAAGATCCCTCTTCTCATTAAACCGTGCATTTCAGACTATCGAATGTAGACCATTAATTACAGATTTTAATATCAGTTTTTCGAATTGTTTTCAGTTTTGGTGAGTGTTAAGATAGTTGACAGTTTAAATAGCTTTAAAAAAGCATTGCCAAGGATCATATCATGTTTTTAAACTTTAACACACCTCCAGTCTTTAAGGACATTTTGTATAGTATTAAAAAAGTGCAACCTTATGCAAAAGATTTTGGAAAACAAGTTGAATAAGTATGTATAAAATTTTTTCACAACTAAGTGTCCAGGAATTTGTACTAGAGTAAAATATAAAAATATATTCAAACAAGGCACCAGCAAATCAATCGAGGCTTGAAATTAATATTGCTCCAGCGCATTCATGTCAAGGAAAAGTAAATTCAAAGAATTGATTTGCAGCTAAATATAATACTCTCCTTTTGTACCACTTCTACCTTAAATGTAAATATTACTGCCCGAAATTATTCTAAGACAAAGTGAAACTCAGAATTTTTTTAAAATCAAGTATTCAAAGAGATACCAGCTGCCTTTCCACAAATTTAGCCTTTTCAATTGTGTTCTCAAATACGCATAGCTGCTGGTATCAAACAATTGTCCATTATCTTTGAATTTACTTGCCCACAAATGTAATCTACTGTTATATTTAAAGCATGCATAAAATTCTGTCAGCGGTAAATGTTCACATCCTTTTTTTTTCCAGTGAGGTAATTACAGCCTCATTGCTTAAGATATTTAACCTATCATTATTGTCCCATTTAAGTTTTTAAAAAAGTACAATTTCTCAATGACCAAGTACAAGTGGATTCAATGGTTAATTTCCAGCCCCAAACTCAAATGCCTTCTTTTTATCTTCACGTTGATAGCTCTTTTTAAAAATTAAAATATAAAATTAGGAGAGTTTATTAAAATGATTAGTGTGCTAACTTGATACGATCCTTCATAGACAAAGTTGTATGACAAAACAACCTTTAACGATACAAAAATTCAATCAAGTGTCTTTAATTAACTACATATCATTAAAAGGTAGTAAAGAAATTGACTGCAATTGTATCTCACCTTTATGTGTCGAACGGTTTAGGAATCTAAAAACCTGTAAAACTGAACTGCTGTGAAAAGAAAACGGGGCTAAAACAAAACAAAAAAAAAAAAACTTTTTTACCATTAAAAGTAAGCCAGCTTTGGTGAACCAAAACTTCTACAATCTAAAAAAAAACCCTACACTAAGTAGCAAACAATCGAGCACTATATCACACACCATATATCTTAAGAGGAGTCACTTACTGGAACGGAAATAATTATTTAAAAAATTCCTGCAAAGAAAAATCAACCGCCCACTTGAAAGTTCACCACAACATGTAAGAACAGAGAATAGATTTCACTTTCTGGCTTCGTTGGTCTGGACCTTTAAGATATTCTTGTACCCTTCAGCGGCTTTGGGCTTGAGCTGCTGTTACCTTGCTGCAAAGAGGAAATCTTATGTTTGCTTGGGCAAAAAACACCGATTTCGTAATGAGCAAAGGAACATCAATCAGATCCATGTTTTTTTTGGACAAGCAACATCACAGTTTTAAAAAATATATTTTAGGGGGAGAAAGAGAGAGGAAAAATGGGGGGAAAAAAAACAAAGAAAAAAGGCGCTGTTATTTATTCCAGAACATTCGATGACAATCTGCTTCACCCATCTTCACTGTTAAATGAAATAGTTCCTTCAGTGATTTGCCCAGAAAGTTTTGTTAGATAAAAAGGAGTGAATTTTTATGTAAATCTCATCAGTAAAAGCTTTGGTCCGATTATGCAAACTAATCGAATCACACACGTGAAGAAGAAGAAGAAAAAAATGCCATCTTCAAAAATCAATTCGGAATTGCAAGAGCTGGAGAAAGCTGACACAATAAGTTAAAAGTCAATAACTACAACTTAAGTATCAGTGCATCTATATCTGATCAGTGGCACAAATCAGTGCAGCTTTGGATATAAATTGAAGAGGAGAAAGAGCAGGACAAAACTGTCAGCTTTCTCCGCGAGGGTCGTATCCGTAGCTACCTGGTCGTCATTGAGGTAATTGGGCAAACCGCCAATGAAAAGCTTGTGGGGAGAATCCGGGACCACTGTGGACACCACGCCTGCAGAGAAAGAAGAGAAAGAGACACGCCAACATAAACATCCTGGCTAAACGTTAGTGGCTGCTTGGGTCATTGGATTCCACTACATTCACTTCTTTTTATATATAAAAAAGGATTTATAAAATAAATTGATACTGTATTAAAAAGTCAGAATCAGACAGAAGTATTCCCTTTCTGAATCTAGGTAACCTTTCTGAAACTCTTCTGTTTACTGGGTTGTCGAGTATGACAGGGTAAGTGCCAGTTTACGTGTTTCAAAAGTGGGCAGAGCTTCTATGTTTACAGCTGTAAAAAGATAACACACACACACACATGGATGGTTTCAGCCACTGGGACTTGAGAGAAACCTCAACCACAAAAAAGAAACATGTGTAGCTTAATTAGGGGCGGGGAGGGGTTGGTGGGGGACGTGGGGGGAAGAGGGGGTTCAGATAATGGATCTTGGTCATTTCGTGAGTTGTTTTTTTAGAAAAAGTTTAAATATTTACAAAGCAATTAACAATTGGTTTGTTTATTTTCTTCACCTTAATTAGAATGGCTGTATCCCTTTTTAAAGCAAGCAAGCCATGTATGGGTCAGAGGAAAGCAGAAGCAGAACTGGAAAAACCTTCTGACTTACAGTGTCACCAATGTGGCCCTAGTCAATTGCGTGTTCCCAGGCTGGCGGAGAATCTCGCTGGGCCAGCTGCTCCAAACCGCAACACAAAGACTCTGCAGGTTTCCAAAATCCACAAGTGAGAGAATTTCAATAGGTGCAGGGATTGAGAACCAGTGACGATGGAAAGAGATGAAGAGCGCAAAAAAATATATATATATATATATGAGGGAGGGAGATGGGAAAGAAAATGATTTTTCAAAAAGGCAAACGAAAAAAACAGGAATATATATGGAAGAGGATGAGCAAAGGTGAATTTTTGTTCCCCTAATGTGACCAGAGAGCATGTCAACTTCTGAATCAAGTCAAATTCTGAACTTCAAATCTTGGAAATCACTTTTCAATTATCTGAACCCTTTAGTTATTGGACTTCTACAGTAAATTTCACAACTTGATTTTAGTTGAGAACTAGTGATAGAGGTTATATATAGCCAGGCTACCACAATGTTACCTTTTGAGCAGCCTGGCTGGAACTGGCACTTCAATGTGACTTGTTGAAGCCAGAGATTTTAAGCATATCTTCTGAGAATAAAGTGCTGTGGGAAGAAAAAGTTGTGGTGGTCCTGGGACTGACCATTGGAAGAAGTTAATTTTCTATTCTAGCAAAACCCTTAGTCAAACGGTGTTTGAAAACTCTACTCACAGACGCATCAAAAACATTCTAGGACACGCAAGGACAAAAACCACTCAAACATGGGGAAAATATTATTTTGAACTGAACAAAACCGTGTTGCACAACATATTCCTATTCATTTTGTTGCCATCTGCTCAAGCCAACATCATTTCCCTTTCAGCAGGTGACAACTCAATGATTAGGTGTACAGGTCCTAGAGTCAAGATCTTCATCCACAGAATTGTTATTCTGCTGTGCGAGTTCTGATTCCGACTTTCCTTGCATTTTTGTTTGTTAAAGTATCTGCATTTTCTTTGACAAGATATATTTTTGAAAAAAATTTGCTTTGTTTTGTTTTTTTCTCTAGTTTAGCCCATCGTTTGGTTGACCTAAATGGTATTTTGGTTCCCTGTCATTACAGTGGAGGCATGCAGTATACTTAAACCTGCAAAGGAAGTCCAGCACACGGACGATGCATTTTTTGACGGACCTGGGACATGGAAAGAAGGTTGCTCAGACATGCCTGGCAGAGGTTGGTAATCGTGTGGACGTCGGATCTTCAAAGACTGACCCTGGAAGATGATGCCATCAAATGCCATGGCCTGTGTCGTTTCATCAACTGAACGGAACTAGGAAAAACAGCAAAGCAATAGTATGCTGAAAATACATTAGGTGAAACGGAAACTTATTAAAAATATAGAATCATAAAATCTTACAGCACAGGAGGAGGCCATTTGACCCATCGTGTCTGTGCAGGCTCTTTGAAAGAGATACCCAACTAGTCTCACTCTTACCCCATAGTCCTGCAAAGGAGTCGAGTTATCAGAAGTTTACGGTATTTTTATTGTTTTTATTATTATCCAGTTCCCCTTTAAATAAGTTAATACATATAATACATTATTGACCTAGGTCTTTTGTTGAATATATAATAAAAAATAATTTAGTCATTCAATCCACGACTGTTCGTGGGACACAGCTGTGTACAATTGGCTGCCGCGTTTTGTCCACAAAACATAACAGTCAATTCATTTTACAGTATGTTCTGTGAAGCGCTTTGAGATGTCTCAAAGATGTGATAAGGTGCTATATCAAATGCAAGGATTATTATTATCAATGTTAGTATCATTTGGTTTTTGGATTTACAAAGTATAAATAAGTTACAAAAATACCCACAAAAAATATCAGGATACAGACTTACCTCAAGAAAAGCAAAATTTTTATCTTGGTTGATCTGCACAGCCAATACAGGGTTCCCGGGAGCCTGCGATAAGCCAGCTAGACGCATCTGAGCATTAAAGAAGTCTGCCATGGCTTCCTGAGAAAGAAGGTGTATTCTTTAAAGTCTGTTAAATGCGCATCATGGTATTAAGACTATATGGATCCAGCACTTATCATTATAATAAAGTCCAATGGACAATAACTTAATCTCTGCAATTTATTCCTTACTACCTGCAAGACCTCTTTTCAAACGCCCGTTATGATGAGTTGTAATAAATTCTGGTTATCTTACTCTTAAATTTAGTGGTAGATAATACAAATCTGATTCAAAGATTGAATTGTAATCACCCATGCAAAGTTTTTACATTATATCACTGTAAATAAAGTGCGGTATGCCTGCTGTGTTTGCGTTCTAAGGCACAGTCGGCCTTGGGATGTCAGTAGAATCCTCAACAACCAATGAAGATGCTTGTGAGAGCAATTGCCACTGATGAGAGGGTTTTCTGTGCACAGCTTACAGGTTCAGCGGGGCTCAGTGATGTCAGGTACAACTCACAACCCTGAACTGTTGCACTGCAATATGCTCCATGATAACCCAACTGGCATGTTATAATATGGTCACATTTTAATCAGAAACCCTCTATCCACAGCATCTCGTTTGGCATCACCCATACCAATGTGGATTGTCTATGTGTTTCATCCACAAAATACAGTCAATCCACTTTACAATATATTTTGTGAAGTACTTTGAGATGTCTCAATGACGTGATAAGATGTTACACCAAATGCAAAGATTATTATTATTCCAACATTACAAAGGGTAAAATATGCAAAGTATTATATTTACCTCTGTGACACCGAAGGGTATATTGCCAACATAGAGTCGTCTCGCCTGTCTGGTCATTTGGCTGCCGATGATTGGAACCTGTGTTGGTGTGATTGTCACACCACCTGCTGTAGAGGTTGCCAGTAGCGCTGTCGCTGGGATCTGCCCTGCAGCTAACAAAAAATAAAGTGGTTTCTTCTGGATGCAGTTTCCGCTGTTGAAGTACTACAACAAATGGGGTATTACATAACTGCAACAATTTGCATTGATATAAGAGAGAGTGATCCGGTTTTAGAGGTTCTCATTGAAGTAATTCAAGGTAATACAGTAAAAGACCAACCTTGCATGGCCTTATATTGCATTGGAGTAATGTGCTCAAAGCCCGGTGGAGGTACATCCCAGTACTTATAGGGCTTCTTTCTTCGAGAGCGACGGGGAGAGCGACTGTCAGGCAAACCAAATTGAAAGCATTAGGAATGCAACACTGATAAACAACGACCAATGTGGAATTGTATTACATTGAACTTTCCGGCACTGAAACAGGCCATTTGGCCCAACTAGTTTGTGCTAGTGTTTATATCCTACATGAACTTTCACCTGTCATCCCCTCTCACATTCTCTAATCTCTTCTCCCTCATGAATGCAATTGTAGTAATTTTCTACTGATACATCCATCAGAGCGAGCGAGATTAAGATTATACATATTGTAGGATAGCACTAAGAAAACATTATGAGGTTGAAAAGGCTCTACACAAAGAGTGGCATCAATCAGTTTTCCTTCAGAAGCATAGAACTTGGAGCCAGTCTTGAGATGTCTGACTTTTTAAGGGAAGTTAATGAGCACCTTCTTGATAATTACTATTCCACGCCTGGCAACTGAACTGGCAGAATGCTCCAAAGAGTCACACAGTCCAACAAGCATAAACATGGTTTTGAAGAAGCCAAGTTACCTGTGACGCTGCTTCCGATCTCGTGAGCTACTCCGCTTTTCTCTACTTCTGCTTCTTGCCCCTCGACTCCGGCTCCTCTTGTCACGGCTACGACTTCTCCGTTTCTTATCTCGGCTTCTACTTCTCGATCCGCTTCTACTTCGCTTCTTGTGACGTTCTTTTTCCCGTTCTAGAAAATGTAGGTGATCTACAGTCATAAGTGCACTATTGTTGATAATTTCCTCATCTTCCACAATCTCCAGCATTTTCACTTTCCCCCCATCAATATAACACCCTAAGTAGACTCTGTACATTTTCCAACTGCTTGCTTGGAATTTTTTTAAAAAATCAAAAGTAAAAAAAATAAAGTTTATTGGATTCCTTCATTCTTAACCTTATCAAACTCTCCTGCTAAGTACTGTAACGTTCATCTGAGAAAGAAATAATAACGATCCAAGGGAACTTGGAAGAACTACACAGAAAAGTCAAACAGCAACCAAAGCATAAATGAATGACCAAATTGGCCACTTTTTGTCGGGTGCAGGAATTGGCAGATTGTTTGAATTCAGCCTTAACTTTGACAAATTCTTGGGGTGCTTATGACATGCTAAGAAAGTCGGGTAAATCTAGACTTGTGTGGTATTTTACACCTAAAATTAAGAATTCAAGATCCTCACCCTCACTCTTACAGCCCTCCAGTCTTGCCCCTCTCTATCCCTGCAACGTAATAACACCTTCCCGCTGCCCCTGCTCAGCAAGCAATAATAAAACTACATGTCCAGAGGACGTCTCTAGGCGCTGAACAGTCAGTGTTTTGGACCTGAGATGGGGGTCAGGGAGAGTGGAAAGGAGGGTGATCTCAGGCACGGTCGAAGAGGAGGGTCTTGAGATGGGTCTTGAAGAAGGCAAGAGAGGGAGAGCGGGGGCGGGGGGGACTGGGTGGCGGCCTGCTCCACCATCGGCGGTCGGGCCTTCAACCTCTCTGCCCCCACCATCTAGAACTCCAACCCTGGAGCCCCTCCGCCTTGTCTCATCCCTACCCTCGCCTCCATCAAGCCCTTCCTCTTTGACTGCTTCAGCCATCCTCCCTCCCTCCACCCCTCTTGACTCACAACACTCCAGTCCCCCAAGCTCGGGTGCAAACCCTTGACCGTCCAGTGCCTGTGGAGGGGTGCGGGGGGGGAAGAAATGGTGGGAAGGACAGGGATGGGTGACATCCTCCCAAGGCCACAATATACAGTCAATTCACTTTACAGTGTGTTCTGTGAAGCGCTTTGGGACGTCCTCCCGACGTGAAAAGCGCTATATCAAATGCAAGGATTATTATTATTATTATTATTAAGGCGCTATATAAACACAGTATTATTATGGTTAATTTGTTGTGTGAGTGAGTGAGTGAGTGTCTCTGTGAGTGTCTCTGTGAGTGTCTCTGTGAGTGTCGGTGTCTCTGTGAGTGTCGGTGTCTCTGTGAGTGTCGGTGTCTCTGTGGGTGTCTGTGTGAGTGTCTGTGTCTCTGTGAGTGTCGGTGTGAGTGTGTGTGAGCACCTGTCACTCAGCGAGTGCGCACGCGCGGCCTCAGCCCCAGTTGAGCGCTGAAAGCCTAAAGCCCGAGGCCTGTGTGGGGGGGGGCTGGTTGTCGGCGGCTACACAACAACCCCCTCACACACCCCCTCCCACAGAGAGCTCGGGCCACACCATGACCACCCCCTCCCTCCCTCACACACTCACCCCCTCCCACTCCCTCACACACTCACCCCCTCCCTCACCCCCTCCCCCCCTCCCTCACACACTCACCCCCTCACTCACCCCTCCCTCACACACTCACCCCCTCCCTCACCCCCTCCCTCACACACTCACCCCCTCCCTCACCCCCTCCCTCACACACTCACCCCCTCCCTCACCCCCTCCCTCACCCCTCACCCCCTCCCTCACACACTCACCCCCTCCCTCACCCCCTCCCTCACACACTCACCTTCCCTCACACACTCACCCTCCCTCACCCCCTCCCTCACACACTCACCCCCTCCCTCACCCCCTCCCTCACACACTCACCCCCTCCCTCACCCCCTCCCTCACCCCCTCCCTCACACACTCACCCCCTCCCTCACACACTCACCCTGCCGGTTCTCGTGCAGCTGTTTCTCAAACTCGTCAAAGTCCGACATGGCCCGCGCGAGGCGACGGACTCGTCGACGAACGAGTTTCCCCTCCTGACGGTTTTCAATCTTTTTAGCGGGAGGGGGGGGAGGAGGGGGGTTCGGGTCGGTCTTTAAGAGAGTGACAATGGCGACGATCTACGAGGTGAGGTGGGGGGGGGTGGGCAGTGTGTGTGTCTGTGTGTGTCTGAGGGGAGGAGAGTGAACGGCAGTTGGCCGCCAACTCCAGCCTCGCTCGCGCACAATGGCCGCCCGTCGCTCAGAGCAACCGGGCCCCGCCCCCTCCCCCCACCTCCCCGCTGCACAATGGCCGCCCGTCGCTCAGAGCAACCGGGCCCCGCCCCCCCCCCTCTCACTCTCCTCCCCCCTACGTCACCGCTGAGTGACGTCCCGCTCGACCAATCAGAAGCGGTCTCAAGCCTCCCTCCCCGCCCACCCTGCCTTCCGTCCAATCGCCGCGGAGCCGGAGGGACGGGGGCGGGGTTGTGGAGGTGGGGGGGCGGGACCTCAGCGGCATTGAGCGCTGATAGGTTCCTCCCTTGGCCGGTGGGACCGCCCACAGACAGGAGGCTTCAATGGAATGTATCCAACACACAGGTCCTTCCTGGGTGACACTTTTACTATAAAAATAGTAATAATAGTAATAGTTAATAATAATAACAGCAATAATAATGCTAATTAACCATTAGGAGGTAACGGACTGCTCGCTCCTACTTTGTATAATCGTGGGATCGGCGATACGTTAATAATAATAACGATGATAATAATAATAATAATCCTTGCATTTGATACAGCGCCACATCACGCAAAGGCTCAAAGCGCTTCGCAGGATATTGCTGCAAAGTGGATCGACCTGTTATGTTTTGTGGGCGAAACACGGCAGCCAATTGCGCACCCGCAGGTTCCCATAAACAGTAACGCTCCCATCACCAACCAATGTGAGGTTTACTGTACTGGTATTATTCTAACATTAAGACTGTTATGTTCGCATCGGTGCCAGAAAGCATATCGTATCAATACTATGCAGGTCAATTCACTCTGCAGAATATTGCGTGGAGCGTGTGGAGACGTCACAGAGACATGATAAGGCACTGTATCAAATGCAAGGATTATTATTATTATTATTAATGTATCACCGATCCTACGATTATACAAAGTAGGAGCAATCAGGCTGTTACATCCTAATGGTTAATTAATCTCCACTGACTTTGAGTTGGGAAGTGAGGCCAGATGACATGTACAGTGGTACAGTTGTGGCATCCCAAATGGAAATCCTGTGCAGCTAAGGGCTGTGATGTAGATCATTGTGCAGTTGACACGTTGCACAAAGCTTTATGATTGAGAAGTTACATATACTGTAGTTGTTTGTGGCCTTGTGTATTATTAGAATGACATGAGATAGATCACATGGCAGTTTGAGGGATCACCAAGTCCAAGGTATTTGAGAGAGGCTACAGTAGAAATGACTGACTCAGACATTCGCTATAAAAAACTTTCTAAGATCTCCTTTCGTGCTTAACTTACCAGTTGCTGTGCAGAGCAGCAGTGAAAGTGGACGGAAAAGAGGCTTCTCACTTGATTTGTTACCTCCCCCTGTGACAACAGAGGACCATCTTTTACCTTTGGCCCCCGCATTCACTGTAAGTGAAACTTTTAATAAATTATAGAATTCCAGCAACGCTCGGTACATGTGTGAACACGGCAGTTTGCACGGCTGCAGTAGCTTAACGTGTAATAATTTGTCACAACAACATTGTTGAAAAGCAGCTTTCTTAAAAACGAAAACAACCCACACTCTTTTCCTCCCTGCAGTTTTTCAGTAAAAATGGTCACGCTATATTGAAGTGCAAGGATTATTATTATTGTAACTTAACCATATTCCACACGTACAGAGATTTAAAATTCATAAGCAAACTTAGCCTCGTGTTGCTAACACTATTTTGTTAATTCCAGGGAAATGGGTATTCTGGCTATATTGATTCTCCCTTTACTGGTGGTTGGAATTGCTGGGATCGTTTATATTTACAAAAAAATAATGCGACTCATGTCCAAGTCAGCTGTGAGGAACAAAGTGGTGGTTATAACTGATGCCATATCAGGGCTTGGCAAAGGTGAGTTAGTTCTTTTCTGCTTTTTAAGTGTTTCTGGAAGCTTGAGACTAGAATACCATTATCATCCCCTCTTTATCTTTAAATCCCTCTTGAAGTCTTACCTCTTCGACTACACCTTTGGTCACCTTCCTCTCCCCTTCTCTCTCTCTCTCTCTCTCTCTCTCACTCAGTGTCCAACCCCACCATTAAGTTGTCATTGTTATTGTTATAATCCCTCCAAAACCAAAAACAATAATAAATTGGTCATTTTCAATCTACGACTGTTTGTGGGACATTGCTGTGCGCAATTGGCCGCCGCGTTCGCCCACAGTGTGTTCTGTGAAGCGCTTTGGGACGCCCTCCCGACGTGAAAAGCGCTATATCAAATGCAAGGATTATTATTATTGTTATCCAGTAATTAAGCTGCTATTAACAAGTCCAGTTTAATAGCAGATCGCACCCTGACGATATTTGACTATATATTTTAGAATGAATTAATCAAGAGAGATGTTTGAATGATTTAATTTCATTTTAACTCCCATTCTCCCATTACAGTTCAAGCTGTTTCTTATATGCAGCCTGGCCTCAACCACCCTTGTCTTCCATTCCAATCATTAATTACCTTCTGTGTGTTGTTCATTCTGAAATTACCTTCTTTTTTCTGTTGTCTTGGTGTATCTGAAAGTATTATTCGGTGCTCAAGCCCATTTATATACCTCTCTAAGATATTGCTTTTCAAGGCTAGACGATCAGACTGATCCATCTAACAGTGTCTGAGTCAGAAAGTTGTGGGTTCAAGTCCAATGTCGGGACCTGGACCTCCCAGTTTAGGCTAACATCCCCACACAATGTTGAGGGCGCACTGCATTGTCGGAAATGCTCTCTTTCGAAAGAGCCATTATACTTAAGCGCTGACTACCTGTTCAGGTGGATGTTAATGATTCCAGCAATGTGGGACTTCGCTGTATGTAAATTGGCTGCCATGTTTATTTCACAATAAAATCCTGTGAAACACTTTGAGATGTCTCAATGACTTGACAAGGTGCAAATTCATGGGTTATTATATTAGTCTAACTTTAAGATTAAAGATTGAAGTACTTTATTGTCATAAACTCAGTACTGAGAGTTTGATGGAGCACCGCATAAAGTTCTGGGTGCCCTATTACATAAAGAACACCAATGGTTCACATGGATCAAACCAGGGAGGAGAGGCTACGGTTGCAAATGTTGGGTTGAAAATTGGGTCTGTTTTCACTGAAACAGAGAAAATTAAAGAATGAACTTGCTTTAAGCATCAAGCATTTTTAAAAAAAAAAACGAGCCCCTGATCTTCTAACCTGTTCCATGTCCATAGTGCTCTGTTCAAAAAAAAAACTTTGTAGTGTCTGCCCTAAACATGTCCTTCACAGCCCTGAGCCTGTGACCTCTTGTCCTGCTGCCTTTGCATGTCTGAAAGTATTCTTCAGGGTTTGCTTTCTCTGTCCCATTCCTGTATTTATAGATGTGTCTTTGGAGCTCGAACACTGGGATACAGTGGCAATTTGGCCCAGTGTTGTATATTCCAGAAAAAAAAGGCATGAATTAAATAGTTTTCATGTCCATTATCTGTACGGTTTCATGGAACGTTACTGCAAGCGTCACCATCAAACTGTAGGATTAACTCCACGCAAGTGATATGGCTACCATCACTGCCAGCTGATGTCAAAGCTATTTACGTAACCTTTTAACAGCATAAACGGCTTAAAGCTACATATAGAGTGGTCAAAATGCCTTCAGAGCTCTTCTAAATCCTATATTTAGTAGCTCTCTGCCTTTCTCCTATGCTGAGCAATTAACCTTTCGTTTCGCTGTAACGTTCAGTTTAACCCTTAAAGTGTCACCCGAGTGCAATTGTGTTTCCACAACAAAAACACAAAGACTCTCTACACACTCGGTCTCAAGTCCCCAAAAATGGGTAAATAACTTAACGGCCAAATCATTTGACATGTCCCAATGTATTCTGATGGAAAGACACTCTATATTATCAGTTAGCTGTATACAGGAGGGAGAGGGATCAGTCATCCTAATAATAATTCTAGCATTTGGTATTCACCTTTCACATTGGGACACCGCTATCAAGTGGAACACAATCTATCTTATATTTAAGTTATCAAACCCTCTCATAATTTTAAACACCTCTTATCGGGTTCCCTCTCAAATGTATCATCTCTGGGCAAAAACATCTCTAATCTGTCCAACCTTCTGCATCCTGATCTGTCCTCTCAACCCTGGTAACTTCCTCGTAAATCTAGGCTGCACTGCCTCTGGCATTGACTGACGTTACCAGTTTAATTCTGTGCTTCACAGAGTGTTCCAGAGTGTTTCACAGTGGCGGAGGACGGGTAGTTCTGTGTGGAAATGACTGGGAAAAGTTAGAAGCTCTACAAGAAGCCTTGAATGACGTGGCTGACCCCAGCCAGGTGAGTCTATTGGAAACGTGCCGTCCTCTCAACTCTAAAACCATGTACGAGGGATTGAAACATAATTGTCTCCACTGCTCAATAGGGCGAAGAAGAAAGAAAGCTGATTATATATTTTATATGAAATATAATCATTGCTAACAATTTGCAGCTGACCACAATAATCATTTCCTAGAAAACATAAGTCCCTTGTAACTAATGGAAAATAACATAGATTTTACAACATTTTTTGCATTTAATTAATTTTGACCTGAGAGAAGAGATAGGGCCACTCTTGTGATCTGAGACATGTCATTATTGCAGTCAGAAATCATCGGAACTTGTTTGTTTACAGACTTTCACGCCAAAACTGGTGCACATGGATATGAGTGAAACGGAAACCATTCCCAAGATGGCTAAGGAAATCCTCGAGAGCTTTGGGTGCGTGGATGTGCTGATTAACAACAGCAGTGTGAAAATCAAAGGAGGAGCCCTCAATGTTCCTTTCGAAATGGACAGAAAGATAATGGACGCAAACTACTTTGGACCAATTACCTTGACCAAAGGTAACCAATAACAACTTGGCCGAAACTTGCTGACATCACTGATGCATGGTTACATTTTCTTCTGAGATTATAAATTCCCTCAAACCTGTTTTCAGCAACCACTCAAGGACGCCCGGACCAGTGGGCTTTATATAACGGAGGCCTTTGAGTAAGGGTTTGTTGATGTGTGAGGAATTTCTAAGGATAAGCAAAAATGCAGTGCACATATGAACTCATAAATCAAACTGGTTTTAATAAACTAATAAATCAATGACAAAATACACACCATTACTATTTCCGCTTGCCAAACATTTCCTTGGGCCCACGTGTGGACTCCCGCTAGAGCGGATCTGGCTACCGAAAAGGGTGTCTGCATCTGACAGGACTGAAAAAGATTGGTCACTGATTCCAATAGACAAGTGGTTGCTAAATAGAAGCAGTTTACTATGGAAAATCATTACGGACTGTTCCAGGGTGGTTGTTGACAGCAGGTGGTTGCTGAATAATAATAATAATCCTTGCATTTGATATAGCGCCTTATGTCGTTGAGACATCTCAAAGCGCTTCACAGAATATACTGTAAAGTGAATTGACTATATTTTGTGGGCACAACATGGCAGTCAATTGCGCACAGCAGTGTCCCGCAAACAGTTGTGGATTGAGTAACCAGATTATTATTATTATTTAACATTTTTTAGGGGATTATTACCCCTGGAAAAGCGATCCGCCAATAAAGGTTCCTGGGAACTGACGTTTTTTGACATCTTTGTTTTCCTTCACAGAGCTTCTTCCCTCCATGATATCCAGACACACAGGTCAGATCGTGTTGGTGAATAGTATTCAGGGAAAACTCGGGCTCCCGTTCCGTGCTGCCTGTGAGTTTTATACGGATCCAGTATTTTTCCCCCCCTCCCCATACTCTCACTTCCTTTCCTAAATGCTGTCCTAGCCTGGGATATTCCATTGGGTGTCAGCTGCCCTCCGCTACCTCATCTAAGTGGCTATTCTTCATGTTCCATGCTTTTGCCTACAAAAGACCCAGTCACTACACTTTACAGTAAATCCATACACTGTGTACAACTTGGCTGTTGGGTTCGCCTACAAATACACAGCCACTACACTTCACTGTGAAATCCTATGAAGCGCTTTGAGCCGCCTCAATGGCATGATAGGGCGCTACATTAAATGCAACGATTATTATAATGATTATAATCCTTTGATGTGCTTCAAGATGTGCTCCAGATGTGAAAAGCACTACATCAAATGCAAAAATTATTATATTCTAGTGATCCGCCAATTAAGAACATAGGAATTAGGAGCAGGAGTAGGCCATTCAGCCCCTCGAGCCTGCCCCGCCATTCAATACGATCATGGCTGATCTATTCTACCCTTAATCCCTTTATCTACAAGAAATCTATCAATCTCAGTCTTGAATATGTTCAAGGAATTGACTAAAAACCGGGTTCCTACTTACTGCTAGGTAACCAGAGACGTGTGTGTGGAGTAAGGAAACTTGCCCAACGTTTCGTCTCGCCCATCATTATTATACCCAGTAAAAGGCATCCTTTACCTTGTCCAAGCACAACAACCCACCAAAAAAAAACAATGTCCCTATTGGCGGCAAACAAAGCAACGCAGAAATGTGTAACGCTCTGCAGTATGGATGACTTTTTTCACCGAATGTTTCTTTGTACCTTGTAGATGCTGCTTCTAAACACGCCGTACAAGCCTTCTTTGACTGTCTGCGAGCGGAGGTGGCAGAGTTTGGCATCACCGTGAGCACCGTGAGCCCCACGTTCATCCGCGCTTATCACCAAATGCCGGACACTGGGAATTGGGAGGCATCCATTTGGAAATGTAAGCAACGCTACAAAATACGTGTTGACCTTCTTCTTCGACCATGCTTATGGTCACCTCACCTTACGGTCTTCTCGTCCTCTTCTCTGTCCCACTCTTTGGAACACCATCCCACAGTCCCTTCGTCTCGCTCCCTCCCTTGCCCCCTTCAAGGCATGCCTCAAGACCCTCTTCTTCGACCGCGCCTTCGGCCACCCTTGTACCTCTATCTTCCCTGCGCTCCACCCCTTCTGATCCCAACCCCCAGCTTGGGTGCAAATCCCTGACTGTCCAGTGCCTTGGGGCATTCTCCCGACACAAAAAGCGATGGGTAAATGTAATTTGTTGTTGTTGTTCTTAAGCGCTTAGAGATGCTGCCCCGCGTGAAAGGCGTTATTTGAATGCAAATTGTTGTTGTTGTTTCACAGTCTTGTGCCATTCAGTCTTTTTCAGGAAGTTGGTGTATGGTGTCCACCCAGTAGAAGTGGCTGAGGAAGTGCTCTACACAGTGAACAGGGGGAGTAAGGAGGTGGTGATTGGAAACCCTGTGCCAAAGGCATTCATCTACTTGAGGACATTCCTTCCTGAGATCTTCTTTGCAATCGTTGCTGCTGGAATCTCAGAGCATCAGGGTGCAGAGGAAGAACAATAGCACCCTGTCTCTCCACTGCTCGCTCTCGTCAAAGCCTTGTAGATTTGATGCCTTTATTTCCATTAATCCACTTTGCTGGTCCCTCTCCTGTATGTCTTAGCTGATGGATTTCATCATCAACTCTTTTCTTTCTTCTTTTAGTTTCCCTCTTTCCTCTCACTTCCTTGTTCTCTCTCGCTCACACTGTTTCTCCTCTCTTTCAACTGCGCAGTCAGTTGAAAAGTTCCGTATGAGTCAAGATACAGTTAATAATAATAATATAATCCTTGCATTTGATAATAGCGCCTTATCATGTCTTCGAGACGGCTTAAAGCGCTTCACAGAATATACTGTAACGTGAATTGGCTGTATGTTTTGTGGGCAGCCAATTGCGCACAGTAGTGTCAAGTTACAGTTCCACCAATTCTACATTAAGCCAAATTGTGAAGGTCATCTTTCCTCACATCGTGTGACACTCCTTAAGAAATTCACAAACTATGAGATACATTTTCTAATTTTAACAAGTCATAAAGCAAACATCTTTAAGTCTTTTATGGATTCTGAAGCTTATTATATTTGCCAGCTATTTATCTTATGTTCTATTCAGTTTAATTATTACTGCCCCAGTTTACAAGCATTTGCTGGAACATGCTCTACTAATAATAATAATAATAATAATAATAATAATCCTTGCATTTGATATAGCGCCTTTGACATCAAAAGGATTTCTCAAAGTGCTTCACAATATATACTCTAGAGTGTCATGACTGTATATACGTAGGTGAACAATATAATGTCCACTGCAAGATATTATTTATGCAAGTGTGGCAACCCTGTCCCAAAGGTTCTTTTAAGTGACTCAATCCTTTATGACCTTTATGAGATTGACAGCCTGATTATCTAATTGGGGATGAAACTGATACACAGCCAATTAGATTAATGGGAGTTAGGATGACTTGGGTCCCTTGACACCAGACTTTAAACCCTTCGCTTGTTTAGCTCAAATATATCAATGTGAAAACTACTGCAAGGATTATTATTGTCATTGTCTAAATTTATACCACAAGCCGAGTTTTGGGTTTATTGGTTTCAGCCAGGCGACGTGGGAAGCTAATTTGAACCTAGTCTTCCCAAGGTTAGGCAGGAGAAAACCAGCCAGGGTTCTTGCTCCATGGACCGCTTGAGCAACTGAACGTGTGGAGAGGTCAGGCTTTCTTATGGCACCTGCTACAGTCCATTGACCTGCCGACATTCACTGGCATGGTTTGCTCATGAACAATGGCTGGGGGAGGGAGGGCAGAGGGGTCCAGGGTGCAACCAACGTCCGTGCAATAGCACCCCAAGACGAGAAAGCTGGGGATCAGGAGCAGAGAGCAAAGCAGAGAGGAGAATTTAAAATCAAAAGGACACCCTAAACTTAAAAGAAAAGAAATTCAAGATGACAGACATCGTCACCTCCCATTTTTCCCATGCTGCTAGTTGGTCGTCATTGGTTTAGCTTCGGAAAGTAACTCAAAAGAGAGACTGTGTAGGTCAGTGTGATCCAGCAAATAATGAGTAATTTTTAATTGTTCTTTCATGGGAATCCAACCGTGTGCCAAGGTCACAGAAAGGGAGATGAGGAAAATGGACCCTCCCTCCACCTCCCCTCCAAAAAAAGGGTGCGCTCGGGAATGAAAGGACTTGACACAGGTCAAGAGGCAGAAAGTTACACAGTACACAATCTATTGCTTAAGAAAATAGAAAAATAGTGAAACAATAGATCTGCATCTTTGCCAACCATAATTTCTAACAATAATCTGATATATTGACAATAATCTGATATAAGAGTCTCAGCATTACACAATTTCTGTGACCATGTATTATGTAGGCAAATGAAGCTGCCAGTTTGTGGGATGCCCCACAAACAGCCTTGATGTGAATGATTGCCTTATTTTATCTTGGAGGGTGGGGATCATTTGACAGGTAGGTAGGAAACTTTTACTTTGAAGCCTGTTTCCTGGAGTTCTTAAAGAACTGGGTGCTGTTACAACAACAACAACAACAACAACAAGATTACATTTATAAAGCGCCTTTCACGTCAGGAGGACGTCCCAAGGCGCTGAAATGGGACATCACTCGCCACAGCACTCCTAACCACTAAATATCCCCAAGGTGCTGCAAAATGACACCGATCCCAATGTAACATCTGAAGCCTGCTCCCAGCAGAAGTGTTAATAAAGAACGAAGCAGGTGTTGTGCTTGCTAAGTTGATAGAAATTTTGCCATGTTTTGGTTCTTCAGTGCATGCTCAAATTCACTTGTGCTGAACTTAGTTGCTTGGCAGACTGACTGACATGTGTGAATCAGCAAAGTAACTGTGCAGCTTTATGTCGGACATGAAAAATAATCCTTGCATTTGGTATCGCGCCTAGGCATCTCAAAGAGGTTCACAGTTTCCGTGAAGTGAAGCGACCGAGTATTTGTAGAGAATTTGTGCATAGTGCAGTCCTGCAAACAGCTAAGTAGTGAATGGCCAACTTTATCTGAGGGTTTGTTGGACAGGACAGGGAGACTGGGAGAGAGACATTCCCTTCTCTTTTTGAAATACTGTCATGGGATCTTTATTGTCAACATGAACACCAACTTGGATTTATATAGCGCCCTGCTGAGTGGAGGGAGCAGGCAGGATGGTAAGGGGTTAGGAAGTCACAGAGGTAGGCGGGAGCAAGGACATGGAGGGCTTTGAAGTTGAGGACTAGGATCTTGCACTGTATCCTCTGTGTGATGGGAAGCCAGTGGAGTCGGGCAAGGATGGGGGTGATTGGGTCACGGAGCCTGGTGTGGGAGAGGACATGGGCTGCAGAGTTCTGGATGATCTGCAGCCTTTGGAGGGAGATGTTGGGGAGACCGACAAGCAAGGAGTTTGCACTGTCAAGCTTGTGTGTTATGAATGCGTGTATGAGGGTTTCGGTGGCCTGTGGTGTGAAACTGCGGCGGAGCTGGGCAATGTTGCGGAGGTGGGGGAAGGCAGAGCAGGTCATGGCACGGATGTGGATAGAAAGGATAGTTGACGGGCAAACAAGACGGGCATTCCACAATGTATTTCAAATTACTCTAAAGTGGGCAGTGCAGGTGGATCCTTTTTGGCTGCAGTAATGCATAAAAAATGTTGTCCACTATTCTATTAAATGTATAATATTATATGCATGTTAGGAAATTATATAATTAGTGTTAGGCTATGATATATCGGGTATTAATACCACTTCTAATGTCTTTTCTGACCCCAAATTCCTCCCGCTTAATCAGTCATTGGTCTCAGAACTGTTTTGATGTGTGCAAAATTGTTGCCTCGTTTGCAGTCAGTGTAGGTGACAGAAAATATTGTGACGGTCGGATTTGGTCTGACGTTAACCTTACGAGTGCTTAACAAAATGCAACTCTTTCTTCTTTCCAACTGAAAAAAAATCTTAGTGAGTATTTTCATATTTGTAGCTTCCCCCAAAAATCGCTGTATCATTTTATCAGTCAAATAACTTACTTGCGTAAATGTGATTTTTACTCTCCCTCATTTATGTCATTTCCCCATGTTTCGGTGCTTATTTACAAGGTAAATGCATATGTTTTCAGTGCAGGATCTTAAGATATACCGTGACTCTGAGAACGATAATTCTTCCTTTCTGTCTATAATGCAGATTGAAAAGTTCTGTGCAAAATATAATTTAAAGTGTGGAAAGTTTTACCTTTTACTGTGAAAATGTTATCAATGTTGTGCTGACTTTGTGTGGAATACAATAAGTATAAAATAATCTCTGCAATTCATATCATGTTGTCGAAATGTCTCAAAGTGCCTTGCAGGAATTTAGTGTGAAGCGCAGTGACTGTGCATTTGCAGGCGAACACATCCCTCAGAGGATTGAGTTCAAGATGTTACATACCTGTTCACTTCCTCTGCTGGGCAGGTGATGACCAACTCCATGTCCGGTCCACCATCGGAGATCAAGCCTCGTCCATCCCGGAGCCCCTCTGCCTCACCCCCTCCCTTGCCTCTTTTAAGATCCATCTCAAGATCTTCCTCTTTGACCGTGTGGTTATCTTCCCACCCGCACCCCCCTTGCCCTTCACCCCTCTTGACTCTGACCCCCCCCAGCTCGGGTCCAAACCCTTCAGTGTCCAGCGCCTTGGGATGTCCCTCCTGACGTGAAAGGCGCTGTGTAAATGCAATTTGTTGTTGTCGTTTATTTCATTTATTTTAATGAAACTGCCACACTAAAGCTTTTGTAGAATTGGAGGAGATTTAGCAATGTAACATATTTCAGAATCACATTAAAGCAGCAGTAAATTGATCAGCTCAGGGAGACTGGAATACACAGGCCAGCAATACAAGGGTTAACAAAGCTACAATTCTGAACCGACAAAGGGAGTGAGTACAGTGAAATGAAATAGATCTTAGTGTCAAAGCCATCAATGATTACGGATACAGGTTTGTTTTGCTACTTTGCTTCGTCGTACAGAAATTGCGGTCTGGAGTAGCCGAAAAGCACAAAGTCAGGTTCGTACAGTTTATAGAGCTTTTCGATCAGATTGATCGGAACGTCTCCGAAATATTTCCTTAAGAGGTTATTGGTTGTCGCACTCTGATATTTTGACGGAAACTGAAAAGCAACCTTGAGGTTGAGAAGGTTCATTAAATACGTGATGTCCTTGTCCATGGTCTCAATTTTCCCAATGAAGTCATAGTCTATCTGGCAGGGGTGGCAGATTTGATAGACCTGGCGCCAGTGGATATTAAAAAATCCTTTCTCATTTTTTGGGTCCAAAAGATACTGAATGAAGTGGGTGAAAGTCGGTTTGATTCCCATCTCAAACAGTTTCTTACTGTTTTCGGGGATGTTGGAGACATTGCCATACAACCTGAGCATTCTGGCAACATGATGGAAGACATACGAGTTTGGTGACTCAAACTTATTTCGGAACAAGGAAATGAGCCGCACAAAGGGATGACGGACAAAAATAAAGGTCTTGTGAGTATCCAGGCGAAGCTGCACAAACGTTTTGAGATCTTTATCGCTCTTCCATTTGTCAAAGAGGCCATGTTCGATGCCAGGTGGAAGGTGTGCCAAGTCTTTGTACACGGTGCTGTTGCTGACAATCGCCAGGACCCGCTTCCAGTTGCTGCAGGCAACTTTGGGTACAGCGCAATACACCAGTTTAACATTGTCAATCGCAATGAAGCTACCAAACTCTCTCTTCGGAATTTCATCGTAATCCCAATTTTTTCCCGGGAAGGTAAAGTTGGGATCTGCGCAAGCAGCAAGAAGCTTCTGTTTCCGCTGCATTTGGATCTCTAACAAGGTAGCGGGTTTATCTGTAAAACGGACTTTCTCACGAGAGCTGGACCGATGACTTATCTGAACAGCATGCCAGGTTTGTTTTGCTTCTCTTTGGTGCCAGTACAGAATAAACAGGATTTGTGCAACAAGAAAGATTGCAGCAAGTCCTCCACAAGACCAACACGCACGGAATTGACGCATTATACCCAGAGGTTTCCTTGTGTTTGTTCCCTAACTCTGTGTTTCCAAACTGTGCAGCCAAAGCAGGATTCTTGTAAAGATATGCTTCCAAAAGAGTTTCCTGGTGGAAATGATTTTGCCCGTTTAAAACTACAAGCTACATGCATGTGAAGACCAATATCTATCATGACCAATGAATAGCAGGTTAATATTAATAGGGTTATTAACCCCGGAAAGCAATCCGCCAATCGACTAATCACCGATTCCTACTTAAAGTGCTTCATAGGATATACTATAAAGTCCTGGAGTCCTGTAGCTTAGTGGTTGGAGTACTCGCTTCACAAGCGAGAGGCTTTGGGATTGATTGCTGGGCAGGGCGAAACGTTTGGCAAGTTTCCTTACTCCCATGCCTTTGGTCACCCAGCAGAGAGTATGAACCCGGTTGTTAGTTGATTGGCAGATCGCTTTACCAGGGAAAATAATCACTTAAAAAAAATTGAAAAACAAAATTTGGTCCCTCACTCAACCCACGACTGTTTATGGGACATTGCTGTGCGCAATTGGCTGCCACGTGTCGCCCACAAAGTACACAGTCAATTCACTTTACAATATTTCTGTGAAGAGCTTTGAGACGTCTGGATAAATAAAACGCTATATCAAATGCAAGGATTATTATTATTACAATATGAAACAAATAATCCTACCTTCAATTCCTGATATAGGCTCCTCTCGCTCTCTCTCCGTCTGTGGCTTGTTTCTCACAGCCCTATATTGAATTGCCCACAGCAGTTTGCAGCTCTGTCAACTCTATGGCGGTTTGGCAGGAAAAGTCTTGATTAGGACTGTTACCTACTGTTAATATCAAACCGAAAATTTTGCATAACTCAGTTTGGCAGCTGTGGGTGGAGTCTTTCATAGTGTAAAGTGATCTCATGGCAAGTTAAATATTTTTTTACTTGCTGTTTGCTGTATGAAAATGAGTAATCGATTGTAATAGGAGAATACACCCCGTCACTGTCCTTTATCATTATTGTTAATTAACCTGCATCTATAGTGAGCTAACAGGTTGTGATAATGGAGTCCTGTAGCTCAGTGTTAGAGCACTCGCTTTGCAAGTGAGAGACCTGAGTTCAATCCCAGGCAGAGGGCCAAACCTTGGGCAAGTTTCCTTACTCCACACAGAGCCTAATAATAATCCCTTCAAAACCAAAAACAATAATAAATTGGTCATTTTCAATCTACGACTGTTTGTGGGACATTGCTGTGCGCAATTGGCTGCCGCGTTTGCCCACAAATATACAGTCAATTCACTTTACAGTGTGTTCTGTGAAGCGCTTTGGGACGTCCTCCCGACGTGAAAAGCGCTATATCAAATGCAAGGATTATTATTATTATTATTATTATAATTGGGCACCAAGGAATAACTGAGCCCCAGTATGAGGCTGGGGGCTTGGAAATGTGAGAGGAGAGTCTGGAGAAGGTGGAGTACAACAACAACAACAACAAGATTCCATTTATAAAGCGCCTTTTATGTCAGGAGGACGTCCCAAGGCGCTGCACAGTTGGGTCATGACCCGAGCAGGGGGGAAATGGTCAGGGTGAGGGGAGGGAAGGGAGGGAGCGAGGAGGGGGGAAATGGTCAGGGAGAGGGGAGGGAAGGGAGGGAGCGAGGAGGGGGAAGAGAGTCGAGAGGGGAGCTGAAGGCTCAGTCAAAGAGAAAGGTTTTGAGACCGGCCTTGAAGGAGGAGAGGGAGGAAGCGGCGAAGGCACTGGGGGATGGAGTTCCAGAGCCTGGGGGCTGAGAGGCTGAAGGCCCGACCACCGATGGTAGGGCGGTTGGGGCGGGGGACGTGGAGCAGACCGGAGCCAGAGGAACGGAGGGTACGGGCAGGTAGGTAGGGGGATAGTAGGTTGGAGAGGTAGGAGGGAGCGAGGCCGTGAATGGCCTTGTAGGTGAGGATGAGGATCTTGAAATCAATCCTCTGGGGGATGGGGAGCCAGTGGAGGCGAGCGAGGGTGAGGGTGGGAGTGATGTGGTCGCGGTGTCTGGTGCGGGACAGTACACGAGCTGCAGAGTTCTGAATGACCTGCAGTGTGGAGGGAGGTGGCGGGAAGGCCGGCGAGGAGAGAGTTCCCATAGTCCAGCCTTGAGGTGACAAAGGCGTGAACCAGGGTTTCAGCAGCGTGAGGGGTGAGGTAGTGCCGTAGTCTGGCGATGTTCCGGAGGTGATGGAAGGCGGTGCCAGTTGTGGCGCAGATATGAGGGAGAAAGGACAGCTCAGGGTCGAACAAAACGCCGAGGTTCCTGACTGGCTTTGAGAGGTGGAGAGTGCAGCCTTGGATGCTGATGGTGTCAGCGCCTGAGGTGCGGAGGCGCTGACGTGAGCCAATCAGGAGGGCCTCGGTTTTTCGCACGTTGAGCTGAAGAAAGTTGTCTCTCGTCCAGGACTCGATGTCGGACAGGCAGCTGTCAGGACATCGGGGGTCGTGGAGTTGAGAGTAGAGGAGGAAAGGTAGAGTTGGGTGTCATCCGCATACATGTGGAAGTTAACTCCATGTCTGCGGATGATGTCACCACAGGGGGAGCATATAGAGGGTGAAGAGGAGGGGACCGAGGACAGAGCCCTGAGGGACACCACATGAGACAGTGCGGGGGGTGGAGGAGAAGCCATTTGTCGAGACAAAGTGAAGACGGTGAGAAAGGTACGACCTAAACCACTCAAGGACAGTGCCTTGAAGGTTGAGGTGGGAGGACAAGCGGTGGAGTAGGATAGCGTGGTCGACCGTATCGAATGCTGCCGATAGGTCGAGGAGGACGAGGAGGCAGAGGGAGCCCTGGTCACAGATGGTCAGGATATCATTGGTGACCTTGACCAGGGCAGTTTCTGTGCTATGGGCAGCACGGAAACCTGACTGAAGGGGTTCGAAAAGTGAATGGGTGGAAAGGAAAGAGCGCAGTTGGGAGGCGACAACTCTTTCCAGGACCTTGGAGAGAAAGGGGAGGTTGGAGATGGGCCGGTAGCTTGATAGCTGCGACGCATCAAGGGAGGGTTTTTTCAGGGTGGGCGTGATGATGGCAGTTTTTAAGGGAATGGGGACAGAGCCAGAGGAGAGAGACAGGTTGACAATGTCGGTGATATGTGGGGCAAGAAAGTGGAGCTGGGAGATAAGGAGTGGAGTGGGGATGGGGTCAAGGGAGCAGGTGGTTGGTTTCAGGGATAGGATGAGTTTGGTGACAGAGGGTGGGGAAACGGGTACAAAAGTGAGTTGGGGAGGATGGATAGCAGTCGGAGTGTGGGCGTGAGGGGGTGGGGGGTTGGTGGATGTTGGAGGGGAAGTGGCCGCGGAGCGAATTGCCTTGAGTACAGAGTACAGAGTACAGAGGTAGAGATTCCTTGTTAAAAATAAACCTTTCTTGTTTTGTTAAAACTACTGTCCCAGTTTTATTTTCTCAGGAGGGACCCACGCTTTCCTACATAAATGTGAATTGGGTAATTGATAGAAAATGAGTAACAGATATAAATCAATCAGAGTTGAGGGGAGGCTGAGTGAATGAGATCCCGGACGCAGTGTTTGAACACAGTAAGTGTCAAACCTGAAAGGAAAATTCCTTATGATTTAATTAACGAGTGAAATAATGAGTGGAATTTGAATTTTAAAACAATTGTTTGCTTTATTACAGTTCAACAGTTATACAGAGAGCATTGAACCACTGGACAAGATAATGGTAGCCAGTGATGGGTAATGATCAGTTACCTATCCCAGGGAGAGGAGCAGGCAGCTCTGCATCTCACTGACTCTGACTAAAACTGCTTCTTTTACATCTTTTATACCTGTAAGCAATCCCAGAATTTTGAGTTCTCTTAAGTTGACCAGAGAAATCTGCAAAGACTCATGGACCTGGTTACTTCATAAAAGCTGATGCATATATGACGCAACTGCATGGATGCAATGATAATGGCAGATGAAGTTTGTCCTTGGTTTTACAGCTGGTGTTTTTAACAACACGTTGAACAGACCAAAAAGGTATAAAGAACCAGAAATTTTGGGGTAAAAGGAGAAGAGGTGAGTTTTGGGAAAGGACCAGCTAACTGCAACCAGTCTCAAAGAAAGAGGAATGTACTACAATCAATATGGATCGACGCACATTAACAAGTCGATTCCTCCATCAAAGCCACTGTATGATCCAATCACCCATTGCAGTGAACTTTACTAACCCGTCATAAGCATTATTTTGATTTGATGAAATGTATAATCTTTTACTACATTTCATCAAAGTTAAATTTTATTACTTCAAACGAAATCTGTGTCAGTTCATACTTCATCGGAGGGTCACAATTTATTCGAACTTCACATATCCCAAAATTCTAACTTCTACATGCAGAGAGCCAGGCCAGGTCAGAGAACCTATTTATCCGACTGTGGCTGAGAACCATGACGCACCATAGTAGAGCTTGATAATATGTGAGCATAGTTTAATAAAATTTATTAGGCACTGAAGTGAAATGTTAATACAACAACAACAAAATGACATGTGTATAGCACCTTTCACATTGGAAGAACGTCCCAAGGCACTGGACTATCAGTGTTTCGGATCCGAGCTGGGGGTCACTATCGGGGAGGGTGGAGGGCAGGGGGGGATGGAAGGCGATCGAAGGCACGGTTGAAGAGGAGGATTTTGAGATGGATCTTGAAAAAGGCAGGGAAAGGGGTGAGCCAGAGGGACTGAGGGATGGAGTTCCAGAGGGTAGGTGGGAATAAGGCCATGGAGGACTTTGAAGGTGAGGATCAGGATCTTGAACTGTATAGCAAAAGGGATTAAGGGATATGGGGATAAGGCAGCGTCAGGTTATTAGCTGGAGTTAGATTAGAAGATCAGCCATGGTTGAATGGCGGGGCAGAGGCTCGAAGGGCCGAATGGCCTACTCTGCTCCTACATGTTATGTTATGTATCCTCTGTGTGATGGGAAGCCAGTGGAGTTGGGAGAGGACGGGGTGATTGTGTCACGGAGCCTGGTGCGGGAGAGACACAGGCTTGTAAATAATGATTAGTTATGGAGGATTATGTTATGTATGATCATGACTATAAGTGTTGATTCATATGATTATGGGTAATGTACTCAGTGTTGTTTAATAAGGAAAATGGGCAATTGAATGACCTATGAAACCCCTGAAGTCAGCAGTAAATTTAACCTAGCGGTCAGCAGGCTGGTACAAACTGGTTTAGAGCTCTCAAAGAAGTTAGAGCAAGTGACATTTTCCAGAATGTCAGAAAACAGTTTCAAGGCCAGGACAGCGAGACTGGGACAAGGAGATTAAGAGCCAGGAGAAGAAGTCACGAGGGGCGAAGGAATGTGTGAGAACTCATCACTGAGGGGCAACGATATAATGAACACCAGGTGCAGGTTAAGATGAGCAGATCTGAAGGAAGGTAACCGTCAAAAGGTGATGTGACTATAAGAGTCAACACTTTCAGAAACTGAGTGAAATTGTCTCGGATCGGGGAGAGAACAGAGGAGGAGGCTCTGTGGCCGCCCTTGCGAAGCGCTGACCTCTCCGACTGAAACCACAGAAACTCAAGATTGAGAAGGACTCCTCGGAGGACGAGCAGGAGGGCTGAAGGAGGGAGAACCACACGGACTCCGAGTTAAAACTCAGAGACCAGCAAACCGGCAGCTTTTCCAGTCGATCGTGCTGATCACCGGAGAACTCCGGACTGCAGACTTCAGGGGAAAGATCGACTAAGGCAGAATGGCACAGACACACCAGAGGGAGGCAGGGGCAGCCGAGAGAGAGAGAGAGAGAGAGAGAGAGAGAAAACAAAGCCTTGTCACAGACTCCAGAAACCAGTCGGATTTAACCGCTGATCCAGTCTCCTTTCCCAGCAAACCTGTTCTACCGACCAGGGTGGTTGACTGCTAGTTACCGGTAGTATAGTTTTGCACTTCCACACATCCATGCATAACGCGCCCTCTTTCACTTAAAACCTTTGATGTTATGTGATTCAAACTTATGATTTATCGAACTGTATTCGGGGTTAGTTTGCGACCAACTACGGGAAGGCATTTGATCTATTATCTGTTTAGTTTAATGTCTAATGTTCATTTAACCCTTAAGGTATAACCAATCACTCACCCTTGTGAGTCTTTCAACATTCGTGATGTCAGTCACAACCAGTTATTTTGATTAAATTTACTTATACTATCAAAACGGTGTTCAGATCTGTGTGTGTGTATCGATTCAGCAGTGGCTGTTTACAGTTGGCGAGCCAGCCAGGAGGAATGTAGTACAAATATACAGTCAATTCACTTTACAGTGTGTTCTGTGAAGCGCTTTGGGACGTCCTCCCGACGTGAAAAGCGCTATATCAAATGCAAGGATTATTATTATTAACATGGATGGCCCGAGTTTGATTAACACACACGTGAACAACACAATATTCTAGGATAAAATTGTCACTGTGGGTAACGACATTAATAAACAGTGGGGGCGGTGGGGCCCGACAATAGTCGACCAATATGTCTGCAGTCTGTGGAGGGAGGAGTTGCGATGGCTGATAAGCAGGGAGTTTGCATAGTCAAGTCTGGATGTTATGAGGGTTTCGGCGGTCTGCGGTGTGAGACAGTGGTGGAGCCGGACGATGTTGCGGAGGTTATAGTCTCTCTATCAAAGAGGTTAAGGATTATAACACCTATATCTGTGTTATTCTCCCTCATCAAACAGGTAGTTGGGTTTTGGATACCCAAAGAGTAGAAAATCTGGTTCGTAAAGTAGATAGAGCTTTTTCCTCCAACTTATTGGCACAGTAGCAAAATATTTGTTTATGAGGGCAGTGGTGCTCTGATTAGTATATTTTGATGGGAAGTGGAAAATCGTTTCAATGTTTAGAAAGTTAAGTAAATAACTGTTGTCCTCATCCATAGTCTCCATCTTTCCAATGAAGTCGTAGTCTATCTGACAAGGGTGACAGGTTTGGTGAAACGGTCGCCAGTGGATGTTAGTAAATCCTCTCTCATTCTTTGGGTCCAACAAGTACTGAATGAAGTGAGTGAAAGTTGGATTGATTCCATCCGCAAACATTTTCTCACTGCTCTCTGGGGCCTGGGAGACGTTGTTGTATAACATAACCATTTTGACGGCGTAGTTAAAGAGGTACGAATTGGGTGACTCGAACTTATTTCGGAACAGAGAAATCAGTCGCACAAATGGGTGGCGGATGAACAAAAACGACCTGTACGATTTGAGGCGAGGCTTCATGAAGCTACTGAGATGTTTGCCTTTTTTCCATTTGTCAAAGTAAGAATGCCCGAAGCCGGTGGAAACTTTATTGGGATCTTTGTGCACGTTGAGGGCTGCAAGGACTCGCTTCCAGTTGGTGCAAGCGACTTTGGCAACTGCACAGTAAGCGATCTTCCTCTGGTCGATTGCAAAGAAAGTTTGAAACTCTCTCTCCGGAATGTCATCGTAAGACCAGGTTTTCCCTGGGAAAGTAATGCCGGGATCTGCACAAACTTCACGAATTCTCAGTTTCCTCTCCTCTTGGATCTGTAACATGCTTAGGCGACTGTGGGTGGGATGGGTGAGCTGCAGGGAACCGGAATGGCTTGGCATCACAGGTTTCCAGGCGGGAGTGTTTTGCCTCTGGCACCAGTAAAGAATGATCAATGCCTGGACAATCAACAGCCCAGCAGAAGCCCAGAAGACATGGAGTCGAACCATTATGTTCAGAAGTTCCCTGAGGTTCCCAAACACTAGGGTCTAAATTCCAATGGATTTAACCTGAAACATTTTTAATATGTGAGAATGTTAATACTCCAAATTCAGGAGTTCTGAATAATATGCAGCTTGTGAAGGGAAGAGTTGCAAATTGTCTCCGTCTTCCCAATGAAGCAGAGTGTTGGCCTTTGCAAGCCTGGACGTGATGAAAGTACGGGTAAGTGACCCAAGGGAAGAGGTAGTGGCAGAGGCGGGCAGTGTTGTGGACGTGGGTGAAGGCTGAATGGGTCGAGGCACAGATGTGGGTTTTAAAGGACAGTTGAGAGTTAAACAGGACACTGAAGTTCTGTACTGGCTCAGGAAGGGTGAGAGTGCATATGTATAGAATGATGTTATCAGCGCCTGAGATGAGAAGGTGAGAAGATGCTGACAGGGGTCAAGCAGGAGGTACCTCTGTCTTGTCAACTGGAGAAGGTTAGCTGTCATCCAGTACTGGTCGTTTGATAGACAATCTGTCAGGACAGTCCTGGTCCCGGAATCGAGAATGGAGGCAGAGAAATAGAGATAGATTTATAGAGATAGAGTTGGATGTCAATAAACAAGGCAAACAGGATGCTGGGTTATATTGCTAAATCCGTTGAGATTAGATTCCACAGACATCATACATGAGCTGTAATGGACTCTGGTCAGACTACACTTTGAATACTGCATACAGTTCCGGTCACTGTGACAAAGAGGGGCTTCCCAGGTCTCAGGGAGAGGAGAGCAACAAGGGTAATCATCGGTGTTAGAAGAATGACTGAGGTCCCTTCTGCCTGTTCAGGTGGACGTTAAAGATCCCGTGGCACTTTTCGAAAAGAGAAGGGAGTTTCCCTCTCCCAGTGTCCTGGCCAACAATATTCTAAATAAAATTAGTCTTTTGTTTCATAATAATAATCCTTGCATTTGATATAGTGCCCATCACGTCTTCGAGATGTCTCAATGCGCTTCAGATAATATACTGTAATGTGAATTGACTGTATATTTTGTGGGTGAAACCTAGCAGCCAATTGCAGACAGCAGGGGTCCCACAAACAGTCATGGATTGAGTGACCAAATTATCATGGCCATGTGTGGGACATGTTTGCGCCCAAATCAGCATTTACCTACAAAATACAATCACTGCACTTCACAATAAATCCATGTGAAAGGTACCATATCAAATGCAAGGATTATTATTATAATCAAAACACGAAATACTGCAGATGCTGGAATCTGAAACAAAAACAGAGAGAGCTGGGAAAACTCAGCAGGTCAGGCAGCATCCATGGAGAAAGGAAAGTGAGTCAACGTTTCGGGTCCACAACTCTTCGTCAGAACGGATTATTGTTATAATTTCATTTGGCCTTATTTATAGAACTAATTAAAAAATAGAATCACACCACTTTTACGATGTATCCTCTGAGGTGCTTTGAGACAAGGCAGTACATAAAAATAAAAGGATTACATTTCAATATAAGTGCAGAGGATTCACATTAGGTTACAGATTACTTTATTGGGTATTTTGCATATCAGCACATACTTAGCATGAAGGTCATTGATCTCTATCACAAGAAAATATTTCTTCTCCAGTTTCCATTTCTAGATCACCATCTTTTCTTGGCATACGTGTCAAAAGCAGAACTTTGTCCTTCTATGTCACATTTAAAACTATTTATTGTCTCCACCTTCCTGTTACAAGAAAATGTCACAACACTGGTTCCCCTGCAACAGAGAAGGTTACATGGAAAAGGGAGGGGAAGGAAAGGGCGTATGTAATCTGCTAGAAGTTTTCACAATTCTCAATGCTTTTGGCATGATAAATTGAGTAAGAATATAACAAGGCGGTATAACTCTTTTTTGAAGGATCATGACAAGTAGAGGCTGGTCGAATTGTTTTATAATTGTTTTCTGAAGTGGATTGAAAGAAGGATAATTCGTATTGCGTTGTCTACACAGCCGGTGGTGAGCACAAGGGAATTACCACAAGTGACTGTTGAAGCCAAATCAATCATGGCATTTCCAAAGCAATTGCATTGCTACTTCAGGAAAACTAATATTAAAAGGAACAGGGCTAGAACAGGGCAATAATAATCCTTACATTTGATACAGCGCCTTATCACGTTTTCGAAACGTCTCAAAGCGCTTCACAGAATATACGCTAAAGCGAATTAACTGCATATTTTGTGGGTGAAATGCGGCAGCCAATTGCGCACAGCAGTGTCTCACAAACAGTCGTGCATTGAGTGACTGAATTATTATTATTATTTGGTACATTATTATTAAGATTAGGATTAGGTTAGAGAATTCCAGTGGTTGAGGGAGCACACGCACAGACACAATGGGTCGAATGGCCTCCTTTCATACTGTTAGGTACGAAAGGTATACCTAAACCTCCTAAATAAAACCACAATAAATTCAACTGACCTTCTTATCCTCTGCACTGCTCCATCAATTACGCAGTTGACTAACAGCTACTAGGTTGTTAATACTAACAACTTTATAATATTTGATAAAATGCCGTACACTCAGCAGCCAATTATGTTATGTATCCTCTGTGTGATGGGAAGCCAGTGGAGTTGGGAGAGGACGGGGTGATTGTGTCACGGAGCCTGGTGCGGGAGAGACACAGGCTTGTAAATAATGATTAGTTATGGAGGATTATGTTATGTATGATCATGACTATAAGTGTTGATTCATATGATTATGGGTAATGTACTCGGTGTTGTTTAATAAGGAAAATGGGCAATTGAATGACCTATGAAACCCCTGAAGTCAGCAGTAAATTTAACCTAGCGGTCAGCAGGCTGGTACAAACTGGTTTAGAGCTCTCAAAGAAGTTAGAGCAAGTGACATTTTCCAGAATGTCAGAAAACAGTTTCAAGGCCAGGACAGCGAGACTGGGACAAGGAGATTAAGAGCCAGGAGAAGAAGTCACGAGGGGCGAAGGAATGTGTGAGAACTCATCACTGAGGGGCAACGATATAATGAACACCAGGTGCAGGTTAAGATGAGCAGATCTGAAGGAAGGTAACCGTCAAAAGGTGATGTGACTATAAGAGTCAACACTTTCAGAAACTGAGTGAAATTGTCTCGGATCGGGGAGAGAACAGAGGAGGAGGCTCTGTGGCCGCCCTTGCGAAGCGCTGACCTCTCCGACTGAAACCACAGAAACTCAAGATTGAGAAGGACTCCTCGGAGGACGAGCAGGAGGGCTGAAGGAGGGAGAACCACACGGACTCCGAGTTAAAACTCAGAGACCAGCAAACCGGCAGCTTTTCCAGTCGATCGTGCTGATCACCGGAGAACTCCGGACTGCAGACTTCAGGGGAAAGATCGACTAAGGCAGAATGGCACAGACACACCAGAGGGAGGCAGGGGCAGCCGAGAGAGAGAGAGAGAGAGAGAGAGAGAAAACAAAGCCTTGTCACAGACTCCAGAAACCAGTCGGATTTAACCGCTGATCCAGTCTCCTTTCCCAGCAAACCTGTTCTACCGACCAGGGTGGTTGACTGCTAGTTACCGGTAGTATAGTTTTGCACTTCCACACATCCATGCATAACGCGCCCTCTTTCACTTAAAACCTTTGATGTTATGTGATTCAAACTTATGATTTATCGAACTGTATTCGGGGTTAGTTTGCGACCAACTACGGGAAGGCATTTGATCTATTATCTGTTTAGTTTAATGTCTAATGTTCATTTAACCCTTAAGGTATAACCAATCACTCACCCTTATGAGTCTTTCAACATTCGTGATGTCAGTCACAACCAGTTATTTTGATTAAATTTACTTATACTATCAAAACGGTGTTCAGATCTGTGTGTGTGTATCGATTCAGCAGTGGCTGTTTACAGTTGGCGAGCCAGCCAGGAGGAATGTAGTACAAATATACAGTCAATTCACTTTACAGTGTGTTCTGTGAAGCGCTTTGGGACGTCCTCCCGACGTGAAAAGCGCTATATCAAATGCAAGGATTATTATTATTAACATGGATGGCCCGAGTTTGATTAACACACACGTGAACAACACAATATTCTAGGATAAAATTGTCACTGTGGGTAACGACATTAATAAACAGTGGGGCGGTGGGGCCCGACAATAGTCGACCAATATGTCTGCAGTCTGTGGAGGGAGGAGTTGCGATGGCTGATAAGCAGGGAGTTTGCATAGTCAAGTCTGGATGTTATGAGGGTTTCGGCGGTCTGCGGTGTGAGACAGTGGTGGAGCCGGACGATGTTGCGGAGGTTATAGTCTCTCTATCAAAGAGGTTAAGGATTATAACACCTATATCTGTGTTATTCTCCCTCATCAAACAGGTAGTTGGGTTTTGGATACCCAAAGAGTAGAAAATCTGGTTCGTAAAGTAGATAGAGCTTTTTCCTCCAACTTATTGGCACAGTAGCAAAATATTTGTTTATGAGGGCAGTGGTGCTCTGATTAGTATATTTTGATGGGAAGTGGAAAATCGTTTCAATGTTTAGAAAGTTAAGTAAATAACTGTTGTCCTCATCCATAGTCTCCATCTTTCCAATGAAGTCGTAGTCTATCTGACAAGGGTGACAGGTTTGGTGAAACGGTCGCCAGTGGATGTTAGTAAATCCTCTCTCATTCTTTGGGTCCAACAAGTACTGAATGAAGTGAGTGAAAGTTGGATTGATTCCATCCGCAAACATTTTCTCACTGCTCTCTGGGGCCTGGGAGACGTTGTTGTATAACATAACCATTTTGACGGCGTAGTTAAAGAGGTACGAATTGGGTGACTCGAACTTATTTCGGAACAGAGAAATCAGTCGCACAAATGGGTGGCGGATGAACAAAAACGACCTGTACGATTTGAGGCGAGGCTTCATGAAGCTACTGAGATGTTTGCCTTTTTTCCATTTGTCAAAGTAAGAATGCCCGAAGCCGGTGGAAACTTTATTGGGATCTTTGTGCACGTTGAGGGCTGCAAGGACTCGCTTCCAGTTGGTGCAAGCGACTTTGGCAACTGCACAGTAAGCGATCTTCCTCTGGTCGATTGCAAAGAAAGTTTGAAACTCTCTCTCCGGAATGTCATCGTAAGACCAGGTTTTCCCTGGGAAAGTAATGCCGGGATCTGCACAAACTTCACGAATTCTCAGTTTCCTCTCCTCTTGGATCTGTAACATGCTTAGGCGACTGTGGGTGGGATGGGTGAGCTGCAGGGAACCGGAATGGCTTGGCATCACAGGTTTCCAGGCGGGAGTGTTTTGCCTCTGGCACCAGTAAAGAATGATCAATGCCTGGACAATCAACAGCCCAGCAGAAGCCCAGAAGACATGGAGTCGAACCATTATGTTCAGAAGTTCCCTGAGGTTCCCAAACACTAGGGTCTAAATTCCAATGGATTTAACCTGAAACATTTTTAATATGTGAGAATGTTAATACTCTAAATTCAGGAGTTCTGAATAATATGCAGCTTGTGAAGGGAAGAGTTGCAAATTGTCTCCGTCTTCCCAATGAAGCAGAGTGTTGGCCTTTGCAAGCCTGGACGTGATGAAAGTACGGGTAAGTGACCCAAGGGAAGAGGTAGTGGCAGAGGCGGGCAGTGTTGTGGACGTGGGTGAAGGCTGAATGGGTCGAGGCACAGATGTGGGTTTTAAAGGACAGTTGAGAGTTAAACAGGACACTGAAGTTCTGTACTGGCTCAGGAAGGGTGAGAGTGCATATGTATAGAATGATGCTATCAGCGCCTGAGATGAGAAGGTGAGAAGATGTTGACAGGGGTCAAGCAGGAGGTACCTCTGTCTTGTCAACTGGAGAAGGTTAGCTGTCATCCAGTACTGGTCGTTTGATAGACAATCTGTCAGGACAGTCCTGGTCCCGGAATCGAGAATGGAGGCAGAGAAATAGAGATAGATTTATAGAGATAGAGTTGGATGTCAATAAACAAGGCAAACAGGATGCTGGGTTATATTGCTAAATCCGTTGAGATTAGATTCCACAGACATCATACATGAGCTGTAATGGACTCTGGTCAGACTACACTTTGAATACTGCATACAGTTCCGGTCACTGTGACAAAGAGGGGCTTCCCAGGTCTCAGGGAGAGGAGAGCAACAAGGGTAATCATCGGTGTTAGAAGAATGATTGAGGTCCCTTCTGCCTGTTCAGGTGGACGTTAAAGATCCCGTGGCACTTTTCGAAAAGAGAAGGGAGTTTCCCTCTCCCAGTGTCCTGGCCAACAATATTCTAAATAAAATTAGTCCTTTGTTTCATAATAATAATCCTTGCATTTGATATAGTGCCCATCACGTCTTCGAGATGTCTCAATGCGCTTCAGATAATATACTGTAATGTGAATTGACTGTATATTTTGTGGGTGAAACCTAGCAGCCAATTGCAGACAGCAGGGGTCCCACAAACAGTCATGGATTGAGTGACCAAATTATCATGGCCATGTGTGGGACATGTTTGCGCCCAAATCAGCATTTACCTACAAAATACAATCACTGCACTTCACAATAAATCCATGTGAAAGGTACCATATCAAATGCAAGGATTATTATTATAATCAAAACACGAAATACTGCAGATGCTGGAATCTGAAACAAAAACAGAGAGAGCTGGGAAAACTCAGCAGGTCAGGCAGCATCCATGGAGAAAGGAAAGTGAGTCAACGTTTCGGGTCCACAACTCTTCGTCAGAACGGATTATTGTTATAATTTCATTTGGCCTTATTTATAGAACTAATTAAAAAATAGAATCACACCACTTTTACGATGTATCCTCTGAGGTGCTTTGAGACAAGGCAGTACATAAAAATAAAAGGATTACATTTCAATATAAGTGCTGAGGATTCACATTAGGTTACAGATTACTTTATTGGGTATTTTGCATATCAGCACATACTTAGCATGAAGGTCATTGATCTCTATCACAAGAAAATATTTCTTCTCCAGTTTCCATTTCTAGATCACCATCTTTTCTTGGCATACGTGTCAAAAGCAGAACTTTGTCCTTCTATGTCACATTTAAAACTATTTATTGTCTCCACCTTCCTGTTACAAGAAAATGTCACAACACTGGTTCCCCTGCAACAGAGAAGGTTACATGGAAAAGGGAGGGGAAGGAAAGGGCGTATGTAATCTGCTAGAAGTTTTCACAATTCTCAATGCTTTTGGCATGATAAATTGAGTAAGAATATAACAAGGCGGTATAACTCTTTTTTGAAGGATCATGACAAGTAGAGGCTGGTCGAATTGTTTTATAATTGTTTTCTGAAGTGGATTGAAAGAAGGATAATTCGTATTGCGTTGTCTACACAGCCGGTGGTGAGCACAAGGGAATTACCACAAGTGACTGTTGAAGCCAAATCAATCATGGCATTTCCAAAGCAATTGCATTGCTACTTCAGGAAAACTAATATTAAAAGGAACAGGGCTAGAACAGGGCAATAATAATCCTTACATTTGATACAGCGCCTTATCACGTTTTCGAAACGTCTCAAAGCGCTTCACAGAATATACGCTAAAGCGAATTAACTGCATATTTTGTGGGTGAAATGCGGCAGCCAATTGCGCACAGCAGTGTCTCACAAACAGTCGTGCATTGAGTGACTGAATTATTATTATTATTTGGTACATTATTATTAAGATTAGGATTAGGTTAGAGAATTCCAGTGGTTGAGGGAGCACACGCACAGACACAATGGGTCGAATGGCCTCCTTTCATACTGTTAGGTACGAAAGGTATACCTAAACCTCCTAAATAAAACCACAATAAATTCAACTGACCTTCTTATCCTCTGCACTGCTCCATCAATTACGCAGTTGACTAACAGCTACTAGGTTGTTAATACTAACAACTTTATAATATTTGATAAAATGCCGTACACTCAGCAGCCAATCACCATAAAAAGTTTATCTGAAGAATCTTGGTATAACCTGCCCTTGTCCTACATGAGTAAAATGTGGAGTCCTGTAGCTCAGTGGTTAGAGCACTCGCTTTGCAAGTGAGAGACCTGAGTTCAATTCCAGGCAGAGGGCGAAACCTTGGGCAAGTTTCCTTACTCCACACAGAGCCTAATAATAATCCCTCCAAAACTAAAAACAATAATTAAATTGGTCATTTTCAATCTACGACTGTTTGTGGGACATTGCTGTGCGCAATTGGCTGCCGCGTTCGCCCACAAATATACAGTCAATTCACTTTACAGTGTGTTCTGTGAAGCGCTTTGGGACGTCCTCCCGACGTGAAAAGCGCTATATCAAATGCAAGGATTATTATTATTATTATTATTAAATGTTAACCAGCTGAATTATGAGAAAGGCAATGCCCTTAGGATGTTTAGCCAGCAGATTGGGGGTGGGTGGACGGCAGGGAAGGAAGCAGGGAGATTGAAAGCACGTAGCCAAGACATCCCGAGGTGCTTCACACAATATACTGTAAAGTGAATTGATTATATTTTGTAGGTGAAACGCGGCAGCCAACTGTACCCAGCAGCGTCCCACAAACAGTCGAGGATTGAAGTGACCAATTTTTTTTTGAAGGGATTATTACACCTGGAAAAGCGATCTGCCAATCGACTAACAGGTGGGTTCCTATTTACTGCTAGATAAAAAGAGGCGTATGGAGTAAGGAAACCTGCCAATATTTCGCCCTGCTGGGAATCAGGTATCCTCTCGCTTGCGAGGCGAGAGCACTAACCACTTCGCTATGCGACTTCTGGTAGCGTAATGGTTAATCTAACCTTGAAGGTTGCACTTGTGCGATCAGAGTTCATTATGTTGGAAACAATAAACACTAAGCATCCATTGTCAACTGTGCCGGAATCTCTGATACTGATGACAATCCCACACAACTTTGCACCCAGCAAAGTTTAAGATCCTCTTTGCCATCCTTTTTATGGTTTAATGTGCTGGAAACACTTGCCAAGTTTTTCTTGTGGCTTTCAAAATATGTTCACATAAATGTCAAGCCAACGTTGCAGATCGATGGATAGACAGAAAGCCATTGATATATTCTTTACCATAGTAAGACTTTGTTCCGTGATCTTGGCAATGTGTAGATTTACTTTGGCAGGTCTCCATCTCATGAAACTGGTGACAAGAAATGATTTTGTTGAGAAAAATAACTTTGAGCTTCCGCCAGATAATGACGAAAGTCTTAGTTTCCTCTTCAAAAACGATGCCATAATAATAATAATATTAATTATAATCCTTGCATTTGATAGAGTACCTTATCATGTCTTTGAGATGTCTCAAAGAGCTTCACAGACTATACAGTACTGTAAAGTGAATTGACCATATTTTTGGGGCAAAACACGGCAGCCAATTGACCTTTCACTTTTCGACTATATTTATATATATATATATAATATTCCTTGCATTTGATTTAGCGCCTTATCAAGCCTTCGAGACGTCTCAAGACGCTTCACAGGATATACTGTAAAGTGAATTGACTGTAGATTTTGTGTAGTGCTAAGGGATCTTTAATGTGCACCTGAATGGCGGGGCAGGCTCGAAGGGCCGAATGGCCTACTCCTGCTCCTACATGTTATGTTATGTTATGTTATGCTATAACAGGCATGTCGCATCTGAAGGACAACGCCTCCAACAATGTGACGCTCTCCCAAGACTTGGAGAGTCAGCCTGGACAATGTATGCTCAAAATCACAACTTTAGGCTTAGACCCACAACCTTCTGACTCAGAGGCAAGAACTCTGGATCACTCTAACCTCCACTTTGCCCCCTCTCTCCCTTTTTTCAAGTCCCGCCTGAAAACCTTTCTCTTTGACCGTGCTTACGGTCAAGCCCCCACCGACACATGCCCCCCCCCCGCACCTTGGCTTGGAGTCAGGCTCCACCACTGTTAAGTAGACGCTCTGAGACGCTACCTTGTGTGGAGGGCACTATATAAGTGCAAGTTATTGTTGTTGTTGTTGCTACCAACCGGGCTGGGAGGTACACCAGCACAAGACAGCAGAGGGGACATGGCTTTCTGATCTGGGCAGTAAACCTTTTACAATTCTCTTTCATCCGGATCTTTTGTTCTCCTCTGTGTTGCTAATGTTCATAAACAATTTTTTTTTATTTTCCCCAGAGCAAATTTAACAAAAGTAACAGAAGGATGGTTATGTTCTGGTGATAAACATGGATTTCAGAAATGTGCTGCAGCGGCGAATACATTGGGTGTCGAGAATCAGATGCAATCTGGAGCCTCTTCATTGCCAATTACTGCGGATCCAATCGAGCAGATTGCAGGAGTCTTAAAATCCAGTCAGAACTAAATAAAAAAAAACGGCCTGCCTTACACTTTCTCTTACAATTTATGGTGGTGGTTTTTTTCACCTGTGTTGGATGTGCAGCTGTCAAAAACAAACCACTTTCTCTTGAAGTGAAATTATTTCCTTGGGTGGGGAATCCAGAACAAGGGGCACCATCTTAAAATGAGAGCTAGGCCATTTAGTAGAGAAATTAGCAGGTCGTCACTGACCCAAAGGGTAGTGTAATTATGGAATTCTCTCCCCACGAAGGCTGTGGATTATGGCTGATCCATACCAAGTCAGAGTATCAAGGGTTATGGGGCAAGGGCGGGTAATTGGAATTGAGGTACAGATCAGCTATGATCTAATAGAATGGCGGAACAGGCTCGAGGGGCTGAATGGCCTCCTCCTGTTTCTATGTTTCTAATGTCTTGCACTTTCTCATACTTACACTCGTGAAGACCTGAAGCATATTGGTTTAGAGGCAGACAAGTCTACAGGTTGGAGGTATAATGGTTGAGAGCTCAGCTACAGATGGTGGTGCAGAGTGGTCAGGGGAAGTGCACAGGACCGTGTTAGCTGAGAGTAAGGTGTACATTTTTTTCTTATCACCAAACACAGGACACAAAGCTGAAAGAGAATGAACAAGACACAAAACGTGTCCAACGCTTTGAGACATCCTCCCTGTGTGTAAGGCGCTGTACAAATGTAAATTGTACTTTGTATAAGTGACTGGGCATGTAAAAAAATCCCCCAAAGAAAATTAAAAACATGGATTCAAATTGACAGCAAATCCTGGTAATAATTGCACGACAGAATATATATGTATATCAGCATAATATAGCAGTGCAGAATTTTAATCGATGCCTGAGATTCATTGAGATTTGATTAATATCGATCCACAATAAATGAAATGCAATTAAATTAGATTTGATTGGACTCAATCAATGGTTATCTATGTTTTAAGATGTACATGCCTAATAAAAGCAGCAAGTAAGCAGAAGCATTTATAGAATTCCAAACGCGGTTGAATCTGATTAAGCTGTAACGAGCCAGTCAATAGGCAAACAAGAGCTCTCTCAATGCTGTTCTCGATCCACTAGAATATATTGTAAAAAGCTTCACAGAATATACTGTGAAGTGTAGTGACTGTATATTTTGTGGGCGAAACGCGGCAACCAATTGCGCACAGCAGTGTCCCAAGAACAGGCATCGATCGTTTGACCAAATTATTATTATTTACTTGGAAGGATTATTACCCTCGAAAAGTGATCCGCCAATCGACTAACAACCGGGTTCCTACTGACTGCTTCGTAAACAGAGTACCAAATAGGGCTCACAAATTTCTATTGTTCTATGGTTCAATGTCTTTCAGCCTCAGTTCGGGTGCCCAGTGAGCAATGTTAAGTGCTCTGAGATGTCCTTCCTTTCCCGACTTGAAAGGGGCTATATAAATGTACATTGTATTGTTTTACGAAATCGATGTGAAGCACAATTTTACTGTCATTTTAAATGGGAACTCACGGAAACAGCGAATCTCAGATTTAAGCTTCCAAAAAAAACACACTATTTTGGCCGAATGACAAGTTGTGCAAAACAATAGGAAAGAGAGTTAATGGCTTTATCCAGGGTTCAAGGAATAGTTCACCTCCGAGGATTTTAAGATCGTACAAACACCTTAATTGCATTACATCCTTTTTCATTTCTTCCCGAGTCACCGTTATTATTATAGAGTGAAATAATTGACTTCTTCAGAAGGAAAAGGTTTAAGAGTGTCTCTAACCATAATTAGATTGGCGAAGAATGCAGAGCCATTGAAAAATGTACAGCAATGGGAGAAAGTGTAGAATAAGCAAAACCCATTTGCTCCGTACTTTTCTCAGGCAAGAAAAAAAAATGAGATCAATAAAGTGTTCAGTAAAGTTATAATTCATATAGTCTTGTAGGCTCCGCAAATGTCTGACTCAGTAGTTGACTCTTCGATCATTTCATCTGTGCCCGTTGGAGCTAATCGTTCATGCTTGGAATTAAAAACATTCTTTAGGGTCAATCTAATACTCGTGGAAACCCATCACCATGCTAAAATAATCTCACAATGTACTTTTTTGACCTTGTCTTTGGTTCCTTCCCCACTCCCTCATCTCCCAATCCCAGTTTGTGTGCTCAGCCAGCACTATAAATAATAATAATAGTCCTTGCATTTGATACAGCACCTTATCTTGTCATTGAGATGTCTCAAAGCGCTTTGCAGGATGCAATGTAAATTGGATTGATTGTGCAGCTTGTGGGTGAAACGCGACAGCCAGTTGCAGACAGCGATGTCCCACAAACAGCCAGGTGACATTCACCGTCAGGGCACCGAACAATAATAATAAGGATATTATTATGAATTAGTATAGAACCTTTCATGTCACGGTGTCCCAAAGCGCTTCACGGGATATACTGTAAAGTGTTGTGACCGTGTGTTTTGTGGGCGAATGTCACTCTGTGTGAGAGACCAGAGGGGAAGAGCGGAGACCAAGTAAATGTTCCAGCTGCTGTTAAATCAAAAATGAACTTAGGAGGAGGATGTATTTGTGCCTACCGTAGCATGGCATCCAGTTTACTGTGCCATCTGGCCTGCTTAATGTGTACAGTCTAGTAACACATGCATTTATTTACCTGCTTTCTGAGAGTCATACGCAGAGACTGTTCACTCACATCTGTCGTTTAAAGAGAAATATGTGTGCAGCAGCTTATCATTAAATCATTCTTTTTTTCTTACATTTTCTATTCGTGATTTATGTAAATTAACAGAGCGTTACCATTGTTAAAAATTAATAATAATAATCCTTTCAGTTGGGAGGTTGACCGTAAATTGCTTTGAGATGACCTCCTGACGTGAAAGGTATTATATCAAAAGTAAATATGCTGGGAATCAAAGTCAGGTTTCTCGCTTGCGAGGCGAATGCCCGTCGATAAGACGTGAAAAGCGCTATATTAAATGCAAGGATTATTATTATTATAACCACAGAGCTACAGGACTCCAGTGGTTAGAGCACTCGCGGGTAACAAGCTCACAACATTCTTAAAAGTAATGTTCCATAACTGATACGGGACCTTATTTTATTCTTCAACGTTACAATGGTTCCAAGACTTGAAGGTAATTACTTTCAAATGCTAACTCCTGAAATCAGGAATCAATGAAAGAAGTTACATAATCGACGAGTACAGTATAGTGGTTTCCAATTTTTTTTAATATACAGCTCCTGTTAAAAGTCTCTTCTTGATATTCTTCTTTCCCACCTGGAGAGAGTTTAAAACCTTTCCAACCCAGGCTCGCGCACAAAGGGGTCCTTTTAGGGGAGGGAAGAGTTTGTTCATTTCTTTGTTGCGATGGGAACCTTGCTGCGCACAACTTAGTTGCCTACAAATACTCAGTCACTACAGCTGACGTCAATTGCCTGTGAAGCCTTTTGAAACTTCTCAATATTGTAGATGCCTTACCAGATGTAAGTGTGAGGACTAGAATTTTATGTACTTTATTTGATTGCAATTTGTCAGATATTCTCAGTGCTTTGACGTTGACATCACTCGTCTGAACATTTCATTGATAAATCCACAATAATCTCCATTTTTCCTTCCTATGGAGCAGATTATGCAACTATCCCATTTAACACACTCTCTCAGTTTTTGTTCTCTGAACAAACTAATTATTTCACCCAACCCCTCTCCTTCTGAATCTGATTGCTTTATACCTATTACTACTGCTATTATAAATCATCCACAGGTTTTGTTTTGGATTTTCTTGTCATATATATAGGTGTGTACATAGTTACATAGAGTCCCAGGATTGACCCAGCAAGTACATTGTGTGTAATTTATTTACAGCCCCAAAACATTTATTTTTCTTTTTACTACTCACTGGTTCCTGCTTTTAAGGCAATGTCCTTCTCAGTGCCATATTTTACTGCCTTTACAAAGTAGTTATATCCATTAATCCTGTTAAACCTTGTTCACAAACAGTGGTTGCCTCTGAGTCAGAGATTGTGGCTCAAGGTCCATTTCGGGACTTGGAACCTATGCAGTCTAAGCTGATATACCAATGCGATGCTCTGGGTGTGTTGCATTGGTGGAGGTGCCATCCTTTGGATGAGATGTTTAACCAAGTCCGCGTCTGCCTGTTCATATGGATGTTAAAGATCCTATGGCACTGTTTGAAAAGAGAAGGAAGTTTCTCTCTCCAATGTCCTGGCCAACAATCCCCCCAAATAAACTTGCTCCTTCATTTCCTGGCTGTTTACGGGATGCTGCAATATGCAAATTGGCTGCAATGAGTGGTCAGAAAAGACAGTCACTACCCTTTACAGTATATCCTGTGAAGCGCTTTGAGACCTGAAAGGCACTATACCAAATGTATGGATTATTAATATATTACTTATAAGCCAAAGCCCTTTGGTGTAGGATGGTCCTTGAGGGATAAGCGGTGGGAAGTTTGCCAGATACTGCTTTCAATGGCAAGCTATGGTTTTTAACATATTAAACTCCACCATTAACCCAACCTGAGCCAAGTACTCCCCAGAATTAGGTAAGCAGGATGTATCCGTCCAGGGAGAGGGCAGGGCGCTCATTCCATTCCAACAACCTATCTCTGGCATTTCCATGCGTCGGTCAGATGTATGGAATTGGCAGTTTGGTTTGGATACTATTAAGCACGGTGATGAGTTTCCGCATGTTTCAGACACCTGGCTGCCAAAGAAAAAAAAATCCCTCAACTAATAATAATAATAATAATAATCCTTGCATTTGATATGCGCTTTTCACGTCTTCTCGACGTCTCAAAGCGCTTCACAGAATAGACTGTAAAGTGAATTGACTGTATATTTGTGGGCGAAACCCGACAGCCAATTGGGCACAGCAGCGTATGTCCAACAAACAGTCGTGGATTGAAATGATCAATTCTTTATTATTTTTTTGAGGGATTATTATCAGGTGTGTGGAGTAAGGAAACTTGCCCAAGATTTCGCCCTGCCGGGAATTGAACCCACTTGCAAAGCGAATGCTCTAACCACTTAAGATCCGTTTCAAAAGTTTTTCTCACGACGGATGTAAAATGTACTAAACCGCACTTCCCGGTGCTGTTTGTGACCTTTCTGAGGATTTATTTTGGTTTCTTTATCTTCAGAAATTGCCTTTCCCGCCTGACACATAAGGGAGGTGTTTAACAAGACCAGAAGCAGTTCAGACACTCTTTCTCAGTCCCTTGTGGATCCGAACAGCACTGGTGGAGTCTGATAATGACAGGCGTGGTTAATGAACAGGAAAGTCTCTGTTCTCTAAGAGCTTTCGTTTACAGGTAATGTCGATTTTATTGGTGAGAGTGGTGCGAGCAGTTCAGCTGCAAAAAAATCTAATTTGGCCCCTGCGAGTTGGGGGAAGATGAAGGAGATCTTCCTGCTGTGTCCAAAATCATTTCAAAATCCTGGTCCTCACCTGCAAAGCCCTCCATGGCCTCACCCCACCCTACCTCTGCGACCTCCTAACCCCCTACCAACCCACCCGCTTTCTCCGCTCAGCCGGCTCTGGTTGCTCCACGTCCCCCGCCCCATCCGCCCCACCATTGGCGGGAGAGCATTCAGCCGCTCTGCCCGCAACCTCTGGACTCCATCCCCTAATCACTCCGCCTCGTACCCTCCTTAGCCTCCTTCAAGTTCCGCCTCAAGAACCTCCTCTCCGACCATGCCATTGGTCACTCCCTTTCCCCTCCCTTCTTCCCCCGACCCCAGCTCGGGTCTGAAATGCTGTCACTGTCCAGTGCCGTGGGACGTCCTCCCGATGTGAAAGGTGCTATACAAATGTAATCTTGTTGTTGTTGTATATCACCAGCTCCGCGAGGCACAGTGAGATGAGTGGAGGGGGGGGTCAAGCAAGCAAGAAATAGATCAGCCCTCGCTACATCTTCCTTCCTTACAATGTAATTTACCACGATTCTTGGAAAGGTTCCGTAATCTTTTGGATAATGAATTTTCCGCGCACTCATCGGGTGGTGCTGTGTCTGGGCTGGTGTCACTAAGGAACAGAACGGAGAGAGCAATAATGATCGCAGTCTGATTAGAGGTACCTCTAACTTTGATCGTCTTTCCCTCCCCATCCCTTCAGCTCCGCCCGCGGCCTGGGTGCTCACCCAGCATTTGGGACGGTGAGAAAGGCACTGTGTAAATGTAAATTGTATTGTAATGGGCCGCGAGGCTGATTCATTTGAATTCGGGGATGAATTTTGGATAAGGAAGGGAGAACATAAACCAGGAGAGACCGGGTTAAAGTCTCCACGGTTCATTTGAAGTAGAGACGACAGGGAGACCCTTTGCACCACCCCCCCAACCGTGCCCTGAATCACAAGTCAGACGGGAGCAGAAATTAATATCACAGTCAGAGAACGAGAATGGCCATCTCACTAAGAAGTGAAGCAAAACTTGCACTTTGATTATGAAAATGTGAGCGAGAGGAAGCAATCCAAGTGATCTAGATTGCCTGGCTGTTCAGAAACTTGCTCGAGACTTCCTTCTCCGTTTCTCCTCTGGTCGGGGGCCAAATGTCAAGATCTTGTCCGATTGCTTTGTTCAATACGTCACTGTTTCTTTGGCATTCGGTGCACTAGGTGGCAGCCTATTCCATAAGTTAATCACGGGCTCCCTCAGGTTCTGTTTCACTTGTGCCTTGCTCAGAAAATAACTCTACATCTACACATCTTATTTCCTATTCCCTGGTCAGGGTTCCCTGCTGGAGATGCGGTTTGATGGCGAGGACAGCCCTGGAACCTCATCCTTTTCGACCGTGCTTACAGCCACTTCCCCGAATCGACACCCCACCCTCCACCACCCACCAGCTCCACCACTGTTAAGTGTTCTGAGAGAACATCGTGCTTGGAGGACGCCATATAAGTGCAAGTTGTCGTTGTATGTGCTGCTATGATGTCTGATGAAGCTCACTGTCAACCTCACGTATGAAGAACAAGAGTCAATGCATGGAGCAGAGGAGGCGATGGGAGAAAATTGTCAAGACAGAAAAGAACTGTAATCTCTTAAATTCTAACCTATATATAGTAAAATATAGAGTAATAGTAATTTGGGCAGGAATAGACCATTGATTCATATATGCACCCATCCAACTTCCCAAACAATTTCAACCCATCTGTTTCGTAATCCAACAGCATGAGTTCTGTGTCAATATTTCTAACTCCCTAGAATCTTTCTCATATGAGATGTTCACTGCTTCAAACCCAACCGCGCTCCCCACTCTGTCCCACTTGGAGTATTTCTTCATCTCAGTCTGCCCCTACCTCTTAACTCTCCTTACAACACTGTTGTCCAGCAGCAGCAGTGTCAATCTGGCTCAGTCAGTAGCACTCTCGTCTCTGAGTCAGAAGGTTGTGGGTTCAAGCCCCACATCATGACTACGCCCGGTCTAGGCTAACCTCCTGTGTAGGTGCTGTTGGTGATGTGCTGTCAGAGGATTTGTCCTTTGGATGAGATGTTAAACCAAAGCTCCTGTTTCCCTGTTCAGGTGGACATTAAGGATCCCAAAACACTTTTCAAAAAAGTGAAGGGAGTCTCTCTCTCCTGGTGTCCTGGCCAACAAACTCCCAAATAAAATCAGTCATTTACTTCACGGCTGTTTGTGGGACATTGCTGTGTGTAAATGCGTTGTTCTGTTCACCCATAAAATACACAGTCACTGAACTTCACAGTAAATCCAGTGAAGCGCTTTGAGATGTCTTAACGATGTGATAAAGCGTTGTATGAACTGTGAAGGACTATTATTATCCAGTCCTAAATTAAACCTTTATGCCGCATGGCTTCCAGCTACAAACTAACGAAAAACTCAATTTATAGTCTGTCCTGGTAAAATTATACATTTAAAGTATTGAATTGAATGACTTGTGATACTTCTGAAATTACATAAATCCCCCCAAAAGTTATTTGCCACTATTTTTTTTCCCAGTGACCATTGGCGCTCATGAAGTTGATGGATCTCAACGCTGCAAATGGAATTTTCCAATTTCTTTGGTGGATTGCTACACATTTACTCAGGTTCCACTGCTCTTTCTTCATTGTAAGTGTTACAGGCTCTCGATGATTAAAACTCCAGGAGTTTCAGGATAATCACAATGCGATTGAGCCCATGTATTTGGTGGCAGCTGAGCTCAGTTTATAGCTCTCCCCCTCCGAGGCATAAGGTTGCGGGTTCAAACCTCCGAGTTGTATGTTGTGTGCAAAATGCGGCAGCCAATTGCAAAATGTTTGCAAAATACAGTCACTCCACTTACAGTAAAATCCTGTAAAGCGCTTTGAGACGTCCTCCTGATGTGCTGAAAGGTGCTATATCAAAGGTATGATTATTATTTTATCCCAGTTCCCACTTTACCATGACTTATATTCCCCTCCTTATCCAAATTTACCCCGATGATGCAAATGCGCTGGCTGCTCTTTTCATTGTTGTTTACGACCTTTACGTTGCTGTTGTTGTAGAACAAATCCTTTATCAATTGGACATTGCTGTTCTCTGCTGTTGACTCGTGGCTGCACTGTGTGCAGTGTCACAATTCACATGTACAACATTTCAGTGCAATGATTTAGAAAGGAAACACGAAAGGGCAATCCTTGTTTGTTTCCAGATTTATTTGGGCCTCAAAAGCTTTAAGTGAGGAGAAAGATCTGTCGGTATTGTTGATAAAATAATAATTCCTTTTCAGTCTGTTGAGTTTTTACTATTGGTCAGACTGATTGAGGGGGAAATGGGTTATTAGACCAGTCCTATAATAATAATAATAACAATAATAATAATCCTCGCATTTGCTATAGCACCTTAACACTTCATCAAATCATCTCAAAATGCGTCACTGGGTTTATTTTGAAGTGTAGTGACTGTGTTTTTTTAGCCAAATACAGCAGCCAATTTTTGCACAGCAATGTGCCACAAACAGCCATGTTTCATTTTATCCGGAGAAATGTTGGCCAGGACACCTGCAAATAACAGTATCACAAGTTATTCAATTCAATGAATTTAAATATATATTTTGTAGTGTTTCAACCATTGAAAGTTTCCCACTCAGCCCCGTCCCATCGCTGCTCCATGTTCACTCACTCACTCACTCACTCACTCACTCACTCACTCACTCACTCACTCACTCACTCACTCACTCACTCACTCACTCACTCACTCACTCACTCACTCACTCACTCACTCACGGGTTTCCCAGGCGAATCCCCGGATCGTGATCAGGAGCCAAGCTGATTTCTTCCTCTCCAGCCTGGAGACCCAGGAGACCCAGGAGACCCAGCCCCAGGCCCCAGCACAGTTTACTGACCCAAGACCTTTTGAATAAAATGCATAACATTGGTTTCAGCACTAGGGACAGTGATAATGTCCTGACACCAGCCAACCATGTCTGGTCTTGTGAAACAGGTTAATGGTTCGTTGATTGTCACTTCTGCATTTTAATGCTAAGGACCCAAGTCAAGAGGCAGAGGGGACAGAAGGTATCAGTCAGCCAGTGAGCTAGGATTCTGATTAAAAACAACTCAAATCAACCCACTGCCTTGTAATGAATTCCTATTGTGTAAAGGAGTAGATTGGAAACGCAGATCCTGAGAAATAGCCACTGCCACAATAACGCTGTCAAATACAAGGGGCTGGAATAATTGGTGGTCAATGTTATTTTATTATTGTACCTAAGACTAGGTGGAATTTGGGGTCTCTAAAGGGGGAAACAGTTACCGGCAAGAGCCAAAGTACAGATAAAACTCAGAATGCGATTCTCCAAAATGCCGGTACAAATCCTAGACTCCTGGTAAACCACAACACTGACTTATTTGGTCACTGAGAAGTTTAGATAAACGGTGGCTGTGGCTCTTGCTTTGGAGCGTGATAATAATAACAACAATAATAATCCTTGCATTTAATATAGCACCTCATTATGTCTTTGAGACATCTCAAAGCGCTTCACAGAATATACTGTAAAGTGTAGTGACTGTATATTTTGTGGGCAGCCAATTGAGCACAGCATCGTCCCACAAACAATCGTGGATTGAGTGATCAAATTATTATTTTTTATTTTACTTATTTGAAGGGATTATTACCCCCAGGAAAAGCGATCCACCAATCGACTAACAACTGGGATCCTACTTACTTCTGGTGATCAGATCCGTATAGAGTAAGGAAACTTGCCTCAGGTTTAGTCTTGCCCGGGAATCGAACCCGGGTCCTCTCGCTTGCGAGTTGAGTGCTCTAACCACTGAGCTACAGGACCCCAGGCAAGTTTAATTTATTGCCTCAAAGTCAAGGGAAATCCCCACCCTGTTGTCCCCCGCCCCCTGCAGGCTGGGGCTCGGAAAATTATATAAAAATCACCGAGCAACGACGTAAATAAATTGTCAAAGCATCGCTGATCCATTGATTAACTGAAGCGCTGTAAAAAATGTCCTCACTAATCTGCACAGCCCCGTGACAGACCTGATTACCAGCTCACCGCAGAATTTGTGGCTGGGCTGAGAGCACTGCCGACTGACAGCCAGGCTTCAAAATAAATTTTAAAAATCAATGAATAAAATTACGAAGTTATTTATGTCCACTTAAGTTCATTTTATGGCCCAACTGTCCTCCTCGCAGAATCAAACGGTGACTGCAACATTGATGGATGGCTTTTCATCAGATTGCAAAGAGACAGAAAAAAAAGTGTCCGATCCCCAGTTCTCTAATTTTACCTGTCTGTTATATCAATATTACCTTGTGTGTTAAATAAAGATCTTTTACCTCAGCGCTACATGGCTACAATGAATATTTAATATTCATTTTCAATGCTCCTTTCTCACATTTGTATTTGAAGGGTAGTCTGCAATGATTGCTCCATGCTTAAGATTGTCCCTCTCTTCTAGCGATGATCCAGGCTGGCTGGTCTGGAAGTTGGTAGATGTCTACCTCTTTGTCCCTGCCTCCGGTCACCCTCTTCACCCCTTCTGAATACAACCCCCAGCTCAGGTGCAAATACTTGATTGTCCAGCACCTTCGGACATCCTCCCGAGATGAAAGGCGCTGCGTACATGTAACTTGTTGTTGTTGTTGTCTGTCCTCCGTAATGCTGTCAAGACATTTCAGACATCTGGTTGCATCTCTCAAGCACCTCTGAAAAATCTCTTCAACCATGCCTTTGGTCACCCTGAAATCCTTCCAGCTGCAGCTTAGTGCTCAGTGCTCTCATTGACGAGCTATTGGACTTGCCAATGTTGGGGGTGGAATTGGCATTGTACGTGCCTCGTGGCAGAGTGTAACCTTTTGCCAATTTCATACAAATCTTGGCAAGTGAGGCCTGTGAAAGTCTGATCAAGTATCAAAATCAGTTCAATTCAATGACATTGTTAGTTTGTGATTCAAACCAAAGTCATTCTCAGTCAGACACATGGCTCATAAAGATGTAATAAATGACTGATTATAGCGCTGGGAATGTGAATTGTACTGCATTGGCTGACATTAAATTTACTTTTCTCAAAACGTCGGTCATTTACTCAGGCTTGTCTACTCTTTAAATGAACGATTCAGATCAACCAACAGTGCACCGACCTGCTTCATGCCCAATCCACCCCATCATCGTTCTGCCCCTCATTCTGGAACTCTAGTTCAGGTGCCTAGCCCGCTATGTTAAGCGCTTTGAGACGTCCTCCAATATGAAAGGCGCTGCGTGAATGTAAATTGTATTGGGCTGTATTTATAACCACAATCTTATAACCTTCAGCCCATCTGATCTTCTCCCTCCAGCACACCCGCCCTAGCGTCCCCTCATCATTGCACCAAGCTGCTTCTTAAATGAATCCCAATGTCCTGGCCTCTACCACCTTTTCTCACAACCTGTTCCGGTCGTTAATTACTCTCTCCTACCTTCTGTTGCCAGTAGATTGGGGAGTGTGTGTGAGTGTGTGTAAGTGTGTGTGTGTGAAGGCACAATTATTCCGAGCATGACAATGTAAATTCCAGAAACTGGGAAACCAGAAAACCATCAACGTCCAATCTGAGTCTGAGTTGTTCTCAAGTGTCAGTTGTCTCCGCTAGATTGTGCAACCTTGAATGCAATATAAAACCAGATCAAAAGAAGGTTGAAATGCATGAAATTAATGGCAAATTAGCTCACTAGATTGGAAAGTGCTCGGAAGGAGGAAGCAGAAGTTGGTAATAGATGGAAAAAGCTCAGGGGGATGATTCAGTCTCTGTTCTGAGTCCCTGCTGTTCACATTATTCATAAAGAACTTGGAGGCAAGCACTTCACGTAATATTATAACATTGGCTGATGATAGCTAGCAATGTGGGCAGGTGACGGATATAAGTAGGATAAAAGCATTCGGCAAAGATCTGGCTCAATTGCTGTACACGCTTTCATACTCCTCGGGCAAACTGCACTCTGCAAACAACTGCGAAATCCAAGTTTTCATTTGTTTCCATGGTAAAATTCATTAATGTGCGTGCTACAATGAATATTTTGGGGCATATTGACAGGGTCTGGCTGAATGTTACATTCAGAGGAGATACGACGAGTCAGTGCACAACACTCATGCTCCAATGTTTAATGGCGCCCAGCAAAATGCAGACGTACTGAGATAATAATAATAATAATCCTTGCATTTGATGTAGCACCTTATCAGATCTTCGAGACGTCTCAAAGCGTTTCACAGATTATACTGTCAAGTGAATTGACCTGTATATAATGTCGGCGAAACACTGCAGCCAATTGTGCACAGCAGTGTCCCACAAACAGTCGTGGATTGAGTGACCAAATTATTATTATTATTTTATTTATATATTTTTTTTGAAGGGAATACTACCTCTGGAAAAACGATCCACCAATCGACTAACAACCAGGCTCCTATTTACTGCTAGGTAAACAGGGTTTGTGGGATGTTGCTGTGCGCAAGTTATCAGCTGCTCTTGGGTTTAAAAACACAATCACTACACTTCACTGCGTGTGAAGTGCTTTGAGATGTTTGATGTTCACGCTGCATCAAATGAAAGGATAATTAGCATCACAGAAACTGTTTTTGTAGGGAGATTTTTGTGTCATTAGCTTTCTCGACTCCTGGAATGACAGGATAGCATTAATATTCCGATAGCAATTAACAGAGAGGTTTAGGCATGATTCTTTGTACATGAAGTTTGAGGGTTATTTGCTTTGTGTTTTGTGTTTAATTGGTTGATTCTCAGCTTTGGTGAGAGTGAAAGATTAAAAAGTATGATAATAATATTTGCATTAGATGTAGCTCACCCACCAATTAAGGTAAACAAAGGCATGTGTGTGTGTGTGTGTGGAGTAAGGAAACTTCCCTAAGGTTTTGCGCTGACCTGCCCGGGAATCAAACCCAAGCCCTCTCTCTGGCGAGTGCTCTAACCACTAGGCAGGGTGAAACACTGGGTAAGTTTCCTTACTCCACACCCCTCTATTTACCTAGCAATACGTAGGATCCTGGTTGTTAGTCGATTGGCTGATCGCTTTTCCGGGGATTTGAATCTTTATATAAAAAAAAATTTGGTCACTCAATCCACGACTGTTTCGCCCACAAATATACAGTCAATTCACTTTACAGTATATCCTGTGAAGCGCTTTGAGACGTCTCAAAGTCGTGAAAAGCGCTATATCCAACGGAAGGATTATTATTATTATTCTTATTAAACTACAGGGCTGCACCCTGTGACTCAGAAATGAGAATGTGATTGACCGAGCCAGGCTGACACTGAATAGTGCTGAGCTAGTGCTCAGGGCAAGAGCAGCAAGGGATGTGTTCAGGTACCACTGTGATGGAGCTCAACATCACTCAGTCATCGTAGTATTTATAACATTTCCTGGGGATGGAATAGAAAGGCGAGAGTGAGGGCGATCTCAACTGTGCTCCTACACATTCTTCCTCAGTTTAATCACAGATATCAGGTGAACTCAATTTATTTAATTCTACCAATTAAGTTGGTAAAGGCAATCAGCAAAATATTTAGGCGGCATGGGCACGATTGTGATCAGCTGCAAGCGGACACCGGGAAAAGCAGCAGAAAATTTAATCTAAATGCTATTATCATGACATTGTAACATTCCTCCCTTTTGGGGGGCGGGGGGAACAAGGGAGTCAGAAACGTACGTTTACTTGTTAAGGTTAAGCTTTATTAATTTCATGTTCTCTTGGCTATTTAAGCCCGGGCTCAATGTTGACCGTAATTGCATTGAGACTGCCAATTAAAGGAAGGTGAATGGACTGGGGAGTTGGAGGTCTATTGCGTTCCTCATTACTGCTCCAACTCAACGGTCTGGATTCCAGCCCTCCGCCACGTAAACCGTCCATCTCCACATTTTGCTGAGATGCTCTTGCAAGATTGCTACCTGCGGCTTTGACAATGGATAGTGCTTTTTACTATTCATAGCCTTCGCTGGTTTGCTGTTCCAATTATTTATTTTTCTCCCCCGTGCGCTGCCTTGGAATGGCAGAGACGACCCCTTTTCTGATCTGCTGTTTACACTGATCTGATCGGATGTGATGGGTGGAAACGGAGATGGGAAACTGAGGTGAGGTGGACTCATTCTCTTAACACTGCCCCTAAAAGGAGACCCCAACACCCACCCACTCCCCCTCTCGCCCCCTCCCCCCACTGCCAAGGACGTCTCTCTCTCTGTAAAAACTGAAGAGCTCTAGCTTTTCTCAACGATTCTCATAGCTCATTCCTCCCACACTGGGGATCATGCATGTGCTCTCCTCTGCATTGCCTCTGTGACCTGGGCAGGCCCTCTTACGCTGTCTCCTTTTAATGATATAACTGGTGCTCTGTATTCTACACTATGAGTTTAACACAGTAATAAATGTTGCCCGCTAATGGACTGAGAAAAAAAGTGGTAATTATTACGTGGTGGATTGCATTAACTTTGGCTATTCTGCCATTTTCCAATATTTTAAAACCTATTATGCCAGCAGTGCAATTAATCACCATCCATCCAGCTTCATTATGGCCATCGGAATAAAGTCAATACTTTTCATTTCACTTTAAAAAATTTATGACAAATTTGTAATATTTAATGAGTTGAAAGCTCATGGCCGTGATAACATCCCTCATGAAGCAATACAAATGAAATGCTCTGACATTACTGCCGTGTCTGAAACAGACTCATTAGCTTGACGTGAGATAACTGTAATCTTCTGAATGGACGTTTCTGAAAAGGTTGCAATTGCAGATTTTTTTGGGTGGAGGCAATAAACCATGTGTTTTATCTGGCGCACGACAAGGCACCCCTGATGTCAATATATCTTTCTTTGGGATGTTGTCAAGTTTTCCCTGATTCTCTTGAAAGATGTTCAACAACCGTGTGTCAGCCTGGCTCAGTCAGTACGCCACACTCTCCTCTGAGAGAGAAGGTTGTGGGTTCAAGCCCCACGTTGGGACCTGGAACCCATATAGTCTAAGCTGACTATATCAATGCAGTGATGGGGGAATGTTCCTTTTTTGGAGGTGCCGTCCTTCGTTTGAGAGGTTAAACCAAAGTCCCGTCTATTCACATTCAGGTGGACGTTAAAGATCCCGTGGCACTGCTCAAAAGGAGAAGGGAGTTTCTCTCTCGTGGTGCTCTAGCCTGGCCCACATTCCCTCGAATAAAAATGGGAGGAATGGACATGATTAAACAGAGCTTTCAAAACCAAACACAGCACAGGCTGAACACACTTGGTTCGGACAGCAGTAAGGTTTTGAACCAAAACCTTGGAAGGAAGCTTATGTCAAAAGTTTGGCTCCAGGTGGCTTCTCTTCCCATGATACCAAGCTCAGGTTGATCAAATGATGGTCACATCACCAGCTGCAGATGGTATCTTGTCTGTAACTAACCTTTGCCTCAGCTCAGCAACGGAGGAGCCTGTTTCTCTCTAATGCTCCTATTTTCCAGCTGTGCCCCAGAGAATCCCCTGGGAACATCCGTGGAGAAATGAACATGCAAGCGGGCGAAAGCATCGCCGATTAAAAAGATATGTTCCCTAGATTACAAACAGCTCAATCTCATTCAAAACACAGCCCCATATTAATGAGAACTTAACTCGTGTAATCAGGAATGATTAGGTCTAATTGAAGGTGTGGTTACTACAAGAGGTTGGAATAGGTTGGTGGAAAATTGGCCAATGTTATCAGATTGTTTCCATTATGCTAAATGCATCAGGGCTGATTTAAGCAGACTGGATACTTCCCGATGAGAGAATGGAAAGGCAATGCGAATATAATAAAAGAGAAGGCATGACGGAACGATACATTTCAGTTTAATTCACTCCATTGGGCTCTTCGACGCTGCATTTCTTTGCAATTGCTAAATTCTTCGTCAGCGCATCAGAACGTGGGATTAAGGGGAATCTGAGAAATTCCAGGGATCAACCCAAACTCCCCCATACCATCAGTGAAAGCGTGATGATCAGTGAGAGATTCCGACCTCAGTCTTGGAGGTCACAGAGAGCAGTGCCTGCCATTATTAATAATAATTATCATTGCATTTTAGGCGTTTGCCTACAAAATACACAGTCACTACACTTTACAGTATATCCTGTGAAGCACTTTCAGATGCCTCTCGTTGAGGCGCTATATCAAATGCAAGGATTATTTATTGTTTTATTTTAGTATAGTGCCGATAAAATTTGAACTTGCCCACAGCAATTTCCCACAAACAGCCAAGAAGTGAATGATCAATTTTATTTGGGGCGATTGTTGGGCCAGGAGACTGGGAGAGAGAAAGTCCCCTCGCTTTTCGAGCAGTGCCAGGGGATCTTGAACTTGAAACAGGCAGATGGGACCTCAGTTTAACATTTCATATGAAAGACATATCGCTCTGGAGTAATCTAGTCAAATCAGCCCTGACATAAAAGCCAAGACTCTTTGCGAGTCTCATGATCTACTGAGATACTCCAGGGAACCAGAGCATCCTTTGTATTGAAGGTCAGTATGTGATTTTATGTATCTAGACAGTTGGACTCAAGCACATTGGAGACCCTTTGCACTTGGAACTCAAGTGACTAATGATTTGATTAATACGCACTTGTCATGCTCATTCCTGTTACCAAAGGCATCCTATGCAAAGCCATGTCACTTAGAGTAGGTACAATTGGCAAAAGAGCCAATGTCACTTCATTTGCCCAGCCCCGTGAGAACAGCATCATCCTACTGTCATTTACTGAAGGTTATGTAGCTTTACATTCCGGCGATTTGTGCAGCTATTTATTATTCATACAAAGGTGAAGCTAATTTTCATTAAGTAGCAGATTAACGGATATTTTTCTTGGTCGGCAAAGGCTCAGGGAACAATTGCTTAGTGTCTAATGAATCATAATAGGCTGTGATCTGCAGGTACAGTTGATGGAATTAAATATTTATATCCGCTAGGCTCTCTTATCCTACTTCCTGGCAGGAATGAAAATGTGAAAAGTGACGCATGGAATCCAAAAGTTCCTCTTCAGTGTAGACACCTTTGCTGGAATGCCTGGCCCGGCACAAAGAAACTCATTGCGGTCGGCGTTTATCTCAATTCCCTTCTCTTTGTGAATTGGGCCGTGGAATACTTATTACGGGACGTCAATTTAACACCTCACTCCAAGGGCGGCACCTCCCACAATGTGGCACCCCCTCAGCGCTGAATGGGAACGTCAGCCTGGACAATGTGAGTTAAAAGTCCCAATGTTGGTCCCGAGCCAAACCGATACCGTTAAAATACTTTTCAGATTACGGAGGGAGAGAAGCAGTTTCTCTGGAGCTAACGTGTCCCGTAGGGTAGAGGTGAGTGTACCTGGGTTCGATTCCCAGGCAGGGCAAAACATGAGGCTGGTGTCCTTACTCCACATGCCTCTGATTACCTAGCAATAACTAGGAACCTGGTTGTTAAGTTGATTGGCGGATCGCTTTCTGGGGATAATAATCCCTCCAAAAAAAAATGTGGTCTCGGTATATTCTGTAAAGCTCACGAGCCGTCTCGATAATGTGATAGACTGACTCAATGAGAATTAAAGGTTACCATGGGGTGTCCTCAAACCTTGCAAGGCCGTGCACTGATGGGGCAGAGTATTCCAAATCTGGACAAATTCCCCAGCTCAGTGGTCTACCGAAGGAACGATGGAAGTACCTTTCAACCGCCATCATTCCTTTTGGATCTCTCTTAAAAGTTGTTTCAGCAGCAGGGGTCATTGTTGCTGTCAGGTAACATCAGTGAAACTGTGAAAGATTTGCGAAGGGTCCACTGTATTAAACGTCACGTGGTTCAGGATTAGTAAAGGACAGCTCGACAAAGCAGAGATACCAAGGATTGCGTTCAGTTACAGTAAAGTTCTGGTTATTGACTTGAGCAGGGATTCAGTCTCTCTGATCCAAGGAGGGTGCACGCAACTCTTTCTGCTTCTGAAGATTATGAGCTTAACCTGAAACTAGCTGAATCCTTTTTCCAAACGGATTTTGATCCTGAAATTGACTCTTTCCTGAAATGATTGCTTCCCCCTCAAAAAATGAAGTATAATTAAGGGAACCTGTCACGAACCAGACAGAGATTAGATGTTTTATGACCAGGACCGACTCTTTTCATGTCTTTGAGGTGTCTCAAAGCGCTTCACAGGATAGACTGTAAAGACTGTATATTTTGTGGGAGAAACGCGGCAGCCAATTACGCACAGCAGTGTCCCAAGATCAGTCGTGGATTGAATTTATTTATTTAGTCTGTGTGAGTCACATTTGGTTGTTAAGGATTTCACTGCAGAAGATTGCAGCTTAGGTTCTCATAATAAGCGAGCGCTAAGCAGTTTGATGGTAAGGGAAATCTTCAGTAAAAGGTTATTAGACTATTGAAATGTTTGCAGTGTAAATGGATGTAGTTCAGTTCCATCCAAATTCACTCTAAGCAGATTATTCTCCTACAAAACATTCATCAGGGCGTACTTCTCATGAAAGTATTCATAAAACATTTCAAATACATCTTGAATGCAAAAGATTTTGAGATTAAGTGCACACATTTCCATACCGAAAGCTTTGAATGGAGACCTTAAACAGGACCGAGACGGTTAAAGTCTTAAAATCATGTCAAGTCACGAATTAAGGCTTAGCAACTGATTGCTTTCACTGATGTTAAGGATTTTGCTCCTAATCTCCATTTACTGTACAACATGTCTTTACGATGTAGGCCCATTCCAATTCTCTCTGCTCGTTTGGAAGCTCAGTGCTCGCATATTGCAACCTCCCATTTTGCACGTTTACATTTAGTTTTGAAAATAAAATGAGAACGATTATGAGAGAGGTTTGGATGAATGCACAATGCAACGCAATTTGCATTTACACGTTTCCCCTATTCACGTCGGGAGGACGTCTCAAAGCGCTTGCCACTGCAGGCTGGGTGGGAGCTGAGGCGGGCTGGGGTGGGGAGTGGGGAGAAGATGACCGAAAGTGCGGTCAAAGAGGTAGGTTGTTAGACGGTCCTTGAACGAGGTGATGGAGGAAGAGAGTCGGAGGGACTCCGGTATGGAGTTCTGGGATCAAGAAGGTTCTTGTACTGCCGCCTTGTACACTTCTGAGAGATAAACAGCGGTAGGCTGCCCTGCCTGCAAGATAGAGCAGATTATACCAAGAGCCTGGGCAGCAGTGAAGAAACTTTGTGCTTATATGATGGGAAGCTGACTTGAGTGACAGGGAGCTCTGGGACATGAATTAACAACCATATGGAAAGGCAAGACGTGTTTGTTCCACCTGCGCTTTTAAGGCTGCCTGTTAGCAATTAGGCTGAATTAAGTCCGCACTCTAAACGTGTGGCTTCACAAATGGTAGCATTTTCTCTGCCTCGGAAGGAGGGAGAGAGTGAAAGAGAGAGACATGGGCCAGCTCAGTTTCAGCTCAGTGTAGCATGGAGATAAAAATGATATAAGGTATGGACAGGCTCACATTGGCCGTTAGAAACAAAGGGGAATAAACAGAGAGGATAGATGGGATTCACAATCAATACACTCCATAAATGTTTTCTCATCTGTCACACTTATTGCCCATTCAAAGATAACTAATCCCATTGACCCAAAGGGTCACTGATCTCTCCTAGTGATATTGAAGATGTAGTGTAATTCCACAAGTGTATACATATTGCATCAACATAGTGTCACTGACATTCACCTTCAATGCTCCAGTGCCATGTGCTCTTTGTATCATACAGAAATTATGCTTTAAATAAAAAAAAATTACCATCCTGGAGTCCTGTAGCGCAGTGGTTAGAGCACTCGCATCCCAAGCGAGAGGACCCGGGTTTGATTCCCAGGCAAGACAAAACTTTAGGTAAGTTTCCTGACTCCGCACACATGCCTCTGTTTACCTCGCAGTAAGTAGGAACCCAGTTGTTAGTCGATTGGCAGATCGCTTTCCTGAGGTAATAAATGTCACCAGCAAAGTAAATATCAGAATTCACATCATTATCCTGATCCATCTCGCTCTATCCCTTCCCCTATCCCAAACCCCAATCCTGCTTCCCCCATCTTGACCCCGATCACACTCCATCCCCAAAATATTCTACCTCCTCTCATTCTATGCCACCTGGTTCTTTCTGTCTCTCTCTCTCTCTCTCTCTCTGTCCCAGCAGTAACTAACTACTGTATGTCTGTCTCTATGTCTCTCTCTCACTCCCAGCAGGCTGTGTCTCTGTGGAGTATATCACATTCTAAGCAGAGAGAGCTCGTGTTAATGATTGGTGTTTGACAGACTGCACTGCGTATGTGCTTGTGTGTGTGTGTGTCTCTCTCTTTATAATTGTGCTCTCATATATATCCTCATATCAAAATTCTATGTACATCTGAGCTGGTTACCTATCTCCAGCTAGCTGTACCTCTCTACTTCTCTTTCCCATTGGCGTGTCTTGGCTTTGCTGCTATAATTTCAGATTTTCAACCAATCTTATCCACTGGTAAAAAGAAACATTAATCTGGTCCACAAATTAAATGGTGGAGCCTTATACACACGCCAGTTCAATATCATTGATATATAATCAATAAACAACTATGGTCTTTTCTTTGCCTCAATTAAATATAGCAATATGTTCCTTTTGGAGGGCAATCTGGTCATTTGCTAAACTGGGGTTCCTGTCATCGAGAAAGATAATGAGCAACTCAGGGTCAATAATGATTCTAATAACTAAACCAAATGATTTGATCAGTGTTATAATCAATCAAAAGCTGTCAATGCCATAGCGCCTCTGTAGTTGCAGTTTATAGCATTTAGGCACCGTTCTGTTGGAATACACACGAGGTAATGAATTTTTCCTGCAATTTATTCCTCCAAGTAAACTGGTAACACTGTATGTCCCAATGTCACAAATTCAATACATTTTCAGGTCCGTTGTCACGAATCCAATATTCTTGGAAACCCAACAACAGAAAATTGATATAACGTTGGGTCTTATATCACACAACATCTTCAATTGGTAACAGAGAACAACAGTTGATTCACAAAAGAGAGTTAAAGAAAAAAACAACAGCAACAAAGAGCAAAAAATTGCATTTACACATCTGGAGGATGTCCAAAGGCGCTGGACAGTCAAGGGTTTGTACCCAAGCTGGGGGCTGGAATCAAGAGGGGTGGGGGCAAGGGAAATTCACTGCCTTCTATATGTATGACAAATTTGGTCACTCAATCCACCACTGTTTGTGAGACAACGATGTATGCAATTGGCTGCCGTGTTTGGCCACAAAGTATATAGTCAATTCACTTTACAGTATAGCCTATGAAGCGCTTTAAGATGTCTCATTGATGTGATGAGACACTATATCAAATGCAAGGATTATTATTAAGTCATTCAGGTGTCTCAATGCGCTTCACAGAATATACTGTAAAGTGGAATGATTGTGTATTTTATGGGCGAAACGCAAATATGCAAGATGTAGTTGTTGGAGTCAGGCATCGACCCTTCGTGGATGAATGCTTTGTTGTATATTCTATTCATACAAGTTTAAATAAATTATTGGCCAAGGATTTTTTTATTAACATCTGGGCTAAATTAAGGCTGGAAAATTCTGCTCAGCATGTGGCCTGGAGCAAGTTAATTTCCAGCTTTTGACAAGAGAAGCCAAACCTCTGTACGTCAGCATCTTTGTCCTTGTATCTCCTGCCCTGTTTATTGCTTTCTCTTCGAGTCTTGCTGTTCGTGCCCCAATTGTGCCTGGGTCGGAGAGGGGAAGAGCTGGCCCAATCTGAGGGTCCAAATTGCTCAAACTTTGGAGTCCCGTAGCGTATAATTAGAGCGCTCGCCTCACAAGCGAGAGGATACGGGTTTGATTCCTGGGCAGGGCGAAACCTTAGGCAAGTTTCCTTATTCGACACTCACGCCTCTGTTTACCGAGCAGTAAGAAGGTACCCGGTTGCTGGTCGATTGGCGGAGTGCTTTTCTGGAGGTAACAATCCCTTGAAATAAATAAATCAAAATAATAATAATGTGGTCACGCAATCCATGACTGTTCGTAGGCCACGCGACTGGCTGCCGCGTGTCTCCCACAAAATACACAGTCAATTCACTTCACAGCCTATTCTGTGAAGCCCTTTGAGAAGTCGCAAAGATGTGATAAGGCGCTACATAAAATGCACGGATTATTATTATTAAAGTTGATGCCCAAACTGAGCACACAGATCGGGGACTCAAACCTGTAACCTTTCTGGTGTGTCTGTCCCTATCACTGTACCATGTAGTGTCTTTACCATCAGGACATCAGGGGAACTTCTGATAAAAATATTTCTCCAAATCACCACTTATCTCTTCAGGCTCATAACATGGTTGATTGCACAGCGCAGGGTACAGGCGTATCGAGCTGCCGTGCGCGTTAAGAAACTGTTGCAAATGCAGCAGTTAGAAGATTACATATTTATTTACCGTTAGATCCTTGTTTAAGCCTCCTTAATGCCTCCCCTAGTATACAGTAATCTCACCTAAAGGGATTTTTCATTGAAAGAGAATGGCTTCAACATTTAGATACTTATGATGGGTTCTGACTCTAATCAAAGCCGGGGACTTACTGCAAGCACAGGGTTTAATACATGAGCTCCAGTAATCCCAGTCTGTTGGATCAAAATTTCATCGAGTGAGTCATGTGTGACTGCTTAAAGGTCAACGAGATGTATTCAGAAGCCCTGTAGTGCTTCTGTCGAGAGCTGCTTCTCAGTAGACCTGCACTACGCAAACACTGGTAATAACATCGCTAAATACTGGGGAAGGAGAATGGTTTGTTGGGAAAGGAGCAATCGGGTTTTTTTTAAACCTGGGACTTTTTTTTTCTTGAATTGGAATAGAACAGTGACAATACCAAACCCTCTCCCCATTTAAGCTGTGGCGTTTCTTCAGCCTCCACGAATAAAGTCAACCCAGAACAATACTTTTGGATGCAACAAGATGGTCGTGAAGCGGACATGGGTTTACAACTGCAACTGGGAGTTTGTTGGAAAAGGCAGCAGCCAATTTGCACGCAGCAGGTCCCACAGACCCCCATAAAGCGAGTGGCCAATTTCATTGTTGGGCCTTACGATCAGAATGAGTAGATTTCTGTTGGGAAATAATATCTGGGGATACAGTATATAGTTTGGGACATGACTTGTCATGAAAAAAATAATCCTTGTATTTGATACATCGTCGAGACGCCTCAAAGTGCTTCACAGGATATACTGTAAAGTGTAGTGACTGTGCGTTTGGTGGGCCAAACGAGTGCCAGGATAATGGAAGGCGAATGTGGGTGTGTGAGTGTGGCGTGGGGGGAGGGTTGAGGGGGGAGAGTGGGGCTGCAGTGTATTATTGAGTGAGAGGGCAAGCTGCTTTTCCTGACCCGAGAGTACTGATTGGTGACTCTGGGGGATTGAAGTGAAGTGTACCAATCCTTAGGAATTTACATCTCTTCTCTCGATCGACTCTCACAAAGGCAAATCAATAATAGATTTTTTTTAAGGCTTACAAAGTCATACAAAAAGGATAATAGTCCACACATTCCACTTTCTTTATTTCAAGAGTACATCATCTGTTTGCACCTCTATTAAGGTCAGTTTCGCAATCCCTGTCCGTGTTATTTCACAGTGTTAAAGGTTAAATATAAAAAAATATAAAGTGTGACTGTGTCACACCATTTTACTGTTACTTCTTTTTCAGGCCGGTCACTTCTTTCCATTTAATAATAATAATAATTGCATTTCATATAGCACCTTTCATGTCGGGAAGATGTCTCAAAGCGCTTCACAGGACACACTGAAAAGTGTCGTGTCTGTGCATTTCGTAGGCAAACCTGGCAGGCAATTTGTACACAGCTGTGTCCCACAAACAGTTGTGGAGTGAGTGACCCAAATTTTGGGGGGAGGAGGGATTATAATCCCCAGAAAAAGCGATTCACCAATCGTCTAACAATCAGGTTCCTACATACTGGGTAAACAGAGACATGTGTGTGCAGTAAGGAAACTTGCCTAAGGTTTTCGCCCGGGCCCCGGAATTGAACTCGGGTCCTCTCTCTAACCCTCTTTGTTTGATGGAATTCCCAATGGCCTCTGCGATTGCCTAAGACCAGGTAGAACTGAGATGGCCCCATCAGGCTTGGCTTCCCTGTTGAATCTCCCAGTATTGACAATTACGACCTCCCTCCTGGCAAAAGCTAATAAAGATTCCATGGTAATTGGAGATGGCCTCTTTTTTGAAGGTAATGTCAATGGGAATCCATTTTGCTTGACCGTTCTCATTAGTGATGCAGTCAGGCACAAGGACCTCTTGTCATTCTCCCTCTTTCGCACATGTGTCTTGCTCTCTGACAGCCTGTCAGAGTTAATAGATCACCCTTGGCTCCATTTGCCTAATTGGGGAAGTTCATGCATTGCCTCTGCTTATTAGGTGGTATTGATCCACTCCACACCATTGGCTGTCAATGGAAACCAATCACATCTCAATGTGTCGGGGCTGTCAACTTATTGGAATGTAAAGTGTTGGAGGAGAATGCAAGGAATTTTAAGATTTTGTTTTCCTCCAGCCTGTTAATAATAAGAGTATAATTGAGCAGGAGCCAAGGAAGGAAGGAAGGAAGGTAGGTAGGGAATTTATTTAGCAATTTTACCAATTGGATGTTGGCTTGGCACAGCCCACAGAGTTTGGCACAGTTGGAGGGGTTCAAACCGTTTCAGGACTTTGAGCTCACGGTCCGAGCTGACAGTCCTCTGCAGTCCTGGAAGAGGGCTGCATTTTCAGGGCCGTTGTCTGTCCTTCAGGTGAGACGTTAAAGCGAAAAAACAGAAGGTAGTTTGCCCCGGCGCCTGGCCAGCAAGCCTCCAGATAAATTGACCGTTCACTGCATGGTTGTTTTTGGGACCTTGTTGTTCACAAATTGACTGCTTTGTTTGTCTACAAATACACAGTCAATACCTTACTCTTGATCACAGCAAGTTATCGGTGAAGCAATTTTTGACTTTGTAGGTGCAGTATCAAAAGAAAGATTACTTATAATGGATAAGATCCATTTTAACACTTACCTTGAAAACTTTCATTAACCACAGCTTTTCCCCCAAAACTTCCTGCAGTGTAATGATTGCACAGAGTTTGGAATAGTTCCAACTGTGAGTTAGCTGATCTGAGCTGAGTGGCATGTTAGAGTTGCCTTATACACCTCAGGGATAGGAAAGGGGAAAGAACAGCCAGGTTTCCATTTGAGCAGGTAACCTCTGATGGAAAATGTATATATGGATAGATTTTGGACTGGGCTGTAGTATCTCCAACGATGAGGCGCTCCAGAGTGAAAGGCCCTATATAAATGCAAGTTGTTGTTGTTGACTAAATGTTCCCCTGAAACTCACTGACTCGACTCAATCATGAGGAATAACCACCCAAGGGCTTGGGAGGGTAAGCTCATGGGCTATTAAATGGCAAATTAAGTTTAATGCTACTAAATGCAAGGTACCAATAGCATTTCACTAAATCGAAATGTATTATCTTGTATTCAGTCGCCTTAAACTAAATAGGAACTTACTACCTTAACTATAGGAAGTAAGAATGACTCTTCGAAAATAGTTTTTTTTTCCCCCAGTGTCTTGACCAACAATTCCTCCAATAAAATCATTTATTGGTCATTTATTTCCTGGTTCCTCCTCGATCCCCTGATATAGCCCTACCCCCTCAGGGTCCTTCAGGATACTCCTATCCCTTTAGCAACGATTCTGGGACTTACCAGCCACCATTGGCCTCTTCTCTGTTGGAGCAGGAGCAGGTTGTCTTGCCAAGCCTGCTGGGTTGTCAGCCATCTTGGGCCCACATAAACCTGCATGTTCCTGTCAGGAGTGTTACAGTATTTGTCACTTTTGTAATCATCCCCTAAAATATAATAATAATTTGGTCACTCAACCCAAGGCTGTTTGTGGGACGCTGCTTTGCGCAATTGGCTGCCGCATTTCGCCCACAAAATACAGTCAATTCACTGTACGGTATATCTTGTGAACCGCTTTGAGACGTCTTGAAGACATGATAAGACACTACATCAAATGCAAGGGATATTATTTTGTCTGACTGATCATTCTAACCACTGCATCGATTACTCAAGATGTTTTTTTTTCAGGGCTACACCCATCTGGCAAGTTTTGTCCAAGTCGATCTCTGCCTCTCGACTCCACTTTGCTGAACTCGGGTAAGTGTTTTTTAATCGCGAACCAGGATTAGATGGAAGGCTGCATGGAAGTGAACGTCTTCCTTTATCTGTGTAAACAACCGTGGAAGCCAATTGATTTGCTGTTCAAAACACACCCAGCGTTTACAAATCAAATAACATCTTCAGTAATGGACATTGGGAAACCCACAGCCTGGTCCGTGCCAGAGGAGGACACACGGTCATTTATAGGAAATCTTGACTCGAATGTTTATCAGGAAATCTAACTTAGTATTTGAGCCTGAAACGATTGTACCGGAATTTGGTGTGGGAGGGGGCGGTTGGGGGGGGTCAGCCAGCAAACGAGGAGACCTAACACCCATGCTTTGGAGTATCTAAACCAATGGTGGCCAACTTGTGTCCACTACCCCACCCCCAACTCCCCTCCATCCAACAAGTCTCGGTAAGTCCGTGTTCGATTGGTAGTGTGCTTTCAGTTCTTGCTTGATTGACTGTTTCTTGAATTATGCTGTGAATCAAGAAATACTTAATCACAAGAACATTTATTTTGTTGGTCGACCACAAAGGTCCAAACCAGACTGAGAACTCTACACTGTGGGAGATATTCTTTGGTCTGGAGTGGACAAGGCGCATTCTCTCCCCAGAGATTATTAGGTGCAGGTTGGCAAGACCCAAGGTTTAGGAAGTCTTTACCATTGCAAACACTGGCTGATCTTTCTTCTGTTTGTCCAACTGGAACCACACCACCCATTGGGGGTTTGGCCTTGCAGAGTTCACAGGAGCTGAGCGGGAAGAGTCACTGGGTTGCAATTTTATTGAAATCTTCCCCGTTTACGCATGTTGCAGCCAGTGTTGCTTGCTTAAATAAATTGGTACATTTGAGCTCGCAAGCAAGCCCAGTTGGGCTTTTTTTTTAACTGGAGAACCTACTGAGGTGTGGAGAAGTCTTGTGAATAAGCAGTGTTTAGTCATGAATATTTGAATTATAAACCTGTAAGGCTGTACACGGACAGACACTTGTGCAGCACCAAGTAATTGATAGGCAGGCTGATTGAAAGTCGAGACCGTCAGGTCAATAGTTAATGCACTCAGGGTTCCTCAAGCTCGGAGCTGTCGTCTGCGTACAAACAAAGGGCAAGATGATTTTACACTCACATTTAGCATTGCTCTATCGTGGAGATTTGAGTTACTTTTTCAAGTACATTTCCCCACTCCCTCACTCCACCCCCACACTTCCCCCTACCCTCTCTTCACATGCCCCCATCCTCCCCCCTTTGAAATTTAACAATAAGCTGAACAATTGATCAGGTGCAGTCCTGTCGGTTAGGGGTTAGAGCACTCAACTCACAAGCGAGAGGCCCTGGGTTAGTTTCCCGGGCAGGGCAAACCATTGGGAAAGTTTCCTTACTCCATACTCACGCCTCTGTTTACCCAGCAGTAAGTAAGAACCCGGTTGTTAGTAGATTGGCAGAGGGTAATAATCCCTCCAAAATTTTAAAAAAAGAGTATTAATTTGGTCACTCAATTGTACAATTGGCTGCTGCGTTTTGCCCACAAAATATATAGTCACTTCACTTTACAGTGTATTCTGTGAAGCGCTTTGAGACGGCTCGATGACGTGATAAGGTGCTATGTCAAATCCAAGGATTATTATTATTATATTATTATCAGGAAGAGCAGTTGAGGCCAGGAAACTGGAGTTCATTTAAGCAAAAAAAAACAGCTGGATGCTGTGATGGAAGGAGATGCTGGGAGGGTGAGATCAAACAGGCCGAAGGGCCTTCTTCATCTGGACCTCTCCTGTGATCCTGTGAATCCTACCAAAATGGTTCCGCCTGACTCACCTTTGATCCTAACTCTCTCCTTATGGGCTGGAGGGCAGGGGTAAGGGTAGGGGCAGGGGCATAGACAGCATTCCCTCAGCTCAGAGCTTTGCACCGACAACACAGTTCATACTGAGAACAAAATGCTTTGCTCTGATTTCAAAGTCGGCACTTCCTATTGATTTGTAATCGTGCATTTTGCCGTCAGGGGTTTCCTTGCTAATTGTGTGCCTGGGCTGAAATCCCCAGACTCGAATCTGTTTTTGCTATCAAATCAAACCAATCTCACAGGAACATTTGGCTAAGATTTGCCATTGCTCCTAAGCGTTCCTGTAGCTCAGTGGTTAGAGCACTCGCCTCGCAAGCGAGAGGACCTGAGCTCGATTCCCGGGAGGGTAAAACGTTTGGAAGTTTCATTACTCCACACGCTTCCTTAGCCGCAGCTCTTACTTGAGGCACCTAATTCCCATGAACAATGTAGTTGCCCTTCGCTCATTTCAGTTGCCCCAGGAAGACATTCTAGAAATAAAATGAAACAGGTGGGTATGTGCACACAGCCATATTCAATTCCCCCCCGTAACCTTCTCTGCTCTAGTGAAAACATCCCCAACTTGTCCAGCCTCTCCACATGAGGAGACTTGCGTTAATAGAATCCATTAAGAAAAGCACTCTGTGAGAAGACAGGAAAGACACTATTAAATCTGTCTGGGTTTTCTTGTTTAATATAATCCGAGCTGTGGGTCGGAAGCGCAGGTGGGATAATTGTGGATTTGCTCATATCAATTAAAAGTAAATTGACGGCTTGGACCGAAACACATATCTCCTTGGTGAAGGTAACCTATCCCTCTGAGCATGATCTCATCTGTTTTCCACCCAAAAGACCCAGTGACACAAAGTAAATACAGCCTCGGAATCTTTACATCGCAGGCCTCACGAGTTCAGAGCCCGAGACATAGATGTGAAATTAAGACAGGAAGTTTCTAATGAAGGATTTCGTCACAGTAGCTGGGTTCACTCAGCGATTGTTTTCGTTGGAAGTCACAGGACCCTGAGAATGTGAGAAGGGACTGACTGAACAACCGGCAAAGTGGAGGGGAGTAATTCCACCCGGGTTTCTAAGATTTTTACTCTATTTGTGTAGCGTTTCCAGAGCTTTCAAAATTGGGCAAATTGTCGAATTCAATTGAACTAACTTTGAAGTCGTCTTTTCTGTCGGAATTAAAAATAAATAAATCAACTTACAGAAAACTGGCTTCAAAATCAAGGCTTTGTTTAAGAATCTGCCAAATTCTGGACCCTCCGAACTACTACGTAAATAGAATTAATCTTAGCCCCAGATGGAATTTCTCCACATTATTCATTTTAAGATCATGAAAAACATAACACTTGATAAATGCAAGCTAGGTTACTACATATAGGAATTAAGAATAAGAAATACATGTACTCCGTAGATGGGATAAAACTTGCCAAGGTGGGTGAGGGGTGAGGGGACGTCCTCCTGACGTGAAAAGCGCTATATCAAATGCAAGGATTATTATTATTATTAACTGAGAGAGATCTGGGGGTTGTGAGTTGACTTGTTGCTCACTGTGTCAGAACAGTGTGAGTTAGCAATAAACAAGGCAAACCGCATGCTGGGCTACATTGTCAAAGAAGTTGAGTCAGAAAGTTGTGTGTTGAAGCCCTCATGTTGGGACCTTTTGCTCCGAGTCCGGGTTGACTCTCCAGTGCAGTGCTGGGGGGAGTGTTGATTGGTCAGAGGTGCCACCCATTGAGAGGTTAAGGTGAGTAACCCCAGTCTCTTCAGACTCTTCAGCTGGACATTAAAGTTTATGAGACACTATTTGAAAAGAGAACGGGAGGTTTTCCCAGTGTCCTGGCCATCAAACCCCAAATAAACCCAAATAAAATACTTTTGCCTTTACTCCCTTTTTTTAGGTATTCATCTCGTTCCCTTTATGAAAGCTGAACTGGATTCTGACTCCACCCAGGCTTCATGAAGTGAAAGGGGTGGGGTGGGGGGGGAAGACCATTTAACCCTTTGCTTCTGTCAGAGCCGCTTTCGAAGCTGCTTCTCTGTAATCTATCATTTCATTCGGTCATCTGTTCATTCAACCCGAAGCCATTTCATTGTCGATCACGTAGAATCCGTGAAAGTTTATTGTTTTCGACCAAAAAAAAACGTTGATTGCAATTGAGATTAACGGAAGCAGATGAAGTCTGAAATTTGAGGTTAATGCCAGATTATTTGATACAATTTGAATGGGGGTGTGCGCGTGAAAGGGTTAAGGACCGGAAGGCTGTCGGGAATAGTTTGTTCGGAAAAAGGTAATACAAGGCTACGGAGGACGTGCTTGGCCAGCAGTTTGAGGGTATATAAAAGTGTTTTGGCGGGCAGAGAAAAAAGTAATCCGAGGGTCTGAAACCTGCAGTTTAAAAGGTACTGTGGAGGAGAGAAAAAACGCATTGTATTTGAATCAGATCATCTGTAAATCCCTGAACAACAGGATGCAAATCTGACAGAGTTTGGCAGCCTGAGATCTCCCTCTGGTCTGCCAGTGTCATCCTTCAGAGCACCCAGTGGGGATTTAATCCCATCAACCTGCGATGGAATGCCGAAACAATCGTTTTAAACAAAGCAGATCAGTTTATCAAACCATTCTCTAAGGTCATCCATTAATACATGTAATCCACCATTTACCCAACCTAAATTAATCCTGACATTCAATAAGCGACTTTTTTTATTTATATATATATATATATATAGGTTTTTCTCATTGTGCAACCCTTGGTTCATGTTAAAGTGGTATTTTTCGTACCCTCTGCCTCTAGATTGCCTTTTGCTATTCCATTTACTGAAGGTAGATGGTTATGATATCATATCATCCTAGCATTTGACATAGCGCCGTATCACGTTTCACAAGAAGTCCCAAAGCCCCTCATGGGATTTGACTGTAAAATGTAGTGACTGTATTTGTGGGTGAACTCGGCAACCAATTTGCACAGATTTGCACAATCCTACAGTCACAGTCACAATAACATCACAGTCATGAAGCCAGTGACTAATTTATAATATTCCTTGCATTTGATACAGTGCCTTATCACGTCTTCGAAAGGTCTCAAAAGTGAATTGACTGTATATTCACTGCTAGGTGAACAGAGGCGTGTGGAGTAACTTGCCCAACGTTTCGTCCTGCCCGGGAATCGAACTCAGGTCCTCTTGCTTGCGAGGCCCTTGCTCTAACCCCTAAAGTACAGGACTCCACAGTCCTGAAGCGAGTGACCAATTTAATCTAGGGGATTGTTGATCAGGACACTGGGATCCATTGCTGTATACAAACGTACTTTTCGGTAATTGACCAAATAGTCGGTGCTAACAGTCATGTGATGCCCTCGATATTTCGCATTCTCTGGAGCTCAGGAGGGTGAGGGTGCGGTTTGACTGAAGCATTTAAAGAGCTCCACATAATAAGCACTGAGCAGCTCCCCCACCCCACCCTCCTTCCCTCTCTTCGACGGGTTCATCCAGGACAAGAGCGTACCCTTAAAATTCAAGGTCAGTAGCTGAGACCAGAAAGTGCTTTGTCTCTCTGACAGCGATGAGGGCATTGGAAATCGCAGCCCCAGATGGTCCTGGAACCAAATACCAAAGAGAAGGAAATACAGAGTCAAATAGCTTCAACCCACGGCTGTTGTGGGGACGCTGCTCTGCACAATTGGCTGCCACGTTTCGCCCACAAAATATACAGTCAATTCACTTTATAGTCTATTGTGTGAAGCGCATTTGATAAGGCGCTGTATCAAATGCCAGGATTATCACGTTATATATTATTATCTTCAGGGGAAGTGGAGAGAAAATTTGTGTCGATTTATATATAAAAAGAGACACTAACCTTTTGCCGTCTGGTGTCCCCGCCAAGGTCACTAATACAGACCAGACCAATACCTCTGCTGATGGCCAGATTTACGTCTCTTGTGTTTGCAGTGGAGAGGCGTGGAGATGAGAACTGATTACCGAGCGCCTGTGAAAGTTGCAGTAAGCAGTAGTCGCAATGATATATTTTAATTAAAAACATCCAGGGCACGTCTATCTCTTGCGCTTGGGGGCTGGTATCGCTTATCAATGTATAACACTTCCCATTCCCAGTTTAGTGCTGGAACATTTATTGCTCTGAGCTACATTCCAGTACATGAAGGCACTCATTTATGGGATGTCAGACCCTTGTAAATCATTCCCTCGAAGTACTCACTCCTGGTAATGACATGCCGCTAATTGCTGGCCACCAGTGATGAAAAGCTAAATTACTTTAACTAAACCCGGGCTGCTGGGGTTATGTGAAGACAAGAATGAATGTGGTCGAGCTCTGGCGAAATGTCTGCTGATTGAACTGTTAGCGGATTCGATAAAGGAAATTATTCCGCAGACATTTGGAAATAATTTCACATCAGCAATATGTGCAATGTTTCCCGACGTCTCTCACTGCATAGCTTTTAGGTCAATAGACATAAACAGCACAAAGCATAAATTCAGAGAGTGAAGCAGACGTGTTCTATCTAGATCTGATTTCAGTATCCAGATACGTTGCTTTAGGGATGATCCAAAACTCAACGCTTTTTATTTCTTTTTGGTGTGTGCGAATGTGTGTGTCCAATTTTTTTATTGTTTTGTCTGTCAGTGGTAGCACCCAGTGTCAGAAAGATATGGGTGATGCTCCAGTGCAGCGCTTGGTGGGTGGGGGGGTTGTATTGTCAGAGGTGCCGTCCTTCGGATGAAACATTAAACCGGGGTCCCTTCTGCCTGTTCAGGTGGATGTCCAAGATCCTGCGCTGCTATCCTTCCAGTGTTCTGGCCAACAATCCCACTAATTAAAATTGGTCATTCACTCCACGACTGTTTGTGAGAGATCTCCGAGAGCAATTGGCTGCTGCGCTTTGCCGACAAAATACACAGTCACTACACTTTGCAGTATATCCTGTGAATCGCTTTGAGACGTTTCAACGACGTGAGAAGCCACTATAGAAGGATTATTATTATATATAATTTTGCCCCCCCCCACCCCCCCACCCCAATCTCGCTGGGAGTTTACTGTTCAGAGCGTTCCCATATGGCAAATTAGATGTACCCCATGTGTGGTTCCCCCTCTGATCTGCATGTTTAGAGCATTTCCCCCGCCCCTGTGTATGCCATGCAGTTGCAGATAGAGGACTGAATGTAGCACCGATAAATCACGCTGCGCAGTAAGTGTGAAATTGAATTATAAAATTAAAATTGCTCTGAGGTGATTCTCCGGCTCACGTGGGAAGTTATGCCAAAATTTGGGGGATGAAGTGGAATGGCACTCAGCTCACATCAAACAGCTTTTACCGCACACAACAGATTAAGGTCAAACTCCTCTCTGAGCTGCTCTCTGGGCTGATGATGGACTGGGAGCTGGAACACAAGGTCACAAGAGGAGGCTCAGATGAAGAAGGCCCATTTGATCTCATCCTTCCAGAATACTCACCCTCCTGTTCTCCTATCACCGCATCAAGCTGCTTGTTCAACCCTTCCCCTCCACACACCCACCTTAATAACACATTCTCAAAGCACTTCACCAACTATACTGTCAAGTTATGTGTTTTATAGGTGAACACGGCAGCCAATTTGTGCTCAGCAATATCCCACAAACAGCTCTGAAGTGAGTGATCAATTTTATCTGGGGGGAGGGCTGGGCATTGTTGGCCAGAACACTGGGAGAAATTCCCTTTAAGTAGCGCCATGGGATCTGTAAAGACCACCTGAACAGGTGCAGGGAGGACCTTGGTTTAACGTAGGACCTGAAGCCAAAACATTCTGATTCAAGAGGTTAGCATGTTACCAACTGAAGAAGGCTGAGCCACAAAGAGTCTCCAGAGGCTGTGGGAGTGAGTTTGAGAGTGATGTGTAGACCAAGTGATGTCCTATATATCAAGTGTAAAGATGGCTACCTTTAGGAAGCCCGACCCTGTTCTGTGAGACGCTTGCCATAACAACAACAGCAACAACTTGTATTTACTCAGCGCCCCTCACGCAGGGTGGCGTCCAAGAGTGCTTGACAGTGGCGGAGCACAGCGCCGAGGAGGGGTGGGGCGGTGACTGTAGGCACTGGTCAAAGAGGAAGGTCTTCAGGAGCGACCTAAAGATGGGGAGGGCGGAGGCGAGGCGGAGGGACAGAAGGAGTAACAAGTTCTCTTCACGCAATGCTTCACATCCCACCGTGTCCTGGGGCCAATTCAAAGCTGCCAACATGTGCTGCACAGAGAGAGCAGAGTGGAATGCCCCTCACTAATGCGCTTGTTTGCAGTGGGCGGATTGAGTTACCAGTGTATTTGCACCTAATTAATTGTGACTGAAAGTCATTTCTGGGTTCACTGCTACGCAATTTTACATCCCACCACTTTTTCATTTGATCTCCATATTTCTTCGCACTCGCTATGTTTGAGCCTTTCGCAGAGAGTGTTGGGGTTAATTAGAGCTCCTGCGGACTTGAGGTTTATTTTACTTCATAAAATGTGTGTTTTCTAAAAAAAAAAGAGAGGTTTTCATAAAATTAATTCCACCTTGTTTCAGCCTCTTGAGACCAATTTCTCTTAAGCTCGATGGAGTAAATTCTTAAACTCAGTCTTATTTTGATAGCCACGTTTCCGTAGTTCTCCAAAATCTAAGTCTGAGATAATAATATAATCCTTGCATTTGGTATAGCCCCCTCATCGTGCCGTTGAGATGTCTCAAAGAGCTTCACACAATATACTGTAAAGTGAATTGATTGTATAGTTTATGGGTGAAACCCGGCAGTCAATTGCGCACAGCAGAGTTCCACAAACAGTTCGATAAGATTGGCTTCCTAGCTGTTTGTGAGACATTGTCTGCAAATTGGCTGCCGTGTTCGCCCATAAAACACAAAAATCACTACACTTCAACATTAAAGTCCTGTGAAGCGCTTTGAGAAGTCCTCCCAATATAAAAGGAGCTATATCAAAGGTAAGGATTATTTTAATGAACAATTAAAAAATGCCCTCGCAGGCAAAGATTAGGCAGAATTTCAGTCCTCTGAAGTCCTTTCCTCAGGCAGAGGTGACTAGGGACCAACCAGCAGTGGAAACCCTGGTTGATTTCCAACATCTCGCCCAGCGCCAATGGTAACATCTATCTCATCATCCATCCGTCAGTTGGCTCCAAGGAGACCCTTTTTACAGAGAGTGAGAGAGCACAGTATTAAGTACATATCGGATTGATTATAGCTTGTAATCTGCCTCAGATTTTCAGATGGTTTCTATAGAGAACAAGGGATGAGTTACAGACTGCGAAGTAATTGAGAGGCACAGGGTGGTTTTCAGGAAAAACATCGCAGAGATGGAATTGGAAATAGAGAACTCAGCACACTTGAGGTGCCAGGCAGTTTGGAGAGAATAGAGGGCGTCTCATCCTGGAGTGCCTCCCACTCACTCCTTCCCGCCCCACTTTCAAATCCTGCCTAAAGACTTTCCTTTTTGATCGTGCTTACAGTCACTTCCCCCTTGCCTGTCCCCCTGCTCAGGGACAGATACTCCCCACTGTCTCGCGCTCTGGGACGCTACCCCATGTGAAGGGCGCTGTGTAACTGTTGTTGTTGACAGTGCCCCATCTTCTCTCTCTATCCTGGCTTCAGGTGTCTGGCCAGCAGTGTGAGGCAGTTTGAGATGTCCTCCCGACGTGAAAGACGCTATATAAATTATATTGTACTGTGTCGGGGGGTTGGGTGTGGGGAGGAAGAGGGGGGGGTTGCAGTGATCTATCTCACTGAGGAGTTTGGACAGTTTAAGTGGAGATTAATGGGTACCTACGAGTGAGGTATGGGCTGCAGGGATTGAGATGGTTTACACAGAGCAATGGATGTTCGGCAGTACATCAGACAGTGATGTCATTGATAGGTTCTCTGTTAGCTCAGTGAGTTAAGGCAATCAACTGCTCAGCCCAGAGGTTTTCAGGTGCCATTTGTGTTCTGTGCTGAGCTTGCTAACTTCATCACACACACACACACACACACACACACAGACAAACACACACACACCCTCCCCTCGCCCCCCACCCATTTTTGCTTGGTTCCACTGGCTCTGCATTCCCCAGCGGATCCAATTCAAGATCCTCGTCCTCACCTTCAAGTCCGTCCATGGCCTTGCAACCCTCCTCCCCCAGCCCCCTCACCTTACCTCTCCATCCTCCTCTGACCCTAACACCCCAGCTATTTCCTCAGTTGAATGAGCACTGGTCTGTTTCAGGTCCTCCACCTCGTATGCCCCACTATCTGTGGCCAAACTCTCAACTGTTCTGCCCCCATTCTCTGGAACTCCATCCCAGAGTATCTCTGCTGTGTCCCTTCCCCTCCCCCTCCCCGTAGGAAGATAGTCACTAGTTAGTCGCCTCTCCCCAGTGTGCGTCAAAGCCTTCAGGTCAGGAGAAGAGGAGTAAACTGGCAATAACAACCAAATCTATGAATCTATGAACGTGAAAAAGGCTTTGATGTTTGATTTCCCCCGTGGGTCAATGCAGAACATCTCAGTTGGCGCGAGAATTAGTGCGGAATACCATTGATGATTAATTCAGGAAGTGACCATGTCATCTCCCCCCCCCCCCCACCCCTCTCCACAGCAGCTCTCAGCAGATGTCATTCCTCCCCTCTGGCCGTGTCAGCACTTCCCACTGCTCCGTGCCCCGCTCTTCCCGTTGAAAGCCCCATCAATATTTGGACACTACAGGAACAATCCCTCGGCATCATCTCATCAGCTGCCGAGAGATCTAACACAGGCAAAAAAGACCGGCTCTTATCTTACACAGAATGTAGGGTTGGGACTTATATCTCGTCTCTGTTTACCGAGCGGTAAATAAGAATCCGGTTGTTAGTTGATTGGCGGGCCATTTCCCGGCGGTAATAATCCCTCCAAAAATAAATAAATGCTTAAATAAATAAAATAATTTGGTCACTCAATCCACTACTGTTGTGGAACGCTGCTGTGCGCAATTGGTTGCTGCGTTTCGCCCACAAAATATACAATCAATTCACTTCACATATCCTATGATGTCCCTTGAGACGTCTCAACAACGTGATGAGGTGCTTTTTGCAATTATTATTATCTCCCAGTGTTCTGTGACTCAGATCTGAAGAATCAATACATCGTCCCACTGTGGAGGCATCGTTTGTACGGCTCCTGCTCATACAATGTCGTGTGTTTATAATAATAATAATACAAATTCTTGCATTTGATACAGCGCCTTATCACGTCTTCCAGACGTCTCAAAGCACTTCACAGAATACACTGTAAAGTGAATTCTCTGTATACTTTGTGAACGAAACCCGGCAGTCAATTGCGCACAGCAGTGTCCCACAACCAGTCATGAATTGAAGTGACCAATTTGAAGTGAAAGTGGGCTAACGTTTCACCCTGCCCGGGAATCGAACCCAGGTCTCCTGCTTGCGAGGCGAGTGCTCTAACCACTGAGCTTCAGGACTCCCGAGCGTTTATAGCTCTCTCGGAAGTTTTTAGATGTAATTACATGGGAGCGGGAAGTTGAAACAAGTGCAGCTCAGGTTGAAACGCGGACTGTAACATGGAGCCAGGGAACCGCAGGATACAATCTGGGAATGATAGATGGATACCAGTGAGTTACAAGGCTGCAATTCAATCTAGCAGTCGTAGTGACTTCATAAACCAGGAGAGTCATGCTGCATTAGTTTATGAATGCCAGCCAACGCGTGAGATTGAATTATTGCCTTTAACTCACACCCACACCGCCGTTATTCTCTCTAATGTTCGTCCTGAATTTCTTTTGATTCCTTTTGAAAAATATCTTTACTTTCCTCTTTCGCACAGCGCCTGTGCGTATGAGTGATGAGTAACGAGGGCCATCAGAAGAGAGGTTTGGATGAAGAGGTCATCTTGATTAAAGTGTCAGTCAGTAGCTCTCTCTCACCTCTGAGCCAGAGGCTGTGGGTTCAAACCTCCTCATCGAGACCTTGAACACAAAGTCTAGGCTGACACTCCAGTCAGAGGTGCTGCCATTCATATTAGATGTAATCTGAGGTCCCATCTGCCTACTCAGTTGGCCGTTTTTAATTGGGATTAAGATGGGCATCTTCTTGGAAGAGCAAAACACCAATGCACAAAAAATGGGCTGAATGGCCTCCAACTGTGTCGTACATTTCTATGGTTCCATAGAGTTTGTGAAAAAATATATGATCATCTCCTCTCTCGCTTAATAATAATAATAATCCTTACATTTGATATAGCACCCTATCTCGTTTTCGAGACGTCTCAGAGCGCTTCACAGAATATGCTGCAAAGTTAACCGACTGTACACTTTGAGGCCTCCTGTTGTGTTCTTTCGGGCTGTGCTCACAGTTTAAGCTAAGTAGGATTGCTGCATCATTATTTTCCATGCCCTTCAGTGCTTTACGAGATTTGGAGCGCAGCCCATCTCAACTTGGTGGGACAGGCTCCTGGCAAAGGTTCGCGCCCGACTGTGCCAATGAACTCCTTCAGCAATGGGACTGAATAAATACCAGGTTTGGAGTTGAATTGAAGGTTAGAAGCAGAGATATGGCCTTAGATATCTCCCAGCACTGCCCTGGATGTCTCTAGATAGACTGTGGGTTTAAAGTCCTCTAGGAAAGGAGAGTACTAACGATTAAGTCAGGCTCTATAAATCCAAGTTGTGGTTGCTGTAGACAACTCTGTAAAGTTAAACAGTTGAGTCGTGACGTGTATAAATATTCAGAAATGTTACATGGAGTCCTGTAGGTTAGTGGTTAGAGCACTCGCCTCGCAAGCGAGAGGACCCGGGTTCGATTGCGGCCAAAACCTTAGGCAAGTTTCCTTACTCCACACACCTCTGTCTACCCAGCAGCAAGTAAGAATCTGGTTGTTAGCCAATTGGATGATAGCTTTTCCGGGGACAATAATCACTTCAAAAAAATATTAATAATTTGGTCACTCTATCCATGAGTGTTTGCAGGAAACTGCTGTGGTTAATTTACTGCCACATTTTTCCCACAAAAGATTACTTGGCACTGTTTGACAAGTAAAGGGAGATTCTTCCGGTGTCCTGACCGACAATCCCCCAAATACAATTGGTCACTCACTCCATGGCTGTTTGTGAAACATTGCTGTGTGCACATTGGCTGCCATGTACGGCCACAATATGTATACAAACACACACACACACGCACACGATGGCTGCACTTTACAGTGTACTCCCCTGGCCTATATGCCCTATCACATCATAAAAACACTGGAACAAAATTTGGACTGTTGAGAAAGATGTAGTTGAGACCTATAAATCTGCCTGGAGGTTTAGTGCCCTGTGGAAAGAAAGGTAGTGATGTAGTTCTCTCTCTCTGTGCTGAATGTTCTCCTGGTTTGAGTTGGGTCTAGTCAGGAGCTGTCTTTACTGTCCAGTTAACAGCTTTACTCGCCAATCGTAAGCACATTAGTTCCTTTCAAAAGGCGGCATCACAGCTGCACCTAGGATTACGGACACAGAAACCCCCTGCCCCCCCTCTCCATGTTTGACAGCTTCTTTTACATCTCTTCCTTTCCACAGACTTACCCCATCAGTAGCGTTTTATTCAATTATTTTCTTTCCCCTTTAGCTATAAATGGACCATTTCCTTGGCTTAACAGCGAGGTCACCTCTGACACCTTATGCAATTACATGGCCATTGTGTGCAATCTGTGAGGGCGATTGGTGGAAGATGAAGTGCCTTTCAGTGAGGCGCTGACCCTGGGGGGAGGGGGGGAGGAGTGGGGGGGGGGAGTCAGGGCCAATAAGACCGAGAGTGATTTATTAGACGAGCAAAGGGGGCAATGAATCCATTCAGTGTGTGAGAAACTGCAGCATTGTCTCATTCTGCAAAGAAATGAAGGCATTTGCGGTTATTCTCTTCAAAATGTTTCTCCCATTAGGAACAAGGCTTTCTATTCATAAACCCCCACTCAACGTGTGAGCACTCTGATTTATATACTGGCTGTGGCTCGTCCATATGTTGCTTGAGAGAGAGGGGGAAAGAGTGAGCGAGAGAGAGAGGTGGGGCAAAGAGAGATAGAGAGAGACGGCATGCGCTGTGCACAATTGGCTGCCGCGTTTCGCTCAGAAAATACAGTCAATTCACTCTACAGTATATTCTGCGAAGGCTCCACGACCTCTCCAAGACGTGATAAGGCGCTGTAGCAAATGTAAGGATTATTATCCAAGAGAACCTTAAGCAACTTCCAAGTCACTATTTTCTCAAAAGAACGTAGTCCTCCCCCAACCCCCCGCCCCCTCCCTTCTCCCCCCACTCACGCGCCTCCCCCCACCCCCCCATGACCTTACATTTACAAAGTTCTAAATGTCCGAATCATAAAGTTGTGAAGTCAGGGGTTGACACAGTTGTCTGTTATGGTCGTGCTCAATTTTAATAATAATAATAATCCTTATATTTGCTGCAGCGCCTGATCACACCTTCGAGACGTCTCAAAGCGCTTCACAGGACAGATACACTGCAGAGTGAATTGACTGTATATTTTGAGGGCAAAATGCTCACAGAACATCGATGCAAAGTGTTTGTAAAACCACCTCGAGAGGTTAACTGTCAATGTTAAGGCCCCTGAAATTTCACCTGGTCTGAGCCTGGGAGGTGGATTTTGACTCCATAAATTGTGGACAATCGACTGTGAATCCAGCCTGAATTTGGAAAAGCCTTTACAGCGATTCTTTAAGAGAAACCAGCTTCCAAATTGAGATTGGATTTAAGAAATTACCCCCACCTTAAATTTTAAGAGGATGGGCTGATAGGTTAGGAACTTGAGGCCAAAAGAGAGGGTAATGATTGGAGACGGTACTAAGTTATAATCAAAAAGATCATTCTAAAGTGCAAGGAATGTAGTGTAATAATAATAGTCATCCTTACATTCGATATAGTGCCTTTTGCTTCAAGAGGATATCTCAAATCGTTCCACAGGATTTACTGTAAACTGTAGTGACTGTGTATTGTGTAAATCAGAATCTAGAATCCTTGTTAAATTGCCGGCCTGTTAAAAATCTTTAATCGGCTGATTAAATAAAATGTTACAATGGAAAACGAGATGTCATCATAAACTGCAGGGCCAGTGCTGGAGGGGTGATGGATGACATCCATTTATCCAGTTCTATGCCAGTGATAATATTCTGTGATAATAATCATAACTTTTATAATCCTTACATTTGGAACATGCCTTTCATGTCAGGAGGATGTTCTAAAGCGTTTCATAGGATTTATTGTAAAGTGCAGTGACTGTGTTTTGTGGATGAACACGATGGCTAATCTGTGCAAAGCAACGTCCCACAAACTGCCATGGAGAGAATGAACAAATTTATTTGGGGGATTTGTGAAGCCAATGGGGAGACTCATCCTGCCCTCATTCTTCATGTCTATTTACACACCACCCAAGTAGGGGCACTGGATATTGGGGAGTCCTGGAGCGTAGTGGTTGGAGCACTCGCCTCGTAAGTGAGAGGACCCAGGTTCGATTCCCAGGCAGAGCGAAATCTTAGGCAAGTTTCGTTACTCCACACACGCGCCTCTGTTTACCTAGCAGTACGTAGGAATCTGGTTGTTAGTCAATTGGCAGATCGCTTTTCCGGAGCGCAATAATCCCTTGGAAAAAGAATTGTCGCCTTGATCCCTTGTCTAAGCCGGGAAAGTGATGGTCGTGCTTTGCTTTGCTCCACATTGTAAACGTCTTCCTCGGACTCCCCTTACCTCCTGACACTATGAGGTGTGAGTAGGGAAGCTTCTGGGAAGTGAAAGATGAAGGTAAATTCTTCAGTTCTTCAATGTCAAACTGGGACGACAGGACAGGAAGCCAAGAAGGGAAGGGAGAGGGGAGAAGGGAAGGGGTAGAGGGGAGGAAATGTCTGATCAAAGAGATAGGTGTTCAGGCAGAACTTAAGGGCAGACAAAGAGGGGATGAGGTGGAGGATTGAAGTGGAAGAAGTTCCAGAGGTTAGGAATATCTAGCTTGCTTCTGCAGCTTGTTGTTTTTTGGGGTGTGGGGGGGGGGGGGAATTCTCCAATTGTTTTTGTTCCCCTTGATATGTTGGGGGTGGGGGGGTGGGGGGGGCAGCAGTAAAGGGTGGCTGTCAGTGACGGTGACCTGAGTAATCCGGGTGGCATTATTGGGTGACACAAGCCATCCTTTGTCCTTCCCATTTTAATCCTTACCACTGGCTGTTTGCAACAGAAATAGCGAGGCATTTCCATAATGTGTACGGCAGGGCAGAGCGCCTGTATTGTTTGGGGCTATATCGCTCAATAACCTTGCAGTAATTAAGGCACAATCATTAATCCTTCACTGCGGGTGTCATCATTACACTTCAATGTCTGCGAGCTTTTCCCCGCCCGTCACCGCTTGTCACGACAGATGCTGTTGGCAAATCACTAGCCCCAAACCGAATAAAAACACCCCCATTGAACTTCGCAACGCAGGTCATGAAATAATCATATTTACCCTGGAGGATTTCAAGGCTGCAATCCCATTGGGGTGGGGGTGGGGGGGTTGGGGGGGTGGGGGGAGTTTTGGGTCAGGTAATGATTTATATAAAAAAAGTGCAATCGAGTTGCAGTAACGCGGCTTTTATTGTATCACCTGAACTTTCCGTTCAAGGGCCAGAGGTGCTCTCAGCAAACCCAGCACTAGCTCTGCGTGTAGATCTGCCGCGAGACCTCAGGTTCCTCATTACAATTGCAAATGGTGGGAAAGGGGCGTAATTTAATCTCGGGGTTCAAATGAAATCCAAGATCCATCTTCTTTTCGCTCTTCTGCCTTGAGCTCGGCTGTTGTCAGACACTCGGCCGACCAAGGGAAAGAAAAGGAACGTGTGTCTATTTATCGTTGGCAACTCCCAGCTGTTTATTTTCTGCAGCCATCCAACCCCAGCATTTATCCCCGACAGTCTCGGCTCCTGGGAGCGTTCAGTAATAAGAAATTATAAGCCAGGGGAGTCTCTAATATACACACACACTCTCATACAAAATTACACAGCGCGAGACTGTGCAATGATGTCGGGATGAATAATACTGGAAAAGACCATTAAGTCTATCTGTCTGGTCTCGCAATTTCTCATACTCCCTAATTCCCATCCCTATCACACACCATTCTAAAGTCCCTGTTGAAATTGCCATCATTATGTATCGTCGCTTCATACTTAAATGTCTTACATTGAGTATGAGTGACCCAGATGTGAGGGAGAATGGGTCCTCTTCCGCATCTTCATGGGCAACATCTGTCTGTGAAGCCTGGACATCGTTCAACCTCTACCTTTACACTGACTGAAACAAGTCTATCAAGTGGTTACAGAGTCCTGCAGTATAGTGGTTAGAGCACTTGCCTCACAAGTGAGAGACCTGAGTTCAATTCCAGGCAGGGGGAAACCTTGGGCAAGTTTCCTTACTCCACACGCCTAATAATAATCCCTCCAAAACCCAAAACAATAATAAATTGGTCATTTTCAATCTACGGCTGTTTGTGGGACATTGCTGTGCGCAATTGGCTGCCGCGTTCGCCCACAAATATACAGTCAATTCACTTTACAGTGTGTTCTGTGAAGCGCTTTGGGATGTCCTCCCGACGTGAAAAGCGCTATATCAAATGCAAGGATTATTATTATTATTAACCCGGGTTCAATCCCCAGGCAGGGCAAAACCCTAAGCACGTTTCCTTACTCCACACGCCTCTGTTGGAACCCGGTTGTTAGTCGATTGGCGGATCGCTTTCTGGGGATAATAAGCCCCTCAAAATAATAATAATTTGGTCACTCAAACCACGACTGCTTGTGGGGACGCTACTGTGCGCGATTGGCTGCCGTGTTTCGCCCACAAAATATACGAGTCGATTCACTTTACAGTCTATTCTGTGAAGCGCTTTGAGACGTCTCGATGTGATAGGGCGCTATATCAAATGTAATTATTATTATAATTATAAAATGGCGGAGCCCCTAGTGCAGGCCTCAAACATATGAGCCTGGTTGAGGACAGTGAGGAGCACAGACAGGGAGAAAAGGAAGCGAATATAAAATCATTTGCAAAAGTTTTTTTAAAAAAAGCAATAATTCCACTTATTTATGATGCTTAAACAGAAACAAACCCTTTTTTATTGCTTCCATTGGAATCAAAATCAATAAAGTCTTTAGTCTCAGACATTGACATTTTAGGCCGAGGGCTTTGGAAGGGGAGGACTTTGACTTTTAAATGGGATTATTTATTCATTTTCCTTTTCATGAATTATTTACTGGGCCCCGGCTTAGGAAAGAAATGCTCGAATTCCTGGAAAATAATATCGGAGAAAAGAACACAATGATTCGAAATCAACCGCACGGACGGACGGAAATAAGCGTCAACAAGGTTTGACGGTTTGCCAACAAATGCATTAAAGTGCCAGTGTAATGACCAGCTTCGGGAACTAGCCCAGGTTTCTGCGTAGATGGGTGGTCCACTAATGGAGCCTGGTCTCACCCCGCCTCCCGTCTGGTTCTCTTATTGTGTCGGACTGAGAAAGGGTCGTCTCCTGTGGTCAGCTGGTCTCCTCCGCAATCAATAGTGGTCATTATCTCCAACACACGGGTGTGTCTCATGAAACACAGCCACTGCTATCACAACCACTGCACGTAACGTACTGTAACCTATCGAGTGCCGGGCTCAGCACATGAGGCAATAGACAATAAGCCCAAACCAATTTTATGCACTTCACCAGGATCATTTGGTTGCAATTTAAACTCAGTTAATTGTAGACATGATTAGTGACCTGGGCACTGCTCTGGGCAAATACTTGGTCCTATTACCTTTGGGAGACAGACTTGAACTGGGGACAGAGAGCAGCGTAGAGCAGTCCCAGTTTCTGATGAGAGTTAAGGGTCTTGAGTGAAATGGAATTGGGCAGTGTTAGCTCCCAGTGGGGATGCAAATGATTTATGTAAATTAAACAAATAGGGTTTGTGTGATTGAATTAGTTACGTGACACAATCCTTGCTACATATTTGCTGGAGAAAATAGACAGGCGTAACAGGAGTAGACCTAGAGAGATTGCGAGACCCGGAGGTCGCTGAGCGGAGCAACGTACAGAGAAAGGGGATGTCACGGATGAAAGAGACTGCAGGTGCAACAAAGAGCAGCGATGGGATGTACTGGGGTCTCGTCTCTCTCTCTCTCGAGCCCTGTTTATACCAGGACTTGCAGCTGGTCTGCGCCAAATTGCTCCAAGTCCCAACTAGATTAGCTTTAAACCCAGCCCCATTTACACCACGCGACACAGCAGGGGTGTCACTGCAATGCTTTTGTCCATATGTGCATGCACATCACACACACAACACATAAGTGCGCACACAGAGCATCCTCACACACATCTACACACACACAGCACACAAGCGTACACACATAGTTTGGGACACAACATGTCAAGCGACTGCCAGGATGGTGGAAGGCGAACTCGATGGACCTTGGTCTTCTTTCTTTCGCCCTAGTAAATTATGATGTTCTTAACAAAGTCTCTGCCTATCGCTCTGTTGAACAGCCCCCATGATTCCGTCTGGGGCAGAGCATTCCACATCCTCATGACCCTCTACATGAAGCAATGCTTCCTGACCTCAGTTCTATCCATCTCGCTCGTGATTCCAAGGCTCTGCCTCTCTGTAATGGATCCCATCTGCAGAAACACAGCTATTAGAAAAGATTCCGATCTTTGAAAATATGAATAAATTTTCAAACAAATGTGAGGAAATCTTCGAGCAGGATTAAATCTGGGCTCAATTTTATTAAGTGGGCCTTAAACACTGAGATGTTCCAGCATTCACAGTGAATTGGCTAAGAAACAAGTAACAGGATATGAGCGAGAGAGTATGGAATTGGGATTGGAGTACAGAGCTCCAGTGGGGGAACGAACACCAGCACAACAACAAAATGACATTTATACAGCGCCTTTCACGTCAGGTGGACGTCCCAATGCGTTGGACAAGATCATAGAGGGGACATATACATAAAAATGTAGCACAGGCTTGAGTGGAAGGGCTTGGCGGATGAAATATTTGCAGCCAATCCGTTCATTATGTAGGCGTGTTACATACTCAGGTCTGTCTCATAGTTGTGTCAGAAATTATTGCTGGCGATACGGAAGAGAGAGCAAGTGAGAGAGATGATCTCAGAGACAGATAAGATATACACGGTGATGACACAGAGCAATCCCAATCAGGATAGACTCGTTACTGTAACAGTTTACAGGTTGTTAAGCATGTGATTAATTACCCCGCTGTAAAGGTGTGAAGGTAGGGACAGATGGAGGTAATTGAGCAAGACAGTTTAATTACTGGGAACCTTATTTTTGTGAGGTATCGCTCTACAAGCCCAAGAGCTCAGAAAAAAATGTTGGCTGATACGTTGGTAGTTCCCAGGAGACTTCCGTGAGGATTGTTTTTAGGTTTCCGCAGCTTGGAATCCCCTCCCGCCTTCGCCCACACCGCTCTCTTCTCTTCCCTTCGCGCACACCCTCTACGTGCTCTGCGTCATCAAGGAATAACGTCCCATTGGGCTCTGGTTGAAATGGGACTTTAACTTCAACCCGTCCCGAGCTTCCAATCCCTCCCCCCGCCCCCCCCTTTACTCTCTGTGCCAGCCTGGCGCAGTGGTAGCATTCACGCCTCTGAGTCAGAAGATTGTGGGTTCAAATCCCACGTCGGGACTCACTCCGTCTAAGATGACACTGGAGTGCAGTGCTGGGCGTGTGCTGCATTGTAGGAGGTGCTGTTAAACGTAGATCTTCGTAGATAAAACTGGTCACTCGTTTCATGGCTGTTTGTGGGACATTGCTGTGCGCAATTGTGCTGCCGTGTTTGCCTACAAATACACAGTCACTCCACTTCACAGTCAATGCTGTGAAGCACTTTGAGACATACTTCCGATGTGATAAGACGCTTTACTAAATGCTCACTCGCTCGCTCGCTCACTCACTCACTCACTTACTCTCTCTGCCAGCCTGACCTTAAGGATGTCAAGTTGTGAGCTGGAACTCTCAAGGCACCGAAACAGTCTATCAGTTGAGAAGTTATTGATATGAAAATGGATACTGATATGCAGAGTACACTCGAGGCACGTGCCCCGTGGAAAGCTTATCTACAGTGTATTGATGTCAAACTAGATTTTAAATGGTTTATCTTAGTGGTCAGCCCTACGGAGACACTCATAAAAACAGAGCACGATGGGTCAGATTACGCAGTGTCTAGGTGACCCTTCACACAGATTAATGGATCTCCAGCATTGTTGGGGAAATATGACCAGTCTGATGTTTAAGGCTCTGGACTGTTTAGTCGCTTGTGTTCCGACAGTTTGGCTTCTCACTTGCTGCCTTTAATGGAACAGGAGGACCTAAGTAACCTGACGCGATGCTCCCAAGATAGACCAGAGCAGGGCGGAGGCTCAGTATTCTGAAGGGCAATATGTGGACAGACGCCCACAAGTTTTTCTTTACATAGACAAGGTCTGCTTGGGGATGAGCTGTGGCATGGTGACGTGTGTGCCAATGGAGTATTGGGGTCGAGCCCTTCCTATTGTGACGGTCTTAGGGTTATGAGCCAGGCAGGTCCTCAGTACTCCAGGGCACGGCTGATGGCAGCCCAACAAGCCTGGCTCATTTTTATACTGTGGCTCTTCCAGTAACACATGATCGCTGACTTTACAGTGAAGTATTTTGAGACTCCACGCACCTCTGTTTACTCAGCAGTAAGTAGGAACCCGGTTGTTAGTCGATTGGCGGATCGCTTTTCCGGGGGCAATAATCGCTTTAAAGAAAAATGTGGCCACTCAATTACGACTGTTTGTGGGACACGACAGTGTGCAAGTGGCTGCCGTGTTTCGCCCACAAAATATACAGTCAAATGTATCAAATACAAATGGAATTTCAAGCCATATTGTCTAATAGCTGTCTCAAGTGATTGAATGCCTTGTAAGTTATATATAAATATATATATATGTATACACTTGGAAGAGGGAAGGTTATGAAATGTATGATCTGAAAGCCTACTGTCTGATCTGAACTGAGCAGATTATTGAGCAAGAAGTTTTAATATTAGGAAACGTAAGGGTGAATATTTTAATACCAACAAGATTAATAGCAAGTTGTTTCTGGATTACTGCGAACAGCAGACAAAGACCATAATGAGTCTTATAGACTTGTTGGCACATCCTTGATACCCTCTGATCTCTAAACAAGCAGTTTACACACAGCAGCTAATGTCTCCCTACACTGACCTGCTACTGATCTTTATTCAGTTCTGAGCAGAACGCATTGCTGTCTCTTCCTTTGATAGAAAACGGAGACATTTTCTGCTCAGAAAGGGAGCCTTTTCAACTCGTTGAGTCCTTACTGCTGCTGCCTATTTTTCTAAATCGCCCTTTATTATTAATCTCATTCCCAGCTCCGTCCCAGTATCCCTGAATGGTTTGACTGCTCAGGTGTTTATGCAGATCCCTTTGGTACCATATCACAGCCCGAGCAGATGATTAATGAGCTCGACAAGGAATCTGCACTCCATCGCTGGCCCTCTCTGACATTGGAGCCGTGACAAATCAGAGTGAGCAGCTGAGATTATTGTCACAAAAGCGGTCAGTGATGGCTGGCAAGCTAAGCAAGAAAGTGGTACAAGCGAAGACTGACACAGTGCAAGGGAGAGAAGGGGTGGTTGGGTGAGGGGAGAGGTAATAAAGCTTCCGGTCTCGAGCGCGAGGAGGTAGACTTTAAGATGGTGTCGTGGAAAATCATTGCAAAGTTTCTCCAAAGGCTGCATTAGTTGAGAAACAGTCGGAATCTCCCGGCAGTTAGTGCGACTGCAGTCTTCAGGAAAAGGTCAGAGGCATTGCCGTGGGATTTCCAGGATCGTTAACTTGACATTTACGGTGGCAACAGCGCTGGGTTCCACCGTCGGGGAAGCAAACGAGGCGCTTCTCACAAGCGTTAAGGCAATAAATCAAAGCTGACTTGGGTTCATGAAAAGGCAAGTCAGATGCAACGAAAGCATTGGGATTCTTTGAGGATCTAACATTTCCGGGCAGTGCAGTCAGCGTTTTATAAATATATTTACTTTCACGAGCGATTTAATAAGGTGCCTTGCGAGAGGTGGCTGCAGGGTCTCCTCGCAAGATCAAGGTGCAAGTTGTACTTTGGATAATAAATTAGCTCGGGGACAGGGGAAGAGAGAGTTTATAGTCATCCTGGTGTTCAATGTAGCGCCTCTCATTTCAGAAGGACTTCGCAGGATTTTACAATCAAATTTATTCATAATAATAATAATAATAATCCTTGCATTGGATATAGGACCTTATCACGCCTTCGGGACATCTCAAAGTGCTTCGCAGAATATACTGTAAGGTGTAGTGGCTGTATATTTTGTGTAAGCACAGCAATGTCCCGCAAACAGCCGTTGAAGTGAGTGACCAATTTTTACCTAGCTGTGCGGGTGAGGAGCAGTTTAATGATTTGTTCACAAAGTCCTGTGAGGTTAATTGAAAACTCTGCACGCTCAGCATCTAAGGCCTCGCCAGCCTCCCCTGGCAACACGACTTTGATAGGATCAACTTCAAGATCCTCGTCCTCACATACAAATCCCTTCACGTCTTAGCACTGCCCCCCTCTCTCTGGCCTGCCTGTAACCCCATCTCCTCCCCATCTCCTCCCCATGTTCCCTTCCCACCCGATCATCAGCCGCTATGCCCCTAACCCCAATCAGAACTCAGAGATGTCAGGAAGAACCTCATGACACCTCCAGTGAAATTGTTCCCCTTTTCATGTGGAGTCAGGTGTGAGCCAACCACAGCGAAACCAAAGCCATTTCCCATTCACTCTAACTGTGGGGAAGGGCTCGCTCCAAACACAACATTTAACAACAGAGGCTGATTGTGCTGTTAAATACCTTGCAATTAGCTGGAACTTCAACGTTGAATGTTATCATAAAAATCTGCGCTTTATCAAACATCAATCAGAAACAGCAAAAAAACAGTTTCACAACTTCAGAGATTGCCCCACTGCTTCGCTGTGTTACTTGTTAAAGGGGCCACCCTTTTTNAAAAATAATAATAATAATAATAATAATGTGGTCACTCAATCCCCGGCTGTTTGTGGGGACGCTGCTGTGCGCAATTGGCTGCCGCGTTTCACCCATAAAACACACAGTCAATCCACTTGACAGTACATTCTGTGAAGCGCTTTGAGACGCCTCGAAGATGTGATAAGGCCTCAAAGACTTGATGAGGCACTGTATTAAATGCAAGGATTATTATTATTGCCTTTACTCATCAACGCTTTTAATTGCAGAGTATTTGTTTACGCTTTTCCCTTGCGCCTGCCCACTTTATGGCACTCCCTTATTTAACTAGCGATCATTAAGTGGCCCAAGGTACAAACCTTGGGGAAGTTCGTTATATTCTGGCCAAGCTGCGTTACACCTTTATCAAGAATAACCCTGTCGTGTAAGCGAGCGCTGTAGGACAAAACCCCCCTGTTACACTGATAATAAAGGCTGTTTAATCTTACCGCTGCAGAGAATATTTGCTCCCTGAGGTACTGTAAGCCTGGCCTGGAGACTCACCCTGCCAGAGATATTAATGGCTAGATGCTTGTTTGCATTGTATATATTGCCCTCTGTACTCTGCACATTTCTAACCTGCCAGCAGACGCCGAACACAATGGGATTGTTTTCTGACATTGAAAGATTCCCCAAATTTTATCCACGTTTACACCCGGTCCATCAGTAAAGCTATCTTAATCGGTGGCAGTGCCTTCAGCCACTGCACCCCAAAACTCTGGAACTCCCCCCTCCCTCCCCACATTCAAATCCCACCTAAAGACCTTCCTTTCTGATCATGCCTACGGTCACCTCCCCCCTCCCTCGCCCCCTGGATAAATGCAAGTTGTTGTTGTTGTTGTAAATGCACAATTTCCCATTGCTTTGTGAGGGTTTGTTTCACTAACAGCTGCACTCGCTGCACTGATTGCGGTCACTGATGGAACACTGTCCGTCTTGTAATAGACAAGTGATCGTGCCGTGTTAGTCTATCTGCTCCATTTAACTCCAAAATCTCATCATAAACTTATCCTGTCTCATTGTTCCCAGCCCTGGGAACAAGACTGATTTACTGAGATGCTGTGGAGTCCTGTAGCTCAGTGGTTAGAGCACTCGCCTCTCAAGCGAGAGACCTGGGTTTGATGCCCGGCAGGTCATGGCGAAACCTTGGGCAAGTTTCCTCACTCCACACCCCTGATAATAAATCCTGAAGAAAATAAAACAATAATAAATTGGTCACTTCAATCCACGACTGTTTGTGGGACACTGCTGTGTGTAATTGGCTGCCGCGTTTCCCCCACAAATATACGATCAATTCACTTTACAGTCTATTCTGTGAAGCGCTTTGAGACGTCGGGAAGACGTGAAAAGCGCTATATCAAATGCAAGGATTATTATTATTATTATGTTGTCTGTTCCTTTATATCCAACACCTTGGGACGTCCTCCTGATGTGAAAGGCGCTAAACAAATGTTGTTGTTGTTGCTGTTGTAATAGTTGCTTAGTTTAACCCTTGAACTTGATGTATTCACCCATCAGGCTGAAAATTGCTTCACAGTAATTACCGCTAAGTGTAGTGACTATTTGCACGTAGACACGTCCCAGATACAGCGGTTGGACTTTCAGCCTTTCTGCTCCCACCCTCTGGAACTCCATCCCAGAGCCCCTCCGCCTCGCCCCCTCCCTCGCCTCCTTCAAGGCCCGTCTCAAGTCCTTCCTTGTCGACCGTGCCTTTGGTCATCTTCCCTCCTCCACCTTCCACTTTGCCCTCCACCCATTTCTGATCCCAACCTGCAGCTCGGGTGCAAAACCTCTCATTGTCCAGCGCCTTGAGATGCGAAAGATTGACCGAGATCTTAAAATGAGAGGAAATCACGTTAGGACCCAGGCTGAACATCAACCAGCATAGAGTGGTTTGATCTTCGAATGCAGTGCCTCAAAAAGCCTCTGGTGAGACATCGACTGAGAGATACAAGGGAGGTGGATCCATACTTTGAAAATAGGGATTTGAAAAGATATCATAGAATCACAGAGTTATACCACACGGAAGGAGGCCATTCGGCCCATCGTGTCTGTGCCCACTCTTTTAAAAGAGCTTCCAAATCAATCCCGCTACCCCTCGCTCTCCCCATAGCCCTGCAAACTGGGCTTCTCCAAATAATTATCTAATATACTAATAACAATCCTTGCATTTGATGTAGCGCCTTTCACATCGAGAGAATGTCTCAAGTGCTTCACAGGATATACTATGGAGTGCAGTGACTGTGTATTTATGCACCAGCTGATTTGTCTTGTCCTTTGAACCATGGAATTGTACAGCACCGAATAAGGTCATTCAGCCCATCGTATCTGTGCTGCTGTTTTAAGAGCAATCCGTTCAGTTCCTTTTACCTGCCCTTTTTCCAGCCTCGAGCCTTTCCAGTCACACTCGTTCGTGATGGGAAAAGCGTGCGTATGAATCCGTTAACCTTTTCCCCTTTCAAACCTCCGAGCTGTTCCAAATCATTCCCACATGCCGTTAGCTACAGGAACATGGCCCAGCTCCCTGTTATTCCAGATGTTTCAACAAGCTGACACATCAGGAAAAGAATAATCAATGCACCCATAGACGGTGTGTTCCTCTGGACTAGAGGTATCAGTTTCTACCTTGACGTCCTTCCCTGTAACAACAGGGCTCAGTATATGTGACTTACACTGCCTCTGTTTTGAAAAGTAATCGGGTCCTCGGTTTAACATCTTGTCTGGAGGACGAGACCACAGGTTCCCCCCAGTGCGAGACTTGAACGAACCAGCTTCTGTTTTAGAGGAGAGCGTGCAACCAACCGAACCAAACTGACACACTTCAGGCACCTTAAGGAATCAATTCTTGGGTGTCATCTCCAAGGCAATAACAGACCATGTGAATGCAATGCATCTCTGCGCTGAAGGAGAGAGAGAGAGAGAGAGAGAGGACTGAGCAGAGAATGGTTACATCACAGCGCAGTCTAATTTCACACTCCGTCTTAGACGATGGCATATGCTTTTAATTTTTTTTCTTTAGTCTGTTTATACTTTGACAAAGAAAACATTTTCAAATGATATATTTCCAGTCCAAATTGGATTTTGTTTGACTTGGAGGTAAAGGATAATATTGTGTTTAATAAACTCTTTAACAAAAGTCCTCAGTTCCCGCTTGGCGAAAGTGGGCGGAAAATCCCTTCAAACGCGGTGGAGACGGGAATTGTTTTCGCTGTGTCTCGGGGAACACCGACATTTGGTCGCTGTTTATTGCCTGTCTTTGGTGAGAAGGTGGTGGTCAGTCCTTCTACTCCACCCACCTATGTGTATCTAACAGTAAGTAGGAACCTGGTTGTTAATCCCTTCATAAACCCGTATGTTCCTCCCAGGAGTATTACAGTATTTATCACTTTTATAATTAACCCTTAAAAAATAATAATAAGGTGTTCACTCAATCCACGACTGTTTGTGGGGACGCTGCTGTGCGCAATTGGCTGCCGCGTTTCGCCCACAAAATACACAGTCACTGCACTTTGCAGTATATTCTGTGAAGCGCTTTGAGACGCCTCGCAGATATGATAAGGCGCTGTATTAAATGCAAGGATTATTATTAATTTTTATACAATGCAAGTTGTTATTGTTGTTGCAGTGTGTTGTGTAGATATATTCAGACTGTAGAGAGCCACAGCGGGAGAACGTAATTGGAATGTAAATATTTAGGTTTTACTCATAAAAACACATCTGTAGCATTTGTGTACTTACTTTGGGTATCTGGTCTAACGGCTGAACACTGACAGACTGGCTCGCCATTAATTGAAAGGAATCTGAGTGGGTGATTACATACAAGTTCAGTGTGGGTGGAGGCTGGACTGAGCTGCGCATTTACAGGGAGAAGCTTTGATCTTAGTTGCTCTCTGTCAACTCAGGTCGTACCTGGTGATCTGCACACGCGGCGCCTTGTTTAATGCCACTCTCCTGCCCGCGCTTGTATGTGTTATAATATCCCCCCGTTTTTAAAGCCTGCTTAAAATTGATCATTCACTTCACGGCTGTTTGCGAGACGTCTCAGTACACAAATTGGCTGCCGCGTTCTCCAACAAACAATAGTAATCCTGGCATTTGACACAGCGCCTCATCACGTCCTCGAGACGTCTCAAAGCGCTCAAAGGAAATACTGTAAATTGAATTGACTGTGTATTTTGTGGGGGAAACACTGCAATCATTTGCGTACAGCAGCGTCCCATAAACAGTCGCGGATTGAGTGACCAAATTATTATTATTTTTGTTATTTGAAGGGATTATTAACCCCAGAAAAGCGATCCGCCAATCTACTAACAATTTCCAATTTACTGCTAGGTAAACGCAGGTGTGTGCGGTAAGGAAACTTGCCCAAAGTATCGCCTTGCCCGAGAATCGAACCTGGGTCCTCTCGGTTGCGAAGCGAGTGCTCTAACCACTGAGCTACAGGACTCCACAAAGCAGCCAAGGTGCGAAGTAAGGCTGGTGATCGCCTCCTCTTCATGGCCGGACACTTTACTCCGTAGCCGTTTTTCGTATCTGGTCCAGTCTTAGATATTTACAATTTACCAGATTGCAAATGACACACATTGGGACTCGATATTAGTCAAAATACTCGATGACCGCATTTCGGAAGTTTGTTTTCGAATGAACTGAGATGCTCAAACTCAGGGTCCCTGCAGTCTGGGCTTCAAAGACGCTGAGACAAGGTGAAGCAGGGTCCGTAAGTCAATGATCTCGCCCCACATCGCTGCACATCTGGCACCTCGACTTACCAGCGGTATAAACACAGCGTAAACGAGTCCAGCTGTTGACCAGAGCTTTCCTGCACTTCTTCTTTCAAACCTCACAGCTGTGTTTATTTCTGCTTTTTATCTGCACCCGTCGCCACATATTTTGTACTAACAATGGGAAACAATTTCAGATTTAACTTTGGATTTGAACCTTTCATTAAAAACTCGCATGTGGTACAAATCAAACCGCCCAGGAATTATGCTTCAGTCGTGAGAGATACACCGAGCGGGTCAGTTGGTAGCTCTCTAGCCTCCGAGTCAGAAGGTTGTGGGTTCAAGTCCCCACGTCGGGATATTGAGCTCACGTAGTCCACGTTGACCCTCCAGGGCAGTGTTGGGGCTGTGGTATATTGCTGCACATGACATCCTTCACATGAGACATTAATCTGAGTCCCAGGTGGATGTTAAAGATCCCATGGTACTATTCATAAAGAGAAGGGAGAATAAAATTGGTCATTCGCTCTTCATGGCGGTTTGTGGAACGTTGCTGTGTGCAAATTGGCTGCTGTTCACCTGCAAAACACATGGTCACTACACTTTACAGTAAATCCAGGCAGGCACTCCGAGGCTTCCTCCTGACGTGAAAGCTGCTGTATCAAATGTTAGGGATTTTTCTTTTGTATTTTGCCGCGATGTTTTCAATGTAAGACACACTAAAGGCAAGGAGGATATTTCCACGATTATTCTGCATGATATAACCTCTCCAGTACACCCTGAAGCTGCAGCTCAGCTGATGTCCACACACAGAGTCTGTTACACACACAGATATGTCTCTGTTTGTGTTCTTATGGTATCGCTGCTGCTTTCATTGAGGGTTTCACTGAAGGTGCTTTCAGCGCGACGGTGTGAAGGTATGTGGAAAAATAGGCACTAAAAATAACAAGAATAATAATCGCTGCAGTTGATTTAGCGCCTAATCACCTCGTCAGGACAGTGCAGATTCTCTGCTGCAAATTTCACTTCAAAATTTGCACTCAGTGTACAAAGTTACTCCACAGCGTTGCTGAGTGCAGATGTGGACTTGAGAGCACACGAGCCTTTGTGTTGTGTGTTGTGGCGTCTCACTGTCAACAACAACAACACGATTGCATTTATAGAGCGCCTTTCACGTCGGGAGGACGTCCCAAGTCATTGGGAGCTATCCAGTATAATAATAATAATAATAATCCTCGCATTTGACACAGCGCCTTATCACATCTTCGAGACGTCTCAAAGCGCTTCACAGGACACACTGTAAAGTGAATTGACTGTGTATTTGTGGGTGAAACGCGGCAGTCAGTTGCGCACAGCAGCGTCCCCACAAACAGTGGTGGATTGAGCGACCCCATTGCTAGGCAAACAGTGGCTCTGAAGACGATGCTCTTAAGGCTGAGACCATGTAAAACTAAGGGCTACGTCGGGAGGAATGCGGTGATTGGCCGAGTGCAACGCTGGGCAGAGCCTTGTGTTTGCTCGCAGCCCGGAGCAGCAGTGTGTTCAGTGTTTAGCTGACGTGCTGTGTGGCTGCACAGCTACACTGATCTACCTCGTACCCACTTCACTGCAGCACGTGCAGTCTGATCTGTGTTACGCAGCGCTCCCCTGGGTCGAGCATTGTGATCAGTTTGATCAGTTCATTAAGTCTGGACCAAGGAATCAATCATTGTGGTATCTGCCGCTGCCAATGCTCTGATTAGCTGATCGTGTGGAGCCCAAGTGACCGACAGTAAAGACAGGAATAAACCTGACAGAGGAGACAAGCTCTGGCTTTATCTGTCCCGCATGAGCCATTAGTTGAACGCTTTGGCAATAAATTTCCGGCGTGAGCTAAATACTCGGTAAAACGCCCTGAGAGTTTTCTTCTGCTCTTTGGAACATTTGCTACTTTGGCTTTCTTTCTAATGGGGGGGAGGGGGGAGAGAGGGGTGGGGGGAGGGGGGAGGCATCACCACCACAACAACAACAACAACAACATTTATATTATATTACGCCTTTCACATCAGAGGAGGGGACAGGTTTAGCACAAGTTTTGCAAGTGGAGAAATCTCTTCCTCCTTCTCGGAGCTTTCGTTCCCAGGCACTAAAACAATGATTTGGAGGATGGCCGACAAAATGCACAGTCACTCCACTTTACAGTATATCCTGTGAAGTGCTTTTGGACGTCCTCGTCTCGTGACGTGATAGGAGATATTCCAAATGCAAGGATTATTATCAAAGATTTTTATTAGAACCTTTCTAGTAGAAATCTCCAGCACGGAAGAAGGTAAAGTGTATTGACTCTGTGTTTCGGGGTCGAAACAGTCAGTCGTGGATTGAGTGACCCAATATTGTCCTTTCCAACTGTGAACCTATGTCCTCCTGTTCTACTGTCTCGGTGCATCTTAAGGTATTGTTGTGCTTTATGTTTCCAAACCCGTTTGAAATATATACTCCTCAAGACTGAGACCGAGAGCCAGCATGCTGTGTGGCTGCCCACCCCCCCGACACCCCCCATCTCCTCCCCCACCCCCACCGACAGTGCCTGATTTAAGCTTGTGGAAAACGTCAGGTTGACATTGACATGCAAAAAAAAAAGATTGAATAATTCAGCAAAAACAAGGCCCAAATACCAGGGGGTCCCCGGGAGATACAGAGAGAGGTCATTGGCTCACTGTGGTTGGGGCTCGATCTGATTTGGTTTCGGACTCGACCCGAACAAATCTGATTTCTGAGACAAATGTTCTCCTCTCTCTGAATAGACACGGAGGCAATTTACACAGCGTCCCAGCTGTTGCCCCTCTCAGTGCAGTGCAGGACATTTACATGCTCAAGTCATTGCTTTGTCCTTGTTTCAGGTGTCTGATGCTTCATGAGCAGCCGGTCGCTGGCACCGTCAAGCACATGCACAGCTGGGGTGGGGTGGGGGGTTTGTGGAGGAGATGGGGTGTGTGGGGTGGGGGGGGGGGGGGGGGATGCTGCTGGGGAACCGATTATATGATAATAATCCCTGTATTTGATATAGCGCCTTATCACGTCATCGAGACGTCTCGAAGAACCTCGCAGGCTATACTGTAAAGTGGTCTGTCTGTGAATATTTTGTGTCCTCGGGTTAATGTGGATAACAATTCGCCCCTTATGTGTTACCAATGTTTGAAAAGTTATATAATAACAATAATATTCCTTGCCTTTGATATATATATAATATATACAGTGCCTGATCACGTTGTTGAGACATCGTGTTGCTGCGACCAAAATGGTGTTTGTCTACGAAAGAGTCACCACACTTGGCGGTAATTACTGAAAAAGTACCCGATAAAGTTATCGAAAGATTTGGAACAAAGGCGGGTAATTGGAGTTGAGGTACCGATCAGCCATGATCTTACAGAATAGCGGAACGGGCTCGAAGGGCTGAATGGCCTCCTCCTGTTCCTATGTTCCTACGGAGTTGTTCCTGGGTGGTACGAGACTTTGAAAATTAATATGTTACGAAAGAGCTTGTTTCTCACTCAAAAGTTAACAATGGGTGTGATGAGAAGAGCCATCTAACCTTTAGCCCTCTTTAACAATCCGTTGCCTTGAATTCTGTTTGTGTTCCCCTAGTATTTATTCAGCTACGTGAGCCTGTGTTACAGCTTACATTAGTAGCAGCTCGCTTGCCTCATCTCTAACCATATGGAAATGGTAATAACTGATAATTATTTTCCTCCTGAAATTCGTTGAAACTTGACATGTTTTACCAGCCTCTGGCTAAACAGTCTGTTTAGTTTGTGATATGAAAGCTGATGGGAGCATGAGATGAAGTGGAAGTATGTGACTCTCATGCTTAATAAATGAGTCTGTAGTTGTCTGTACATCTCTGTATCTCACATCATAGCCTCTAAGTGTAGATGGCATTTAGGATGCCTTTGAGTTTGTATCTTAGGTCGATGTAGAGAAAAAATAGGCTGGTAGGGTCTTAGTGGCCTTTACTTTATTCTCAATCTTGTGCGTAGTAATATCTGGCACTTTTCGCCCTGTCACCCTGGCCCAGTCAATAGTGCTTTTCCCTCTGTGTTGGGTTCAAGCATTGGGACTATCACGTCTTCGAGATGTCTCAAAGCGCTTCACAGAATATACTGTAGAGCGAATTGACTATATGTTTTATCGGTGAAATGTGGCAGCCAATGGTGCACAGCAGCGTCCCCACAAACACTCGTGGATTGAGTGACCAAATTATTATTATTTTTAAATTATTTTTTCTAGAGGGAATATTATCCCCAGAAAAACCACCCCCCTCCCCCCCCCCAATCGGCTAACAACCGGGTTCCTACGTCTTGCCAGGTAAACAGAGACGTGTGGAGTAAGGAAAGCGTCCTAACATTTCTCCCTGCCCGGGAATCGAACCCAGGTCCTCTTGCTTGCGAGGCGAGTGCTGTAACCAGTACACAACAGGACTCCATGTTAGCAAGCGGAATCAGAGATCAAATCAAACGATTGCTTTCCTCTTTCCGAATTGGCCTCTTTTATTTGGTTGGTGGCTAAACAGTTGGCGGAGAATCGATCAGTTCAAAGGGGAGATTGGGGAGAGGAGCGAGTCAGTGCCCTTTGGGGCCATGTAGCAGCAACTACACAGGAACAGACAAGGGCACAGAGTCTATAAAGGAAAGGCTATAAGTTTCCCAGTGGGGGGCTAAAAATCTGAACCGTGCAACTTTTAATGAACAGCGTTGGGGCTGGCATGTTCTCGCTAGGAAACGCCAAGCAGAAAATGTTAAGAGGTCTCGATGTGTAGAGAGAGCTGCGCTTACGCTGAAGGATGCCAGCTGATAACAGCAGGTGCTCAGACTGAGCGAGAAGCTGTAGGGTTAGTCTTATTTATTCATTTAAATAATATCCTCCTCGGGGATGAATAAATGACAGCTTAGCCCTGGGGACCCGACGGTGACTCTGGAAATAACCGTGAGCGTGGCTCCCCTCAGTAAATATAATTATTAATGCGAGTGCAATATGTCAAAGGTAAGGTTACACGGAAAATACTTTCCAGTGAGGATAATTATAATAATAATAATCTTTGCATTTGACGCAGCGCCTCATCACGTCGTCGCGACGTCTCAAAGCGCTTCGCGGGACATACAGCAAAGTGAATTGACTGCGGCCTCTATTTAAATCACTTCCATTGAGCGTGCCAGACTCCAGGCTGACCAACAAGCACACCTATCTATCAGACACATCGGTTGTGCCTATCAAATACCTATTGTGACACCTATAGGTGTCTGCGTCCCTCTCCACTTGGCTCGTCGTCACGCTCCGCCACCATGAAGCACTCCAGGACGTGAAGGGCGCTATATAGATGCAAGTCGTTCCTGTCGTCGTCGTTGCCTGGCTCAGTAGCTCTCTCGTTTCTGAGTCATCATGCTGTCAGTCTACTGGACGCATTGATGTACTTACAACATGTTGCCTAGCTCGCCACTCCTGATAATTCGTCACTGAGCCCTCGGAGCGATGAGCTATCAGGAGTTCACCGTGTCAGAAATGTAATGTGATTTTTAAAAAAAAATACTTGCCGTATTTGTGCAGAACGTTCCGAATGGAGTCACAGATCTTTGAAAGAGAGTAAATGGAATTGGAAATAGAAAATGTAAATTTGGTTGCAGAGAATAATAGTGACAATTGCAAGCCCTTTTTCCAAAATTGGGAAAACCAAGATTTAGATACCAAACAGGCAGAAATACTGAAATATTAAAATACATTTCAATTAATATGATAATTAATAGATACGGCAAAGGAGACACAGAGGTTAAAATTCAATATATTTCCTTGAAATGAAAACTACTTTAACAGATTACTTAAAAGTACTCTTATATTGCCTTCGAATGTTCAAACGTCTCAAAGTGCTTTATAGATAGATAATTGCTGCGAAGTGTAGTGACTGTTTTTTGGTAGACCAGGTCCCACGTGAGCAGGGGCAGACATGTGTGCGCCGGGGGGGAAGAAAACTATAAAAATAATTGAATATCTTTTTTGTATATGAAAAAAAAAGACCGGCTGAGAGATTTTTCTCCAGTTCTGTTCCATTTTAAATCTGAAGACAGAAGCGTTCTGACAGAGACACTGCCTGAGACTGGGTGGAATTTGGAACCTGTTGTTGTTGCTGTTCTGTACATCGGCCATTCACTCCACGGCTGTTTTGTGGGACGTCGCTGTGTGCAAATTGGCTGCCGCGTTCGCCTACAAATACAGTCACCGCACCTCACGGCGATTCCCTGTTTCAAAATGCTATCAAATTATAATGCTTCCTAAATGCTTGGCTCCCCCTCTCCTCGAGGAATCGGATGAGGAATTCTGGCTGGACGCGGTGGGCGGGAGCTGCCTTGCACGGAGGCGAGAGCCCAATGAAGTTCCTCTTTCGGAGAATTGAACTGAGCGAATTGTCACTCCTGTGCAGATTGGAATGTGAGACCCAGACTGGAGAGCGCGAGATCCGTTAGCACAACCACTCTCACTGCTGAGGTCCTGCCGTACTGAGGAAATGGGTACCGTCTCCTAATCCAACTTCTCTTAGTGGACTTCCGTCCACCTTGATTTGTTAATAATAATAATAATAATAATAATAATATTAATAATCCCTGCGTTTGATAGATACAGCACCTTATCACATCATTGAGACGTCTCACAGCGCTTCACAGAATATATTGTAAAGAGAATTGACTGTAGACGAAAGGGATGAGATCAAATGGGCAGAAGGGCTTTCTTGATAAGGATTGATCTTAAACAGCCAGCGCGTGCACACACACACACACACACACACACAGAGCCAGTACACACACACACACACGCGTACAATGCCCTTGTTCCATGCTGTATATTTTGATTTCCACTCGCTCCATGGCTGTTTGTGGGACAGTGCTGGGTTCAAATTGGGTGCCGTGTTTTGGTGTAACAAATATAATCACACCACTTAACCGTAATTTCCCCGTGATATCAAATGCAAGGACTATGATCAGTGCTGTTTAATGGGATCTCATTCCTTTTTATACCGGCTGCCCAAAATGTTGTGATACCATTTCAATGTCTAAGTCTTCGAGAAATGATGATTTGTTTTTAGATAATAGGGGAGATATCATGACTTTTTGGTCACCCTGTGTAGAGTTTGCTAATGTTACAGTCGTGCTCCAGTGCTTTAAGGCTGGACGGTTTCACAAGCACCTCCCTTCAGATAGTTACTGCGCAAAGCCTAGAGAGCGGACTGAAGTCAAGTGAGTTAATACAAGGCAAGTTGATTGAAATTCAGGCCTGATTTCCTGTGGGATTCTGCCCTAGTGTGAACCAACACACTCACAACCCTGGCACTACTAAAGTTACAGTAGGAATCCTGAAACCCATCCATCTGGTACTGAACGCCGGAGCTGGGAGCAATCTATTCCTGTCAGTTATCACCTAAGCTCAGTTCATTCTGACAGACTCTGCATCATAAACCTATTCAGTCCGCAGCCTGCCTAATGAACACTCTATAATCATTATGTACTGTGTCTGTAGCACAGCCAACGAATACCAGGCCACAGTCAGGCTTGTGGGCAAACGTGGCGCTCGGAACATGTCAACGAGCGGGTGATAGATGGAGCTATTGGGAGATTCCCAAAGAGCTGCACTAAATGAACAAACAGTCAATGAATCAGGAAATGGGACAATCTGCCAATCTGCCTTGTGCTCATGAGATTCTCCGATCTCCGATCTCCATCTTTCCCGTCAGCCTTTCCTGAATACACTCCCAAATAACTGGGCAGATGGGGAACGCTGCCCAGAGGGCTGGCCTCTGGTCTGACACGAGTTTGGATGCCTGTAGAGAGAGATTCCCTTCAGCACCGACCAGTGTAGTGGTGTAGTGGACAGAGCTTATGACTGGGAGCTGTGCGCTCTGGTTCGTGTTTGTGTGTGTGTGTACAAAGTAAACATTTTACAGTCGCAGCACATTGAAATATCTCGCAACGTTCTCCACAGTAAACATTATCAAGTCTAGTGACTGTCTCTTTTGCAGTCAAGTGTTGAACTGTGTGAGGGACGCTAAGTAAATGCAAGTTGTTGTTGTTGTTAGCGCTCTCTGGGTCTCGATTTCCTCTTCATAAAAAAGTTACGGAAAACCGGCTTCGAGATTAAGATTGTGTTCATGAATCTGACAAATTCTGCACACTCAGAAATTTTATCTTAATCGAATCAATGTAGACCCCGGTGGAACTTTACTTTCCTATCTTCTCGTAACATTAACTGTGATAATAATAAACCATGCATTTGATATAGCGGCTTATCACGTCATTGAGACATCTCAAAATGCTTGACAATATACTGTAAAGTGAGTTGGCTGTACATTTTGTGGGTGAAACTCGGCAGCCAATTGCGCACAGCAGCGTCCCCACAAACAGGCGTGGATTGAATGACCAAATTATTATCATTATTAATTTTTGTTTGAGCGATTATTACTCCCGGAAAGCAATCCGCCAATCGACTAACAACCAGGTTCCTACTTACTGCCAGGTAAACGGAGGTGTGTGGAGTAAGGAAACTTGCATAAGGTTTTGCCCTGCCCGGGAATCAGACCCGGGTCCTCTTGCTTGCGAGGCGAGTGCTCTAACCAATCCAATCCTGGGGGGACAGGGGTGGGGGTAATGGAAAGGGGAGGTGCTGTATCCCACAACCCCCAAAGTTATAACTTTAATTTGAGAACCGCCCCCCAAAAAAGTCTTAACTTTTCTGGTTGTTTAGTTACTCACATCATGTTCTTGCTGCGTGAATAATTTAGACGTGGAGGAGAGAAACGGAACTAAAGGAAAATGTGCCTGAAATGTTGAAGATGTTGACTTAAGCAAATGACCAGAAGTTCAAATAACATTTCTGAAGCGAATCCTCGGGTGAGGACTGAATGTTTTGACATGTTCCTCATCCATCACACAGATTGTATAATATCAAGTGAGGTGTTTTTCCCAATTCTTACCATCCGCACGTCAAGGAAACTGTGATTTAGTTCTTCATGTTATCAATCGAATTGCGAAACCATTTTCCTTATGTGTGTTTTTGTGTGTGTGTGTGTGTGTGTTTATATGAGTGTGTGTGTGTGTGTGTGTGTACAAACCAAACGTTTTACAGTCTCAGCACATTGAAATATCTCGCAACGTTCTCCACAGTAAACATTATCAAGTGTAGTGACCGGCTCTTTTGCAGTCAAATGTTGAACTCATTTTACGCCCAAGCAAAGTGCTGCCAATTGGCCTGAACTGGACTGAACGCTCAATTAATCCACAGGTTCATTAACACGCAGTGCATCTCATTTCTTAGTAGCGGTTTACTCACGATTAAGAAATGTTACTGGATCCATTCACGTTGTTCAGACTGAGGTGGAGAGATATTTGTTGGGTCAGGGTATCAAAGGATACGGGGCAAGGGCAGGTAACTGGACTTGAGGCTCAGATCAGCCGCTATCTCATAGAATGGCAGAACAGGCTCGAGGAGCTGATTGACCTATTCCTGGTTCAATGTCCTATGAGATCTCATGGGGAGTATTCAAGATTGTGAGGGATATGAAGAAACTGAACTCAATAAAGTAATAAAGTATAACATCACAATAATATAATAATAATAATAACCATAACATAAATCGCAAAGTCTTCGAAAAGGGGACACGGGCTCAAACTCACACGAGGAAAGATGAAAAGGCGTTTTAGATTTAATTACTTTACTCAGAGAGCGGTGGGAATGTGGAATGGATGACCCCTGGGGGCAGATGGTGTCAGCCATGTCAAAACAGCTTGAGGCAGCAGTAAACGAGGCAAACAGGATGCTGGGCTGCACTGTGTTGCTGAATCAGTTGAGTTGAAAGATCCCCAGACATCACAAGCTCAGGGTTTCGGTCAGGTCCCACCTTGTACAGTTCTGGTCGGTGTGATATAAGGGGGGGTTGCCCAGGCACGAGAGGCAATACAGAGGAGAGCAACAAGACTGATGCCCAGTGTTAGAGGAACTGTGATCATTGATTAGGCAATCTTGGGCTCTTCAGTCTCGAGAGAAGACGTCTCAGGCGGGACCTTTATACCTTTATACTTTTATACTTTTGAGCTGTATACAATTCAAAATGGAGTTGAAAAAGTAAACTCAGGTAAATATACGAGGACTTACCAAGACACCAGCGTAAGAGGACACAGAGTCAGAGCCAAAGGCTAATTTCAGGCCAGACACCAAATTCAACCATTTCAACACAATTTACGTTTATGCAGTGACTTTCGTGTTGGGAGGACGTCTCAATGTGCTTTACACAGCGGTCTGAGATAGCTGAGCTGTAGTGATAATAATAATAATAATCTTTGCATTTAATACAGCGCCTTCTCTACATCTTTGCTACGTCTCAAAGTGCTTCACAGGATACACTGTAAAGTGGAGTGACTGTGCATTTTGTGGTTGAAACGCCACAGCGCGGTTAAAAAATAAATAATAATTCCAACAGCAGGATTGAGCAGCAAGTGAAAGATGAATGGGGGGGGAATGGAATAAACAGGTTAATTTCAAACAAAGATCGAGTATAAATGTACAATTTAACACAGAAAGACTGTAGGTTGGGTCTGTGCCTTCTCTCCCCAGTTGAGGGCTTTTGTCCAGCTCGTGGATGGGAGCCCTGTGTGGTGGTGTACGTACGTTGCACACAGACCAGCTGACTCTCCGTCTTTCATCGAGAGGGCACAGTTCACAACCCAGCACATTATTTATGCTCCCGTCAAGCTGTTAACAGCATTTTAACCCAAGTGTTTGACAGTCTGTCCTCTATCGGAACGGCTGGAGACCAACCCAGCCACTGGTACGAGTGCAGGAAAGAGTCCGCAAAAAAAGATGCAGAGCAGAAGGAAAGGTCACGGGAGCCGGTGGGACCTCAAGACCAGTGAGACAGTCCTGTACGATCTGCAGGGCTTGAAGTCTCTGACCCCGTCCCAGTGGCTGCTTGTGGGGCTGTTGCCATGTCATCATCGTCAAGATTCTCCGACCTGGACTTTCACCGGATGTTAAGTTCGTGCTTTATTGACTTATTTGCCTCTGCGGGCAAATATTATTATTTTTATTTAAAAAAAACACACTTGATAGTTTCTCCCGCAAAATACACAGTCCATTCACTTGACAGTGTATCCTGCGATCGCTTTGAGACGTCTCGAAGACGTGATAAGGTGCTGTGAGTCATCCTCCTGCTGTGAAAGGCGCCGCAATCAAAGTGCAAGAATTATTATTGTCATTAATAATAATTCCTTGTTAATGACTTGTTTTGTTATCCAATGGGTCCCTTGCGCGTTTGCTGGGATTAACTATTTATGCACAAGGTCATCCAGACTGCGATTGATTTGTTGGGCAACAGCCTTGGAAATGCAAACTATGCCTCATTGTCCATGGCGAGCGGGACAGGAATGCTAATAAATTCATTAGATATAGTGCACAAACCAGATATCTTGCTGAAGGTCACTGCTGTAGCCTTCTAATACAGGTTAATGCATCTGCGAAGGATTTTGGCTCTCACTTATAGCAAATTCTTTGCAGTGTATGAGACAACAGTACATATATTGACTTCCAACAAATCTATTTCAATTTTGACTTCTAACGCTGGAGGGATTGGAAATATTGGAAGAATTCTTAGATTGACTCGAGCAATACTTCACCAATACTTTAGTCATCAGTTCCCTTGTGGTCAGGTAATTCCTGCAGTTAGACCCATATTGGCAGCAGGAACTCCAAAGTGGCATCAAAGCCAAGCTTGATTTTCTCTGACTGCTGTAACCATTTCTGAATCCTCGAGACATGGCTTTCATTCACTCAATCCTGCTGGAAATACCGGCACCATAAATATTTTGCAATTGTGTCATATAAGTGTGCTTTTGACTGGAAGGTCCTTTGAGAAGATATGTTCAATCGTTAAGCCGAGGTTCCAAGCTAGGGGACACCAGGATAAAATGTGCGGCATTTCCAAGTGGGTTCCTCATGCTAATTAACACAAGAAACGGCACAAATTTTAACCTAAAATGTACGTCACGGTGAAGGTTTCAGGACAGCGTTGATGCAAAAGAAAATGGTGAAAATGTCAGGTTAAATATTTCTCCACAAAGTTGTCCAGGAGTGGGTTAGACTGTAGTGACTGGAGTGGCTCCTTTGCACTGAGAGAACAGAGGGTAAAACTTGTGCTAGTTCATGCTATTTTCCTTGTGTTAGTTAGTACGTGGAAAAATATATTGGCTGACACCCTCCAAAAGAGACCTGGCCAAATAATAATCCTTGTATTTGATATATTGCCTATGACACCAGGATCTCAAAATGCTTTGCAGGAAATTGCTGTCAAGTGTAGTGACTGTGTGTCTCGTAGGCGAATCGCGGTAACCAATTTGCGCACAGCAATGTCCCGTAAACAGCCGAATGACAGATTTTTATCTTGATATCATGAGTCAAGGAGGGTGGGTAGAGTCTGAGATTTGGTTAGATTAAAACAGCCTTTTTTTCACCCTTTGCCCCACTTATTTTCTGTGGGAGTCACAAGCCAAGTGTCTCTTTAACTGTTCTGTAACCGATTACAAAAAAAAAAGAACTGGCTTGATTTATAGAACTGTTTGGGATTGATTGTTACTGACGCAGATGGCAGATTGTCCGATCTTTAATGTATCTTTTCCAGTGAATCATACTTCATAGGATGTATATAAACCTGGTGTTGAATATTAAATATGTGTTACTATGCGCTCTGTAGTGCATTAACTTCCCATCACATTTGAGGTCTGCAGAGATAGCAGTCTCCCTCGGCTGGCCATTTTTCAGCCCACGCATTGTAATGCTGGAAACCGATGCTAACAATTGGAATAAATAAATCCAGGATTAACTTTATTACTGCAATAAAAATGCCACACAAACTAAAATCAGCACTTTAAATACAAATCAAAGCAACCATAATATGCAATTATATTACACAATTATACGACACAATTTAATTCTGCTCTTCTTTTGCTTTTATTTATTCACCTGTTTACTCTTCTCGTTCCTGCTCTCTGCTGTTATATACTTAATGTTTTTTTTCCCTCTAAATAATTTGATCTCATCTAACTTCCCTCTTCTCTCCCCCAACTCTCTCCCTCCTCAAACCTTTTCTTCTCATTGGTTCCACCCTCCTCTCCCACCTCTACCCCTCTCCTCCATCCGCTCTTCACTCCCTCCATTCTTCTCCACCCTTCTCCTTTCCACATTCTCCCCTTCTCCTCTCTGCTTCCTCCTCCTTTCCTCCCTCCTCCCCCATTCCCCCTCTCCCCCCTCCGCAACTCAGACTGTTAGCTCACATCCTGAAGTTGAAACTCATGTATTGCCAACTTCATGTATTATGTGTTAGTTGAAGTGTCTGCATTGCCAACAGTGGCAGATGGGGCTGAGTGGCTGATCGCCCAGTGACATGAGTGACAAGCAACTGCTTATGAAGTGTGTGCAGGAACTACTGGGCAAGTCAGGCTCCACTTCCCTTCCAAACCGCACACATCACAGTGACTTCTGGTGTCCTGGAAATGAGCAACACACAGGAACCCAGAGGAGAGAGGAGTGGATTGCCTGTGAGAGTAACAATAATAATCCTTGCACTTGATATAGAGCCTTATCACATTTTTGAGACATCTCAAAGCGCTTCACAAGATTTTACTGGGTATTTTATGGGCGAATGCAGCAGCCAATTTTGCGCACAACAATGTCCCCCAAACAGCTAATGAAGTGAATGACTGATTTGATTTGATCCAGAGGGAGTATCGGCCAGGACACTGGGAGAAACTGCCTTCTCTTTTCGAATAGTGCCATTGGATCTTTAATGTCCACCCGGACAGGCAGACGGGAGCTTGGTTAAATGTCTCATCTGAACGTCGCCACCTCTGACAATGCAGCACACATTTAAAAAAAATAGAAGGGTCTTGGGCATGTTGGGAAAACAAAAGGATATAAACTAATCCAGGGTTACATAAAGAGACTGAAGCTAGAGCTGGGTGGAATTGCATTTTTCCCACAAAATATACAATCAATACACTTTACAGTATATTCTGTGAAGCACTTTGAGACGTCTCGAAGATGCGATAAGGCACTGTATCAAATACAAGGATTATTATTATTATCATTATTATTAAACCAACTAAAAAGCCAAGGGATTGAGCATCTTCTCGTTGACACTTGCGAGAGCCAGTGAAGCTGGGTTGTTGCCCTGGTCACACACAGTCTGTTCAGCTTCAAACTCCTCGCTTGGCTTTTCAGATCAATAGGAAGCGATAGCCTGAGATACGCTTCCAGGAATCGCAATTAAAAAGGAAGGAGATATGCAAATGAGGAGGGAGTCGTGTTACACAGAGTAAACACGGGGCCATTGACCGGAGGGACACTGGGAGGTGAGCGGAGGGAGAGGGGGCAAGAATTCCACCCCACTCTAGATTGAGTCTGTTTATGTCATGTTTCAGATTGGAGCAGCTAAAATTGAGCGAATTGCTGAATTCAGCCTTGACTCTGGAGCTGTTATTCTGTAGTTCTTTTGAAAAAAAACTTAGAGGAGTGTGTTTGTGTTTGTATGAAAGAGACTACCAAGGTCTGCACACTCTGAAATGCTGCGGCGTAGATAGGATCTGTCTGTTCCTGTTCAGATGGACGTTAAAGATTCCTACGGCTACTTAAAAAGAGAAGGGAGATTCTCTCCCTCTCTCGTGGTGTCCTGGCCAAGAATCGCCCTCCACCACCCTGCGCCCCCGCCCCCCCACACCGGATAAAATTGGTCACTCAAGCTATGGCTGTTTGTGACGCAGTGCTGCGTGCAAATTGCCTGCTGCATTTGCTGACATGTATAAGGTCACTACACTTTACCCGAAAACTCCGTGAAGCACTTGGAGAATATTCGGATAAACAAAATACACAGACCATTTGTAGTTATTTTATACTTCTCAATGCTTCAATGGCACATCTGGTTTGGGAACACATCTGTGATTGTATATACACAGATATTCATTCCAGATGTTTATGAACAAATTCCTAGTCTTTTATCAGACCAATTTGCGCAGATTGGTGTTGCTGGACTAAGTCATCATTATCATCATCATCATAATAATAATAATCCTTGCATTTGATACAGCGCCTTATCACGTCTTCAAGACGTCTCCAAGCGCTTCACAGGATAGACTGTAAAGGGAATGTACTGTATATTTTGTGGGTGCAATACCAAATGCAAGGATTATTATTGATATTATTAGGAAGGGAATGGCCATTTGCTATCGCTATTAGGGATAGTGCGTCTGATGAAAGTGGCGCTTTCCCCCAGCACTGCACTGGAATGTCAGTCGAGGCCCAAAGTCCTATAATGGATAACCCACATCCTTCCAGAGGCCTGACTACTACTAACTGAGCCAGGCTGACACCTTATGTGAGGTTAGATCTCAGACAGTGTTCATGTTTAGAAAACAGCTCAGTCCTGTGATAACTCGATCGGTCACTGCGTAAACTGAACACGAGCATTTGAGACCAGGAGGGTCCCAGATGGTCTGTGTTAATCTCAGTCGGACATTAATAGATGTTCAATCAGGATCCTGTCTGTCTAGCTATTAAGATTATGATTGATGCTATTTTATGGTTCGAGCTATACTGAAGACTGATGTTTCCCCCCACCCCCTTCAACAGCCCAACACACCAGACCGGTAAGAACTAATCTACCCCATTGCTAATGGATAATACAAGCAACCTGTTCCAGCTGTTGATTGCAAATCCCTGGGTTCAGAAATACTTCCTGGTGTCCGTCCTAAACTTGCCCTTCACATCGCTTTACAGACCCCTGCTCTCTTGCCTTGGCGGATGTGGAAGTGTTTTCATTTCAATCTGACTTGGCACCTTGTGCACCTTGTGTAAGGAAAGACACCGTTTGTGACTGGAAGAAGATGTCAGGTGAGTGATGGGGTTGCCATGGGAACCAGGGTTTGCCAGCAGTTTGGGAATCTGGTCTCGGTGTCAATAATGAGCTGATTTCCCCAACAGTGTAACCTTCACCAGCGCACAGCCACAGCCAGGGAACCAACGGCTGCCGTTTCAGTTTCCCTGAAGTGGCTATAGGATCCCTTCAAACTGCGCTTATATCAAAATCTGTAATCTTCAATGTCCTCGTGTGTGTTGCCAGACCGTAAATCTGAATAGGAGAGAGAGATTACAGTCCATTCAATTTGTCTTTAAAATATATAGGTTTAGGTTCGCAGATGATGAACTTTCCCAAGCCGTAAATTGACTGTGGCAATGTTTATATCTTCAAGGATGATTCAAATGGATCCCAAGACATCAATGCCTTAAGATTTATCTGTTATCAGCTCCACCCCACTCCTTAGCCCCTCATTACGTTCAAGTGTAGTGACTGTGTGTTTATAGGCAAAGGAGGCAGCCAATTTGAGCACTGTGAAGTGAATGACTAACTCTATCTGGGGGATTGTTGGCCAGGTGACCGGGAGAGAGAAACTCTCTTCTCTTTTTGAATAGTCTCACAATACCTTTAACATCCACCTGGACCGGCCAAACGGGACCTCGGTTTCGCCTCTAATCTGAAGAACGGTACCTCCAATAATGCTACACTCTCAAAGCCTGTGGAGTTCAAAGTCCCGATGTGGGGCTTGAACCCACAAACGTTCTGACACAGAGGCAAGAGCGCTAGCCATCCTAAACCAGGCTGAGACCATTTGATAATTCATAACAGAAGGGCGATTGGTCAGCAGGTCACTTTTCCTCACTGACTAAATTCATGTAATGCAATGTAAATCTGTTTTTAGTTCGGTATTGTACCACATATGAAACTCTTTCATTCCCCGGCTCCTCATTTGCTAAATTCATGCACAGGAGAGGACATTTCACTGCAGCTGTCTCATTTGCTGACAGAAAATATCCTCCATTCACTGTGTGTAACATTCAATTATAATCAGACTGCAGGAGTTATACAGGATAATCAGGGCATGATGCCTCTCAATAAAAAAGCTTAGAAAAAATGTAAAATGGCTAGTAAATAGTAAAGACCAATAAAGCTCTGTGTTGGGATGTGTAATAGTAAAATTAAAAATTAATGTATGCTGAAATAAATTGTGTGTTCAAGCCAATGGACCAGAATCCAATTAATTCTAAATAGATCAACTTCCCTGGTTCCCAAGAATGTCTTGCGAGTCCTTGTGTATTTACATAAAATCCATCCCTTAAATGAAGGCCTTAATTTGTGGTAATGTATTTCCGTCATGCTGTTGGTTGTAAAATCAGAGAATCCTATGGCACAGAAGGAGGCCATTTGGCCCTTCGTGCCTGTGCCAGCTCTTTGAAAGAGCTGCCCAATCAGTCCCACTCCCTCGCTGTAAGTGGGACAGTGCTGCTGCATCTGCCTACAAAGTGTTGAGTCACTACACTGTGTAGTCACATCCTGCAAAGCACCTTCAGCAAGGGAAGAGGGAAAGGCAGAGCATTGGAGGAAAGGATTGGGAGGGAGCGACAATCAATCAATCAATCAATGAACGAATGAATATCATCTGATCCATAATTCTCAGGCACATCATCTTGGAAGACAGACTGTATGCTCCAACCAGCCCATCACACAGCCACAATGGGGCAGATACTAGCGAGTCCAAAACAGCAGCTGTTCCTGGCAAAATAATGGGATCACTGGTAGGTGGGGGGGAGATATCCTGAGCTCCTCCCGGAACATAGTTTGTAAGATAATAGAAAGCCCCCTGGAGAGGTCCCAGGGCTGTCCTGTGTGAGGGTAAAGTGCTCAGGACATCTAATTCAGCCCAATTTCACGAGATTACTGTCTTGTAACGCACTTTGCTTTGGTATCTTTAACAATGGTGCAATGTGTTCAGGACAGAGGTCAAACAAAAAGAAAACCTGCCTCTTTTTTTCCATGTGTATTGTACGAAACAGGTTAGAATCTTTAATAAAAGGCCACCAAATATCTAATAATAATCCTTTATAATTATTATTGTATTATATATGCCTTTATATATAATAATAATCCTTGCATTTGATGTTGCACCTTATCACGTCTCCGAGACATCTCAAAGCCTTCACAGAGTATACTGTAAGAGTGAATGGTGAGTAAGGAAACTTGCCCAGTGACATCTTTTATATATATATATATGTTGTTTAAGATTTGTTATAAAAAAAAGTCTAAGAACATGTGTGGAGGAAGGGGGCGTGGGGCGTATATAGGTTGGAGACTGACTGACTGACAGGGAATATTGCTGCTACCCTGTGACAGACAGAAATAACTAAGGATTGGTGACCCTTACTCATTCCCTGTCCCCAGAGCTGTTTCCTCATTGTCCCAGGTCGGGGCTTGATCAGCCCTCGCCTGGCCAGCCAGCTGAATCAGTTCTCCGTCTCATTTCCTGTCCTCTCGCTCATTACAATGAGAAGCGTTTAAAAAAAACACACACACACAAGGCACTGTGTGCCTGACATTTACACAGCGACCAGCCTTCCCGAGTGTCTCCGACGGCTCGGCTCGTCATTTGTGTTTTATTTCAAGGCCTTTCTATAAAAGTCATTTATTCATAAACATCTTGCCCGCAGACCAGCCTCTCGTTACAAGATGCTTTACAGGCAGTGACGCTGCTTCGTGTACAGAGGGTTTGGACTCTATTTTCAGGAGATGTGGTTTGGAGCTTTGGAGATAGGCCAGATGTCTATCTACCCTGCTCCGAAATGACTGATGTTCCTCCACCCGGTGTCTGCGCATTTTAAACCATTGCATAATTGATGCTTCTTTTTTTTTAAGTGCCTAAGTCGCTATAAATGTTTTTGTAGGGCAGCGACTGGTAAATATTTTATCTGTCTGCCCGACTGCTGTACTCTTGCACAACTCCATTTCGCTAGCTCTTGCTGTAATGGGCTATGAGCGCATCACAAAATCTGCAGGGGTGATATCTCAGCTGAATAAAAAAAATAAGAATAATCCTTGCATGAGACAACAAGATGGCTTTGGATGGAGAATATCCTACAGCCCACCTGATCTCATCCCTCCAGAATACTCACTCCACTGTACCCCCACATAGCATCAAGATGCTTTAGAAATGAATCCAGTGTCCTGGCCTCAATCCCCTTTCCTGGACACCTGTTCCAGTCTGTTAATTATCTGTCTGCCTGATCATCCGAAAGTTTTGCTCTGGGTTTACTTTTTTCAATGGCAATTTGTTGGTGTAGGACACGAAATTCACTGGAGTTCCTTGCATTATTTATCCAACGCAAGCTTATAAAGAATGCTTGGCATCGACCAGGCTAAACATGAGAGAAGCAGCTTAATGAAAGCGCATTGGGTTCAGTAATCATCAGTAAAAGCCCGCTTGATTAAATATGAATAAAAATCAAATGAAAAACAAATTTGCATAAGCGTACATTTAGATGAACTTCCTGCTTCCTCGCTTCCAAATCTCTTGTGTCAATCGGTAGTTCTGTCACCTCTGAGATAGAAGGTTATGATGAGCCATGTCAGGACTTGAGCTCACAGTCCAGGCTGATGCTCCAGCACAGTAGTGGGGGGTGGGGAGGGGGAGGGGGTTTCAGAGGTACCAACCTAAGGAGGAGACATTAGCTTGTCCGCCTGTATTTTAGATGGACGTTAAATAATCCCCTGACAATATGATGGGAGGAAAGGAGATTTCTCCCATCCTCCAGATTGATAAGTGAATCATCTCATTGTTTTACGACGGTCTATGGGACCAGGCTGGCACAAATTAGGGCTGTGATTGCCTACAAAAACAATCGCTGCACTTGACAGTAAATGCTCTCCACTGATTTGGGATTTTTTTTTGACAGAAAAAGGCCCAGTGAAGGATAAAGCAATTGTCTGATTGGGTTATTGGGAATGTTACAGTGAGGTCCACTGTGGCGGGTTAAGTGATGCCAAAGCCCCATGTTGCGCCATTAGCAGAAATAGCCTGTGTATGGTACGATAAGAGGCATTCTGTCAGAAAAGCTCAGAGGATTAAGACTAAGCCTTTAAATGAGGATGATCTGTACATTAGACTGTTTGTTAATCACATGCAGAGCACAGGAGATCCACAGCTGGTTGGCTGGCTTTTAGACTTTGTCTTACCTCAAGCCTCGTGGTTTTAACAACCAAATAATTCTCCCTGCACTTGGCATCGCGCCTTTTCATGTCGGGAGGACGTCTCAAAACCAATTTTAATTTTAATGTTAGTGAACGTGCACCACAACGTCACCTCAAACTGCCATGAAGTGAGTGAGCATTTTATTTGGGCGATTGCTGGCCAGGACACTGGGAAAGACAAACTGCCTTCTCTTTTCAAATAGTGGATCCATAGGTTGTTTTAACACCTGAACAGGCAGACGGGACCTTGGTTTAATGTCTCATCCTAAGGACGGCACCTCTGACAATGCAGAGTTCCCCCACCACTGGACTGGAATGTCAGCCTGGACGAGATGAGCTCAAAGTCCAGATATGGGGCTTTATACCCTCAACCTTCTGACTCAGAAGCGAGAGCCAGGCTGACACTAGCTATTGCTCTGTTACCCTTCACATCAGTTTAGAATGTGTGCATTCACACTGATTAGCTCTTAATCTTTACTTTACCATCACAAGGCTCCAAATAGAGCCAATCCTTTTCCCCAGATGGCCTCAGAAGCCTGTCTGGGTCTTTCTTAAATACTTTGGCCATCTCTTCATTAAACCCGGGACCTTATTTGTTCCTGGAAACGACAGCCTTAAAGAGAGGAAAAACATTTCCACTTTTAATCCGTGCTCAGCCAATAGATTCTGGAATTAAAATGAGGTTTTCTTATTGGTTGCGATTCAAACACCTTCTTATTTCCTAATTTATCTCTTCTTTTCATTATTGTAATTACTTCAATCACGTCTGGACTGGATAATGCATCTCATGAAGCAGTCCACACTGACGCACACTGACTGTCTGACACACACTGACTCACACTGACTGTCTGACCTACAGTGACACACACTGACTGTCTGACACACACTGACTCACACTGACTGTTACACTGACTGTCTGACAGTGACTGTAACACTGACTACGACACTGACAGTCTGACCCTCACTGTGACACTGACTGCGACACTGACTGTGACACTCCCTGTGACACTGACTGACTGACCCTCACTGCCACACTCACTGCAGCACCGGTTTGCAAAGCCCCATTTGCAGTCTGTCTCTGAAATCGAGTTGCTGCTCTGGATTCCGCTCACACGGCTCTCTCTGTGTTGTTGTTGATGATTCATCCTGTATTCCATCAACTCAGGGGTTCCCCTGGGCTCTCTCCTTCCTTTCATTTGGTTCTTTCTCCATATCAATGACCTCCCCCCACCCCCTCCCACATCACCCGACCCTATCCCCTCGCTTGCTGATGATTCTATTCATCAACCTGTTCAGGTTACATGTCCTCGATGCAAAGCAACCTTCATTGCTCCTCGTGGAGGGCCTGAATCACGAGACTTTGATTTCCTCCCTGATCTTCCTGCCACAGATATATCACGTTAGGATTTCTTTCCCGTCTTCAAAGGTGCACTCGTTTGGCATCCAGAATCAACCCCAACTTCCGACGTGGCCATTCCTTACCCTCGCGATAATAAACCTTGCATTTTATACAGTGCCAAGGCAGGAGGGTGTCTCAAAAGCGCTTCACACGGTTTGTTGTAAAGTGCCGTGACTTGTGTATTTTTCGGGTGAAACGTGGCAAGCTGTTTGCACATAGCGACGCCCACCAACAGCCATGAAATCGATGATCAATTTTATCTGGAGGATCGCTGGCGAGGACACCTTCTCTTTTGAAACAGTGCCAAGGGATCTTAACATCCACCCAAACAAGCAGTCAGATTCAATTCAAAGTCGATTCAATGTCTTCTCCGAAGGACGGCACCTCTGACAATGCTGTCCTGCATTGGAGTGTCAGCGTTGACTCTAAACAATCACCTGAAAAGCTTGGTGTCCTGATTCAGGTCAAATATTTCCACTGAACAAGGGGCCAATTTGTCCATTGGATTGTACGTTAGTGACCCCATTGGGAAAGAGAAGAGAGTTTCTCCTGGTTTTCTGGCTAATCACTTCATGGCTATTTGTGGGAGGTTGCCGAGCACAAATTGGCTGCCGGGGTTTGCTTATAAAATACACAGTCACTTGACAACGATTCCCTGTAAAGTGCTCTGAGATGTCTTGTCATATCAAGCGCTATGAAAATGTTTCTTCTTATCTTAATCCATAATCAAAGAGATTTTCCTTCTGCTGGCAGCAAGTCCATTCAATTAGTCATCAGGGGGATAAACTGCAAGAATGTAAGAAGAGCCAGGCTCCTCTCAAAGTTTGCTAAATAATGTACAAGGCAGGTATCAAGGAAAGTGAGTCACGCAGCTCTGAATGGCTTTATAATGAGCAGCTAATAAGCTCAGTGCGTACGTAGTCTCAGCCTGAAATTCCACTCAGCCTTAACCTGTGAGACCTTCACGTCTTAAAATGCAAGGGCGCGCAAGACTGTGGGAAAACACACAGGGATCACAGGATCGGTTCGGATGAAGAAATCGCCCTCAGCCCCTCCGATCGCATCCTTCCAGAACCTGCCGTCCCCTCATCACAGCAATGAGCTGTCTTTTTAAAGCTAGTCCAAGTGACCTGGCCTCACCCTTCCTGTTCCGGTCATTAATAACACTCTGGGTAACCCGTCAATTAATAATAATCCTTGCATTTGATACAACGCCTCATCATGTTGTTGAGACGTCTCAAAACGTTACCGTGGATTGACTGTGTATTTTGTAAATGCAGCAGCCCAACTGCGCACACAGCAGTGTCCCACAAACAGTCGTGGATTGAGTGAACAAATTTTTTGGGGGGAGGGGTTATTACCATCCCCCCTCCGCCCCCCCCCACCGGAAAGTGATCCACCAATCGACTAACCACCGGGTTCCTACTTGCTGCAAGGTAATCAGAGGCGAGTGGGGTATGAAAATTTGCTTTTCCAAAAGATTGGTCCATACTTGATGCAGATTGAATTTCACAATGTATCATAGTAAACGCTAATGATTTTACTCCGTGTGATCTGCAGAAGGAGAGGCTGCACGGAGCAAACAATGGAGATCGGCGGGTGGAGTGAATTATTGGCCAATTTCCCCTTGACAGTCTTCTCGACGGTTGACATTTATGTTAAAATGAAATTGTGATTTTCTGACATAATAGATAGTTTGTGTGAAACGAGTGATTTCTCAGCCAATGAAGCCCATGAGCTCCTTATCGTTCATATATATTTTGTTTCGCCCACAAAATATAGTCAATTCACTTTACAGTATATCCTGTGAAGCACTTTGAGACGTCTTGAAGACTTGATAAGGCGCTATATCAAGTGCCAGGATTATTATTATTGATGGTGTGATTTTTTATGCTCCAGGGAATGTTCACGCGCAAAACAATGCCCTCGGTTGGGCACAAAATACACGGTTCATTTCCCGTCAATTCTGTTCAGAAGTGGGAGAGGTTGAATTGAAATTTTCCTGGTTTTATAGGTTCCAATGATAATAATAATAACGCCATGTTCCTCTGTGATTAATGATAACAATAATTCTTGCGTTTGCTATAAAGCTCCATATCCCGTCCACGAAATGTCTCAAAATGCTTCGTAGGATTTACTGCAAAGTGAACGCAGCAGCCAATTTGCGCACAGCAATATCCCACCAACAGCCGATGAAGTGAATGATCAATTTTGTTTGGGGGATTGTTGGCCACTGGGAGAGAGAGAGATGAACTCCCTTCCCTTTTTGAATAGCGCCATGAGATCTTTGACATCCACCTGAACAGGGAGGTGGGACCTCAATGGAACATCTCGTCCGTAGCACTGCATGGGAGTAACAGGTTTAATACTCACCCAGCACTACACTGGAGTAACAGCTTTAATGCTCTCACTTCCTAAGTATCTTGTCCCCCATCTTAAACATCCCAATTGTGTCTTTTTCTTACATTTCCCCACATCCAACGTTTCGTCCTGACTGGCAATCAAACCCAAGTCCTCTTAATAATACTAATAATAATCCTTGCATTTGATATAGAGCTTTTCACGTCTTCTCGACGTCCCAAAGCGCTTCACAGAACACACTGTAAAGTGAATTGACTGTATATTTGTGGGCGAACGCGGCAGCCAATTGCGCACAGCAATGTCTCACAGACAGTCGTGGATTGAAAATGACCAATTTATTATTGTTTTGGGTTTTGGAGGGATTATTATTAGGCTCTGTGTGGAGTAAGGAAACTTGCCCAAGGTTTCGCCCTCTGCCTGGAATTGAACTCAGGTCTCTCGCTTGCAAAGCGAGTGCTCTAACCAATGAGCTACAGGACTCCACTCCTGCTTGCGAGGCGAGTACTCTAACTAATCCGCTCCCTGTCTACATGGCCAATGGTCAAAGGAAGTTGCCAATTGTGCCAGGGACCTTTTCTGGCTACATCCATACTTTATTACTATTAATATTGTTATGTTATATCCAAATTACATCTGTTACCTCTGGTTCCATCTTACCGGGATGTAGATGGAAGGATCTCAAGGCATCGATGTGTCTCGCTATCAGACACATTAACTATATTCCATGTTCTCACATGGTAATTTAATGTTGAAGGAAAACCATACCATCAATCAAAAGTTTGATTGATTCACTCAGATTTAGCACTTCAATAATTGGAAATAAATCACTGACCCCTTGTGTTTGGTGGTCAAGCAGGAAAAATGGGACAGAAAAACCTCAGGGACTCATAAACTCTGTTTTAGGGAAATGTCATGATCAGGGAATGAGTTCACTCAATGACTAAAGCAATAACAGTGAGTTTCCTAACAAGGTTTCACCGAGCTCTCTGTTTCACTGGTGCAAATTATGAAGCACAGCTACTCTGGGACTAACATTATTTAGAGGCCAATATCACTTTCCAAAGCATAATGAGAGATGGATACGAAACCTTCCGGTCTATTTGTATCTAAAATTCAAAGCAACAACAAATTCACATTTACATAAACGCCTTTCATGTCAGGAGGACGTCCCCAGGCTGTGATGGGCTGAGCTTCCCACCACCTCCTGACCCAGAGCTGAGAGTGAGAACCACTGAGCCAAGCCAACACCTCGACAATCACCGTCACTGGCACCTGCTCCTGTTTACTCCCAGGCCTGAGCTCCAGCGCCTGTTGTGGAAACAACATTTGGGGGAAAAACAATAGCCCACAGCAAAACAGGAGCCAGCTGACCTGACACCGACACATGACAACTGCTCTGAACAGATTGTTCTGCCTCCTCTTGTTTTCCAACTTTAATAGATTCACAGAGAAATCTGCCTCTTGCGAGTTGTTTTGGCGGAGTGAGGCCACACAAATGTCTTTCAAAGATAATACCGACCGCGATCAACACAAAATTACAGGAGGCCGCTCCTATTAAGATCGATTGGGCTTCATTTGATAGCAATTTTATTACAAAGTGCTTGATTGTGAATGTCTCCCTGAGGAAAGCTAGATCATCCAAGGGTTGAGGATTGCTATGGTCTCTGCTCCTATTTTCACTTTGTTTTGGAATAGTGAATTGAACATAGTAATAAAAGCACCAGTGTATTATCTCTGATGTTATGTACCTACCTTAATAGTGCTATTGATTTACTGTCCCCATCAATGTGCCCGCATAACATGCTGTTGACCATCCCCTTATGGAAGCCAATGGATACCTTCTATCGCATGGAGTTACACAGATTTTTCAACCCCCTGTGTTATTTATTTCTTGCACTTTGCGGGGTAAACGGTATCCTCTTATCGGTCCATCTGTCTGACCCCAGAACGTATTCATAATGTCTTGGCCCGATTTTACGGTTGAGTTCAGTCGAAGCTAAGCTTCTTTCATTTGTTTAATTTGTTTGGATTTGATCAGAAAGACCCGGGCCATCTGGAAATTCCAGCTTAAGTAACTCGCCTGCAAGAGGAATGCAGAGCAAAATACGACTGATTTGGAGGTCATTGCTGAGAGCACATTGGCTCCCATTGTTTCGCCCAACAAAGTCAAGTCACCTTACAGTGTGTGTCCCGTGAAGCGCTTTGAGACATCTCAAAGTGAGTGCTCCGATCAATAAGCTTCAGGACTCCCTCATGCATCAAATGCAATGATTATTATTATTGAACCCAAATGAATATCACAATAAATATCGCACAGTCCCCCCAGTCATGACATTTTCTGAAGAAAAATATACACCCCGGCTGAAGGAAAGGTGAAGAATGCACAGAAAGGGTTCTCCATGTTAAAGTGACTCAGTCCCTACAGTGCAGACTCCAATCAATACTTAATATTGGGCCCTGCCACTGTCCTTTAAACCATATAAATAGCTACACGAGTTACAAAAAATTATAATGAAGCAGGCTTTATTTTTCTGCGCTTAACTGACACACGGTAGCATTTGTCAAAGTTTGGCCAGTAATTAAATCAATATGCTAGTTACTGGCTTCTAATGACTGCAGGAAGGCCGAAGGCTCGGGCCATTTGTCAGGCAACAGTAAAGGTGATTTCAATAGCCGGTATGTCAGTGAAACGATGGCTTTCCGCGCACACAAGGCATTTTTTACACGTGCCTTCACTCCGTAATTGATAGCAATCGTTCTCGACACGTCTCAATTTCACACCCGGTATTGATGGCTTAATATTAACTTGTCATTGCGGTGAATATATAAAGCAATTTTCTCTCGAGGCCTTTAATGTGTCAGCGAGAGGACAATTCAAGACAATTCAAGGTGGTGACGCGCAGCCCTGGAAAGCTCGCCAGGCTGGCCTCCAGCGCCTTTCATGGTAATTCAGTGAGTAACTCGCACTCTGTTTGTGCAAATAACCTAATCATTTGATACAGCGCCTCGTCACGTCTTCGAGATGTCCCTGAGCATTTCACAGAATATACTGTAAACTGTAGTGACTGTGTATTTTGTGGGCGAAACGCGGCAGCTAATTGCGCTTAGCAGCGTCCCACAAACAGTCGTGGATTGAGTGACCAAATTATTATTATTTTTTGGAGGAAGGGATTTTTACCCCCGTAAAAGCGATCCGCTAATTGACTTATTACCTGGGTTCCTACTTACTGTTAGGTAAACAGAGGCGTGTGGAGTAAAGAACCTTGCCTAACGTTAAAGGCACTATAACAAAGGCAGAGATTATTATTATCGTTATTAAGTGGAATTAAGTGGTTCTATTATTTTTACTTTTAAGGAGTCCTGTAGCTCAGTGGTTAGAGCGCTCGCCTCGCAAGCGAGAGGACCTGGGTTTGATGCCCGACAGGGCCAAACCTTGGGCAAGTTTCCTTACTCCACACGCCTGATAATAATCCCTCAAGAAAAAAAGATCAATAATAAAATTGTTCACTTTAATCCACGGCTGTTTGTGGGGACGCTGCTGTGCGCAATTGGCTGCCGCGTTTCGCCCACAAATATACAGTCAATTCACTTTACAGTCTATTCTGTGAAACGCTTCGAGACTTCTCGAAAACGTGGAAAGCGCTATGTCAAATGCAACGATTATTGTTATTATTATTATTATTAATTGCAAGAAGGAGGCAAACATTACAGAAGGCGGGGTGGTGGGTGTGGGGGGCAGAGGGGGAAGAGAGAGAGAGATGATCGCACAATATTTCAGGGTTTAATCTTACAGATCCTGCCCTCTCTCCTACAGTCTAATACATTTAATACCCAACCTTGGCATCAGCTAACCACTGCGTCTTGCTTTTCCTCGTCTTGAACTCTCTGGCACTCTCTGGTCGTCTCTGGTTCCTTCCACCTGTTTTTTTCTCTCAATAAAAACACAGAGAAGTCTTAAACGCATTGCCAAGAAACATAAAGCACTACATAAACCCTTCTGTCACGGTACTCTCTGACTCTTGAAATAAAAACTGTGAATTATTTAGTTGAACCATGAGGATTCTCAGGAGAACGAGACCTTGTCAATTTCATTTTTTCTTTCTCTCTTTCTTCCCAGCAAAATTCACACTGAAGCATGTCCTACATGACATCAAAGTACATTAAATCACTGGTGTTTATGTGGTCACTGTTGGGTACCGCACAACATGTACATGATGATAATAATTATCGTTGGTTTGATATAACGCCTTTCGTGTTGAGAGGAGATCGTGAAGCATTACAGAAGGATTTATTGTAAAGTGTAGTGACTGTGTATTTTGTAGGCGAACACGGCGGCCAATTTTAATAATAATAATGCTTTGCATTTGGTATAGCGCCTTATCATGTTGGAAGGATGTCTCAAAGCGCTTCACAGGGTTCTACTGTGAAACAAGGTGACTGTGTATTTCAAGGCAAATGTGGCAGCAGTTTTCACACAGCAATGTCCCACAAACAAAGAGAGAAACTTCCTTCTTGTTTCGTGCCATGGGATCTTTAACGGCCACCTGAACAGGGAGACCTTAATTTAAAGTCTCATCCCAAGGACGGCACCTCTGACAATGCAACACCCCCCACCCAGTGCTGTATGGAAGTGTGAGTTTGAGTCCCAGAGATGAGAGTGCTAGCAACTGAACCGACCGGGCTGATAAATCAATCTGGGAAATTGTTGACTTCGGCCTTATCTTTGAAGTCATTCTTTTTTGTACTTCATCAAAGAAACTTACATGAAAACCGCCGTCAAAATTATCGCTGTACTTAACAATTTGCCAGATTCTGCAATGCTCTGAGATGTAAAGTAATTAGACATTGTTCAATCGAGACCCAGGTGGAAACTCTTCCCCATTAATTTCCAAGCTTGCGTCATTTACCCACTGCTCCTTGATGTATCTCAAAGCTCTCCGACTCTCTTCATCTCCGATTCAGCTCAGAATCCTGCCTGTTCTCAGTCGCTGAGACAATTTTGTCTCAAGAATTTAAGGTCGCGCCAGATTACGAACAGATCTTAAATAGCGTTTTAATTTGGAAAACGTTTAAAGTGGAACCGGCTTCCAGACTCCCTCCCCTCATTTAAAGCCCGCCTCAAAACTCAACCCTCTTCAACCCCATACAAATGTAAATTGCAATCGACTCGTGCTTCACATTTCCCAATAATAATAATAAACAGAAGGTCAGAGGGGCAAGGCTAACCCTTCTCTCTGCTGATCACAATATTTGTTTCTTTAATTCAGCAAAGTGCTGCGATCTTTTGAGCCTTGAAATCTTGAAAATGAATTACTTTGAGACTTATGATGCAAAGTTAAATTAAGATCTGAAATGAGTCACATTAATCCAGACTGAAGGCTTGTATAAGAAACATCTGGCCAATCGCCTGATGCTATTCAGTCTATAAGCTGTCAGAGACCAGGGTTATAGAGGTGAAGAAGGATATCTCAATCGGACCAGTGTGATCATTTTTAGAACAACGCCTTATTGCTTATCCAGTCAGCTTGGTTCAGTTGGTAGCGGAGGTTAGAGATGTGGTGCCCAAAGACTCACGGCAGCCATGGTGACCTGGATAGGGGGTTAGGGACGAAGTTTAAGGCCCAGCCGGGAGACGAGCAGAGCAGAGCAGGGGAGTGGGGGCAGGAGGCGATCAGAGAGATAAGGAGATCAGAGACTTGCTCTCGGAGAATTGACTAAATTCACCAACTGACAAGCAGCTTTGGGATTTGGCAAAGCTGACCTTGCAGTCAGATGTCAAATGTTGACTATATAAATGTCACTTTTATAGCACTGCTTAACATGTCTTTTTTGTGCCTGGTCTGATCGGCCAAGTAGCTTTGGCCCTCTCCTCCCAGTGTCCTGGCTAACAATTCCCCCACCCTACCCCACCCCACCTCATCCCCACCCTCCCCCCCAAAAAATAATAATCAATTGGTCATTCACTTCCTGGCTGTTTGTGGGATGTTGCTCTGGGCAAATGGGCTGCCACCTGCACCCACAAATACACAGTAAATCCTGAGAAGAGCTTTAAGTTGTCCACCTGACGTGAAAGGTTTGTAACAAATGCGATGATTGTATTCTTCTAATCAGAGCTTCAATTCTCAATGGTCGGTCTGAAGGCTTGCTCCCTTAATTGCCTTTCCTGACACTTGACATGTTCCCAATGGACAATCTGAGCCAATGTGTAGACATAATCTCTTCCTGATGTTTCAACAGCTGGGGGAGGAGGGCGAGAGATGGGGAGGGAGGAGAGAGGTAGGGAGGGAGGGAGGGAGGATGGGGGGAGTCAGGAGAAAATAGAGTTAAAAGAGTTGAAGAACGCATGAGTGAAAGTAATTGGTAGAAATGTCATAAATGCTGAAGTTAGTGGAAACAAGTGGTAATCTGGAGACTGACCAACTGCTCTCGGGATGTCAGGACAGCAATTCTGAACGCCCAGCCTTCCTGCTGAGATGGAGACTTCAATTTACTGAGCTCGTGGTATTCCCTGGTTGCTCTCCCTCCGCAGGCCAAGAGACCCCTCCTCTCTCCCACCCCCCTCAGGTTTAAAGGTGTCTGCACTCAGCAATGACACATGTTGTTAACGGTCAATAAAGCACACCCTGGGGGTCACTGGGGGGAAGAGGAGAGCCGGGGTCAGGGTTTAGCTGACCTGACGAGGTTTGTGACGGGTTCTGCAAAGATTCCGGAATATTCCACTCAAAATTTGTCTGCTGGTAACGCCTCTTATGGGTAAAACTGATTGATACACAGAGTCAGCGTCAGAATCAGGGTCAGGGTCAATGTCAATGTTAATGTCAACTCACTCCTTCCCTCACTCACTCGCTCACTCACTCGCTCACTCACTCGCTCACTCACTCCCTCCTTCACTCCCTCCCTCTCACTCCCTCACTCCCTCTCTCCCACTCCCCCCCACTCACTCCCTCCCTCCCTCATTCACTCACTCACTCGTTTCTGCTTCCAACAATCACCAGTTTTGCCTGAGTGCACGTTTGCGTGAGTGTGTGTGCATGTACGTATATGTGCGCATGTGTGTGAGGAATCATGTGTATGCTCGGAGGCGTGTACATGGGTGCACGTTACATGTGGTGGGGACGCGTATGGGGTGGGGGGTGGGGAGGGGCTCGGGGTGATGTTTTGCAGCATTGCCGAGTGGATGGTGAGATGGTGAGTTGTGGGGGGTGACAGGTAGGCTCTGGGATTGAGCTGCTTATGATTTCCCAATCCTATTACAACCCACAGTGTTCACTGTAGACGAACTGATGGCTCCAACAATAACAGTCCATCTTCGCTCGCACCGACTGCAGAATTGGGCTTAACCCTTTTAACGCTGGCTCCTCTTTTACAGGCTTTCAACACCTGTGCGTGTATGTGTGTGTGTGTGTATGTGTGTGTATATATGTGCGTGTGTATGTATGTATGTGTGTGTGTGTATAAGTAATCCCACCAGAACAGTCTCCGTTCAGTTTATTTCCGATGCTAATAGCTGTGGTGTAGATAAGCGAGGGCACTTCGGTCTGGAAGAGAGGTGTCTTAGAGAGGATGATGCCTCCACTGCTTCCTGTTTGTCTGTATGTTTTATTAATCTCACTTTCCAGCTCTCTCCTCGTGTCTCTTAATGTTTTTTTTATTACGGCTCGGTACTTATACAGGGCCCTTTCAGGTCGGGAGGACGTCTTAAAGGCTCTTGTCATACTTACATAATTGGATTGTTTGGGTTGTCTGATTCAATAAGCCTGAAATTAGCCGGTGAGACCATTTGGTCTTAAAATTTAAGGTAGTGCAGAATTGTGGAAAAGTTCTTGGCTTGTGTTTTGGTTTGGGTTTGGGAGCTGGCTTTGCTCTGTGAGCGAGCGGGCTGGCTTTCAGCTCTGTTGCCTCCCCTCTCCCGAACTCCATCCTGGAATCCCTCCGACTCGCGCCCTATCTCCCTCCGCTCGTTCAAGGCCTGTCTCAACACATACCTCATCTTTCCCCACCCACCGACTCAGCTCCCACCACTCTCCAGCTCCCAACACCACCCCCTTAGCTTCCACTCCACACCCCCCCCACAGCTCAGGTGCCCAGCCAGTGATGTCAAGCGCTTTGAGATATCTTCCCGATATAAATGGCGCTGTATAAATGTTAATCGTATTCTACTGTATTGAAATTCAGAGAGGAGCTGTAGTCAAATTGGCCCACTCTGTGCCTATAATAAAAAATCATCCTGGCATTTGACACAGCACCTCATCACGTCATCGAGACGTCTCAAAGCGCTTCGCAGGATACGCTGTAAAGTGAGCTGACTGTGTATTTTGTGGGCGAAACGACAAGATTGCTTGTCAATCTCTTATTCCACATTCAGGGTAGAAAATTGATTATTATTTGCATAGAGAGTGCGGGTACTTCCGAGATTTGAATGCTGTGGTCTATGGAGCATGTTAATTGGCGTGCGGCAGACTGGCTTACTTCAGTGAGCCTGTGTGGCATTGTGTGATGAGCAGAGAGACCTGTTTTTGTTCATCTTCCACTTGACACCATGTTTGATCTCAGTACAAGGGTTAATTAATGTTTATCTTTCTGTGTCACTCTTTCCCATTCTTCAGATTGAATTGACGATTGATTTAAACGGCTATAACGTTCAAACCTTTCATTTGCGATTCATATGCTGCGTGCTCCCTGCGCTCTCCAACACTCTCCCCAAATCCCTGTCTGCGTCTCGCATTTTCCCTCTCTGCCTTCAAAAATAAATGAATAATCCTTGTGTTTGATATTCTAATAATAATAATAACTCTTGCATTTGATATAGTGCCTTATCGCGGGGTTGAGACGTCTCAGTTGTTCATTGATTGGTGCATCGCTTTCCGGGGGCGGGGAATGGGGGTGTAATAATCCCCCACCCCCCTAAAAAGGGTAGTCACTCAATGCATGACTGTTTGGGGGACACTGGTGTGCGCAATTGGCTGCCGCTTTCCACCCACAAAACACACAGTCACTCCACTACACTGTACAGTATGTTCTACGAAGCACTTTGAGACGTCTTAAAGATGAAACGCACGAAGGGCGTCGTGTAAGTGCAGTTTATTGTACAGTCAAATTCACGGCACTTTGCATATGACCGGCCTGAGGGCTGTACTCATCTTAACGAGCTCCGACTGACTCCTCACCTTACAATTACATCGTAAGCGTTCTCCCGCGTGGGGAGCAAGGATCGAATCGAGAGGCAATCAGGAACAACGGGGAGGAGCGAGCGGTGACGTCCATTCCTGAGTGGTCCACCCATTCACGGCCAGCGGTCTCCCCCCCTTTTCTCTCCTCTCCGCGAGTGTGTTTGGCTCGCTCAAGGTGAACGGTCGCGGACGATCTACTGCTCCGACCCTGTACTGGGAGCACCGTCCCTGACCGGCCGCGCGTCCGCAGTTCCGATCGTGGGGGCTGTGAACCCACAAACCTCCGCGATCGGAAGCGAGGGCGCAATCAGCCGAGACGGTTCGTCGCGATCATAATCCTGACGTTTGATACAACAACGACAACAACGACGACGACGCCGACCACGACCACAACAACAATCCTTGCACGCGACCCGGCCCCTCACCACCCCACCTCGTTGAGACGCCTCAAAGCGCTTCGCAGGACACGCCGTAAAGGGTAGTGACTGTCTTAATCGAACGAAGACTCCGAATCCCAATGTGTCATTGGGGATCATCCCAACCTGGAAGGGGGGAGTGGGAATCTGGGAGGAGGGGGGGGGGGGAGTTCACGCCCCGCCCTCTTTGTGGTCCAATGGAATGGGAGGGAGGAGTCGCCTGCCTGGCCACGCCCCGTATCCCTGCTGGACCAATGGGAAGGGCTGGGTTCCCAGCTCAGCTGGCGGGACCCTCTGGTTGACTTTAATGAATGAAACGAACGTGGCATCTCAGGGCTGTGATGTAGAGGGAGAGGGAGGAGGAGAGAGGGAGAGGGAGAGGGAGGGAGGGAGGGAGAGGGGCTTCTTCTTCTTTAATGCACCGTCTTCTCACAGCAGCCCCGCCAGCCTGAGGGACAACTACACAACCACAGACAGAGAGGGAGGGGGAGAGGGACAGAGAGAGACACGGGGAGAGGGAGGGGGAGAGGGACAGAGAGAGAGACACCATGGGGAGAGGGACAGAGAGAGAGAGACACCATGGGGAGAGGGACAGAGAGAGAGAGACACCATGGGGAGAGGGAGGGGGAGAGGGACAGAGAGAGACACGGGGAGAGGGAGGGGGAGAGGAGCTTTCAGCCCCTACCAAGCGGGGAGGGGGGGGGAGAGGGGGCGAGAAAATATATAACTCCAAGTTGCTCCGCAAGCGATGCTTTACACACATATAGATACAGAGAGAGAGACGTAGATATATATATATAATATATATATATATATAACACAGACAGACGGATATTGTGAAGACTTATTGACCACTGGAGAGGGTTTGTGCCGCTCTTTGGCTCTCGGGCTCCTGTGGTGATGGAATGATGCGAGAGCTGCGGACGGCTCTGCGGGTACCCGGCGATGGCCACACACTGACCCCCGGAGAATGGCCGGAGATGGAGCAGAGGGTGGACATGGACAACAACAACAACAACAACAACAACCACGAGAAGCAGCAACAACAACAACAGCAGCAGCAGCAGCAGCAGAGGGATGGCGAGTGGCAATAGACACCCCGCCCAGCACCACACCAGCCGGGCATCCCACCCCCACAACAACAACAACAACAACAACAACAACAGCCCTCTTCTTCCCACTGCTGCTGCCGCTCCCGGTCGGGCTGTGTGCGGGGGGCGGGGGCGGGGGCGGGGGGGGGTCTGTGTGGCCGCCCAAACTCCTGGTCATGTTGAGTCTGTTCACAGTGTGGGCTCTGGGCTTGTACCTGCTGTGTGCGGGGTGTTGGTGCTGCTGCCACCCCGACCCCAACCACAGCCCCGACCCCAACCACAGCCCCGACCCCAACCACAGCCACAGCCCCGACCCCAACCACAGCCCCGACCCCAACCACAGCCCCGACCCCAACCACAGCCACAGCCCCGACCCCAACCACAGCCACAGCCACAGCCCCGACCCCAACCACAGCCACAGCCACAGCCCCAACCCCAACCACAGCCAGAGACCCCCAGCCCTGGCCCAGATCCCCCAACCCCAAACCCAACCCCAAACCCGATCCCAAACCCGACCCCAAAGCCAACCCCAACCCCAACCCAGCCACAGCCCCCAGCCCAGATCCCCCAACGCCGACCCCAAACCCAACCACAAACCCGACCCCAAAGCCAACCCCAACCCCGACCCCAACCCAGCCAGAGCCCCCCAGCCCCAGCCCAGATACCCCGCCCCCAGCCCCCGCCGCCCCCCCAGCACAGCCCAGACGCTGCCAGGACCGAGGACGGTGCCTCCAGCGGCTCCTACACGCACCCACTGCCCCCCGAGGGCGGGGAGCCCGGGCAGGGCAGCGGGGAGCCCGGGACACCCTGGGCCACCAGAGCCGGGAGGGGGGCCCCGGGGGGGGCCCGGGGGGGTGGAGCGCCCTCCGCCGCCTGCCACAGGCTCTGATTGTCGGCGTGAAGAAGGGGGGGACACGGGCGCTGCTCGAGTTCATGCGGCTCCACCCGACAGTCAGGGCGGTGGGGGCAGAGCCGCACTTCTTCGACCGACATTACAGCAAAGGGCTACTGTGGTACAGGTCAGTGAGGGGCGGGCGGGGGGGCTGGGGCTGGTGGAGGGGGCGGGGGGGGGGGGGCTGGGGCTGGGGGGGGGCTGGGGGGGCTGGGGCTGGGGGGGGGCTGGGGTAGTTGGGGTAGTTGGGTTGGGGGAGTTGGGGTAGTTGGGTTGGGGTAGTTGGGGTAGTTGGGGGGTCTGGGGGGGCTGGGGTAGCTGGGGCGGGGGGGGTGCAAGGGCACAGGGAGACTGGGAGAGGGGATGGGGGATACAGGGATGGGGGGGGACTGGGACACAGAGAGGGGCTGAGGCTGGGATGGGGCGGGGGGGGGGGTGGGGCTGTGTTTGGGGGATGTGTTTGAGGGGTGGGGGCTGTGTTTGGGGTTTGGGCTGGGGGGGCTGTGTTTGTGGGCTGTGTTTGGGGGGTGGGGTGGGGGGGCTGTGTTTGGGGGTGGGGTGGGGGGGCTGTGTTTGGGGGGGTGGGGTGGGGGGCTGTGTTTGGGGGTGGGGTGGGGGCTGTCTTTGGGGGGTGGGGTGGGGGGCTGTGTTTGGGGGGTGGGGTGGGGGGGGGCTGTATTTAGGGGTTGGTGACTGGTACTGTAACACTCTTCAGAAAGACTGTAGTGACTGTCCTCAGCTGCGTGTCACATTACAGAGAGACAGAGACACTCACACAGGAGCACTGACTTGTGTTGGGGAAAGAAATCCCAATCTCCCACTGTGCGGTGACTGATGACACTGAGGACTAATGCACATATTAATCTGAACTAACTTTATAACTGGGAATGTATGATGTGTCCGCCTGTCAATCAATCAATCAATCAGCCAATCAATCAATCAATTAATCCATTCTCTGTGTTTATCTGCACTTAACTATCTGTTATCGAAGTCTGTATCGTGTATTAATCTGTTTGGTGTATAAACACTGAGCAGTTTTATTATCCCAGTTACCCTCTGTCTCTGACTCACTCAATCTCTCTGTCACTCACCTCACTCTCATCTATCACACGCACTCACTCTCTCTCACTTACTCTTTCACTTTCTCTGACCTCTCTATCTCTATCCACAAATATACAGTCAATTCACTTTACAGTATATTCTGCGAAGCGCTTTGGGACGTCGAGAAGACGTGAAAAGCGCTATATCGAATGCAAGGATTATTATTATTATTATTATTTATCGGTCTGTCTTGTCTGTCTGTCTGCCTAATCTGGATCCTTAACATATAATATGGTCAACGTGGGTTTAAATTCATTTAATCTAGTATTTTTTGGGGGTCTAAATCAATCCTACAATTCTTATATTAAATAACATTAGCTTTGAGACATGCAGTAGAATTAACTGTTGGGAAGCTTGTTAAAAGCGGTTGCTCGGATGGACGTGAATGATCAGAAGCACGTTAATATTTTATTGGCGTTTATGTGATATATGGGTCATTGATTCCGATCCTGGCTGCACGAAAAAATATCGGGGGAAAACGAAAGCGTGTGGGCTTCGATTTATCATCTTTATTTTGTCGAGCGTCCCGATCGATGCCGGAAAATGGTAATTGGCTTCGTTGGGGAAAAGAAAATGTTCGTCAATTAAAATTACATCGACAACTGCGTTAACCGTAGCGGTTTGCTGTGAAGTAGCGTGTTGGGAAGTTAACCAGGGCTTTTAACCACACGTTGAATTGACGCTTTCATAACACACGCAAACCCTGAAATTAAACGCAGTAGAACATAGGCAAATCAGCATGCCTCCCTTCCTGAATAAGAATATTTATGCGGATTTGCCGCCTTGCTTAATTTCCTCTTTTATGCTTATGGTAATTTCAGGAAGCACTTTATCAAAGCACCAATTCAACGCCTGTTAAAAGCCTCTGCTTACTTTCGTAAAACACATGTTCATGCAAAATGCGCTGTCAGTGCATTGTGGTCGCTCAGTGTTTCGTTTCCCCTCCTGACCCCGGACTCGGGTTTGTGAAACGTCAGATGTGACTATTTACAGACAATGCTGTCAATAGATGGGATTGTTTTTATAGCTTTTTATCTACAACCTTTTTGACCGCAGCCATAGTCACCACCCCACCCACTCCCACCCCCCCACGTCCTCCTAGCTCGGTGCTGAAGCACTCCCGAGATATTATCCTATGTGAAAGGTGCCATATAAAACACGTTGTGTCTGTGTGCGTGTGTTGTGTGTGCGGGTGTGGGTCTGCGTACATCATGTAGGAGATGCATTAAATGCAGCCAACCACCTGAAAGGGTGGCGGGAGCAGATTCGATAGGTTTCAAAAGGGAATTTATTTGAAAAGGAACACAAGGTGCAGGGCGAGGGTGTAAGAGCGGGCGGAGGAGTGGGGCCAGCTGGGTGGCTCTTTCAATGGAGCTGGCGCCGGCACGACGGGCCGAACGGCCTCCTTCTGTGCCGTGAGCCGCTGCGGTTCAAAGGTGATCCCGGGCAACTGTCGCTCGTACATGTGCCGTTGAGGGAGCTGCGAGCTCCTGCGAAGGGGGTTAAAGTTGCGGCGCCTGTCACTTTAAACGGGGCACAACAGCGCCACCCAATGGTGGTACCCCTTCACCACTCCGCCCGCGGCACTCAGCCCCCCCACTCCACCGCAACGTGGGTCACGAGACAGGTAATTGGTGATGATGATAATAATCCCTTCATTTGATATAACGCCTCATCACGTCACTGAGACGTCCCAAAGCCCCCCACGGACTAGACTGCGAAGTGAACCGACTGTACGCTTCGTGGGCGAAACGAAACCCGGCAGCCAATTTTCGCCCGGGGGTTCGGGGCTCGGGTAGCGCTGTGCGGTTCAGAGGTGCCGTCCTTCGGATGAGACGTTAATAACGCCCGGGTCCTGTCTTCGTTGCGTTCGGTTGCACTATCCCCCGTGACGCTGTCCGAAAAGGGAGCGGAGTCCTGTCCAGCAATCCTCCAGATACATCCGTGTGTCAGCCTGGCTCAGTCAGTCGCTCAGGTGTTAGCCGGTTAGACACACCAGCAGTTACTCCCCATCCGACACTCTGGGGTCCCCCCAAGCCTTGGCTCCCGCCAGCCTGCGGCTAATATTCTCCGGGTGGGGGGAGAGAGTGCGGATTCCATTCTAAACACGGGGAGATTTACAGGCGTAAGTGGTATGCACAGAACTTTCAGTCTAGTTTGGAGACTCTCATTGAAGCACAGGGATAGGTTTCCCTGTGTGTCAAGACACCCATCTGTCCAAGACGAAGAGAAAAATTGATCTCATTTGTTGATGAAGGTTACTCAGGACACTGAGAGAAACCTTTGCACATCTGCAAAATAATGCTGTGGATCTTCAGCACGCACCAGTGCAGGCCAGATGGGGTCTTGACTGTATGTCTTGGCAGGTTTTAGCAGTTACTGGGACAGATGTGCTCTTGTCAGTAATGTACGGTATAAAACTGAGGGTTTGTTGATCTGTAGACCGGAAAGAGGAGCTGCTTTTTATGAGGGCTAGCGGACACGGGAAAGTTATCAAAATAAATGAAGTCAAATTGTCCTCAGATGCAAATCCAGGCCGTTTCCAACAGCCCTCGTGTGCATTTCCTTTAAAAAAAANTGAGCAAATAGTTTAAATTAAACCATAAATAGGGGACCGTGCTTAACCCATGGAAAGACAGGTGTGTTTGCCCCGGAGATTGGGTATTGAGCAAGTTTAATCTGTAAAAAGATTCAAACCGAATGCTTAACCCAGACCTTTTGTGTGTGTGTGCCCGGGGGTGTGAGCGAGGCAACAATAGATTGTTTTTATGCGAAGTTATATCACAGCCCTTCACAATACTTGTATTTCAAAGCACCTGTTTCACACTCAAGGTCAGGACAAGTGGAGGAAATCTTTGGCCTATGGCATTCAGGCATTTAGCGGGAGGCGTCAGAACAGGCAGAGGGGCAAACATATCAAAGCACTGTAAATTGTAGTGACCGTGTATTAGAAGACGGTGGGGGTGGGGGGGCGGAGGGGGAGGGGGCAGCTAATTTGTGTTTCACAAACAGCCATAAAGTGAATGAACAGTTCCATTCTGTCTGGGGTTTCTGGGATCTTGTGAGCAATTGGCTGCTGCATTTTGCCCACAAAGTATACAGTCAATCCACCTAACAAGGTATTCTGCGAAGCGCTTTGAGACGTCTGAACGACGTGATAAGGCGCTGTGTTAAATGCAAGCCCCCACGGTGAGGGGCAGTGTGTGAGGCAGGGAGCCATTTCTGCGCGCGGAGGTTAACACACCTTTTGCGAATGACGCGATTCGATGTTAAAGCTTAAAACGATGACTTGCCGAACTGGCGCAGGGTTGAGAGTGACCGGTGTTGTGTCCGTGTCCTTGAGGTCTTGCACCCGTCTGTGGTTCAGAGCAGTGTAGGATGAGAACTCAACAACTCGCAGTGGGAGCAGCTATTTTTAATGGCACAGTGTGACTGTGCTGCAGAGGAAGTGTCTTTGCTGAATAAGAAACTCGCCCAGATGGTGTCTGACTGCTTTACCCAGCAAGATTGGAGGCTGGCGTGTGTGTGTGTGTGTGTGCGTGTGTGTGCGTGTGTGTGCGCGTGTGTGTGCGTGTGTGTGTAATACTGATCAGAGGCGTACCGAGAAAAACTGTCAATTGGTGGTAATAATAATAAAAATAATAATAGTAATAATAATTCTCGCCTTTGATTGTACACCTCTGACAGCAAACGTCAGAACGAGCTTCACAGGGAATTGCTGCCTAGTGTAGTGACTGTGTATTCTGTAGGCAGACTTGGCAGCCAATTTGCACGCAGCAAGGTCACCCGAACAGCTACCACCTTGCCCCTCCTCCCCCCCCCCACCGCCGCCCTCTCCCGTGTCCCCCAGGTGTGCGCTTTAACACATCTCTCTCGAGTGCGAGTACACTTTTTAACGACTCTTGGTGGGGACGCTGCTGTGTGCAATTGGCTGCCGTGTTTTGACCGCAAGATATCCGGCCACTCCGCTTTACCGCGTATCCTGTGAAGCGCTTCGAGACGTCCGGAGCACGTGACGAGGCGCTGTGTCAAAGGCCAGGATGATTATTATTAATATTATTACAATAGCACGTTCACCTGGACAGGCACACGTGGGACCTGGGTTTTGATGTCTCCGCTGAAGGACAGATGGCCGTGTAACCTGTGCTTTATTACCATTCAGTGTCCTTGACGGTCACTATAACTTGCTTTCACTGCATCAAGCCGTCCTCTGATAAAGTGTGCAATCTGTATAGATCCTGTCTGTAACAAAACATCTATTAGATGCTATCGTGTCTGGAATTTAAACACGAACATAAGGCACGAGTGACATTCAGTTCTCTTCCGCTCTCCCCTATTGGTGCTTTCCTCTATCCCTCTCGCCCTCCCTCCGTCTCTCCTCCCCTCCGTTCCCCCTCTTCCCTCATTCTCTCTCACCCTCTCCTCCGCTCCCCCGGCCCCCCCCCCACCCCATTCTGTGTGGGCAACCTCGCGCTCTCTGATGTCAGCAGGTTAGCTGGGACCTACCCAGGTACTGAGCAGCTTTTATCTGGTTGACTCCTCCGCTCAGCCTCCCTCTCCCAGCTCACGTCTCCTGCACCATCTCACATCCCCTGTTGCTCCGCTTCACATCAGCGATTTGCTGTGGAACGGGTGTCAGCTTAGTCAGTCTTCATGGGGGAGTGTGGGTGTGGGTGTGGGGGGGGGTGGGGTGCCTCGGTGTGGCGGGGTGGGGGGGCGTGGAGATGAGAAGCTCATTTGCATGTGCGGGCGTCTGCAGTAACTGATTCACAGGTTCCCCTGCGGTGATGACCGGTGGGTTCATCTTGTGTGAGGGAATCACAGGAAACATAGCAGCTTGGAATTGCAAAGCGAGTTATTAAATCGCGTAGAGCCCTCCGACAATTTATGCAGCAACAGAGTCCTCAACATTTACACAGCGCCTTAAACCCGGGGCAGCGTCTCGGAGCACTTGACGTTGGCTGAGCCCGACGCCGAGCCGGGGGAAGGGAGGGAGGCGGTGACCGTGAGCACGGTTGAAGAGGAAGGTCTACAGTTGTGATCTAAAAAAGGGGAAGGGGGGGGAAGGGGGCGAGGTGGAGGCATTGAGGGAGAGAGTTCCGTTCCAAAACGTCGGGGCGTAGTGGCTTAAAGCCCGGTGGCTGTTGGTGGAGCAGAGGGGACGAGCAGGAGACCGTAGCCAGCTGAGCGAAGGCGGTAGGGAGGTGCCAGGGCGTGAAGGGATTTGTAGACATTCCTATCCCCCCTCTATTCCGTTCTCCCTCATGTTTGGATCAAGTTCCCTCTCCAGACCTCACCTCTGACTTGATTGACAGTGCAGGTTAATGGTCAGTAACATGCGGGAGACATCTAGTGGCAGATATGATGAAGTGCACCCTCTGGTACGGGATGGATGGCCAACAACACATTCCCTTCCCCAAAACCCCCTGTGTGGCCAGTTTCGAAGACTGAGCATTTGTCACTGTTGTCCTCAGGCCCTGAAGCATGCACTCGCTCTATACAAAGGTAACACGGAGTCTGTCCAATAGATTGCTCCGAGCAAAGCAGACATGACACTGAATAATTGCAGAAGATGAACCCATTTGTCAATAGGTCAGAGGTGAACAGATGTCGGATTGTATTCACTGATTAAGGCTGTTCATTGCAGGGCAAGTGGACAACATGCCATTTTAACATCACCAGAACCCGAGGTAGACAAGCACAGGGAGGAGCTCGGCAGAGAGAGAGAGAAATGGAGCCAAGGGCTAAAATGTTAAAGGGGTTATTGTAATAACGATAATGATCCTTGCGTTTGACACAGCGCCTGATCATGTCTTCAGGACGTCTCAAAGCGCTTCACAGGATACACTGTTTAGTGAATTGATCGTGTATTTTGTGGGCAGAAGGTGGATATTTTTTTTTGAATGGAGGTTATTGTCGTAGAGAACGGTACTGAAGGTGTCGTCTGACCAGAGCTGAATGCAATTTACAGTGAGTGTTCCTCGAACTCTCTCAGTGTCCCTGGTGGTTAGTACTATCTTGTCCGCAGTGTACGGCTGCCTCCTCCGCTTGAAATGAAGGTAAAACCAAGGTCTTTGTAGAGAGCACTGCACGGCTGCTGCTGCATGTTGGATGTGTCTCCCCGAACATGTTCTTCAATCTGTCACTGTTAAGGAGAGTAAAGGTGGCTGGTAGCAGATCCCAGTGTACAGTGAGCAGAGAGGACAGGTGATGCTTAAGAAACAACCTTTAATTCTCTTTACATAACGAGCGAGGAGGAAGATAAAGACTTGATTTAGTGCCTTGTCCACCAGACAACAGGCTGGCCGACTGTCCTGATGCTCACTCTGTAGCTGTGACAGGTTCCATGTTGGCGAGGCTGAAGGTGAAGGGCTGCACGTAGCTATTACGTGGCCACAGGATAGGTTCCTGTAAGCTCATGTGAGCAACTGTTGGAGGGAGTTTCCAGGGAGAAGCAGATTACATTTATCTACTGCCATCCCAGCTGGTCAGGGCAAAGGCTATAGGCAGAGAGTGACTTATTCAGAAATACTCATTTCATTGTGACGTTCTTCCATCAGATAGATTTCCCTTAGAAAATAAAGGTGAATAAAATGTCTCTTTTCATAGGAACAAAGAGTAAGCCATTCAGCGCCTCAAGCCTATTCCTCCATTCTAACCCCACCATCATCAGGGTCTTTGGGCCTTGCATCAATTGGCTTCCACGTTTCGGCCACAAAATCCACAGTCACTACACATTACAGTGTATCCTGTGAAGCCTCAATGATGTGATAAGGCGCTGTATCAAATGCAAGGATTATTATTGTTATGATTATCAGCCTCGCTGCTCGCCCAGTGTGGCTCAGCTTCCTCAAGAGCCTCGGTCTCTCCATTGTCTCTCGTCAGTTGCCCATCATATTGGGCCACGTGGACGGACAAAGGCGTTAGTGTAAGGCTGACAGTTACCATCTGCTGAAGAGGAGCTCAGCAGTAATGACAGTGGCCGATCGGTACATTCCCCGAGGACGACCCGAGGTAATTAGCTGTTTAACGGGAGCCTGTGATGTTGATGGCGCCCTCGTGATGGGGTGAACAGTGAGGATTAAAGTGTTCTGAAAACACGAAGGTTCCCCCCTCTCTCTCTCGTCATTAACTCCTTCCACAACAACTTGTGTTTATGCAATAACCTTGTGCAGGGCAGCGACTCACAACAAATACTTACAATGCAATAGCCCTCGCGTTTGGTGTAGCGCCTTATCGCGTCATCGAGACTCGTGTTCAAATCCCTTCACTTCCTCCCTCCCCCCTCACTCCCCAATCCACCACCCGGTCCATCAGCCTTCAGCGACGTGCGATTGTAATGGGGAAATCCCATTTGTGTCCGACACGATGCGTATAGCACTGAACGGCACTGATACGCCCCACTGCCTGCCTCACACAGTATCGAGTGTTCCTGTCAATACTGATTGCTCAGGCATCAGTCGTCCTTCCTGTGGAGGTTTGTCCCAGCTGTTGATTACCTTCTGCGCAAGGAAGTACCTTCTGGTGACTGCCCGACCATTGCCTTTCACATCCCGAGCGGAGTCCGAGCCGGGGGGTGTGCGGGGAGGTAGCCGTAAGCACGGTCGAAGAGGAAAGTTTTCGGGAGGGACTTGAGAGAGGGGAGAGAGAGGGGTCAGGGCGGAGGGATTGAGGGAGAGTGTTCCAGAGTTTTGGGGCGTAGTGGCTGAAAGCGCGACCTCCAATAGTGGGGGGGAGGGTGCGAGGGGCCGGTGCCAGCTGAGTGGAGGCACTGACTGGGTGGTGGATTGGGGAGGGAGGGGGGAGGGAGGGAGGAAGTGAAGGGATTTGAACACGAGAGTGAGGATCTTGAAGTCGAGAAGGATCTTCGACCTGTGCCCTCCTGACGTGCTCCCTTGTCCTGTCTTATGGTGGGTTGGCTTTCTCAGTCGCCTTCAGCATCTTATCACAGCTCAATAAAGTCCTGGTTGCTGGTGTCTCTGGATGTCTGTGAGGCTGAATGAGCTGTGACTTAAAGCAATCGTTCCTCACAGCTCATCCATCTCTGTGACACTGGGTACCAGCCTCGTTGCTCTCCCCTGCTCTGCCTCTCTGGCTTGGGCTGTGGATACCACCAGGTGCAGCGTGAATACAGCTACATGTACACAGGCCGGGCCGGGCCGGGCTGATCACTTCAAAACTCTCCACTCTACAGCGAAGCAGCCTTAGGGGGAGAGAGAGGGGGGTGAGTGGGGGGGTGGTTTGGGCTCCCTCAGAGTCTGTGTCCCTGGCAAGGTCAGGGATTGGGATCAGCCAGACTGCAGACAGACGCGGATATAACCCTCAAGGCTGGGATTTGAGTGAGAGAGAGTCCATCAGAGCAAGTGGAGAGCTTTTACACAGGGAGCTGAGCTGAGCCCAGTTCGAGCCAACGTGACAGATTAAACTGCCCTCAGGAGAAAACAGGCGCGTTCTTTAATCATTAACTGGCTGCTTATCCTCCGCGTGTCCACCCAAACCTACTCTGAAGTGTTGGGTGCAGCCAACAACAACAACTTGCATTTAATAATAATAATAATTTGGTCGCTCAATCCATGACTGTTTGTGTGCGGGGCGCTGCTGGGCGCAACTTGGCTGCTGCGTGTCGCCCACAAAATACACAGTCACTCCACTTTACAGTGTATTATCCTGTGAAGTGCTTTGAGACGTCTCAAGGACGTGAGAAGGCGCTGGGTCCCAAAAAACACAAAATGCTACAATTTATACAGTGCCCCTCACACAGGCCAGTGTCCCAGAGTGCCTGACAGTGGCGGAGCTCCACCCTGAGCCGGTGGGAGAGGGAGGGAGGGAGGGAGGGAGGGAGAGGTGACCGTGAGCACGGACGACGAGGAAGGGCTTCAGGCAGGCGCGACCTCAAGATGGGGAAGGAGGGAGCAAGGCGGAGGAGGGATGGAGGAAGAATGTCCTAGAGTTAGTGTCAGCTGTTATTGATGGGGGTCCCTTTGCTTTCGTGTGGCAGGAAACTCCACTGGACCCGAATGAGCCACTGTTAGTTTTTAGTGCGACAAACAGCATGAGGCAAAAGTGTGCGTTTGATGGGATGGCACATAATGGCCCGGGTTAATTATTGGCGCTGGTGCCAGACTTGCCTGTTTGATTTGCATACGAGCAGAGGAGGCTGTTGTGGCTCAGGCGAGGACACAGCTGTTGTGTGTAATCTGCGCCCGGCAATCCTTTTGTGGTAATTGCACCCTACCCGGGAATAATCAATCATCAAATCAATGGCAACAGAACAAAGCCCAGGATCCTGGCTGCTCAGCAGTGAGCTGGAAGGGTGCGTCGGCTTATAGTGCTTCCAGTGAGAGAGAAGAGAGAGAGAGGTAGAGCTTCCACCTGACTCCAGTATCTCAGCATCTCGAATAATCTTTACACTCCACGTAGCCCCTTCCACGTCAGGACGTCTCAAAGCGCTTCGCCAGTTATACTGCGCACAGCGACGTCCCACACAAAATATACAATCACTACACTTTACAGTGTATCCTGCGAAGCGCTTTGAGGCGACTCGAAGACGTGATAAGGCGCGGGATCACATACGAGGATTATTATTATATGATCATTTGTCACGTGGCTGTTTCTGGGTCTCTTTGCCAGTGTTTACCACAAAACACAGTCACTTAAACGTGACAACTGTTATACTGCGAGGCAGTTTCGAGGCCCTACAGGGCACTGAACAGAAAGGAAAGTTCATTAAAGAAAGGGAGAGTTAAGCGCTATTTCCTCCATCACCACGGAAACGATTCACAAGATCTGTCCCCCCCCCGTTCCCCCCCACACCCCCCCCTTCCACCCACTCCTCTCCCAGCACAAAAGCATCACGAAGTGGAATGAGAGCTGACCAGAGGGTGACTGGTCAGTGAGGCGTTAGCCTTTGTTTGCTCAACCTGACCTTGAACTCCACGCTCACCCGCGGACACATTGGTTTGCACAAATACCATTGACCAAACTCATCCTTTGAAAAGTAGATGCCTGAGCAAGTTTCCTCCCCCCCCGCCTCGGCCCCTCAACCCCCCACCCACCCCATCCTCCAGAGCTTTGCTAGAGAAATGTTGATCACTGTGACGTGACGGTGACATGTGGCTCTAACCGGAGACTGAGTGGCTTCTCAGGCAGTCATGGGACCCGGGAGGTCAATGCTGAAGAACCTCTCAGAGAGCAAAACATCTCTCCTTTATGTGGGATCAAGGCGACCGCACTTTGTAGCCATGGGGGGGTGGGGGGGAAGAGTTTGTCTTTCTCTCTGGATAAATTTACCTTGTGTTTAAACGGTCACAAGTTATCGACACTCCCCAAAGGGTAAGAAAGCTCAACAGCCCGACGGGAGTCACTTGTGTTCGGCATTAGCTGACGGGAAATTATTTTTTTGTTGATTAGAGAAGAAGGGGAGCCTTGGGAGGTTCTCCCGACGTGAAACACGCTTTACAAATGTGATTTGTTGTTGTCTCAAAGCGCTTCACGGTAAAAGATATACAGCAAAGCGTAGTGACTGTAATTTGCAGGCACTCGCTGCTGTGGTATTTACGCACAGCAATGTCCCACACCAAACAGCCAACAAAGATGAGCGACCAGTTTAACCTGGAGAATTGTCAACCAGGACACCGGGAGAGAGAGAAACTCCCTTTTCATCTCAAATAGCGCTGCAGGATTTTTAGCGTCCGACCAAACAGTTTGCACGGCTCCTCCGACAATGCAGCGATTCTCTCCTCTTCCCCCAACCTGAACTACAAGCTGAAGTGTAGTGAGATTTGTGCACGTTAGCACACAGTCCGGGGCAAACAATGATTGATTGGGGTTTCCGTGCGGTGATGCATGGTGCGTCTTTCTCTTTAAATTGGAAAACACAGCCATTTAAAGAGGCGTTCACTCTCATCAATATGCTCGGTAATTTTCATTAAAAAAANCACGGACTCGAGCAAAAACCGAGCAGCCAGAAGATAGATGCCGGGAAGCGTAATGACTTCCAGATGTCGCCGCGTTAGGTTAAATGCAGCTTTGTTGTAAATTTTTCCAACGCTCCATCTATCAAGTCAGTCAGCAATGGCAGTGGGGTTGCAGTTGTCAAAACACAATTCCAATTTTTACCTCTTAATTTGACTGCATTTGTCTCCCACTGAAGCTCGATCCGATATACCTCCCCACCTGACCCGTCATTCGCTCTAATAATAATAATAATCCTTGCACTCGATACAGCGCCTTATCCCGTCTTCGAGAAGTCTCAAAGGGCTTCATAGGATAAAGTGAATTGACTCTATAGTTTGTGGGTGAAACGCGGCAGCCAATTGCACACAGCAGCGTCCCCACAAACAGTCGTGGTTTGAGTGACCAAATTATTATTATTATTACAAATTCCCTCCCCAGTGCTTCTTCAATCTAAAAGCTGCTGATAATGAGGTGTCAGTCTGGCTCGGTCGGTAGCACTTTTGCCTTTGAGTTAGAAATTGTGGGTTCGAGCCCCACATCCAGTTCAAAGGGCCTTGAATATGACACTACGGTACAGTGTTGGGGAACACTACATTATTGGCGGTGCCGTCCTTCAGATGAGACATTAAACCGAGATCCTGTCTGCCTGTTCAGGTGGATGTTAAAGAGCCCGTGGGGCTATTTGAAAAGCTGTCTGCCCCCATTTGCCTGTTTGGAAGTCTAGTCACTACCCCTCACAGTAAATCCCTTGAAGCACTCTGACATGTCCACCTGAATGTGAAAAGCATTGCAAGGATTCTCAATATTATGATAACAAAACTGGTATTTATTTGCGAGCTTCCTTATCACGTCCTAAACATCTCAAAACACTTCACAGAAGAAATGACCCATTTTACAGCGTGGAGGTTTATGTTGGAGCTGAGGCGGCTAATCTGTAGTAAACTCCGACCCACAGCGGAGCAAGGTTTAATGATTTATTAATTGCTTTGTGCGGAATGTGAAGATGGAGCAATATTGATCAGCCTGGCCAGAGTCATCACAAAAAGATCCCCACACAATAAGCAGCGAGTGGCTCCCCCTCCCCCCCACGCTATTCAAAAGGCCAAGGGGGTTTCACTCTCCCGGCGTCCTGGCCAACAATCCCCCCGATAGAATTGGTTATTAATTAATTTATTAATCCTGGTACTTGACACAGCGCTGATCACGTCTCCGAGACGTCTCAAAGCGCTTCATAGGATATACCGTAAAGTGAATTGACTGTGTATTTTGTGGGTGAAGCGCGGCGGCCGATTGTGCACAGCGGCGTCCCTCAAACAGTGGTGGGTTGGCTGTTTACTTTGTGGTGGTTTGAGGGACATCGCTGGGTGTAAATTGGCTGTTGCCAAAGTTTTCCGGGGGAAAAAAAGAAGTTTCGATCTGGACCTGGGTGGAATGGAGAATCACAGGAGGGCTGGTCCTTGGGATAGGGACAACAGGAGCCGGTGGCTGATAATTCTTGTTATTATCTGGCAGATGAAAGCCAGGAAGATTGTATTATTGATGAGTAGTTACTCAGAGAGTGGGCGACACAGTCACTGAAGTTAAATAATGTCTGTCACAGGCCATTAGCTTTAATGTTCTAAATGCGTCAAAATTTTCTCAGCGACATCAAAGGCAAGGGAGAAGGACATCTGTGCCAGCGAGGGAGAGCGACAGAGATAGGGGGAGCGATAGAGATGGGTGGAGCGAGAGAGATAGGGGGAGCGAGGAGCGAGAGAGAGAGAGATTGAGAGTGCTCCACTATACCCTGCAATAAATTGGTTCAGCTATTTTTGTGTGTTTCGTTAAAAAGCATTAATGCGCAGATCAGAACAGATTGTTGTACAGGCAGACAATCTCATAGGAATTTCTCAGAAATATTCACTTTGCAAAGTACTTATTTTTATTTGGGGATAATAATAATAATAGTCCTTGCATTTGCTGTAGCGCCTTTCAAGCCGTCTCAAAGCACTTTGCAGGAATTATTGTAAAGTGTAGTGACTGGTTCCGCCAATCGACTAACAACCGGGTTCCTACTTACTGCTGGTAAACAGAGACGTGTGTGGAATAAGTAAACTTGCCCAACGTTTCGTCCTGCCCAGGTCCTCTCGCTTGCGAGGCGAGGGCTCTAACCACTGAGCTACAGAACTCCACAATAGCAGAAAGTGGATTTTCCAAATCCTTTGTCAACATGTAAAGGTTAAAGCTTAACCCCCTGTGTGTTGTGCGTGAGCGCAGGCAGTGCCAAGAAGCTCATTAGTAAAATACTCCACAAACAGAGGCGTGTAGAGTAAGGAAACTTGCCTCAGGTTTCTCCCCGCCTGGGAATGGAATCCGGGTCCTCTCGTTTGCGAGGCGAGTGCTCTAACCACAACGCTACAGAGACTCCATGTTTTGTTCGTGAACGAATTGTAGGATACCTTTACAGAGATAAACTGACCTCTGACCGGATCAATCCTGTTAATAGCAAAGATCCTGACCTGGCACTTAGTGTAAATCCTGAACTTAGTATTCAGCGACTCTCACACTGTGTTCCTATTAAATGTCCTGCACTTATACACTCTCAGCCAGATGTGGTAGATTAGTGCACGGACTTGAGAGGTAGTGATAGGCAGATGTTCCAATGTCTCAGAGGTTTTATGGTCCCCACGAAAGGTGAAAAGGTTAATTCCACTGAATTAACTCTTGGCACACAAGGTCAGAAACATCAGCTCATTCTCCCGAGTTGCGCAATTGCTAATTATTGCACATTTTTTTCCCTCACCGCAATCGCTGCCGATTCAATGATCATCGCAACTTAGGCATATTTTTTACTTCCCCTCAAAAAAGTTCTGAAAATGTTTATTAAATATTTATTTACTTATTTAGTTAGTTAGTTAGTTAATAATAATAATAATCCTTGCATTTGACATAGCAATCATTGAGACGTCTCAAAGCGCTTCACAGAATATACTGTAAAGTGAATTGACTGTATATTTTGTGGGCGAAACGCGGCGGCCAATTGCACATGAAAGGTCATGGATTGAAGGGACCAAATTTTTTTTATTGAAGGGATTATTACCCCCAGGAATGGGTCCTCCAATCAACTAACTAGTTAGTCAGTGAGTGAGTGAGTGGGTGGGTGAGTTGGTTAGTTGGTTGCATGTGTCTGGTATTGGTTGGCAGGTTTGAATGTTGATTCACAGGCACCTTTCGACAGCAGTAACTGAGCGAGCGCACACAGTGAGCGGGATCGATAGACACCTCCGTTTGACCTCGAGTTATGATGGAGAGGAAAATGCTGAGGCTCCTTCAGTGGGTATTCAGTTACCATCAGCCAGGGTCACTTCCTGCTTCAATCTAATCTCCGCGCTCTCCACAGGGAGTCGTGTTGCAGGCTGCTGCCCGCTTCAGGTTTAAAGGACATCGATAGGTTGAGGATGTCTGTCGGAGTGACAGCGAAGCCGAAAATATTCCTGGGAAAATCGAGCCGGGCAGAATGACGAGGTCTGACCCTGGGAAAGGACCTTGTGGAACTTGGCTTTATAGACAGCTTTGTGGGGGAAAAAACCCATCAAATCCTAGCGTCTGTTACGCTGAAACACTTCCAAGCCTTTGCCATGTGGAGAGACTATATTTACTATTAATAATAATAATAATCCTTGCATTTGGGTACAGCGCTTTTCCCGTTGAGAGGACATCTCAAACGATTCACTGTAAAGTTCAGTAACTGTGTGTTTTGTGGGTGAAACGCGGCAGCCAATTTGCCACAGCGATCGATGTCCCACAAACAGCCAGGGAGTCAGCAACCAATTTTATTTGGGGGATTGTCGGTCAGGAAACCGGGAGAGAGAAACCCCCCCTCTTTTTGAATAGCACCGCAGGATAGGATGGGTCACTCCACTTTATAGAATATCCTGTAAAGCACTTTGAGACGTCTCGACAAAGTGATAAGGCTTGATATCAAATGCCAGGATCATAATTATCAGTTTATCAATGTTTTCACATGTAAAGAACAAGATAAGGTTCCAGAGAGAGGTGTTTGGGGAACAATTGCCCAGACCACACGTTAGCGCTTTGGGGAGAGGCGGGGAGACGAGCTGTTTGGAAATGAAACAAACGGCAAACAGACTGTTATAAAGAAAATACCCCCATGTTTCTTTCAGACCATTGAGATTCATTGAGAAATGCTATTTGCAGTGGTGTAAAATACATGAATGGTTTATTGCACTTTGATCACAGACGTGGAGGGTATTAATCAAAGCGTAGGCAATGGGGGTGGGGTGGGGGGGAGAGAGAGGAATGCAATTTATCCGTCATATAATGATTTTGCTCAAGAAACAAATGGGAAAAAACTGCAGTTTGGTTTGCATAATAATGTTATTAATGCGGTTTGAACATTGATAGATTGCTCCCAGCTACAGATATTAGCTGGCGAGCTCTCACTACCAAACCCTATCAACAAAGAAGAATGTAATGGGGGTCATTAGACGTGGCCTTAATGTTATTTATTGAATTAGAGTCTGCGTTCGTTTGTTTTCTTTCCATGTAATTAGTTTTCGTTCTGAATCTGTTCTGTCATTAAAGAGCCATCGAGATACCTTTAACACAAACTGAACGTTAATCAAAGGTTCATAAGCAATCCCATTTAATACAATTACCGGTCCTGGTCACAGCGGATTTCACAGACGAGGTCCTGGCTGTTCAGGTTAAACAATAAAGACGACTCGTGAATTTGAAAATATAAGAGAGAAGGGAGTTTGGTCCCGGCTTCAATGTCCCGGCCGGCAAATCACTGGGATTAAAATCGATCGTTCACTTGGTGGCTGTTTGTGGGACGTTGCTGTGTGCAAATTGGCTGCGAATTGGTTATTTGCGAATAGACAAATGTGCAGCTGGATGTTAAAGACTCCGCAGTGCTATTCCAAAACACAAAACTGGGCAACGCTTTGAAATGTTTTGATGCTCTGTCAAATGCAAGTTTTTCGCCCCCAAAAACACAAAGTCAGTTCACTTTACAGTGTATCCTTTGAGACGTCTCGAGGACGTGATAAGGCACTGTGTCAAGTGCAAGGATTATTAATATTATTATTATTCTCAATCACCCGGCTGTAACCCAGTTTGCAGTGGTGCAATATTATTATTAGAATCGCTTCCAGTAGCTGTGCAACCAGCCTCGCAGAGCAGTGAGTGAGCTCAGAGTCTCTGGTGATTCCTGGCTGCTCACTGAGCCACAGACAGACAGACAGACAGAGGGTTGATACGGGAGCCGCTGGAAACAAAAATGCTCTTGACTTTACAGCTTTGACCTGCGGGAGAGTTCAGTCGGCTTGTCATTGTGAGCAGCAACACAACAACAACAACAACACAGTACATTTACACCGCGCCTTTCATGTCGCTGGACAGTCAGGGATTTCCACCCGAGCTGGGGGTTGGGATCAGGAGGGGTGGAGGGCAGGGAGGGTGGGGGTAGGAGAGTGACTTAAGGCGCGGTCGAAGAGGTGGGTCTTGCGACATGCCTTGAATGAAGTGAGGGAGGGAGCGAGGCACGTTCAGGATACTTTTCCCCGACCTGGAATGGCTGGGTTATATCCATTAGGAATGCTCGTGTTCCAAAGACAAGCCCATACCTGGGGTATTAATCACAGAGAAGCTGGCAATTCCACTGAGGATCAGGGCTTTGTGCAAATCCCTGGAGACTGGCATGGCGAGGGACATTGCACCTGCTCCCTCCCTCCTTCCCTCTCTCCCTCTCTCTCTTTCTGTCTCTCTCTCTCTCTGTCTGACATTCATTCTTTCTCACTCTTGTCTTCCTCTCTCTCTTGCCTCTCTCTGTCTCACTCTGTCTCTCTCTCTACAGGCAATTTGTTTGATCTGATCAATGATAATTCCTGTTACGTGGTGTTTTTCATGTAGGAAAATTGCATGAAATCCGTTTACAGATATAATAGATATGATTTTTATAGAGTCAGAATAGCAATAACTCACGGCACAGTTTCTTGCTGCTGATGTGATGCCTATAATAATAATAATAATAATAATAATCCTTGCATATGATGTAGCATCTTCGAGACATCTCAAAGTGCTTCCCAGAAAATAGTGTAAAGGGTAGTGACTGTGTATTTTGGGTGAAACGGTAAAAGGCTGACCGAGAGGTTTGCATGTTTGCTCACCATCACCGTGAGGTTTGGGCACAGTCTTTCAGCAGTGAGGCTCGCCAGGAGCAGGAGGTGTGTAAATACACCCCACAACAACAACCTGCATGTATATAGCGGCCCTCAGGCAGAGTAGGGTCCCAGAGCCCTGCCTCACCGTGTCCAGACCCCGACAATTCATCCAGCGGCGAACAAAGCTCCCAGGCCCCGAGGGGCGAAGTGTAATCTAATAGCGGGGGGACTCGGGAGATTGTGATTAAACAGGTCTTCCCTCTCGATCAGATTATTGCACCATAACTCACTGCCGTTCACCCATTTCTCTCTCTCTTTCTTGCTCTCTCTGAGTAATTGTATTGCTGTTCAGGGCTGGTGCGTGGCTTCTGTGAATGGAGTGGCCTTTAACTGAATGAATGAGCCTTTAGCTTTGAGAGACGTCAACATTCAAACCAGCCTGACAGCCAGGCTGCCTCTAACATCATAAGAACATTAGAATTCGCTGGCGAAAGAAGACCAAGGTCCCTCTAGTTTGCCTTCCACCAGCCAGGCGGTCGCTTGACATGTCGTGTCCCAAACTATACACCGTCTCCCTTTATCCAAGATATTAGTTTCTATAAGAGCACGAGCCTCTACAATATGCCGATTGTGTCGAGATTCAAATGAGAGGAGCAGTGTTGTCCGGGTTTAGAGTGATGGATGGCTGGAATCACGGGACAAGGTGCTGACATAATTGACTGACTTGTGAATGAGTTCAGTCCGTTAAAGCGGGGGGTGGTGGGGGGCAAATGCCTTTCTCAAATCACTGGCGGCTTCTGCATAAGAGAGGGCCATTGGTTCCCAGCAGCTACACCGCCAGCATGAACAACCATAGCTAAATCATTGTAATTAATCTCAGCATTCGGTGTACAGTCGTGACTGCATTCGTTGGCAAACACGGCAGCCCTGAAATGAGTGATCAATTTTATCCCAGGAATTGTCAGCCAGGACACCGGGAGAGAGAAGTTCCCTTCTCTTATTGAGTATTGCCGTGAGATCTTTGACGTCCACCTGAACATGCAGACGGGACCTTCAGTTTCATGTCTCATCTGAAGGACGGCACCTCCCCCAATGCAACCCCCACCCACCCCAGTGCTGCACTGGGGCGTCAGCTTATGATTTCAAGTCCTGACACGGAGCTTGGACTCACAGTTTTCTGACCCAGAGCGAGTGCTAACCCCTGAGCCAGACTGACACACCACCACCACCACCACCACAACGAAACAGCTTGCATTCGTACAGCAGCCTTCACGCAGGATAGCGTCTCAACAGTGGCGGAGACCGATGAGGGCCGGGGAACAACAACAACAACAAGATTTCATTTATAGAGCGCCTTTCAAGTCGGGAGGACGTCCCAAGGCGCTGGACAGTTGGGTCGGGACCCGAGCAGGGGGGAAATGGTCAGGGTGAGGGGAGGGGAGGGAGAGAGCGAGGAGGGGGTAGAGAGTCGAGAGGAGAGCTGAAGGCACGGTCAAAGAGAAAGGTCTTGAGACCGGCCTTGAAGGAGGAAAGGGAGGAAGCGGCGAAGGCACTGGGGGATGGAGTTCCAGAGCCTCGGGGAAAGTAGGCACAGTCGAAGAGGGAGGTCTTCAGTCATAAACCACTTATTTACTCTCCCACTTGATCTGCCAGTCCTTAGATCAGCGCTGATCTGTTTGATCTTACGTTGAGCTTTTATTCATTACAAAACAAGGCTAAACCTCCCCTGGGTTCCAGATTTATTTGTGGCGTTTTGCACTGTACAGAATTTAGCAAATCTGTTGAATTTCAGGCCTGACTTTGAAGCCGTTTTTTTTTCTGTGGTTCTTCAAAGAAACTTGTTGTGTGCAGATTAGCTATTGGGTTTGCCTTCAAATGCACAGTCACTACACTTGACAGCAATGACCTACAAAAGTAAGAAGATAATAATTTAGACCCAGCGGAATTTCTTCCTAAACATTTGAGTCAATACGCTAAGGAAAGAGTAACTTAGCAACACTGAGAAATGGAGGCTGCGTTGCGAGACATCTTTGTAATCTTGTTTACAAAGGGTTTGACATTAGGAGAGCACGGAACATTGTGTTGGTGTGAATATTTTATAAGCGAGGGCGTGTGGCGTATTTTACACATTGCTAATGAGTTTCTGGCACTGCCTGCGCTCACACACAACACACAGGGGTCAAGCGTTAACCTTTACATGTTGACAAAAGATTTGGAAAATCCACTTTCTGCTATTGTGGTGTCCTGTGGCTCAGCGGTTAGAGCCCTCGCCTCGCAAGCGAGAGGACCTGGGTTCGATTCCCAGGCGGGTCAGGGCGAAATGTTGGGCAAGTTTCCTTACTCCACACGCACGCCTCTGCTCACCAGCAGTCAGTAGGAACCCGGTGGTCAGTCAATTGGTGGGTCATTTTTCCGGGGGGTAAATAATCCGTTCCAAAAAAAAAAAATTCCCTTTTCTTTTCGAATAGTGCCATGGGATCTTTAACATCGCATTGAGGAAGCAGATGGGAACTGCCACAATATAAAGGTCGTTGTTGTGGTCTAAATATCCTGTAACTAATTATTATAATAATTAACCCTTGGGGTTGATGCAGTACCTTATTGCGTTAGGGGGGGAAGTCTCAAAGTGCTTCACGGGATTTACTGTAAAGTGTAGTGACTGTGTATTTTGCTGGGGGTGGCCTACGCTCCAGTTCTGGAGTTGGTGGGGTGGTGGGTGGGGGGGGTAGCGTGCTGGGTTAGGAAAGGCAGGGAGGGGTTTGCATTCTTGGGAACAGGCTCCCTCGGGAGGCAGGCGGTGGAAGCAGAAAATGTCGTTTGTTTCAAGAACAGATTAGATAGATTTCTGCTGGAAAATAATATCTGGGGGACACAGTGTATAGGCTGGAGACAAGACATGTCAAGCCACTGCCAGGATGGTGGAAGGCGAACCGGATGGATCTCGGTCTTCTTCTGCCAGCAAATTCTTATGTTCTTAAGTTCATTGCGTTTAAGCAATGAGCGGCCGAAAGGGCTGCACGTTTTGTTGCACATCTGCCTCGACGCAATAAACAGCTGATGAGGATCAGCGCTGGCGTGTGAGAGAGTATACCAGCTGCCAGCCTCCAAACAGCTGAGCCTGTGATTACCGTCCACAGCCTGTGTCAGTCACAGGCCTTGACAGTGTTAGCAGCTCCTGTGTTGTTCACAATGGGCAGATCAGAGGTCAATTTGATTAAATGATTCTGCCTGAAGGCCCATTGACACAGCGACCTTTTACACACACACCTCCAAGACTGAGCAGCGAACCACAATACAGCATTGTCCCAAGATGCCAAATTAAACCGAAGTGTCCCGTCTATCTGTTCAGGTGGACGTTAAAGGTCCCATTTCATGGTTTGCAAAGAGATGGGAGTTTCTCCTGGTGTCCCCGGCCAGCAATGCCCCAGGTGAAATCTATCATTCTCTTCATAGCTGTTCGTGGGATGTCGCTGTACGCAAATTGGCTGCTGCGTTCGCCTCCAAACACACAGTCACTACAGTTTGCAGTCAGCCCCGTGAAGCACTTTGAGACGTTCCGGTGATGGAATAAGGTCAAATGCAAGGGTCTTTATTATATAAGATGGCAGTAGTCATGTGGGTTTAGGAGGCTAATGCTAATGCGCAGCCTGTTTTATCGTGTTGAAATCTTGCAACAACGAGGTGCGAAGTGAGTGTCAGGGAGTGAGACACAGACTGGTGACCGCAGATTACACGAGCCGTTAACAAACAGGCCGTCATTGCTCTGTGGGTGAGGAGTTCAGAGCTTGTCTGTTACCTGTACATCTTCCTCATCTCCACGTCCGACTGGCAAATAAAACATTCTCTGCTCGTCATTAAATGCCAGAGTAGCTAACACGAAATTCATCTATGCAACGACTTTATGTAAATAAGGCCATTGGTTCTGCCTCTGCCTCTGCCCTGCGAGTTATGAATTGCCTTCATTTGAGGTTAGTTTTAGATGTGGAGATTATAATCTGCAATGCTTTCTGAATGATGTCTACATTACGGTGACAACAACCATATCATTTATTCCGCCACGGATAGACAGAATTAAAATAAATCCATGGTTTGTGCGTGTGTGCGCACACGTGTGTGTGTGTGCGTGTATGTGTCTGTGAGTGTGTATGTACATAGAGGGAAGGGTGTCTGCGAATTAAACACTAAATATGATTTACTATTAATATCCACACTTCCAGAGCAAATCTCCCCAATTGACGTTCAGCGTAAACTTTCAGATTTGACTTCCAGAATAAGTTTGCGAATATCTTTCCAGATGTGTTTCCAGGATACCTGTCCGCCTTTATTTTCATAGTAAATCTCTCTGCAATTTGTTGGTTCTGACATCAGATCCTCTGTGTGCTCTAGATATTTGTGGAGTAGTTCAGCAGCTCAGTAGTTACAGCACTCGCCTCGCAAGCGAGAGGCCCTGGGTTCGATTCCCAGACGGGGCGAAATGTTAGGCAAGTTTCCTTACTCCACACACCTCTGTTTACCGAGCAATAAGTAGAAACCTGGTTGCTAGTCGATTGGCGGATCGCTTTTCCATGGGGTAATAATTCCATCGGAAAAATAATAAAAGATATTCGGTCACTCAATCCACAGTTTTGAGTCACCTTAAATTTTGAGGCAAAATGGGCTAAGAGCGTGTTGGCATTTGAGGCCTCGGATGAGCTGAATTAGACAAAAGTGATCTCTCCAGCACAGAAAGGTCGCAAAGCACTAGAGCTGATTTTATTTTAACTTGTGCATCGCGGGAATTGGTGGTGGATGGGTGGAGAGAGGATGTGATTGCGTGGGTGGGGGGAGTGAGTTGGGTGGGGGGTGGGGAGAGAAGGTTAATTATTTGGTGTTTTATATTTTGCTCTGAACTTCTAGTTAGCAAATGACCTGTGACCTAACCCAATCGCCTCCATGTCACACTCGGCAGCTCAGGGGACCGAGGGTTTGATGAAAACATGCAATAGAAGAACGTTAGACATTAGGATCAAACCTGGTTTCTTTCCCAGTAGAAAGGTCAGGCCAGCAATGAGAGAGCGAGAGAGAGAAAGAGCGAGAGATTGAGAAAATACATCAGAGACCTACAGAGAGGTTGGGTTTGCAAAGAAGCGTTAGCTTAAATAATTGATGGGCTGCTCTAATAGACTGTGTGGCTCCCTATTGGCACAGTGTAAACACTGGAGTGTTTGCGAGAAGCACTACAGAGGTGAAATAATGGATAATACATCATGGCATGTGATTCTTTCAGCTCCTCTTCAAGGCACTTGGCTCTCTGAGGCAATCGACCGGAGACACACACTTCAAACCAGACGTTAAGATTTTTAAATAGAGTCTTGAGCATTTAACTCATAGTATGTGTGGGAGGAGCGCAGGGCGGGGCAGGGCAGGAAGGGGGAGAGAGTCAAGGTGACAATAATAATAATAATAATAATAATAATCCTTGTGTTTGATCTAGCTCCTGATCTCGTCTTTGAGACGTCTCAAAGCATCTGTCAAGCAAATTGACTGTATATTTTGTGGGTGAAATGCAGCAGCCAATTGCGCACGCAGTGTCCCACAAACAGTCGTGGATCAAGTGACCAAATTATTCACGGCTAATCATGATAAAACATTCCTTTCTCTCCCCCCCTCCCCTTCCCCGTGTGAAGGGTGTGTGTGGCCCTTGCTTCCCCCCCTCCCACCCAGTGTGGGATATGGTCCTCTCCTGACCAGTTTGGTGCTGACTGTAACCTCCTGATCCATGGCAGTCAGCTCTCGATGACCTCCCGGTGCTTGGTTGACAGAGAAGTCAGTACCTCAGCTCACTCAACCCTCACCCTCACTTCACATCTTGTGATCTTGTGAAATCTACAGCCTTGTGTGATGGTAAAAGCTCTCTCATGGTTAATATCTCCCGTTGTGTTCCATTATCAGAGCTCTTATAATAATAAATATAATGATAATTAATACAATCAATAATTCATACTATTACAAATTATTGTGATATACCCTTAAGGGGAGACATTTCAACTGGGTCTAGATTGACTCTATTGATGTTAGCATCTTAGTGCTGAATAGCTGGTCTTAAAGCACACCTCAAAGTTTGCCGCAGATGGATTCAGCCAAGACCACAACTTCCTATTTAATGCGTCTTAGGTTTCCTGTGTAAATTTCATTAGTTTGGGGAATGGTTCCTAGAGTAGCGGATACACGAGCCTTTTATTAGCCTGTAATAGATCCAGGGAGCGCTGTTTTCCTGTAAATTGCTGTGAAATAAAACCATTACCAGCAGAGTTTGAATTACGAGGTACAATTGGAGAAGGTTACTGCCCATTTGAAACCAACTATTGTGTAGGTATCAGCCAGTCAATCTATTGATACTTCCAGAAACGCTGTGTATAATGGAAAGAACATCAAAGTTAGGAGTGCGTTACAAGGGCATAATCAAATCGGTCGTCTCAGAGGGCACCTCATCGAGGTGTACAACATTTTAAATGGGATTGGAAAAGTAAACCCCGAACAATACTTTAGGATTCACCGAGACAGTGGATCAAGAGAACGTAGGTTTAGAGTTGCAAAGGGTAATTTCAAGACAGATGCCAGGAAGTAGTTCTTAATCTGGAGGGTAATTAAAGGCTGGAATAGATTGCCAGAAAGATTAGTTAAGACTGAAAGGCTGGACTCGATGCTGAGATGGGGGGTGGGGGGGTTAGTGTGGATACTCTGGAAGGATGAGGTCAGATGGGCTGAAGAAACTTCTTCCAGAATATACTGTAAAGTGAATTGACTGTGTATTTTGTGGGTGAAATGCGGCAGCAATTTTGCGCACGGCAGCATCCCACAAACAGTCATGGGCTTCTAACTTGGGCTCCAGTTCTGTGTCAGGTTCCCAGACAAAAGTGTAAGAGGACAAAAAATAGTTATATAAGACGGCGAGTGAGCCGCGTAGGTCAAGCCCCAGAAAAGGCAGTAAAATATTTATTATGCTGCAAAACGAAGGGCTGACTCACACAGGGATTTAAGTTGAAATGCATAAATGCATCAACCTGTGCGTTAGTCTCGTTAGTGTAACAGCCTTAAACTGTGCAGCATCATCCACTGCCACGGTGTTTGGAAGAATCATAATGAGTGACTCAGATCCTGATCTGAGCCACGTGTGTCTGTAAGTGACCACCCACAGAGATTTCACATCACACAGATACACCACCAGACACAAGGACCACAAGCCCGAAGCTGGGCTGCCCGGGTCCCCGGCTGACGATTCTGTCCTCATCATCGTTGAGAAAAAAATAGCATCACTAAAAAAACAGTGGTCACCCAATCCACAACTGTTTGTGGGACACTAATCATTATTATTATTATTATTATTATTCATGTTTTCCCCTGCTGGGGTGCAGTTACCCGGTCAGCAAGTATCAGCCTCGGCTGACGCTCAGCTCAGGGGATCACTGCTTTGTCGGAGATGCTGTCTGTTAAACCGAGGTCCCGACTGCCTTGAACATCAGGTGGATGTCAAAGATCCCGTGGCGCGATTTCGAAAAGAGTTTCTCTCCCAGTGCCCTGGCTGACAACCAACCCCCACCACCCCCCAGATTAAATACACAGGGTCACTTACTTCACTTAATGGCTGTCTGTTTGTGAGGCGTAGCTGTGTGCAAGTGGGCCGCCAGGCTCAGCTAAACACACAGACTGACTGACCTTTTACTACAACAACAACAACTTGCATTCGCACAGCGACCTCCACGCAGGGTGGTGTCCTGGAGCGTTCGACAGTGGCGGAGTCTGACCCCAAGCCAAGGGGAGAGGGAGGGGGGGAGGTGACCGTACGCAGCCTCAAAACAGAAGGTCTTTAGGCCGGGGTTTGACAGTGGGGAGGGAAGGGGCAACGTGGGGGGGACTGAGGGAGAGAGTTCCACAGGTTCTGTTATAAGTGGCTATTATTATTATGATGATGGTAATAATTATTCTCAGGCTGACTGTTACACTTTGCTGAGGTGCTGAACAGGCTGAACGTCGTGTCCATAATAACCTTGAGGGCGTGGGAAGAAATATTATTCTATTATTTTTCATTTCTTATTACTTCACCCCTTGACGTGTTTTGGCTTTGAGTGTGCTCAATTCCACAGTACGTTCCTTGCGTGGCTCAGCCCTCCAAATTAAGCACTAATTATTGTTTTGAACGGTATTAAATGGCTGCAGCAGATTATGAGAGCGTTTCCTCAAGGGCTCTTAATAGCCAATTAAAACTTATAAACCCGTGGGGAAGTCATTAACTGACTCCGTTTCCTCTTGTTTTCAATGTGGGAGAATTAATAAACACACCTATTATTTTGAATATTTACTCAATAAAGATATCAGAGTTTAGCTCTGTGCACTCGGCCACTAAATCTACGGGGACCGTAATTAAGATTTTTTTTCCCCCGCTAATCAGCAAGCGATGCTTTCTCGAGGCCCTCTTTCCTTTTGTTCAGAAAATCATTTTCAAAGAACTCTTTGCTTCAGCAGTTTGGGTTTGCAGGACAAGCAAGCACTCTTTAATCTGATCAAATTAGATTCCGAGATACATGAAATTAGAAACACAGTAGGAGGCCCTCGGGTTCAAGCTCGGCACTGTTGCTGGCAGGTTTCTCTTACTCTTTGGTGCCTCTTCCTCTTATCCCCCGTTCCTTGTTCTTTACCCCCCACTGTGTAGTTTTTTCACATTGTTTCCCTTAAAATATTTATCCAGCTTTCTGTTTAATAATAATAATAATGGTTATATGATAATGATAATAATGATACTAATCCTTGCATTTGTTATAAAGCCTTATCACGTCATTGAGAAAAATTGTTGGCCAGAACAAGGGAGAGAGAGAGAGAGAAACTCCCCTCTCTTTTCAAATAGCACCGCAGGATCTTTAACATCCACCTGAACAGACAGATGGGACCTCGGTTTAACATCTCATCTACAGGAACGTTAATGGTTAAACTCCATTGTGACGCTGCCATCATTTTCATGGCAGACAAAGTTGCGTTGCCATATCTGGTGACACATCTTGCACAACATGGATGGATGGATGGATGGATGGATGGGTGGGTGGGTGGGTGGATGGATGGATGGATGGATGGATGGAGGAGGAAGTTTGTTGCGTACAAATTTATTATAAGAAAAAAAACACCGGTGGGGGAGTAGCAGGACTTTGTGAACACCCCGTCCAGTACTGAGAGAATTTCTCACACTGTTTAAGTCTTTTTGCATTGAGAAGGCATCTGTTGGAACGCAGTTGGATAATGAGACAGAATGCTGGGGGGAAAAATTGACACCAGCTCAGTAATAATAGCTAGAGTTTTCATTCACTATCCGGGCAGAAAAACATGAGAGGGAAAAGAAAATCAAGCGCTTTCTCACATGAATTAAAACTCTGCCTATCGTCAGGCTGGATGTTGCAAGCGCATCCTTGAAACGGAGTGACCCAAAGTGTTGCTGGGATCAAAAAAATTCATGCTCTGTCGATGGAAATGTACTCTCCCGCAGCCAAGCCGATGCTTGTGTGGTCATTAAACTTCCTTCTGATTTCAGAACACACTCACTGGGTTCCTTGCTTCCGAGTGCATGACTAATTGGGAGCCTATTGATAATTGCAACTGAGTCAATCAGCCAGACAGCCCCTGTCAGGCCTGTGGAGAGAAGGGAGTGTTCAGTGAAGGCTAAAAGGGATGAATAACAAAGGGCATCAAAAGCCACATTAAAATCAACAATCCCTAACCACAATATTTTGCAAAGTGAATGTTACAGGAAATTGATTTCTCTCTCTCCCCCCACTCACCCCCCCCCCCCCCCCACACCCACCCTTGGACTTTCTTTCATCCGAAGATGCTTTTAACTCCTTAAGGGTCGATTTATTACTTTACAGTTTCGGAGGGGTGTGTGTGTGTGTGTGTGTGTGTGTGCAAGAATGAATAATCCTGGCATCCAATCCTAGCGTTTGATGTAGCGCCTCATCACGTTTTCGAGACGTCTCAAAGCGCTTCACAGGATATACTATCAAGTGTAGCGACGGTGTATTTTGTGGACGAAACGCTGCAGCCAATTGCGCACAGCAGCGTCCCCACAAACAGTTGTGGATTGAGTAACCAAATAGGAATTAAAATGGGGGAGGGGGTGGGGGAACAAATACAAGCACACAAGATCAGGATTAACAGTCAGACTCTTAGCCAGAGGCTACTGCTGATTTGACTGCTGTGGAGAATTTAGTTAACACTGCGCAGTTTTGTCAATCTTTGGGATTAATCGATCTAAAACGGGAACGTTTCCTTGATGACGATTTACTTTTCCCGAGGATCCAACCTCACAAACAGCTGGCGAGGCTCCGTAAATTCCAATACTGTAAACCCTATCAGTGTAAATCTACAAATTGCACATGCAAATCGCGACACTTTAAGGTAACCACAACAGCAAAGCAATTTGAGATGTCCTGACATAATAAATTGCTGCATCGAATGCAAGGATTATTATTATTATGAGTCAGTGAGAGATTTGTGTGCCTGAGTAATTAATAATAATAATAATAATCCTTGCATTTGATATTGCGCTGTTTCACTCCTTAAAGCACTTCTCAGAATATACTGTAAAATGAATTGATTGTGTATTTTGTGGGCGAAACGCGGCAGCCAATCTTGACGTCCCACAAACAACCATGAAGTGAATGAGGGAAAGTCCAGTGTATTAATCAGAGCACTCGCCTCGCACGAGAGAAGAATGGGGTTTGATTCCCGGGCCGTGTGTGTGTGTGCGGAGGGGAGAGGGGGAGCTGGGTTGGGTTTGAAAGCCTATAAGTGGAACATTACGTGAAAAGTTGGGAGAGAAAAGGTGGATGATTGTGTTTGCCCTGAGTCTGTGAAAATGAAGGCTGTGGGGTGGGGGGGGAAAGGTGTTGTGGAAAGACCTCACTCCTGGGTGGTTTAACGGTGAGATGTTTGTGATGATTCCTCTGCAGGAACCTGATGCCCAAAGCGCTTGATGGCCAGGTGGTGATGGAGAAGACGCCCAGGTACTTTGTGACCCCCGAGGCTCCAGCTCGCATCCACGCCATGTCCAAGGACACCAAGCTGATCGTGGTGGTGAGGGACCCGGTCACCAGAGCCATCTCCGACTACACCCAGGTCATCTCCAAATCCCCGAATATCCCCAGCTTCGAAACGCTCACCTTCAAAAACAGGACTACAGACCTGATCGATTCATCCTGGAGCCCCATATGGATCGGAATGTACGCCCAGCACCTGGACAACTGGCTCCAGTACTTCCCGTTGTCCCAGATGCACTTTGTGAGTGGGGAGAGGTTGATCAGTGACCCTTGCGGGGAGCTGGGCAAGGTGCAGGACTTCCTGGGGTTACAGAGGATCATAACAGATGAGCACTTCTTCTTCAACGAGACCAAGGGCTTTCCCTGCTTGAAGAAGCCCCAAGGCCATGGCAAGCCTCACTGCCTTGGGAAGACCAAGGGCAGGACCCACCCAAACATGGACCCCAGGGTGGTTCAGAGACTGCGGGATTTCTACCGGCCCCTGAACAGGAGGTTCTACCAAATGACTGGACAGGACTTTGGGTGGGAATGAACGGGAATCGATGGTCGAGTGAGACGTTGTTGGGACCACTAAGCGGGAACAGAATATTCCAAACTTCAGGCACACACAAGTTGGGAGATGTAGCACATGCATGCATTTAGCATAAGAATTTCGCCGATCTATGCATAACCTGCGTCTGCGGATCTCGGAACGCCAGAGATTTTGGGGACAATTTTGACAGCTGCCGCCAGCCTCCTTTGCCGTTTTTCACGAACCTCAGTTTCAAGAGACAGCGTCGCTCGCTCTCGCGTGTGTGACTTTGTTTTGCTGGCGATGATCATAATGAACAGCAGCCGATGGGTGTACGTACATGTGTGAGAGTGTGCGTGCGTGTGTGTGAGAGTGTGTGAGAGTGTGTGTGCGTGTGGGAGTGTGCGCTCTCTCTCGTGTTTTTATTTTAAGATGCTGATATAACCAATGCTGAAATGCACGCGTGAGGAGATTGGCAGTCACCGGGCCATCTCACAACAAGAGACTGATAAACCCTCGAAATTTGGTGTGGCTTGCTTAACCCGCATCACAGACAGCGACCTACTTACTGTTCAATGTCACTGGGCCACCTGTTGCTCTTCCACATTGCTCTGTGTGTGTGTGTGTGTGTGTGTCTGTGGGGAAGGTCACTTTCTTTGGGGGGTTAGACGGAGTCTGGGCATCTTAACTCCATGCATTGGGTTTTGAATCGTTTGGTACACTTGAGAGCTTCTGTTTTGATAGGTTTGACATTTATTTACCTCCTGCACTATTACCCCATGATATAAACAGTACAGTTACTGCGAGCTGCTTAAACTCATCTTGTGAAGGAAATCCTTAACGAGTCCACCTGGGCAGGAAGTCTTTGCATCTCGCTGTCCTCCCCATCGCATTATATATATATATATATGAATATCGTCACTTTCTAGAAATTCATTCTATTTTTCGGTGTGTGTCGAAACCCATCCTCCAAGGTAGTAGTGAGGCTTTTTTTTTGGTTCTTATTATCTCGAGTCCTCTGTTAATTAAAGTCTAGCAGCAAGAAGCAGAGAATAAAAAACATGGATTGTCGGTGTCTGTGTTTATTGGCAACTCTGGCGGCTGAGGGTTTTTCCTGCCTGTCCCTCAGCGAGCTCCCCTTCTCTGCTCTTGTTTGACCATGGCTTTCCAATGACAAGACTCTGGCACGTCAGCATGGACTTGGATGGACAGAGAGCACGAGAGACACAGTGGCTGGCACAGTCGGTCACCTCCTCTCGCTGGGCAGCTTCACGCCCCTCCACACTCGACAGAAATGCTCCTCGGGTCATCTCTTAGCCGTGCAGTAAATGCCTCGTTTCTCCTTCCCACCCCGAGCCCCTTTCCAAGCCTCTGTTATTGATCTGAATAAAAAGCTGTGACGAACTGGATCTGTGTACTGAAGGTCTGAGTGTTTGTTCCCCAGGTTTGAGAGCAACAAGGCTCCCAGCGTTAGAGAAGGTTGAGCTCAACCAGAGAACCCAGGACTCTTCAGCCTTGAAGGAACACATCTCAAAGTGGCACACAGAGACATATAGAACACTTCATTGCAGAGAGACTGTAAGTCTAGAACAATATATTCAAAAACACCAAGCCAGTGGGGCAGGGAGCACAGGCTCAGGGGGGGTGAAGGACAAGTTCAGGTCAGACACCAGGAAGTATTTGTGTGCAGAAGGGGGAACAACAGCTGATACAGGTTACCAGGAAGGATGGAAAAAGCATGGGATTCAGTTAAGACATAAATTGATGCTGTGATGGGCAGAGGGTAGGATTGGTGTTCTGGAAGGATGAGATCAAATGGGTCAAAGGGCCTTCTTCACCCAAACCCTCTGTTGGGACCTTGCAGTCGTGTTCAATCCGAGGACGGTGGAGAAAGCTCAACACTGGAATCCTGGCAGGTAGGTTGGAGAGACAGCTATAGGCACCTCTGATAATACAACTCTCCCCCAGCACGACACTGCAGCGTCAGGTGAGTCTGAGCTCCAAAGGTCTTGCCATGGGACTCGAATATCAAATCATATTCCTAAATAATGGAGACAGGAGTGGGGGGGGGGAAGGAAGAAAAGCCACTAGAGTTCGGCATGAATTATGTAATATTGAAAGGCGTCTAAAATGTGATAACAGTCTAAACCATCAGTCAGCTGTGAAGCAGCGAATGAGGACTGGGAAGTGCCAGTCTCCCGTCGTCACCTTGTGCAGTTTTTAAGTTGTTATGTTCTTCGGGATGTCGGCTTCTCATCAAGAAATTGTTGAGGAGGAATTGAGTCAGCGCTTTCGCTTCTTTCATTTTCCATCACCATTAATCAGTGGATAGAGCCTGAGAGTGATTCAATTCTTCACAATGATTTCCAGCGAGATGTGAACTCTGGCGAGGTACTTGGCTCATTTTGATGTGGCAATGGCACCTTCTATCTTATCTCCGATGATCAGCCTCTCTCGCTGTTAACTAATGCTATTCCCACTGATGTATTGCAAGTGTTTTATCTGTGATTATTATGTCAGGGGTTGGGGAAAGGGCAAGGTGTGGGGGTTGGGGTGAGAATGGGGGCTTATACATTAGTCTTCATCAAGGTGAAGGGTGGTAAGTTTAGGGGGAGATATTTGATTTTCACCCCCTCCAGGGCTAGACGTAACACAAGGCAGGTTAACCCCTACTTCACTGTTACTGTATAAGAGTGAGTCGGATGAAGAAGGCCCTTCGACTAATTTTGATCTCATTCTTTCATGAGATTTACCTACTGTCCTCCCATTACAGCACCAACCGACTGCTTAAAGGTCCCAGGGTCCCAGCTTCAACCACCCTTTCTGTCAACATGTTCCACTTGTTAATTACTCTTTGTGTAAAGAAAACCTTCCTGGTGTCTGTCTCGAAATTGCTCTTCAAGGTTCAAACCTGTGCCATCGACTCCTGTTGCCTTATAGCTTGCCTCAAAATATTCCCCTGTCTGGGCTTATTGCAGTTGGGCTTGCTAGGTTACAGTTATGTCACTATTTGGGAGTATTTTAAAGAATAATGGAATATGTGGGGCAAAGAAACATAGGAATAGGGGGACCAGCCCCTCGAGCCTGTTCCACCAGGAGCTCTGGTTTGTCGGAGGTACCGTCCTTCGGATTAAACCGAGGTCCCGTCTGCCTGTTCAGGTGGACGTTAAAGATCCCATGGTGCTATCCCGAAAATACAAGGGAGTTTCTCCCAGTGTCCTAGCCAACACTCCCCCCTGAATATAAATAAAATTGGTCCCTCATTTCATGGCTGTCGGTAAGGACATAGCTGTGCGTAAATTGGCAGATGCTTCACCCACAAAACACACAGTCACTTCACTTTGACATTGTCAGGACTGACAAAACAAAGATTATTATTATTATTATTCAAAGTCTTTAAACTAAAATGAAACAATGCTTCTCAAAACACATTGGGAATAGCTGTGACTCTGTGTGCGTGTGAAGCCGAGAACAGATGGAAACAAATAATTATAGTTCGATTCTAGCAAAAGCCTTTGTATGTTTGCCAAATAAGATGTTTGTTTCGAATGGTTTGTGTGTCAGTGTGTGTGGGGGAGTGTGTGTGTAGGTGTGACTGTGAGTGTGTATGTGTAAGTGGGTGTTAGTGAGTGTGAGCGAGTGTGGATGGCTGTGTAGCTTTTGTTTGCCGGTTCTGGTTTGTGTGGAAAGCAAACAATGCTTTATACTCAGCCCTGACACCAAGGCCACAGCAGTGAGGCTCGTCACTGTTACTGTGTGTGCTGAATACACAACAACAAATGACATTCACACAGCGCCTTTCAAGTCGGGAGGACGTCCCAAGGCGCTGGACAGTCAGGGGTTTGGACCCGAGCTGGGGGTTGGGATCAGGAGGGCGGGGAGGGCAGGGGGTAGGAGAGCGACCGAAGGCGCGGTAAGAGGAGGGTCTTGAGACGAGCCACAGCAAAAAATACATAAAGAAGCGACTCCACAGTGTGTGTGTAATCACTGAGTGAATCTGAAGCTTCCTGCTTCTTACTTTACAGTCAAGTAAAAGATAGTAGGGTTTTTATTATTATTATTATTCAAAGTCTTTAAACTAAAACAAGACAATGCTTTTCAAAACACATTGGGAATAGCTGCGACGCTGTGAAGGAGCAATTATGATATAGCACTGTTATGATATAAATGTGTGAAAATTCACAGCTTCCACAGGAAAGCAAATATTGCTGGTTAGTAAAGAATCCTGTGGCTGAGACTAAATCGAGACGTAAAATCTTATCTGTGCCTATTCAGATGGGGGTTAAAGATCCTCTTCGCAACTTCCCAGATAAAATTGGTCATTCACTTCAGGACAGTTTATGTGATATTGCTGTGCGCACGTTCGCTGCTACATTCACCTACAAAATACAACACAAATTACATTTGTATAGCGCCTTTCAGTCGGGAGGACATCCCAAGCACTGGATAGTCAGGAATCCACAATCACTACACTTACAGGTATGTCCCACGTTTGTCTGACATGAAACTTTGCTATATTAAATGCAAGGCTTATTATTATTATAATTATTATTACGTGTGCATGAGAGACAGAAAAAGAGAGAGCAAGAAATATGACAGAATAAGCGGGCGAGAGAGAATGAGATGGTGAGACGGTAAGAGCGAACGAGGGGAACGTGAGCGGCAGTAAAGCCTCTAAGTAGATCTCTGAGAATCACGTGTTCGGAGTCGGGACACACTCTATGATTGCTTCATTAATGAGGGAGTCATTAATAATGTACGCTCTGTCAGACATAACTAGGAATCAGAGAATAAGGGTTACTGCATTAAAGCGACTGCTGACACAGTCCGTTATATATGTAAATGTCAGGAAATATCTAATGACAGGCAAATAAAAATTAATTTTGTTCCGGCTTATCTAACCTCACCACATGAACTGCACTCACGCCCTGCATTTTCCTTCCATTCTAGCCGAGCAAGGAACGTGTTTGTAGATAGGAAAGGGATTGAGTCAACTCCGATCAAAGAAGAGTTATTCTCTAAAGAAAGGAATTTTAAGGAAAGGGCATTTAAAAGTAACAATAACAATCCTTCCGATTGACACAGCGCCTCATCACGTCCTTGACACGTCTCAAAGCGCTTCACAGGATATACTATAAAGTGGATTGACTGTATATTTTGTGGGCGAAACGCGGCAGCCGATTGCGCACAGCAGCGTCCCCCGCAAACGGCCGTGGGTTGAGTGACCGAATTATTATTGATTTATTTATTTTTGGAAGGGAATTATTATCACGCTTTTACAACGAGTGAGTACAGGAAGGACAAATATAGACAGATCATAAAAAGAGAACAAGTGATTTTGCTTCCACTCTAACATGTATTTATATCATTTGCGTGGGAGTGGAGGCTGCTCGATACACACTCATTATTCAACCCTCTGGTATTTACATGATTTATTCAGTTCCGGGGACGGAGACTAATTTCCTGCGAGCCGCGACTCCCACAGCGAGGTTGGTTTCTGACGATTCCGAAATAGCCGTCAACAATTTGTCAGAGCGTTGGTCTCGCTTCGCTGCCTCCTGTTGACTCATTAGCACGGAGAGAAGGCAAATGCGTTCACGCGGGAGTCAGCTTGAGGATGGGAGCTTTGGTCCACAGGTGATGGTTAGTGAGGGAGGATGCAACCAGATTCTCCTGATTCACTTCCAGAGAGAAAAGGAGACCCCCACCACCCCCCCCCCACCCCACCCAGGAAGCCATTTGGCCCACTCTTTCGTCTCGATCTTTGTTTCCGCCGAGAAGCTGTACGTCCTAATTGAATCTAATTTATGATAATAATAATCCTTGTGTTTGACACAGGGCCTCATCACGTCTTCGAGACGTCTCAAAGCGCTTCACAGAATATACCGCAAAGTGAATTGACTGTAGATTTGTGGGCGAAACGCAGCAGCCAATTGCGCACAGCAGCGTCCCCACAAACAGCCGTGGATTGCAGTGACCAAATTATTATTGGTTGTTTTGAAGGATTATTATCCCCGGAAAAATGATCGGCCAATCGCGACTAACAACCGGGTTCTTACTTACTGTTTGGTAAACAGAGGTGTGTGGAGTAAGGAAACTTGCCCAACATTTTGCTCTGCCAGGAATTAGATGTTGAATCTAATTTATACAATATAATCATTTTTTTACAATATAATAATAATCTTCGCACTTCATACAGGACCTCTCACGTGGAGAGGACAGCTTAAACCATCCTAAAACAGTCAATCCTCTTTATAGTATATTCTGTGAAGTGCTTTGCGACGATTCACTGACGTGTAATTGTAATGGCTGTATAATAAATGCAAGGATTATTATTATTAAAACCCGGCTTTTTAACTGTAAAATGACTGTGTATTTTGTAGGCGTGCGAGGCAGACAGTTTGTGCACAGGAAACACCCCTTGGCAGTAAGTGACCAAACTTATTTGGGGGATTTGTTGGCCTGACAGGACACCAGGAGAAACTCCCTTCTCTTTTAGAGTAGTTGGAGAGGAGGATGTGTGACGTCCACCTGAACAGGCAGATGGGGCTTCGGTTTAATGTCTCTCACAACACAGCGCTCCCCACATCACTGCACCGGAGTGTCAGTCTAGACTGTGAGCTCAAAGTCCTGATGTGGGGCTTGAACCCACAGCCTCTGACCAATTGAGCAGTGCTCATCTACGTTATCGACCTGAATTGAGCCTAAAATCATTTGCCTTGTTATTCTGGTCTTCAAAATACGCAGTCACTCCATTCTACAACGTATACCACGAAGCACTTTGAAAGGCATTATATCAGATGTAAGCATTATTATTGTTTTATGAGATATCCCAGGGAAACCCTCATTACTTTTCATCTCAAAGAAAGATATTTCTTTCAGCAGATGATAGAAATACAGAAACGTACAGGACTGGGAAAGACCATTATAATCAATCTAGTCAGTTCTAAGGTAAAGTCATAGACTTTATATCTCTCGTTCCCTTTGATTGTAAATCATTTAATACTATTTATCTGTATTAACCTTTATATCTATGTGTCTCTGACATAGATCCCATGACACTATTCCAAAGCAGAAGGCTGTATCTCCTCGTGTCCTGGCTAACAATCCTCTTGGTTGGGTGCCAATTGGCTGTCGTGTTTCGCCCACAAGATATACCGTCACTACACCTTACGGTATATTCTGTGAACCACTTTAATCGTCTCGAAGATGTGATAAGGCGCTATATCAAATGCAATGATTATTATAATAACAATAATAATAAAGTAATCATAGTCCTTGCATTTGACATAGCGCCTTATCACGTTTCAAAGAGATCTCAAAGGATGTTTGTTTGTGGTATCCAGGCCAATGTTTAAGTCTTATCCTCATCGCAGGGATCACAGTTCAACTGCATTTCAGATTATGGATGATTGTGTGCTGTTGCTGCCGTGGATTAGGAGGGGACAATTTTCCAAATAACCAAATAAATATGTCCCAAATCTCATCTCTTAAAATGTTTTCATCCACGGGGTACTTGGCTTTCCAAGCCTTTGGGGTTAGAAATCCAGAATTTCTCGGCTAAATGAAAGGCAAGTTATATTATATTAGATATTGTACACAAATCACCTCCTTGTGAACTTTGAACACTTAGCACTGCTCTGTGGAGGAGGGCAGCTGAGAACAGCCACATCCCTTTCTCTTGCTTTTATTTGTAAAGGATTTAGATAATATCAATAAAATAGTAATAGTGCTTGCGTTTTATCAAAGTAATGATGCGCTTCACAGACTCTTATGTAAAGTGTATATTTTACTACATATTTTCGGGGTAGTGTCCCGGGAGCTTTAACAGCCACCAGTGCAGACAGACAAGACCTCAGTTTAACATCTCATCCGCAGGACGGAACCTCCAACAATGTGGTACTCCTCCAGCACTGTATTGGAAGATCAGCCGAGACTATATCAGTTCAAAATCCTGACGTGGGGGTTTGAACCCACAAGCTCCAGGCTCCCCGCAAAGGACCCTTGGTTGTTATTTGATGATGGGGTCTGAGGAGTGATACAGCTTATTGGGTCCCACCAAATATAACCAAACCCCCAACAACACGTTTCCTCTCGTTGAACAAAATCCAACTACTTTTTTGTGATAATCTGTTGCTCGGGCGTGTTTCAGGCTTCCATTATTTAATTATAATCTGTAAATGGTCATCCTGCCACCAGCAGTCATTTGTCTCTTATGTGAGGTTGGAGGTTAAGATGAAGGATTAGTTAAATCACATCAGCAAAAATGCACATAATAACCTCCACAGCTACAGACTGACTGCTCTGTGATGTACAGTCGCCTATTAAATCAATTGCTTCAATGTTCCTTCCATTTTTCAATAATGTCATGATTTTCTCTTCCCCCCTTCCTCGACCAACGTATCTCTTGTAATAATAACAATAATCCTCACATTTGATACAGCGCCTTATCACATCTTCTAGACATCTCAAAGCGCTTCACAGGATATACTGTAAAGTGAATTAACTGTACATGTTGTGATCGAAACGTGGCACCAATTCCGCACAGCAGTGTCCCCCAAACAGTCGTGGATTGAAGTGATCAGATCATTTGTTTTCTACATTTTCTTTTCGAGGAAATTATTATCCCCGGAAAAGCGATATGCTGATCGACTAACAACCTGGTTCCCACTTACAGATCCTATGGCACTGCTAGTAAAGAGAATGGAGTTTCTATCTCTCAGTATCCTGGCTGGCTTTGGCTGTTTTACGGGATCTTACTGTGAGCAAAATGTCTGCTCTGTTGGCCCACAGAGAGCTCCCCTGCATTGCACAACCCAGGCCTGTCCCAGGGACCTGGGAGGATTGATGCTGTAACTGCAAAGGCAACGTAATTGGTTTGGGAAAAAAAAACTCTTCTTTTATTCACAACGGTGGAGAAAAGATTTCCGATCTGTGGAAGCGCTGCGAAAAGTGACATTTATAATGCATAACACGGCACTTATTGAAAAACGAGGTGTTCAACAGAGTCATTTAAATGTACAATGGATGTTTGCAAAGGTGAGAAATGGGATCATTAACTTTACGGATTAAACTGTTCGGATCTGCTTTGTTTGTTCAGACAAATGCAAAATGGCTCATTGCGGTTCATCTGATACGGAGATGGGGGGTTGTGGTGGGACCGGGGAGGGGGGGAAGAATATTCTAAAATGATTATAATAATCCTTGCATTTGATACAGCGCCTTACCATGTCTTCCAGACGTCTCAAAGCGCTTCACAGGATACACCGTAAAGTGAATTGACTGTTGATTTTGCAGGTGAATCTATCGATTGTGTTCTGGCCAACAATCCTCCCGATAAACTCGTCATTAGCTTCACGGCTATTTATAGACTGTGTTCAAATCGGCTGTTGTACTTGTCTGCAGAACACACAGTCACTACGCTCGACAGCTTCCTGTGAAAGCATGTCGAGACGTTAAAGGCAATGTGTGGGTCAGAGGTTACGATAAGTTGTTGCTTCCGTTCCAAGGTTGAGAGGCTCTGTTTAACAACTAACACCAACAACAATTTGCATTTACACAGGGCCCTTCAGGTAGTGTAGGGTCTCGGAGCCCTTAAAGCACTCGGAGCGACGCGATTGAAACTTGAGTGCCTTAAGGAGAGCCGGCGGGTAAGTGAGAGAGCCACACGGTGGGTATAAGTGCAACAGGAGGAATACGTTCGTCACTGAAATGTGCAGCTTGATTATAACTTATTGGGCTTTTGAATACAAGGAAATGAACATATTAATTTTGTGGTGTGAGTGATAGCGCAGGGCGCAGCACGACAGAGCCACGCAATGAAATATGAGTTTGTCAGAGGCCTGACAGAAGTACTTCATTTTACACTGGCTGCAGATTTCGGCTCTGGAGCATGGAAAGGGTTTGGGGGGCGCTGGGAAGAGTGGGGGGGAATGGAGGGGGCCGTTAGGGGGAGATGGTCCAATTCACTTTGGGCGGCTGTTTTCTTGTGTCGCTCTTGACAGACCACCCTTTGGGTGACTTATTAACAAGACTTACAAGAAAATGATTCCTCGCACTCCAGCGGAAAATGAAGGCAAAAATCCATAAGGCAGAGAAATCAATAGGAGGCCACAAGCAAAAGATGTGTTAATTGCCTCTTTAAGCACTGTCAGTAGTCTGGTGTGTGTCATACCCGGGCACCTAAAGTGATCACCTCTTTAGCCTGAACGTGTCGGAACCGGTAGGGTAGTCAATGCCCCGTTTAGCTCCAATATTTGATTCACAGAGTATTAAAATGCTCGAATGGTTTGGCTGGGGATTACAATGGTGTCTTTAAAATGCTAATGTAATGAAGCTTGCACTTGCTGCGGCCCCTCGACACCAGGCTCCCGGCAAGCAATTGCCGTTGAGTGCAGTGACTGTACCTTGTAGGCGGACCTGGCAGCCAGATTTGCACACAGCAAAGCCACAAAGTGAATGTCCAATATTTGTGGAGTCCTGTAGCTCAGTGGTTAGAGCACTCGCCTCGCAAACGAGAGACCTGGGTTCAATTCCCGGCCGGGCGAAACCTTGGGCAAGTTTCCTTACTCCACACACCTGATAATAATCCCTCCAAAACAAAACAATAAATAAATTGGTCATTTTCAATCCACGGCTGTTTGTGGGGACGCTGCTGTGCGCAATCGGCTGCTGCGTTTGCCCACAAATATAGTCAATTCAGTTTACAGTCTATTCTGTGAAGCGCTTTGAGACGTCGAGAAGATGTGAAAAGCCCTATATCAAATGCAAGGATTATATTAATATTATCGGGGAGATTGTTGGCCAGGAGAATCTCCCATCCCTTTTCAAGTTGTGCCGTGGGACCTTAATGTCCACCTGAACAGGCACAGACTGGACCTCGGTTTAAATGTCTCATCTGAAGGTCAGCATCTCAGACGATGCCAGGACCTCACTGGAGCATCAACAGCAACGACTTGCATTTACACAGCGCCCTTCACGAGGGGCAGTGTCTTGGAGCGCTTAACAGTGGCAGAGCCTGATGCCAAGCCGGGGGAGAGGTAGGGAGGAGGTGACCGTAAGCACGGTCGAAGAGGAAGGTGACCTAAAAGAGGGGAAGGAGTGGAGGGGCGAGGCGGAGGGAATGAGAGAGTTCCAAAGCTTTGTGGCGTATTGGCTGAAAGCCCGGCTGCCAATAGTGGGGCAGAGGGCACGAGGGACACCACCTTGGGGCAAGATTGTGCTGTGAATGAATGCCTGCTTCACACGGCAATCTCTGTTACTCACTGAAGCCAATCCACCCTCGCAATCAGTTGTCGTTTGCAAGGATATGGGGTCAGAGCGGGTGGGGGGGGGAGCGGGACTGATTGGGCAGCTCTCCCAAAAAGCCGGTACAGGCGAGGTGGGCCGAATGGCCTCCTTCTGTGCTGTAATATTCCATGATTCTATGACGCCAAAGGCTGTGTTCTCAAGGAACCGAGGAGGACCAGTCTGAGCCCCGGGATCCGGATTAAATATGAAACAGCCGGGAAAAACTTTAATTAAATTGGAACCTGGCGAGATGTGGAAGGAATACTTTAATTCCTTAGTGTGTGTTTCCCTTTTGAGATTGCTGCACCTTTCGCTAAATTTCTTTCCAGTAATAAGAGACTGATTTTATTCCGTGCCCCACTTATTCGGAGAGTACGGCCGAGAGACACAAATTATTCTGCAGAAGAGAAATGGGTTTTCCTTTGCGGAGAGGAAACTTTGAGGTTTGACCTAATTGAAGTTTTTTTTTTAAAATTTGGGAAATGTTTTGAAAATGCTGACTTTGGCCAAAATTGTTCGCTCCCCTGAAGGGTTCAAAGACATAAGAATATACGGCATTTTTCGAACACCAACAATTTATCTAAATAGGCCATTCGGCCGATAGTGTCCGTGCTGGGGCTCGCTCCCCCCCGCCCCCGCTGGAGCTCGCTCCTCTAACCCCATTCTCTGCTCTCTCTCTCTCTCTCTCTCCCCCCATCGCGTCTGCGCTGGTGCTTGTTCTTTCAATGGGGAGCAATCAGAAACAACAACAACAACTCACATTCATACAGTGCCCTTCTTCACGCACGATACCATCCTTGCACACTGGCATTATTATTTTAATCAGACAGTTTACTAAATTCATCCAAAGCAAACAGGTTATGTTGATCATGACAATGCAGTTTGGGGCAGAGAGGAGCGTTTGAGATTTTCTCCTGGTGACTCTCTCTCTCACTCACTCACAGCTCAGCTATTTATTAGCATTTGGACTGCACCCTATTAGTGTGTGGCCGCTTATCAGTCTTGTGCAAGTAAGCTCAGAAACCATTTGTCTCGGAGAAAAACGATCAGCTTTCACATTAGCCTTCTTTCAAAATACCTGAATGGCCACATTCATTCGATTGAAATGTGCCTTTTTAATTATTTTCTTATTAATAGTTTATTGAGATTGAAAGAGAAGATGGATGCTTATAATAAAGAGGGAAATGGGTAATCAATGCAATGGGAAGGGAGCAGTTGTATCAGACCTGCTGTGACAGGCACCCGGGCAAGTCTTAAAGCACCCGTTCTCTCCTTGGTGCTAACGCCAGTGACTTTGACAATAAATAATATAATAATCTTTGCATTTGGTGCAGTGCCTTTCACATATCAAAGCCCTTCATTCAGTTCACAGTCGATTCACTTTACAGTGAAGCATTTTGAAACGTCTCAAAGACGTGATATCAAATGCAAGAATTATTATACTCTTATCATTTGTCTCGTGGGTGTTTCAGGACCTTTTGCTGGTGCTTCATGGGGTCTGTGTGTGTGTGTGAGTGTGTGTGTTTGGGGTGAGGGGTAGAGAAGGGTCTGGCATTAAAATGCTGCTGGCATGAAATTTCTCAGGTGGAAAGGCTAGAAACAAGGATATAAATAGAGGCCCCAAAAAAATGAATTAAACTAAATGATTCACTGTAACTGTTGCTGCTTCCATTCATATCAGCCGTGATTCCAATAAATTAATCCACGTGATGCCGAGATTATCTAAAAATCCCAATATTTTTTGCCGCCGCCTGTAACCCCAGCTATTATCCAGCACTCAGACACAAACTAATCGGATGAATGCATTCACTAGCCAAAGATTTTCAGTTTAACAGGTATAGATGCATCCCCCCAAACCCATCCACGATCTGCTCTCTTTGTCCTGCTCGCTTGGGTCAGGGAATCTCCCCTCATATCAAATTACCTGCTTAAACCACTTGTGTGTGTAAAATGCTTAGGAAGCAAATAATATAATCCCTTGCAGGTGAGACAGCGCTCTGAGTTACCCAACCACCACCCATTGGCACCCATCAGGGAATCATTGATAATATAGCAACATAGAAAAAGGAGGAGGCCATTCAGCCCCTCGAGCCTGTTCCGCCATTCTATAAACTCAAGGCTGACTTGTACCTCAAGTCCAGTTACCCGCCTGCCCTTGCCTCGTATCCCTTAATACCGTGACCCAACAAACATCCATCTACCTCCATCATCCATCCATTAGCACCCATCAGCCAATTGGGGACATATCAGCAGCCACCCATTTGCACCCATGAGCTGCCTATTGTCACGGCACGAGCTGTTCCTCAGTAAACCCGCCGTGACTGGGAGAGGTGGCTCTTGGCCGAGGCGGTTTCCGTCCTGACTGACGATCTCCACCGCCCCCTGGGTCGGTGTTGCCAGCAGCAGATGGCACCGTAACCAGCTGTGCCCGGCAACTTCCACGAGACAAGGCAGCGGTTGGATTTACAGCGAGGATGAAGGAAACAGGAAACAAAACAAAAAAAGGCTGTTTTGTAACAAGCTAATATGTCAAAACCCAAATGCTCGCTGGTGAATTTTAATCGCAGGTTAGACAGGGAGAGACTTGCCATCAGTCTTCCCTGCGCGGTACCAGAATTGTCAGAGAAGACAGGTTTTGATGCAACAGCAGCGACTGGGTCAAATTAATGGAAGAGTACTTTAACACTGAACGCACAGCCCCCATTCATCTCGAGGCAAGAGGTAAATCTAATTCAAATTAAGCTGGAGTGGAAAGGATGAAGCCCTCTCCACACTTTGCATCATTCTGACAGGAGTCCATTTAAAACAAGCGCCGGTCCCAGATCCTAAAGAACCTATTACCGAACCAGACAAGGAGACGAGTGAGCTGCTGCTTACATTAAGCTGACAATAAAGAGCTCAACACAACAGATATAAAATAAAATGTAATGCAATGCAGCTGAAGTGGAGGGAGGAGGCGAGAGCTTGTGGGGACTGGGGGAGATGCAGATGGATTTGATCCCTTGAAAGGGTTTATTAATTTTCTTCTGACGGGAATGATTTCAGCTGAGGTGCTGAAATCCCACCCAGTCTTAGCCTGCGAGACCATTTTGTCTTCAATGGCCCCGACTTAAGGAGAAACCTTAAATCAGCGATCGCCCACAAAATAATAATAATAATAACAATGTTGATTTGATATAACTCCTCATCACGTCGTTGAGACGTCTCAAAGCGCTTCACAGAATAAACCTGTAAAGTGAATTGACTGTGTGTTGGTACATTGAAAGTGACAATTTCCAGGATTCATTCAATCTCCCCCCATAAAACCGCTCCCCCACCCCCATTTACTGTCATTCAACACAGCGATGTCAGTTTGTTGGCACCTTTGCTATAGTTTTGCATAACTTGCCCTGAAAGGAAATACAATTTGTACTGAAGTGAGAAATCCTTTCGGAAGCAATTTTAAAGTCAGCGGAAAGGATGGAGCAGATTTATTGAGAAACATTCCACAAGGTGTGTTTTAAAGCACAGCTTTGAAAGTATTTCCCATTCCGAGATCTGAAATTCCTCCTGATCTTATCATGTGAGAGGCTGTGGAGTCCCGTAGCTCAGTGATTAGAGCACTCGCCTCGCAAGCGAGAGGACCTGGGTTCGATTCCTGGGGTCAGAGCAAAACCTTAGGCAAGTTTCCTTATTCCACACACACATACACACACACACGCTTCTGTTTACCTGACAGTAAGCAGGAACCCGCTTGTTAGTCGATTGGCGGATCGCTTTTCTGGGGGTAATAATCCCTTAAAAATACATAAATAAATAATAATAATAATAATTTGGTCACTCAATCCACGACTGTTTGTGGGACACGGCTGTGAGCAATTGGCTGCCGCGTTCCGCCCAGAAAACATACGGTCAATTCACTTTACAGCATTTTCTGTGAAGATGTCTCGAAGACGTAATAAGGCGCTATATCAAATGCAAGGATTATTATTATTATTAATTCCCAGGAGGAGTCCGTGTGTGCAAGACTCTGATTTCTTATTGAGGAATCCAATGAAGAAACTCAGCCTGCTGGGTCCCGTGTGCTGAATTGTGGCTTGTGTTCCCCATTAGGAGATCGCTGGTGGTTTCCCAAGCTCAGTGAAAGAGACCAGAAGGTCCCAGGTCTGGGCTAATATCCCTGGAGTCAGTCTGGCAAACAACCAGCTTTAGTGATTAACTTCTCCAAATGGTGATTGGTGAAAAAAGAACACACCTCATTTCTAGCCTCGTATTAAATTGACACATAAATTCAATGAAATCCTTAATTAAAAGGTGCCAAATAAAACCATTTAATGCTGTGCTCTCAATCCAATTTTGCTGCGTTTGTTTTCTTGGATTCGAGTCAAAAATGCCACATTAGTCATGTAACACTGAGTGTAAAATACCCGATTGGGACTTGCTGGCTCGAAGTGGGAACAAATGTGCAATCTGGGTGTTTCACACAGTACTCTCTGAGTGATACATTCCGAGGTTTGGTCAGTGATGACTCCAGGGGGAGTCGGTAATAAAAATCCCACTCGCTTTTCAATCGCTGCCAAATGTTTGATATTATTGGTCACTTCTCTCGCAAACATATTTAGTATTCCTGTAGCTCGCCTCGCAAGCGAGAGGACCCGGGTTCGATTCCTCACACGGGACAGGTTTCCTTACTCCACACACACGCCTCTGTTTCCCTCTGCGGTAGGTAGGAACCCGGCTTTTTAGACGATTCAGGAAACTTGCCAAACGTAACGTACCTGGGAATCAAACCCGGGCTCTCTCACTTGTGAGGCGAGCTCTCTAACCGATACGGTACAGGACTGAACACCTTCCCAGTTCCAAAAAAATATTGTATTCCTCTGAATTATAGACAGACGTTAGACTTGACCTTTTCATTTGCAAAATGTCACTTACAGAAGTTTCCGAGCTGAAAGGTTACTGCTCAACTTCTCCCAGGACCAAGCTATCGTTTCCAGTTTGTATATTAGATTCACGTCCAGCTTTCTGTTTTGCAACCAATATTGCATCCTGCACACGGCTGCAAACACTGATTACCCCCCCCCCGCCCCCACCCCCGCCCCGCTAGACTGACTCCCACATCCACTTTCACTTCCTACACCACTAATCCTTGCATTTGATATAGCGCTTTTCAGGTCTTCTCGACGTCTCAAAGCGCTTCACAGAATATGCTGTAAAGTGAATTGACTGTATATTTGTGGGCGATAACAACAACAAATTATGTTTGGATAACACCTCTCACGGTCGGAGGACATCGCAAGGCTCTGAAGTCAACAACAACAACTTGCTTTCCTATCGCGCCTCTCAGGCAGGATAGCGTCTCGGAGCGCTTGACGGTGGTGGAGCCTGATGCCGACCCAGAGAGTGGTGGGGCGAGTGGGGGGGGGATCCTTGTTTCAACAACAACAGTAACTCACCCTGACCTTCAAACCTTTATTGCCTAAAGGGTGGGGGCAGTGGAGACTGAAGCCCCGACCGCTGATGGTGGGGCTGGGGGTCGTGGATCAGGCCGGAGCAGACAGGTTGTTCTGACTCAGAGGCGAGAGAGAGAGTCCAACCCGCTGAGCCAGGGTGACACCCGATGGCGCTGGTAGTGTTATGACTGTAGATTGCTGTGCTGGGGCAGCCTCAACAAATCAGGGGGAGTGTGAATGACACCCAGCGAGGCTGAGAGGTACTGGTGCTGTTGGACATGATGTGGACACACGAGATCGGGAGCAATCCATCTGCATCATTCCCCCTCTTGTTCATCTTCATTCCCCTCACAGAGGCCAGTAACTGATGACGGCGTTGAAATCTTGACTGATAAATTCAATCAATATTCAAAGCGAATGCGCACTGATAGCTCCGAGGCCGGCCGGGCTATCACAGCCGGAGGTGGGACACTTCACTCAGAACAGATTTCAATCTGAAAACAGAACACGGAGCTCACTGTAAATTTCCGGAGCGTCGGTCGAGGGCGTTGACCGACAATCCCCTCCGTAAGACACTCCTCCTTCACTTTGCGACCGCTTGCGGGACATTGGCTGCGACTACAAAACACCGAGCAGTCACTACGCTCGACAGCAAATCTCGTGAAGCGCTTTGAGACTTTCCCCCCCCCCTCATTGGCGTGAGAGACGCTGTATCGAATGCAAGGATTATCATTACACGGAAAGACTGTCCTGCAGCTTCTCTTAGACACGCTGAGAGAGCGAGAGAGGGGGAGAGAGAGGGGGAGAGAGAGAGAGGGAGAGAGAGAGAGAGAGAAAGTTTGCACCGTAACACGGAATAGACACCGCGGTAAGAAATAAAATGGAATTAAACCATTAGTTCGAGTCGAAGGACTCTGATGGCAAATGGGACCGAGTTCAAAGGAGCTTCAACAGTGCCACCCGTTGGCAGCGCACAGCACTGCAGCCGTTCACCAACCGACGAAGCCTCGGGGGCGTAAGAATGAGCAAATAATCAAAGGATAAGTCCCATTTTGCTGCTGCGCCGTTCGTGTCGGGGGAACGTTGTAAGGGACTACGTACCTGTGGGCGAAATGCGGCAACGCCGCACGCAAACAGCCGCGGATTGGGGGGGGGGTCAGTGCCCGACATGATTTGGGAGATAGTCAGTGGGAGAAACTACCTTCTCTTTTCGAAAAGTTCCGCTGAATACTTTTACGTGCAGCGACCACCTGATCGGGTTTAAAGTCTGATTATAGTGTGTGTGTGTGCGGTTTGAGTGCGTGTGTTTGGGCAGGAGGCTGGGGCGAAGCTCGGGGCTCTGTCGGAGAGCCAGCACAGGCGATGATGGAGCGACTGTTCATGTGGTTCTGTCTATACTCAAAAGATACGGCCGAGTACGATGTGTGAGGAACAGAAGGAAGCTGGAGATAGCATTAACAATGATTACTCTCAGGCCGTGGAAAAAAAAGAAATGGTTTGATTCACACCGTCATCCTTGATTGTAGTGAGTACGGAAATAGTCCTCAGAAACATGTCTGCTCCCAGACTCGCTAACTGCCTTGAACACAAAACTAATGGGTTGCTAATTGAGAAATCAATATGCATTATACATCTGACACTCATCTGCGTACAGGGTGCCAAGGACAATTAATCAACCGGTTGATTAGTTCATAAAACGAATCAGAATAAAAACGTAATGGATTAAGACCTCCAGAGTGAGAGAGTTGGCAGTAACTGAACTTTACTTCCCTGTGTGCCCAATCAAGACATGATTGAGGAGTGCTATCAAACAGAGTCCTGTAGCTCAGTAGTTAGAGCACTCACCTTGCAAGTGAGAGGACCTGAGGTCAATTCCCAGGCAGGGCGAAATATTGGGCAAGTTTCCTTACTCCACACACCTCTGTTTACCCCGCAGTAAGTAGGAACCTGGTTCTTAGTCGACTGGTGAATCGCTTTCCGGGCGTAACAATCCCTTCAAAGAAAAAATAACCTTACACTATATTCTGTGAAGCGTTTTGAGAGTCTCGAAGACATGATAAGGCGCTACATCAAACGCAGTGATGATTATCATTATCAATGCGAGGATTATAATTGTATCCTGTGCAATCCCACGTCTCCCCTGAGGGGCGGTAAATGCTTTCAGACCACAGAGAGCGCTCACACAGGGTTGAATTATTGGACTAATCTCCCAGACTCACAGCAAAGCAGTAATGGGATAATGGGACGTTAGTTCAATCAAACACAATCTTCGGCTTAGAATGCTCGTTTTACGTGTAGTAAAACACTTCGCTTTCCAGATCGCATCAATTTGATGCTTAATGCAGCCATTTACACAGTTGATTCACTTTAGTTTATTCTGTGAAGCGCTTTGAGACGTCTCGACGACGTGATCAGGCGCTATATCAAATGGAAGGATCTTGAGTGCGTGGGGAATGATAGACAAGCAGACAGAGAGGGAAAATTCTAATGCGAAAACTAACCTGTTTTGTAAAAAAAGATTTATTAAGCTTAACAATCATTGCTTAAAAATATACAGTTGTACATAAAAACATCAAACTTTTTTCCACAGTAATGTCTCCTCAATATACAGAACAATGGAGTGTGCGTTACTGAAATTCAATCATTTACAATATTATAAACCATAATTAATATTTAGAAACTACACAGAATATTATCAGCCCAATAAATAATAATAATAATAACCCTTGCATTTGATTTGGCGCTTTTCACGTCTTCTCGACGTCTCAAAGCGCTTCACAGAATACACTGTAAAGTGAATTGACTGTATATTTGTGGGAGAACGCAGCAGACAATTGCGCACAGCAATGTCCCACAAACAGCCATGGATTGAAAATGACCAAATTATTATTGTTTTGTTTTGGAGGGATTATTATTAGGCTCTGTGCGGGGTGAGGAAACTTGCCCGAGGTTTCGCCCTCTGCCGGGAATTGAACCCAGGACTCTCGCTTGCAAAGCGAGTGCTCTAACCACTGAGCTACAGGACTCCACATATCTACAGCACTCCCAACCCCCCAACCCCCACACAAAAAGGACAGACTTTTGCATTTATTTAAACCGAACCTTTTAGGTTGTAAAACACAACACATCGACAATTGGATTCCAACTTTCAATATTTTTTAATAGAAAGTGTAGATGGATCAATTTATGGATGGAGGGAGGGAGGAAGGGAGGGAGGGAGGGAGGGAAGGCAGAAAGGAAATCAGTGGGAGGTTAAGGTCTGAAATTCTACCTATCAGACGCTACTGTGCGCAATTGGCTGCCGCGTTTTGCCCACAAAATAAAAATATACAGTCACTCCACTTTACAGTATATCCTGAAGCGCTTTGAGACGTCTCGGAGACGAGATAAGGCGCTGTGTCAAATGCCAGGATTATTGTTATTATTATTATTAAGAAGTGGGGACTAAGATTGCCGTGATCTCGGACACTTTGTGACAGGTACGAAGCTACAGAAGGGGAGTTTACACCCCAACAATTCAAACCATTCAAGTTAATAGCCAGCAATCATCTGGGATTCCCCCCCTCTGCTCATCCCTCTTCACCCCGACTCCCACACCCCCCCACTCCCTCGCTTCCGCCTGCCCACTCTATAAGGATCGCAGTAGTGCAGTGGTCTACTGAGGGTGACTGAGATTCGCGGGTCTGTCATTACCTGCACTAGGAACATAGGAACAGGAGGAGGCCATTCAGCCCTTCGAGCCTGTTCTGCCATTCTAGAAGATCAAGTCTGATCTGTACCTCAAGTCCGATTACCCGCCCTTGCCCCTGAACCTAACAAGAAAATCTATCCACCTCAGTCTTGAAAATTTTGAATGGATCCAGCCATAATCCAACTAAAATACCAATGGACAGTGGAGGGGGAAGCTGAGGCGAAGGAGCTTTACACAATGTGGGGACAAGAGCGATTAACCCTTTCTGCTGTGACTCTCAGCAGTACTCCTCGCTCTGAGCCTCCAGGATGTCGTTCAGGTCAGCGAAGACCGAGCTGCTGGACATCTTGCGGCCGTTGCTGGAGAGATCGAGGAACTCCTCGGTGGAGCTGGGCGCTGAGCTGATGTACCTGTCCCACACCCGCTCCCCTGCCTCGTGCTCCAGCAGCTTGGGTTTGCTCTTCAGGCTCCGCTCCAGGTTCTTCCTCTTGTGCTTGAACTCCAGGATGGTCTTCGTGTAGGTGTTTATGGTGGTCACTGAGGCGGCCATACAGCAGGTGAATGAACCCCACGCCAGACTGTGACACAGGAGCAGATATACAGTCAGCAGCAATAATAATAATTATAATAGTAACAACAATAGTAACAACAGTAATAATAACAGTAATGATAACAGTAAAAATAATAGTAATAATAATAAAAATAATAATAATAGTAACAATAAAACAGCACGCAGCAGTATTCAAAAAGAGAAGGGAGTTTCGCCCGGTCAACAATCCGCCAATTCCTCCTGCACTTTGCTGTCTGAGGGACGTTGCTAACGTGTGAAGCCACAGAGAGCGCGGGGATGATATCACTAACCAATACGACCATCCATAGTCCCAGGTCTGTGGCCTCCAGTCTTCGGGCCCAAGATTGACTGTCATCTGAAACACAGTCGTGTACATCATGTGGGCCACCATCCCCAGGAGACCTGCAAACACAGCACAGTAACATCAGCACCCCCACCCCGCCTGGGAATCAAACCCGGGTCCTCTTGCTCGCGAGGTGAGTGTACGGCGTCGGCGGCGTTGTTGCTGTTGTTGCTGAGGGCTCCTAACCGCTGAGCTACAGGAAGCCCGACACCTGGCAACCTGGTGGGTCACAGCGTCCCTGGGACCCTCGTCCAGGTGGGATTTGGGAATTGAACGTAAGACAGTGGTCAGATTGCAGGTGTGTGCGCGTGTGCTCCGAACGCTGGTTAACAGCCGCAGTTCCCAATAACCACCCGCAGGTGGCGGCACCAAACCAACAAAAGCCCTCACACCGGACAGAATCCACTCAACGCTGCTCCCCGACAGTGTCGCACTAACGAGGCTGTGCCTCCGCCAAACAGCAGTCACCTGAGAGCCACCGCCGATAAGTCAGCGAATCCCCAGAATAAACTGCTGAGCTCCTCGCAAGCAGACGAGGTGATTGGATTTCGCCCACCAAACACACAGTCACTTACACTTTGCACTGAACGCCGCGAAGGGCTTCGAGTCGTCCCGACGACGTGGTGCGGGAACCGGCTGCGTCAAACGCACGGATTATTATTGCAGATATTAAGGGGAAAAGTTCGCCCGAGCCGAGATTTGCTCTCGTAACGTAACATTTTTCCAGAATTAGGCGAGTTCTTAAAATACAGCCTTGGATTTTGAGACCAGGGCTTCTGTGAAGTTTCCTGTAAGAAACGCCACGGAATAGCAGCTCCGGAGACGGAATTGGAACAACTTGCCAAATTCTGGATGCTTTGAAATGCTATTTATACAGCGTCAATCTGGACCCGGGTGGAACGTTCGGGTGTCGAGGGATTACAAGGCAAGGAACTGGAGTTGAGGTACAGATCAGCCATGATCTTATAAAATGGCGGAACAGGCTTGAGGGACTGAATGGCCTCCCTATTTTCCATTGGTAATGTGCAAAATGTGTGATCTTTAAATGGAATTCCTTATTTGTTTATTTACTTACTTATTCATTTAATAAATATTAATCCTTGCATTTAACATAGAGCCTTACTCTGGATGTTGCATTTTGTTTGTTGTTACTACGGTATTGAAACATCTCAAAGTGCTTTGCAGGATTTAGTGCGAAGTGTAGTGACTGTGTGTTTGCAGGTGAACGCCTGTTTCAATCAGGAGTATGCGAGTGCTTTGTACTTTAAGCGCTCTGGGACACTACCCAGCCTGAGGGTCGCTGTATAAATGCAAGTTGTTGGACTGAGGAAAGCAGGGAAATAGATTTGCAAATGTCACTTGCAAATATTGGAGATGTTTGTGTCCTCAGTGAGTGGACGTGTGTCAGTCAGACTGTGTGAAGCCAACGGCTCTCCTCCAAGCAATGAAATATTGATACCGAGATACAATCTGCAAATGTCAAGGCCACAGAAAAGTGAGAGGGAGAAAGAGGAATAGAGATAGAGAGAAAGTGAGCAAAAGACAGAGAGAGAGAAAATCAGGGTGAGAGCGAGGGAGAGGAAGAGAGGGGGAAGGGAGAGAAAGAGAGGGAGGAAGGGTCCTCGCCCCCAGCGACAGTCTCTTTGAAAGCAAACAAGGCTTACAGAGTTGTGTTGTGTGTAATTCATCTTTGGTCAACGCAAACCATCCCAGATTTAGACCATCCCAGTCGATCGCTGGGACGAGGCACGTGGTGCTGTCACTCGCTGCTTATTGGAGTCGATCCAAATGTAAGTGTTATGTTTAGTCGGTCTACACAGACAGCACAGACATGGCTTAATTACTCGGCAAGTGCACGAGGCATTAAGTGTCTCCTGTGAATAGCACCTGTGTTTAATTGGCTCAGGTAAAGAGCTGCCAAACGCGGAGTGCTTGACAGCAGCACAACTTATGCCTATGTCGATTGCAAAATAAAACTGTTTTAAATAGAGTCTGACTGCCAAGAACTCTTATATATATATATATATATATATATACACACAGACCCAGGGTGACCCAAAAGTCAGGATATCTAAAAAATGTCTATTGGCTGTTGGTTGTCTGATGGCTAAAACAGGAAATGAGACACCCAACTTCGGTTGCTCAGGGACCCACTGACATGACTGTTAGGGGCCCCGGAACCGAGCTTTGTCCCTGGTCCTGGCCAACGATCCCCAGGATAGAATTGGGACGTTCGTTTGTAGTTGTTTGTGGGACAATTTGGCTTCCGAGTTGGCCCACAAAACACACTCCCACCACTTCACCATCCCAAATAGAGGGATGATTCAGTAGAATTATTATTATTATTAACAAATGCCAGAATTATTTTATAATCAACTGCAGATCATGAAGATATTTTAAACGGTTGAAAAACCCAAATGGCTGTGATATGAATGTGAACCATGGATAATAATAATAATAATAATAATCCCGGCATTTGATACAGTGCCTTATCACGTCTTTGAGACGGCTCAAAGCGCTTCACAGGATATACCATAAAGTGCTGTGACTGTGTGTTTTGTGGGCGAAACGCTGGGAGGATGCGATTCACAACTTTTGTTTCTCTGAAACTGACAACCACTCAGCCGCCGATGCCAAGACATGGAAGGTCGAATTTTACTGTGAGGAACTTAATGTCCTCATCAATTTTATGCCTCGGTACTGGGAATCTTGATGAGCCAGCCGGCACGGGTGTGAAACAAGTCCCAGCGTTACTGTTAGAAGCTTATAACTCCAGCAAGAAACAGACGCAGGGCTTCAAGGTTGGTGAAGCAGTATATCACTGGGAAATATGAGGAAAAGCGGTGATTTCCCCGCTGACTGGCACCGGAGTTTAACTGTTCACACAGCTTACAGTTACGGCTGGAAACGCAGCGTAAATATCAGCAACAGGGACGGTCTGGTGTGTCAGCCTGGCTCAGTAGTAGTAGTCTCGCCTCGGTGTCAGCAGGTTGTGGGTTCATGTCCCATGTCGGACTTGAATTCACGGTGTCTAAGCTGACACTCCTACCCAGCATTGAGGGGTGTGTTACATTGCCAGAGATGGCATCCTTCGATGAGATGTTAAACCCACCTTTCCTAACAACCCTGTTCCGGTCATTAATTATCTCCCTGGGGAAAGAAACACTTCCTGGTATCTGTCCTGAAATTGCCCCCTAGCTCTTCTCATCCTGCTGTATTGGTGCACCTCCTCGTCAGACCACAATGACCTGTTTCCCCACCAATGTGCAGCATCCGAGACGCTATCCCACCTGAGGGCGCTGGACACCACGGCGAGTAGCCGTTATTGTTTCCGTACTGTAACGTTCTATGTAATTCCCAATGGATTATTTGAGTGAACCAGAGTAAAAGTGTTTGGCAAGAGCGAGAGACATCATACAACAGGATTACCTGACAGTACAGTGAATATGGCAGCAAAGGCGTTCAGCTTTAGACCATCAATGACATTGGTGTAATGGCAGATCTCAATGCACATGAGGCTGAGACCAACCAAGAGCAGGAGGATATACAGTATCTCAGCCACGATAGACAGCCAGAGGACACCTAGAAGAACAAATCAATACGATCAATGTTCTAGCAAGTGTGTAATCCCAGTGACAGTCATATCTAACCACAATCATATTCCTTGCACCTGATGTAGAGACGGCAACATCCAAATCTTTCAAAGTGCTTCGCTGGGATCTGCTTGTCAGAGGGCTGGTATATACTTGTAGGTAAAAGGAGAAGCCAATTTGCACAATGTCCCATGAACAGCCATGAAACACACAACCAATTTACCTGGGTTTTTTGAAGGGATTATTACCCCCGGAAAAGTGATCCGCCAATCGACTAACAACCGGGCTCCTACTTACTGCTAGTTGAACAGAGGTGTGCGGAGTAAGGAAACTTGCCCAACGTTTTGCCCTGCCCGGTAATCGAGCCCAGGTCCTCTCACTTGTGAGGTGAATGCTCTAACCACCGAGCTACAGGACTCCACAGAACATTACTCTACTTCCAAAGTGCTTTGTTTCATCAAAATGTCCTTCCTCTGATCATTGGCATCCTCTCGTTTACTGCTCTCTTCCTCTGATTTTTTTTTTTGGAGGAAATGTCTATCGAAGCAGCACCATCGAGGGACTTGTCTCGGAGCTGTCAGCGGCTGAATTAACATCAGTTAAAGTTAGATACAATAACCAGGGGTGCCTTAAGCTGTGACTGTGGATGGTAATTCATCTCTCTGAGCATCAGCATCAAGCGGACTTGTTGAGATCAGATGTCCTGAGATGGAGATTTTGTTCAAACGAAAGAACAGAACAAGAAGAATAAAGTGTTCATCTCTCCTAGAAGTTTACCAGCAGTAAGTAGGAACCCGGTTGTTCGTCGATTGGTGCATCGCTTTTCCGGGGGTGTTAATCCCTTGAAATACAAAAATAATTATAATTTGGTCACTCAATCCACGGCTGTTTGTGGGGACGCTGCTGTGCGCAATTGGCTGCTGCGGTTCGCCCACAAAATGTACAGTCAATTCACTTTCACAGTATATTCTGTGAAGCGCTTTGAGACGTCTCGAAGACGTGATAAGGCACTGTGTCAAACGCAAGCATTATTGTTATTATTGTTATAAGTGATGTGTAACAGATTTATCAGGTATGTTTTACAGGTGGCAGCTTGGCTGTTGATAGCCTACTTGCCTTTGGGTTAGAAGATTGTGGGTTTGAGCCCTATGTCTATAGGTTGAACTCTGGAGTTCTTTGCGCAAATTGGGTGCCACACTTGGTTACACAGTCACTACACTCAATAGGGATTTCTGGTGCCATGTTCTGGGCTAATAATCCTTGCCTTTAACACAGCGTCATTCACATCAGGAGGATTGCCTCAAAAACACTTCACACGATTTGAAGGTTGAACGTGTGTATTTTAATAGACGAACACAGCAGCTATTTTTGCATCCAGCAACGTCCCACATTGGTATTTTTTTAAAAAGCTTTCCCCAGGAAAAGGTATCTGTTGAACAAGCCGAGAGCTGCAGTGAAGCCCCTGATTTATTTCACATGGATGACAATCCTGAATGCAGGTTTAGTGCACCGGCTACCAGATAGCCTGACATTAACGAACAGCCATTAAAAGGAATGATAATTTAGGAAATCGTGTTTTAATCCAATTAAAATAAAATCATAATGTGTCCAACAGATCGAATTGCCCGTTAATCTGTACAAGCCGGAGTTTGACAGATTTGCCAGTGAAAAGGCTCTTGATCTCACAGCGCCTTGACGTGGGACATCATAACTCCTGTGAGCTCTTGTCACAAGCCATGTTGAAGCCATTAACTTTGAGCCAGATGTGCTGCAGGGATCATATCTTCAGCCTCTCTGCCTGACTCCCTGCTCAGATACGTCAGTGTCTTGGGACGTGAGTGGAAATCAATCTCAGGCCAGCCATGTTCAAAGAGGCAAGATATTCTTGCTTTGTAAATTCTATCACACACCTCACTCCGCACAGCTTCATGGCTGTAGAGCACAGCGAGGGGAAATCTGTTGCAATCTCCCGTTCAATAACTATCCCGGACAAACAATCCCTCAGATAAAAATAAATAAACCCAGCATTCATGGCTATGTGCGGAACGTTGCTGTACGCAATCCACGACTGTTTGTGGGACCCTGTTGTAAACAATTGGCAATTGGCTGCTGTGTTCCGACCACACACCTGTACAGTCAATTCACTTTACAGTATAGAAGGAAGGGAATTTCTCTCTCTCTCTCTCTCTCTCTCCGGTGTCCTGGCCAACAACCCCACAAATAAAATTGGCTGTTCACTTTGTGGCTGTCTGTGGGAGGTATTGCTGTGCGCAAGTTGGTTGTTCTGTTTACCTACAAATACACAGTCACTACAGTTAACAGCAGTTACTGTGCAGTGTAAGTTTTGATGTTATAGCTGCGTTATAATAATCAGAACCCTTGCATTTTTTTCCTGTGGCGCTTTTCACGTCTCAAAGCGCTTCCCAGAATATACTGTAAAGTGAATTGATTGTATATTTGTGGGAGGAACACGGCAGCCGAACAGTTGTGGATTGAAGTCACCAATTTTATTATTGTTTTTTTCTCTTGAGGGATTATTATCAGGCGTGTGGAGTAAGGAAACTTGCCAAAAGTTTTCCCCTGCCGGGGGTCGAATCCAGGTCTCCCGAGTGTTCTAACCACTGAACTACAGGACTCCACTTATGAATTGTATGGATTATTAGTAATTCAAAAGCCTTTATTGAGAGAAACAAAAGGATTCACGACAATCCGTGGCTGAGCATCTCTGTCCAAATGGTCTGAAATATATTGAGGGCATGAATCTTTCCTGACCCATCTGTTATCCCTGCGAAGCCGCTCCACATTCATTTACTGTAAATCTCTCAACTGCTGGATAACTGCTAAAGACCAATTTTGACAAAACGTCCGATGACTGTCCTTCTCTTGCGCTGAAGGCACTGCCTCTCTCTCCCAGGGTTACAGACCGACCCACAGACCCTGGAATACCCTTGTGTGTCAGCCTGTGCTTAACATTCTCCAGCATCTCGACCCACGACTGTTTGTGGGACGCTGCTGTGTGCAATTGGCCGCCGCATTTCGCCCACAAAGGAGACAGTCAATTCACATTACCAAACTGTGCAGCGCTGTGAGACGTCTCGAAGACGTGATAAGGCGCGGTATCAAATGCGGGGATTGTTATTATTATTATTGACGAGATGGCTAATCAGCTGGAAGCAGAGACAGAAGTGGTCGGGAAGTGAATCTTCCCCCCCCCCCCATCCAAAAAAACTGACCTCGTTCAGCAGGAGGCGTCAGATGGATGAAACTTCGACACCTTTCCCCTGTAAATCACAGACACCGCACATCAGGACATCTTTCTGCATCAAGTTACATCTTTTGTTAAAAAGAAACAGAGCATCAGCTGCACCGGACATCGGGATTCATGTACAAACCGAGATTGGCGTAAGATATATTGTCGGGGTCTGGGAGGGGGGGGAGGGGGGGGAGGGTGGGGGTGCAGCCGGGTGTCTGACACGCGCAGAAACCCATCACCATATGCTTAAGAGTCTACAAACCGAGCTGAGATTTCCATGCATCCCACCGACACGTGGGAATCCCCGAGATGGATTGTTGGAACAGAATCCGCGCCCTCTTTCTCTCCCTGGGGGGGGACGGGGGGGGGGGACACGCACCCTGCTTACCTAAATCCGTATAGTTTTAGGCGCGTTTACATCCATTCAATGTGACTTGGTGTATCGGGGGAGCAGAGAGGAGAGGACACAGAGACAGACGGAGAGAGGGAGAGGGAGAGGGTTGCCCGATTTGCGGAGTTAAAGGATATTCAGTGAGAACAGAAATGCGTGAGCTGGTGACATTTAAAGAGCCTGGCATTTATAATCCCTATTTTATTGTCTGTTTGCAATTGACTTTTTTTCCCCAGCCTCGCCAAGGTCGCTCCCTTGCGCGGATTAAAGGTGGCTGTTGATCGCTTTTACGGTAGCTGGGGGCGGGAGGTTTGGGGCTCATTTCTGTCTCTCCCCCAACCCCAGGTCCAACCCCCACTGATACCCTTTAGCAGAGATTGTCTGGAATTGGATTCTCAGCAGTTCCCGACCCCACTCCCACACACACCCCCCCCCAACCCCCCACACACACACCCACCCACACTCCACACACCGCCCCCCCATACACACACCCACACAAAAAAATTGAAATTGTTGTTGTTATTCCCCCCCCCCACCCCTCCGTTGCATTTCCCTCCAATTTCACCCACAAAATAACAGTCACTACACTTTACAAAGATGTGATAAGGCGCTACATCAAATGCAAAGATTATTATTATGGCATCAACACATGTAATTAAACCTTCCCAAAGGCTCCATCTCCCTACATGGAGGGGTGGGTGTGAGGGAGGGAGGGAGGGAGGGAGTGTGAGGGAGATCAGAGCTATGCTAACAACCCCTGATATACACAGATCGGAAGGAGATGTGGGAGAGAGTGAAAAAAGGAAGAAATTACCCCCAAAAAGCAAAGGAAACCACCAGAAAGTTCTGAAATATGATCAGAAACGTGTGAGTGAAACAGTTTCACATTGAAGGCAATTTTCCCCATCCAATTAACAGGTATGTTGTTTAATATTAAACACACACAGTCACACAAACAGTCACACACACACACACACATATACACAAACAAATACACACACACATATACACACATAAATACACACACACATATATACACACAAATAGACATATATACACACAAATAGACACACATATATACATATATATATGCACACACACGCAAACAGACACACGGACACATATACACACAGACACACACATATACACACAGACACACACATATACACACAGACACACACAGTGGTTAAAAGAATACATACATATGGAGCCACTTGTTAAATGTAAAAGTTGGAATAGTGGGATTATTGTTGTCACTCCATGGGGTGGATGGGGTGGATGGGGTGGGGGGTGGATGGGGTGGGGGGGGATATACAGAGGGTGGGGAGGTTGGGGGGTGAGGGGTTTGGATATAAAAGCTGACACCCACCTTCCCCACTGATGTTCTCCTCACAGGAAAACCAGATCCCGGCGTGGAAGTAGCAGACCACATACTTGTCCTCGCCCGTCTCCCAACTGTATTGGACCACACCACCGCTCTGGTTGGAGGAGGCACCGTTGAAGATGATGCAGTTGGGCTGTTTCTCTTTGACACTGGACTTGCAGAAAGGCTTCACCACTTTCCTGGTGCCCTCACACCAGTAACTGGTGCTGAAGGCTGTGATGCAGAAGATCAGGGCGATGGAGTTGAGGGTGAGAGCCAACGAGGCTCTCTGTCTCCTGTCAATACCCATTGCAAGGGAAGGGGTGGGGGTGGGGGGGGGGGAGAGAGGGAAAGGGAGGGAGGGAGAGAGAGAAGAGAGATGGAGAGAGACAGGGAGAAAGAGAGAAGAGAGAGAGAGATGGAGAGAGACAGGGAGAGAGAGAGAGAGAGAGATGGAGAGAGAGAGATGAAGAGAGAGAGATGGAGAGAGAGAGAGAGAGAGAGGAAGGGAGAGAGAGAGAGAGGGAGGGAGGGAGGAGGGGGGGGGGGGGGGAGGAGGAGGGAGGGGGGGGGTTGAAGTGAAGGGAGATGAGCAACACACACTCACTCACTCACACGTGCGGTTGGAAGGGTCAGTGAAGGCTCAGCCGATGCTCCTCACGCAGCTGAAGGTGGTTGTGTTGTCCCCAGAGCTCTGGGCAGAGCGGACTGTCCATCCTGTGTGTGTGTGGGTGGGTGTCTCCCCCCTCTCCCCCTCCCTCCCTGTGTGGTACCCGGGATACTGGGAGCAGAGATGGGGCTGAGCCTCGGCAGCTCCGGGGGAGGGAGGACCTGCAGCGAGTGTGAGGCCAATCAGAGGCGCCTCAGTCCCACCCCCCGAGGGCTCAGCGCAGAGAGGAAACAACACGAGCCTTAGGGTTCATCTTCCACCAACAACTCAACAGGTCCCCACCATCCGCCCACACACCGCACTGAGCTGATCAGCGCTGTGTCTCTGTCTCTGTGTGTCTGTGTGTGTGTGTGTGTGTGTCTGTCTCTGTGTCTCTGTCTCTGTGTGTCTGTGTGTGTGTATGTGTCTCTGTGTGTCTCTGTCTCTCTGTCTCTGTGTGTCTCTGTGTGTGTCTCTGTGTGTGTCTCTGTGTGTGTCTCTGTGTGTGTCCCTGTGTGTGTCTCTGTGCCCTGTGCTCTGGTGCTGTTAGTTGTATCTCTCTCTGTGTGTGTCTCTGTGTGTGTCTCTGTGTGTGTCTCTGTGTGTGTCCCTGTGTGTGTCCCTGTGTGTGTGTGTGTGTGTCCCTGTGTGTGTCCCTGTGTGTGTCTCTGTGCCCTGTGCTCTGGTGCTGTTAGTTGTATCTCTCTGTGTGTGTGTGTGTCCCTGTGTGTGTCCCTGTGTGTGTCTCTGTGTGTGTGTGTCCCTGTGTGTGTCCCTGTGTGTGTCTCTGTGCCCTGTGCTCTGGTGCTGTTAGTTGTATCTCTCTGTGTGTGTCCCTGTGTGTGTCTCTGTGTGTGTGTGTCCCTGTGTGTGTCTCTGTGTGTGTGTGTCCCTGTGTGTGTCTCTGTGTGTGTGTGTCCCTGTGTGTGTCCCTGTGTGTGTCCCTGTGTGTGTCCCTGTGTGTGTCTCTGTGCCCTGTGCTCTGGTGCTGTTAGTTGCTCAGCCTCAGGGCTGTTGAGCACAGCTCAGGTTTTACCGATCACTGTCCTTCGGTGGAATTCGGTGTAAACATTTTTAAAGAGGGAGGAACATGTATACACCCACACACACACCCACACACACTGACACACACCCACACACACACTGACACACACACACACACACCCACATACCCACACACACACCCACACACACACCCACATACCCACACACACCCACACACACACTGACACCCAAACACAGTAACACACACCCACACACTGACACACACACACAGTAACACACACTCCCACTGACACACAGGCTCACACTGACTGACACACACCCACACACACACCCACATACCCACACACACACCCACACACACACTGACACCCACACACAGTAACACACACCCACACACTGACACACACACACAGTAACACACACCCACACACTCCCACTGACACACAGGCTCACACTGACTGACACACACACAGTGATACACACACACACAGATACACACACTCACATTAAGAGACACACACACACCAAGAGATGATAATAATAATAATAAGCCTTGCACACAAACACGCACTTGCCCACAGATGTACCTACACACACACAGAGGGTTGTTGAAATATGGAGTATTTTGGTACAAAATGCCTGGAGTGGGTTAAGTAGATGGGATATAATTAAAGGGTGAGAGAAGACGAGAGTGGAGTGGGATTCGCAGAATGTACTGTAAAGTGGAGTGACTGTATTTGTGGGCGAAATGTGGCAGCCGATTGTGCACAGTTGTGTCACCCGCCAATCGACTAACAACCGGGTTCCTACTTACTGTGTTTCTCTCTGTGTAAACAGAGGTGTGTGTGGAGTAAGGAAAGTTGCCTAACATTTCGCCCTGCCCAGGAATCGAGCCAAGGTCCTCTCGCTTGTGAGGTGAGTGCTGTAACCACTGAGCTACAGGACTCCACATATAACACACAGTGTCCGGTTCTGGTGTTAATATTCAGTTGTGCGCTTGTGTGTGAGGTTCTCTGTAATGTTTAATTTAGTTGGCTACAGTGTGCCTCCCTTCGCTGCTTATGATGGGTATGATTGTCATCGCTGGTGTCTGAGCGCATTAAATGATATATAATTACTGGCCACCTCCCTCGGAGCGCCTTTTGAAGATGAAAATGAAGTAGATCAGACTGGAAGGCAAGCACGGTGAGACGGCCTGTAGATGACGGAGGGATGGGAGTTTATGGGTTGCCAACCCCACATGCTGGGGCTCACTCATGTATAAAAGCATTTCCACTGTGAGGAACAAGACAACAGGAAGGATTAAAACACAATCATCAAGCTATTCTGTAGCTCAGCGGTTAGCACTCTCGCCTCGCAAGCGAGAGGACCCGGGTTCGATTCCCGGGCAGGGCAAAACCTTAGGCAGGTTCCCTTACTCCACACGCCTGCGTTTACCCGGCAGTAAATAGGAACCCAGTTGTTAGCCGATTGGAGGATCGCTTTCTGGGAGTAATAATGCCTCCCCCCAAAAACTGTGGTCACTCAATCCACGAGTGTTTGTGGGGACGCTGCAGTGCGCAATTGGCTGATGCATTTTGCCCGCGAAATATACAGTCGATTCACTTTACAGTGTATCCCGTGAAGCCCTTTGAGACGTTGCGAAGACCTGATAAGGCGCTGTATCAAATGCAATGATCATTATAATAATTGTAAAGGCTTGTGGCCTGAGATCGTGAGCGGCATGTGCTGCTGTTATTATAAAATAGGGGCTTTGCTGGCTTTGCCCACGTGATCGCTCTCACACTGAATGTGTGTAAATGAATCGCTGTGACCTCAGACAGAAACTGGAGGAATTGCGATTTGAGGGAAAGTAGCAGCGGCAGAAGTCAGCTTTAACACCCAGCAACAGCCAGCAGAAGTGTGAAACGTTACACAAACCGCCCATTCGTGCCCAAGCCGCAGCGCGATGAGGAAAATCCAAATATATATAACCGTTATAAAGTTTGCTCCCGTGACAATTCACGTTCGCTTGTGATTCCCACTTTCTCACTCTCTCACGGGCTCGAGCCACGAGGCTGAATCAAGCATTTAATTCCCTGACCCAGGGAGCAAAATGGGGATTTGTGGTGTCAGCCTGATGCAGTGGTAGTGCTCTCTCTCTCTCTCTCTCTCTCGCCGCTGAGTCAGAAGGTTGTGGGTTCAAGACCCCACGTTGGGACTTGGAATCGCATCGTCTATGCTGACGCTCCAGTGCAGTGCTGGGGATGTATGGCGTTGTCAGAGGTGCCGTCCATCACACGCTCTGAGACGCTACCCTGCTTGAGGAGGGGCTATATCAATGCAAGTGGTTGTTATTGTTGTCCTTTGCATGGACGTTAAGCCGATGTCCCTGTCAGCCTGTTCAGGAGGACCTTAAAAATCCCCCGACGCTATTATGATACGATGGGGCAAGTGGCCTCCTTCTGCGCTGTACGATTCTGTGAATTCTATGATTCTATGGTGATGTTTTATCTGAAGGACAGCACCTCGAGCAGTACAGCTCTGCAGTGTCAGCTCCAGATGGTTCGGCCCAATTTTCACTCAAAGCCTTTGATCCCGACTGCTACCAATTGAGCCAAACTGACATCTAATGGGAGACTGAGACTGATCTGAGAACGTGATTCTCATCTCTGATGAATCGAGTCATTTTACTGTCGGATCAAGTTTGGATGAGTTTTACTCAGCCACAGAACAACAACAATAATAATAATTATAAGAATATTTGAATTTGATACCGCGCCTTACCAGGTCGTTGAGACGTCTCAAAGCGCTTCACAGGATACACTGTGAAGTGGATTGACTGTGCATTTTATGGGCGAGGGATTATTTCCCCCGGAAAGCAATCTGCCAATCGACTAACAACCAGGTTCCTACTTACTGCAAAGTAAACTGAGGTGTGTGGAGTGAGGAAAGTTGCCTAAGGTTTCGCCCCGGCCTGGGAATCCAACCCAAGTCCTCACACGTGCGAGGCGAGCGCTAACAATATTCCACAACAGGACAGGATAACATCATTGAGAAGCTAATTGGGGAGCAGGAAAACGAAGTGGGCTTTACTCCCTGTGGACGGTTGATATCAGAGGGAAGCCTTGAACCTACCTGTCTCCTGCCCTTCGAGTGTAAATCACTCCAGTGAATCGTTCCCATTCTGTTGGGATTTAATGTGATTGGAATCTGAAATATTACATTTAGATAAGACTGTTAGTGGCTTGGAATATTTTCGAGCTCTGAATCAGATGGGCTTATATAAATCCCTCGGGCTGATAGCTCGCTGAAATATCAGCAGGTTTTTTTAAAAAATATTCTTCATATTTGCTGGTCCTTCGAGTTCTCGCAAAGGAGTTATCCCAACCGCTTTACTGCTGGTAAACAGAGGGGTGTGGAATAAGGAAACCCGCCTGAGTTTTCGCCCCGCCCGGGAATCGAACCCGGGTCCTCTCACTCGCGAGGCGAGTGCTCCAACCACCACCCCACAGGATTCCACAGCCACTCCTCTCTTCACGAACTTGCTGTTTACCAGTGCTCGGAAGCCTAGTCTAGACGGTTATTTTACAAATAGAGCAAAAACTGCACAGATACGAGAGAGCGTTTGATCCACCCACACTGCCGTTTAATCACAGAGCTCACTTTCACCTCTAACCAACAATCTGCAATGAATCACTTGATCCAAAAGCTGTACTGAGGCGTGTATGATATTTACTCACTAACCTGAGCAAAGTCACTGTTATGTTTAGATGAAACACTGTATTATATTTATATTGTAAAAACAAAGCAGCTCAACAGAGCACTCGCCTCGCAAGCGAGAGGACCTGGGTTCGATTCCCGGGTCGGGGCGAAAGGTTGAGCAAGTTTCCTCACTCCACACACAGACACCTGTTTGCCAGCAGTAAGTAGGAACCCGGTTGTTAGTCGATTGGCGGATCACTTTTCCTGGCAAAATGAAGGCAATATTTAATAATTTGCTAAATTCTGTGTGCTCTGAAATGTTACTTTTGCAGAGTAAATCCAGATCCGGGTGGTGATTCTAATCAAACCCTTTGCGCTATTTTTCTTTTAACCTTAATGTCACTTTCAAAGTCACCATCTATCAGCCAGGAATGAGGTGCAACACATTGCCCTCAATTCTGAGCTCAGCAACTTTAGTTTGACGGTTACTGAGGAACAGGGTCACTGAGCAGATTTCAGATTTAAGAGAGGAACGAGAGAGAGCGACGGAAGGCAAAACACAAAATGAAATTCGGGAGCTAATCGTGGCTGCATCTCAGTGAGCCAAACTTATTATAACAGCGATGCTTATCTTTGAAAGAGTTCCTCTCGCATCAGGAGGATGTCTCAAAATGATTCGCTGGATTTACTGTGAAGTGTAGTGACTGAGTTATGTAGGCATATTTTTTTAGGCGAACGAGACAGCCAATTTGCACACGGCAACATCCCGTAAACAGCCATGAAGCGAGCAATCGATTTTATCTGGGGGATGTTCGGCCGGGACACTGGGGAAAAGTTCCTTTCTCTTTTCAAACAGTGCTTTAAAGTCCACCTGAACAGGCAGACGGGACCTCAGTTTAATGCCTCATCCGAAGACGGCACCTTCAGCAATGCAACACATACTCAAACACTGCATTGGAGCATCAGCCTAGACTTGAGTTCAAAGGCCCAACGTGGGGCTTGAACCCACATCCTGAGAGGGCGACCAACTGAGCAATAAGCAAAGTCACTACACTTTGCAGTATATTCTCCTGAAGCGCTTTGAGACATCTCGACGACATGTTAATGCGAGGATTATTGTTATTGCAAATTTTGTGAAAATCAGGCTTGGCGTCAGTGCAATTATACACAACTAATTATTATCTGGATTACCACTTTCCTCATCAATTATCCATCCCAATTCGCTCTGTCCACTCCGTAAACTTTGTACTGCTGGGTCCTGTGATGTCTCACCAAAGCATTTGTATTAATAGGCTCCAGTTCTTGCGCTTGTGCACACAGATTGGATTAATGCAGGAGCTGGCTAATTTGTCCAGGTCAGCACTCAGATTAGATGTAAGGATTTGTAAATCTAATCTGAAACAGAAGCAGCTAATGAAAAAATTAGCATTGCACTGATAAACAGCATCTATTACACAGCGTGCCCAAGTTATCTCCAGAAAAGCGGCTTGATGTTCATTCAAATGCAAATGAATTGTTTCCAAAGGAAACGGCAACACTGGGTGAAGACCCTGTAAGAAAACCCAGCCCTGTTGTATGTGCGACTGTGAAGGGTTTGTCTTTTAGTGTGAGGTTGTACGTTTGGCCAACAATCTCATAAACCCGTAAATTGAATCATCGGCAGGACCTGGAAGGGCAGACCAGTCACTGGGGGCAGGGAATCCTCCCACTCAGCTCCTGTTAATCCTGCAAGCCACAGCATTCATGAGTAGGGTGGTCCTAGATGGACAAGCAACGAGCAAGCTTGCCAGACAGTGTTTTCAAAGGCAAACTATGTGTTTTAGCTGGTTAGCCTCCAGCCATTACAGGCTCGAGGGGCTGAATGGCCTACTCCTGTTCCTATGTTTCTATATAACAATCCCTGTTTTGCTCACAAAACACAGTCACCCCACTTTACAGTATATCCTGTGAAGCACTTTGAGACGTCTCAAGGACATGATAAGGCGCTGTATCAAATGCAAAGATTATTATTATGTTATTATATATTATATAGTCCGGTACGTGAGTCAGACAGCTCTCCAGGGCACTGCTGATGACAGCTCAGCCCAGCCTGGCAGTATTAGGTAAGCAGGGTACATCCCTCCGGAGAGGGAGAGAGAGAGAGCACATTCCATTCCAGACACGGGAATCTCCATGTGTGGGTGGAATATATGAAACTCTCGGGCTGGTTTGCATGCTCTTAAGCGTGGAGATGGGTTTCCTCGTGTGTCAGAGATCCGGCTGATGTTGTAATTGGAAGAGGGATCGACATAGTCGCGAGGAAAGGGTGAGATGAAAGAGAGGGGAAAAGGGTAATTAATGGTAATGTTTAGACTTTGATGAATATTGAAACAGGAGGAGGAGGAGAAGGCAAATCCCCATTTACACTGATTCCTGCTGTGGAGGATGTGATATTACTATGACTGACACCTAAAGCGACCGATCATTAAGCGTGGCCTTGTGATTGACAGTAAAATGGGGTAGCGCCACTCAGGACTTGATCCTGTTTTTCTTTCATAACGACATTGGTTCCGGCTGCCATCATCTCCACTGCCTTTTGATGTGAGTGGGTTAGAGACTGATGTCATCTGTGAAATGGCTAATCACGTCACAGCACACCACACACATTATACACACATCACCGGGGGTCAGTTCACTAAAGTCACATCAATTAAAAACCATTTTAACACCCACTTCCATGGCGGTGAATTCATTTATCCGAATGACATTTTGAGTAATTCTAGCTATAAAACTTAACGTTAATAAAATACGGGTAAAGCAATTGGAAGCAAATGTAATAATAATGATAATAATAAAAATTCTTCCATTTGGTATAGCGACTTTCATGTCAGGAGGACACCACAAAGCGCTTCATGTGATTTACTGTAAAGTGCAGTGACTGTGTGCTGTGTGGGTGAAACCAGCAACTTGCACTCAGCGATGTCCCATAAACACTATGGAGTGAATGACCAGTATTATTGGGAAATTGATCCCTCTCTTCTCTTTGCACTAAGGTTTCTCTCTGCCCAGGAATCGAACCAGGGTCCTCTCGCTTGCGAAACGTTGGGCAAGTTTCCTTACTCCACACACCTCTTTACCAAGTAGTAAGTCAGAACTCGGTTGTTATTCGATTGGTGGATCGCTTTCCCGGGGATAATAATCCTTTCCAAAAAAATGTGTATTTTTATTGTGATGAGTCATGGATATATAGCTTTCGGCCCATCGCTACTGTCTATCTGATATTAACTCCCTCTAGTTTCCCTCGTCATGGATGCAGCTCGTCAACACTCTATCAAATACTATTTATAGAGCAAAGGCAAACAGCAGTGTAATTGACACAGAGAAGGAACTGTGTGGCACAGAGATGGAGCTCTGGGGATCTCTCTGTTGATGGGTAAAACTGTCAGAGTATGAGTGATCAAATGCAGTCAAGGTAGTGATTTGTGAGAAGTTTGGTTTACAATGATTGGCGGGAGACCAAGAAGCTATTTCTAGTTTAGGAGTATACAGTCCACATGTTTAAAGTTGTCCTAAGAAACATAGGAACAGGAGTAGGCCATTTAGCCCCTCGAGCCTGTTCCACCATTTTTTAAGATCATGGCTGATCTGTACCTCAAGTACAGTTACCTGCCTTTGCCCCATAAGCATTGACAAGTGGGTCACTTTCCAGAATTAGGTCCCTCCAGGGAGAGAATGCGCGTTCCATCCCAACAGTCAATCTCTTGGGATTTCCATGTGTAGCTGGGACGTATGGAATTCTCAGTTTGGTTCGAACGCTCTTGCGATGGGTTTCCGCACGTGTCAGACACTCATCCGACTGACCAAAAAAAAAAGGGAGTGGCTGATCAAACTGTTCAGGGGAGACTGAATGCTTTGGATTTCTTGTTATGTTCTCAGGATGTAAACAACATTTTCTTGTGTAACCGAGCCAACACAGGTGGGCAGTGATGGAATGGAGCTGACACCACTGTGACTGAGATAAAACCTTGAATAACAGATGAAATGTGCGTCAGCCTGGCTCATTCAGTTGCTGGTATCAAGACCTACTTTAAACTCCCATTGACTGGGTTGATGCTCCAGTGCAGTGCTGGGGAGGGGGAGCATTGAATTGTATGAATTGGCTCTGGAACTCCATCCCCAGTGCCTTCGCCGCTTCCTCCCTTTCCTCCTTCAAGGCCGGTCTCAAGACCTTTCTCTTTGACCTTCAGCCTTCAGCTCCGCTCTCGACTCTCTACCCCCTCCTCGTCCCCTCCCTTCCCTCCCCTCACCCTGACCATTTCCCCCCTCCTCGCCCCCTCCCTTCCCTCCCCTCACCCTGACCATTTCCCCCCTTCTCGCCCCCTCCCTTCCTTCCCCTCATCCTGACCATTTCCCCCCTCCTCGCCCCCTCCCTTCCTCCCCTCACCCTGACCATTTCCCCCCTGCTCGGGTCCTGACCCAACTGTCTAGCGCTTTGGACGTGAAAGGCGCTCTATAAATACAATCTTGTTGTTGTTGTTGTAAGAGGTCTTGTCCTTTGGATGAGGTATTAAACAAGGTACTGTCTGTCTGGCAGTTCAGGTCAACATTTAAAGGTTTCTGAAACATTCTGAAATACAAAGATTTTGATACTTGGTGCCCCACCACCACCACTAACAACAACTTGCCTTATATAGCGCCCTCCACGCACTGTAGCGTCTCAGAGCTTAACAGTGCCAGAACCTGACACAGCGCTTTATCACATTGTTTCCAATCAATCTCGACCGACCCGGTTCCAAGAATCGGCCTAAAAGTGGCCTATTACTGAAGTTACCTCAAATCCTTCAATAACTGTGTTATATGTGTCTGTATGGAAGGAACACTCTCTTACAAAGGGTGTCAGCGTTCGGTGTGTCCTGCGTTAGCTCTGCACAGACAGAGTCTTTACTAGGTGTGTGTCTGAGCGAGCGAGTCAGTAAATTGCAGATCAAGTTTCCGAGGAGGGAAGTGTTTGAGGAGCGATGGAAACCTAACGGTGGCACATGCATATTATGTTTTGTGTAGTGGTGAGCTCCTCAAAAGTGTCTCTGCAATTTAAAAGCATGATAAGTCAAGGAAGAAGTAGCAGGTCGATTGTGGTTGGCAATGGGAATAAGTAAGTAATGGTGCTCAGTGCCAAACATCTATCAGGTCCTTAGCGAGGAACTGCTATTAAATAGAGAACTACCGATAAAACAGACATCTCACAGTGGCTGTGGCCTGATTCCAGCCCACGTCTCTGGCTGCGAGAGAGAAAGAGAGAGCTGTGAGGGATCGGGGCACTGCTGATAATGATAATATGATAATAATAATCCTTGCATTTGACATAACGCCTTATTATGTTGTTAATACGTCTCAAAGTGCTTCACAGGACAATACTGTGAAGTGTAGCGATTGTGCATTTCGTAGGCGCACGTGGCAGCCAATTTGCACACAGCAATGTCCTACAACACAGCCATGCGGCGAGTGGCCAGTTTTATCTGGAGGATTGTCGGCCACGACACGGGGAGAGAGAGAGAGAAACTGCTTTCTCTTTATGAATAGCTCTATGTCTCAACTGAAAGACGGCACCTCTGACAATGCAGCGTTCCCCCTCCCCCCCCCAGCAATGAATTAGAGCATCAGCCCAGAGTCTGTGCTTTCACAGTCCTGATGTGGGGTTTGAACCCCTAATGAGAGTGCTACCCACTGAGGTATCCGTGTGCTGTAATCCAAGTGAATGCAATTGCCTTAGATTTCCCATCGAGTTTGCTTCACATTTGCAGCTTGTAGAATTTGCACAATATGATTTTGCATTTAATGGAGACAAAACAAACACAATTGAAAGGATGGGTGTAGGTTAGACACCAATCTGCAGGGATCAATATCTTCTCTGTTTGATGTCTGTAATTGCTCTAGTGTGAAATGAGCACGGAACTTAATTTGGCTTTAAATTGGCAATTCCATCGTGAGAGACCGCAGGAGATGTGACGTGGGAGATGGAAGTCAATGGACAAGTCACAGTGAGCTTTCTTTATGGTCAGCCGGGTGTCAGACACATGCAGAAACCCATCACCATGATTCAGAGTAACTGAACCAGACTATGTATGCCACTGCACATGCAGTACGCACTCTCTCCCTTGAGGGATCTTCTTGCCTACCTGATTCCGGAGAGCATTAGAGGCAGACTGGCAAAAGCCAAGAATTGGGGATCCCAGAGTGTGCGTTGGGGTAACTCCTGGAGTCTAACCAGCTGAAACCACATAGATTGCCCACGAAAAGCACTGTCTGGCTTGTCCAGCTAGGACAACTATAATACTAAACCCTTGCATTTGTTATAGCACCTCATCACAAGCAGCAGTGTCCAACAAACAGTTGTGGATTGAGTGACCAAATTTTTTGTTTTTGTTGAAGGGATTATTACCCCTGGAAAAGCGATTCGTCAATCGACTAACAACCGAGTTCTTACTTACTGCAAGGCAAACAGAGGCGTGTAGAGTAAGAAAACTTGCCTAATTTTGCCCCGCCTGGGAATCGAACCTAGGTCCTCTTGCTTGTGAAACGAGTGCTCTAACCACTGAGCTACAGCATTCCATGGCAGATAGAAAACTTTCCCTTCCCCACCTCCCACCCCAGAAAGCTTGGCGTCGTCCTCCCAATGTGAAAGCCGCTGTTTATATGAGGATTGTGTTGATTTGAACTGAAGAATTTGGCAAAATGCAGCAACATCTGATAAGGGTAAAACAGGTGTAGCCTCGAAGCCCCAACGGATGCCTTTTTCACTGTTTGTGCAGAGCTCAAGAGCTCAGCGTGAATCAGGCACTGACTGAGCTCACACGGTGCGATTTGGGCAGAGAGCTTGCGCAGACGAGCTGCATTAACCCAGCTCGAGTGGGAACCTACCAGTTTAGCAGCAGTTTGTGTTGAATTAGTTTTGCAGGACCCATTAAGAGGCAGTCAAGTGCCCGAAGCTATTTTGCACAAGGCTGTTGCAGATGGCAGAGAGAAACTTTCATCCTTACCCCCGTCTGGGCTGGGTTCCAATTGCACACAGGAGATGGGCGAACTCTCTGATCAGATCAGTCTTACCAGGCAACGTTTCCTCTCCACTGCATTCCTTTAATTTCCTTTTGCCGTTTCTTTTTTTTGTAAACTTAACCCCCGTTCCTTTCTTCATTCTCTCATTTTCCTTTTGCCGAGGGAGAGACAATTGTGGGGAGAGATTCCACCTGTGGGCTTTACTCTATTGATGAAGCATTTAATGGGATGTAGAGTTTGGTATATTCTTAATTGCAACCTTAACCTCAGCCGAAATTATAAGTTCAAACTCCCGACGTGTGGGCTTGAACCCACATACCTTCTGACTCAAAGGCCGCATTGCTACCGACTGAGCCAGGATGACATAAAGATTTTAACCTTTCTCTCTGTCACCTTACCATTCGCTCTTCGAAATCTTCACGTTTCTAAATTGTCCCAATTTTGTGGAAACGTATAAAAAATTAAACAGCCCTCCGAGGAAGATCATTCTAATTATACTCCAGAAATTCCCAGCTGCTTCGTGCTGGTTGTATTTCCTGTTTTTTTTTAAGCCAAAAATATTTTCTTGAAGGGAGTCCCAACTTCTAATTGGGTTCACTGTTGGTTTAGCAATTAGGTGAGCATCTCCCTCCAGGGAGAGAGAGTGACAGTACCATCCCAAACATGGGGAAATCTCCACGTGTAGGCAACATTCAAATCGGAAACTCTCAGTCTGGTCTGAACGCTGTTAAGCACAGTTACGAGTTTCCGCATGTGTCAGACATCCATTGGAGTGGCAACATATGCAATATGAGTTCCAAGTCCCGACTCGGAGGTGAGAGTGCTACCAACTGAGCCATTCATTCATGAAGTGAGTGAACAATTTTCCGCCATTCTATAAGATCATGGCTGATCTGTACCTCAACTCCAATTCCCCACCCTTGCCCCGTAACTTTTGATACCCTGACCTAACAAATATCTATCCACCTCAGTCTTTAGCCAGGAATATTCCTTTGGTGCATTCTGGACTGTTTTTATGAATCCACTGAAACAGCTTCCAATAAACTGGAGTTGCTTTGATTGTGATAGCACACGGCATCTCTGCGGGCAGCCAGTAAACACAAAGCCAGCATGCTGTCTGTTTAACAAAGAGCATAAGTTCTGGGTTTTTTGCCACTTTCAGGGAATAGTATTTTGGGACTAAAACAGTCATCTTGTCGGTCGTTTTTTCCATCAACTCTTTCACTGCCAAGTTTCTCCCTTTCTCCTGAATGTCGTCACTACTTCAAAGAGACGTGGAATCTTTCTTTCCAGCCCTTGCCCCATATCCCCTGATACCCTGACCTAACAAATATAATTTTGCAAGTTTTCCTTACAGGATTTCCTGCTTAAAGAATCCGAAAGGGAAACTGCTTCTGGTGATTGGGAGTAAGTCAGTGTCACCTTATGACAATCCTGCTTCGAAAGTAAATCTTGGAGCTTCACTCTCGAACCTGTGTCACGTAGTCCTGGATTTCTTCATTAAGAAATACCGCAAAATTCAGCCCAGCACTGCTGTCGTCAGCATGTATGGCTTGAATAAGTTGATTTCCTAAAACCTTGAGCACAGCGAAGCCCCTCAAAGTGTTTTGGGATATTCTGGTGGGAATTTGCGCCAGGCTGGGTAACATGTTGAACACCAGATGCCTGGGTGTTTCTAGCAGAGCAAAGTGCATCTTGGCTTCTACGAACATCAACTCCCAAGATCATTATTATTAGCATACAGCTGGTCTTTTATCTAATAGTGTCTAAGTGCAGGAGCATAAAGAGACCACAGCTTCAACTTGACTTTTCTGATCATACTCTTAGAGAGTTTCGAAAGCACTCACAGGGATCAAATACACCGAACACACAGTCACTACACTTTACAGTACATCCTCAGATGCAAGGATTATTATTATTGTTGTTATTATTATTATTATCAGCCTTGTGAAGGGAAGGGAGAAACTGCAAGAGTGTTTAGATTATTCATGGCAAAAAAATTCTCATGCTGAAGAGGGATGAGGATCAGAAACTCCGGCTGGTTTCCTCTCCCTAAACCTGGGGGCGAGCGGGGGCTTCAATTTAAACAGCTCATACTACTAGCCCTTTAAGCTGCTGATGTGAGGTTAGCTAGCTGTGTAAGGGGGGAAAGGGGGGCATTGCAGAGTGACTTGAGACATAACATGATGAGGAACAATTTCACTGACAATTCCTTCTTTAAAATGAACCAGCATCTGAGGTTCGTGTTAGAAATAATTACAACCGCCACCAAACCACATATCCAACAGCATGTTAAAATATGTGTCTGTGGCCTTTTGTCTCTCTCTCGGTCTCTTTCTCTCTGTTCCCCCCCCCCCCCATCATCTCTCTCTCTCTGTCTCTGTCTCTCTGTCCCTCTCTTTCTGTCTCTCTGTCCCCCTCTCTCCGTCCCTCTCTCTCTCTGAATCTTTCTCTCTGTCCCCCTCTGTCCCTCTCTCTCTCTGTCTCTGTCTTGTCTCATCAATACCGCTGGGACTCTCAAGTGCAGGGAATTAAGCATGGATTCTGAATTGATTTGGCAAAGGGCATTTCACCATCTGAGCCCCTGCCCTGTGCTTATCTGTCTGGGCTGGGTTGCAAGTCTCTACGCCTGAGAGGTGAGAGTAGAGCAATGCATAACATTGGCCATTCCCCTGTTCATCACGAACTGAAATGTGAAATGAAACTGTGGAATGTGCTGCAGCAGAAGCTTAAGATAAAGAATCAATTGGTTTACTTAAGTGGAAAGACACTGATAGATACTGGGGATGTACGATATTAAGCCAATTGAAGCACAGGCAGGGACACGGGTTAGAAATCTGTCCCAGGGTTATCAGATCAAATTGCTTTCTCCTCTTTCTATGTTCCTATTATTATTTTGGTCAGCCGGGTGCCTGACACATGTGGAACCCTATCACCCTGCCTAAGAGTATCCCAACCAGACCGAGAGTTCCTCATATGTATGTACGTGTGCCACCTCCACCTCTAGATTTCCTTGTGTCTGGTAAGGAGTTTGCACTCTCTTCCTGGGACCTCAGAGTGAGCATTTGTTTACTGCTGCTGTTTAAGCAATTAAAAGCACATAGTTTGCCCATTGATACCGCTGTCTGTCTGGCAAGCTTTCCCGCTGCTTCTCCGGCTAGGTCCGCCTTTTAGGGCTTTAGCTCACAAGGTTAGCAGGGGCCGAGTGGGAAACATTCCTACTCCCAGTGACCAGTTCGCCTGTCTAAGTCCTGCCGATGAGCCAGGCTGGGCTGTGCTGTCATCAGCAATGCCCTGGAGTATTGTGGACGCGCCTGGCTAAGGGATCTGACAGCCAAGACTCCCACAGAGGGTTGGCTCAGTTCTGACATCCTGTTGCCAAACATGTCAGTTTGAAGTCAGCTCCAAGGATGCCTTGTTTACCTGTCGCACTCCCTAAAGGTGAGTCATTCTCTGTCCCTCAATATTGACAATCACATCAATACAGAAGGCCCCAAATTCCACCTGGACTCTGTCTGTAAATGTGTTTTGTATTAAAATGTAAGAGAGGTGGATGCAGAGTTGTAAAATAATGATAATTTGGAAGCCTGCGCCTGGCAGGAGTGAAGCAGTAACAGTCAGACAGACAGATTATGTTGTTCCCTTTCTGGTTGGTTTCAGTGGAGGAGGAAAATCAGCTCCATCGATTTGCTCAGCCAATGTACAATTGGAAACGGCAGAAAGAGAGAGAGCGAGACAGAGAGAGAGAAGAGCACATTCTGGGGAGAAAAACAACAATCACTACAGAAAATTCAGTGCCCAAATGCAATTTGCCCTTTCCATTAAGGTGACATCCGACCAAAGCTCATTTTTTTGTTCGGAAATGCAAAGGGGAACGATATTGGTAAGTATTTTAAAGAAGATATCTCTCAAAACAAGTGAGAGGTGGATATAACAACGTCAGTGTTAAACTCACATTGTGTCTCTTTCTCAGTTACCCTCTTTAGATTGCTTGCTCGTTTGATTTTTTCCAGAGCAATATTTACCATTTTTCTTGAAAAACAGATTTCTGTGAATGCTGTAAAACTTTAGATTTTTGGGGGCTGACACAAAGATTGATACACTATCACCCAACAAGCTCCCTTGATTAACTGCAAGAAAGAGATGGATAAATATCATATGTATATATATATACATATTTACAAGCGCTTTTGCTTCGAAACCCACATCCCCTCCAGGGGTAATGCACCACCTGCTGGATCCTTATGGCACCTATTGCTCATTTCAGCAGTTTACCCTTCAAAATACACAGTTACTACAGTAAAAATCCCATGAAGCTCTTTGAGATGCCCTGTGTCAAATGCAAGGATTTGATGAAAGATGCCGTGCTTCTCAAATGCAAGGATTATCATGATATTTTAGACGGGATGCTTTCTAAACAGACTTTGACTGTTAAACTTGCACACAAATTTCTGGGAACCGTAAGCTGTCAGACACAGCACTCCACTCTGTCCACATCACAGTCTATTGTCTTATTCATATGCAAACCTTGTGAACGTTGTCCTTGTTTTCTGTCTCAGGTATTGGACCTGATCCAGTTTGTATTGCCCCTGTGTATGGCCTGTAACCGCAACATTAAGCCTAATAAATCAGCCAAGGCCCACATTGATGTTGTTATAAATGAATTGGGTGCCGATACGACAGGGTAATAGTAACCCTTGCATTTGATATAGTGCCTTATCATGTGTATGTTGTGGCAGCCAATTGCGCACAGCAGTGTCCCACAAACATTTCATCCTAAAGATGGCAACTCCGACCAATGCACCCCTCATGCCCACACGGCATTGTAGTATCAGCCTAAACTATACTTTCCAGTCATTGGAGATTTGCCCTCTTCCGCACAGTTCCCACCCTCTCGCTACATAAATTGTGTTCTCGTGTACAGCTCTCCAGCTGAAACATCAAGCTCTCTGTTCCTTCAGAAGCTACAAGGGAAGCTTTGGCGAATATCTTCGGAAGGGAGGATGAATTACTTCTCGAGAGTGTTTGATGCCTGGCTGCCCTTTCTGGCCATCGCACAGATCTCTGGGTCAGACTCACGGGGCCGAATGGCCTCTCTCTGTGCTGTAAAACTCTACGGTTCTATTCAGCATTATTAGAGCAAATGGGTTTGCGTCTCAGAGGTCTCTCGCTCGAGGGAAGATGCGACACCCACTCCCAGCGACACATGACAATGAAGGAGTTTGGAAGAATCTGAAATGATTCTGTGAAAAGGGCTGATGGTGGAGCAGACAGGACCGTTTGTAAAGTTGCCATGGCGATGGGAAATTGCCGTCAAGTGCCCAGCGTCTAATCGATCTCAAGGTTTGGGTTCGTGTCGGCTCCGTGCGGTGGGAATGATTGCCGCTGCTCAGATGGATCCACCAGGTGATATTTTCATTTGTGTCTCTGGTTTGTCGTCAGGTGGTCGATGGGCAGAACAACAACAAAAACAACAACTTGCATTTATACAGCGCCCTCGCACTGGGCAGCATCCCGGAGCACTGAAGCAGGTTATCACTGTCTAATGTGCCTCATCTTAAGGGCTTGTGGAGTCCTGTAGCTCAGTGGTTAGAGCACTCACCTCGCAAGCGAGAGACCTGGGTTCAATTCCAGACAGGGTGAAACCTTGGGCAAGTTTCCTTATTCCACACACCTAATAATAATCCCTCCAAAAAACAAAACAATAATAAATTGGTCATTTTCAATCCACGGCTGTTTGTGGGGACGCTGCTGTGCACAATTGGCTGCCGCGTTTCGCCCACAAATATACAGTCAATTCACTTTACAGTCTATTCTGTGAAGCGCTTTGAGACGTCGAGAAGACGTGAAAAGCCCTATATCAAATGCAAGGATTATTATTATATTATTAAACGGCTGAATGGACAATCAGGGAGGTATCAGGGGAGATGTATAGAGTTTGAGCTCACAGTCTAGGCTCCAATGCAATGCTGGGGTGGGGGGTCGTGTGGGGGAAAGGTCCACATTATTTGGCTTTCGGTTGAGATGTTAAACTGAGGTTTTGTCTCCATACAAGGTGACCTTGATGGAGTCATTTTTATTATTATTATTAATAAGACCTGGTTCTCCTACAATACAGGGTGGGTACTGTTTAAGGATGCGATCAAATGGGCCGAAGGACCTTCTTCATCCAAACCTCTCTTGTGATTTTGTGAACTACAGGAAGGTAGAAAAGTCATTGATTTCCTGTGGACGTCTTATTAACAAACTACTTCGAGACGGGAGCCAACGGGACTCTGAATCACCAGTCATCTCACATCTCCTGGCTTTGTTCTAACAAACCTGTTCCTTCACTTCACAAACCCCCCGCGGCTCAGTTTCAACCCATATTTTCTCTCGCCCGTCAGAGCAAACATGTGACCTGGAGCAGTGAGTAACACGCACTGCACCGGGGAGTAGCTGTGGTGTGAACTTTTACTGAGCTCAGTCGTTAGCAATCTCGCTTCTGTGTCAGAAAGCCGTGTGTTCTACTCAATCCCCAGGTCAGCTTAGATACCAAGTCCCGATGTGGGGGGGTTGAACCCACAACCTTCTGACTGCGAGGCGAGAGAGAGAGAGAGCTCTACCAACTGTGCCAGGCTGATGCACATGTTATGAAAGCCTTTACATAAATGCAAGTTGGGGGGCTGGGTTCATGAGATGTCTAGAACAACGACAACAAGATTCCATTTATAGAGCGCCTTTCACGTCGGGAGGATATCAAATGCAAGGATTATTATTATTATTTTAAATGTCCTCTGGCTCCCCTCTTCCTGCCTTTCGTCCACTTTCTTCACATCTTTCCCCCTCGCCACCTCTACACAAAGGGTGGAATTCAGTGCAGAGAGACGGAAATGTAATGAATTGAAATGAATGTTGCCACTGTAAAGCCTCTGATCTCTCGATCCTGTGTGTAAACCATCACATTCCGTGGTCTGTATTCCGTGGTTCTCGTCGTGAGTTATAAATAATTTCTGCAAATGTTATTAAACCAAGGTAATGGAATTTTTGGAACTGGATTACAGGCCAGGTTGAAGCGAATAATTGATTTTATGATATTAGTTGATGAAATGTCTGACATTCGCTTGGTAAAGGTGACATTTCTGGGGTTGACAGCAAGGCTGAGGAACAACTTGTTACCATGCTAAGTATTAGTCAGTATTAATTGGTTACCTTCTACTGGTTAGGGAAACTGGGCCTCAACTGTGTCGAAGCGCTTCACAGAATAGACTGTAAAGTGAATTGACTGTATATTTGTGGGCGAACGCGGCAGCCAATTGCGCACAGCAATGTCCCACAAACAGCCGTGGATTGAAAATGACCAATTTATTATTGTTTTGTTTTGGAGGGATTATTATTAGGCTCTGTGTGGAGTAAGGAAACTTGCCCAAGGTTTCGCCTTCTGCCGGGAATTGAACTCAGGTGTCTCGCTTGCCAGGCGAGCGCTCTAACCACTGAGCGTCAGGACTCCACACTGAGATACAGGACTCCACAGGATGCTCTGCCGCTCTAGTTAGCAGCCGAGCATCACCAAACTGGGCTTTATGTCCTGTAGGAGAGTTCTGTCGGGTGTCAGCCTGGCACAGCAGGTAGCACTCTCACCACTGAGGGTTGAGGCCAGGAAACTGTGTCTCATTTAAACAGGTTGATGCTGTGATGGTGGGGCAGGTTCTCTGGTCCCTCCGACTCGCTCCTGACCACCCCACGTCCCAAACCCGACTCAAGACGAACCTCTTTGACTGCGCTTTCGGTCACCTTTCCCCTCCCCACCTTCTTTTACCTCCAGCCCCCTGCTTAGGAGCCCAGCCAGCAGTGTGCAAAGCGCTTTGAGACGTCCTCCCGATGTGAAAGGCGTACTCTATGTGTGAGTGTTTGTGTATTTGTGTGTGTGCGTGTGTGTGTGCGTGTGAGGGTATGTGTTTTGCAGAAAGAGTCCATCACACAGTCATCTTAGTAGCTGCTAAGTATTTGGAGACAAGTTAGGAATGGAGTTGATACAAGGCTTCACTGCCTTTTTGAGTTCCCTTGTGTTCAGAACGGCAGATATTAAACAGCACAAAGTCTATCACACGGGGACTGGGAAGCGCAGGTCAGCTTGTGAAGTGATGACACCAGTTGCCATGGGGATGTGCCAGAGACAGGGGAGAAATAGCTGCTTTCACCCATTGATGATCAATATATACAGCAGCTTGATATCAGTGAAGTCCTGCAGCTCAGTGGTTAGAGCGCTCGCCTCACAAGCGAGAGGACCCGGGTTCGATTCCCAGGCAGGCAAGACATTGGGCAAGTTTCCTTAATCCACACACACATGCCTCAGTTTGCCCGGCAGTAAGTATGAACCCGGTTGTTAGTCGATTGGTGGATCGCTTTTCCAGGGGTAACAATCCCTTCCAAAAATAAATCAACAAATAAATAAAAGAGTGAGGACTTCAACTGCGATGAAAAAGCCTGGTCGATTCTCTCCCACGTTTACTTCTCAGAAGCTGGCAGCTGTGAGATCGAGTGCTTGTTGGCTCTCTGTATGTTCCTCGCCATGTGTGGCAATCAGCACATTGGTGTCCCGCCCTGCAGTGTGGACGTGTTAAATGGGGCTCATGTTAACAGCGGTGTGAGACTGGGGAGTGGGGAGGGGGAAAGGGAGGTTGAAGAGCAAATAAAACCTCTTCACAAGCAAATTTAACAGCGGGAAATCTGCGCTAATGGTTCAATTAGTAACAGAGCTCTGTGGGGAGAAGATTCTCTGACTCTTAATTGAACGTATGTCTGTGTACTGTAATTACACCTTTCACACAGCATCCCACTGATCCAAAGAAATGATCCCAACCACTGACCTTTTACTAATACAGGGCTTTGCTTCTCTCATCACCGGCCTTTGTTGGGTTTGAAGTCCGAATTTCCACCTACTACTATCCTGTAGGAGAGTTTTGTCAGGTGTCAGCCTGACACAGCAGGTAGCGCTCTCGTCAGCAGGTTGCTGGTTCGAGTCCCACATAGAAACATAGGAACAGGAGGAGGCCATTCAACCCTCAAGCCTGTTCCGCCATTCTATAAGATCATGGCTGATCTGTACCTCAACTCCAATTACCCGCCCTTGCCCCATACTCTGTCCTAACAAACATCTATCCACCTGAGTCTTGAAAATGTGAATGGATCCAGCTCCACAGCCTTCTGGGGGAGGGAGAGAGTTCCGGATTTCCACTACCCTTTAACTACGTGGGTTCGATTCTCGGCAGGGCGAAACTTTGAGCAAGGTTCCTTACTCCACATGCCTCTGTTTACCTCGCAGTAAGTAGGAACACAGTTGTTAGTCAATTGACGGATCTCTTTCCTGGGGTATAATTCCTTAAAAAAAACGATTTGGTCACTCAATCCACCACTGTGTGTTGGACACTGCTATGTATGTTTTGCCCACGAAGTTCCAGTCAAGGAAAGTTATAATATATTCTGTGAAGTCCCATCAAATGCAAGGATTATTATTTTCTAGTCAATTTTCCTCCTTGACTCCACTGTGGATGGCACTAATTAATAATAATAATCCCTGCATTTGATTTGGCGCCTCATCACATTGTCTCAAAGCCCTTCACAGAATCTACTGCAAAGGACTCTGTATTTTTGTGGGCGAACTGATGAAAAATGACTAACACTTACTGAGGTACAGTTGTCAGTTGCCATTCATTGGTGAATGAGTCAGTGACTGAGGAGAGACTAACACAGGCATACGTAAGAGAATAGCATCTCCTCCTTTTAAACTGTGTTCCTCATGTTGATCAGTTCATGCATTTCCCTCGATGAATGTTAAAGGCTGCGTCTGTCTTCATTACATGTGTGGATAATCACAGAGCTTCTCGTGTTAGAAATTACATTGACCTGGCGGTTCGGAGTCGTTAATGGGTAACAAATTCAGGTCAATCCTGGAGTGCTTTCATCTGCATTAACAAGCTCATACCAGCAGGGAAGACACACACAACAGCCTCGCTGTATCAGATACGTCATGGTAATAATAACAGTAATAATAATCTTTGCATTGATATAGCGCTGATGACATCCAGAACATCTCAACGCCCTTCAAATGAGTCTTCGCAGCAATTGCTCTCAAATGCAGCACCTTACACATTATATCAGGGTGAATCCTTAGGCAAGTTTCCTTACTCCACCCGCCTCTGTTCACCTAGCGGTAAGCAGGAACCCAGTTGTTAGTCAAATGCAAGGATTATTATTATTATTATTATGATGTTAAATCTGCTGGTTTAAGTTTGTATTCTGGCTTCAAGCTGTTGAATTGACCTCCCATGTTCCTTCAATGCATTTTCCTCATTTCAGCTCTCATTTCAAGTAACAGAGATACTCTCAGAGTTCAAGTATTGGGTACAAACTCTGTCAGCCTTTCTCTCGTGTTGTATGAGGGAATCACTTGATGAGATTATTGTTCTCTAATGTATTTTGGGCTCTGTTAATCCTGCCAACCTGCGGGCACGTTAATCAGATATTTAGTTATTTGTTTGCCAGAGACTATTGTGAGTTGATTCGATCCCCCAAAAAACAAAGCAAATCTTTTTCAGGAGGGAATAATAAAAGCTCTTCCTGCAATCTCCAATCATTGTTGAGATGACTCAAGTCTTCACAGTATATGTAGCCCAGAGTGAGGCGAGGCCAGAGTGTGAGGGAATTTGGTGAGAGTGGGAATTGCTGCTGTGAGTGTCATGAGAACTGTTATCATGAGTACATAACCCAATTTGTTGTTATTATTCAAGTCTTGTAGTAGTTGTTTTAAGTCTTGTGTTAGTTAAAATTGCTGATACCATTGGTACATTGGTCTTGTGGGGTAACTTTACAGGGAGCAGCTGTAGCCAATTAGGCCTCAGCCAACAACAAGTAACTTATTGATTAACTTAACTTATTGATTAATCACTTGATTAGGTGTTAATTCCAAATTACTGCTGAGCAAATCAGAAACGGGTTGCACCCAGAAAGTATAAATAGGAGATAGCTGCAAGAGCTTCGCTTGAGCTGAGAGCCCAGAGTGAGCTACGTCTGGAGTGAGGCGAGGCCAGAGTGTGAGGAAATTTGGTGAGAGTGGGAATTGCTCCGGTGAGTGTCGTGAGAACTGCTATCGTGAGTACATAACCCAATTTGTTGTTATGATTATTCAAGTCTTGTAGCAGTTGTTGTAGTTGTTTTAAGTCTTGTGTTAGTTAAAATTGCTGATACCATTGGTACATTGGTCTTGTGCGGTAACTTTACAGGGAGCAGCTGTAGCCAATTAGGCCTCAGCCAACAACAAGTAACTTATTGATTAATCATTGATTGGGTGTTAATGTTGCCTACAAATCTAATAGAATTTTCTGAAGAGGTGACTGTGAGGGTTGTTGAGGGAAATGCGGTGGACATTATTTCCATGGATTTTAAAAAGGCTTTTGACACAGTACCGCATAAGAGGTTAATAAAAAAACTGGAGGCCCACAGTATTAAGGGGACAGTAGCCGTTTGGATTAGGAACTGTCTGAGTGACAGAATGCAGAGGGTGGTGGTTAATGGGTGTTTCTCGCAATGGAAGGAGGTGTGCAGCGGTGTCCCCCAGGGATCGGTATTGGGACCACTGCTCTTTCTAATATATATTAATGATCTGGACTTGGGCACAGGGAGCACTATTTCCAAGTTTGCAGATGATACCAAGTTAGGTCGGGTAGTAAATAGTGAAGAAGATTGTGATGGACTGCAGGCAGACATACACAGAATGGTGGAATGGGCTGACATGTGGCAGATGGATTTCAATGTAGATAAGTGCGAGGTGATACACTTAGGGAGGAAAAATGATAGGAGGCAATATAGACTTGGAGCTCAATCTTAAGGGGCGTGAACGTACAGAGAGATCTGGGCGTTCAAGTAAGCGATTCATTGAAGGTGGCAGAGCAGGTAGATAGGGCAGTAAAAAGGGCATTTGGTGTACTGAGCTTCATTAGTAGGGCATAGAGTATAAGAGTAGGGGTTATGGTTAATCTGTACAAAACACTGGTTAGGCCTCAGCTGGAGTACTGCGTCCAGTTCTGGGCACCTTACTTCAGGAAGGATATTAAGGCACTGGAAAGGGTGCAGAGGAGATTCACGAGAATGATACCAGGAATGGGGAACCTTAGCTATGAGGACAGGCTGGAAAAGTTAGGACTTTTCCCATTAGAGCAGAGAAGGTTACACGGGGACCTGATAGAGGTCTTCAAGATCATGAAAGGTTTCGACAGGCGAGATAGGGAAAAGCTGTTTCCGCTGGTTGTCACAGTTCACAGTCTTAAGATATCTACCAAAAGAAGCAGAGGGGAGGTTAGAAGAAATGTTTTCACTCAGCGAGTTGTTAGAATTTGGAATGATCCGCCCGAAAGGGCAGTGAAGTCCGATTTAATAACAGCTTTTAAGAGAGAACTGGATAGGTATCGGGGGAAGATGGGTTTGCAGGGTTATGGGGAGAAAGCTGGTGAGTGGGGTTAATAAAAGTCAGTTGCTCTGTCAAAGAGCCGGCACAGACTCGATGGACCGAATGGCCTCCTTCTGTGCCGTATGGTTCTATGATAATGTAAGGTGTAGTGACTTTTTTTGTGGAAAAACGGGACAGCACACAGCAGTGTTCCACAAATAGTTGTGGAGTGAATGACCCAATTTGTTTTTGAGGGATCATTACCCCCGGAAAGCAATCCGCCAATGACTAACAATCGGGTTCCTACTTACTGCCTGGTACACAGAGATGTGTGTCTTGTATTTGAGGAGCACAGTGACTGAAGCAGTGACTTTGCTGTACAATATTGCACTGAGCTTCCAGCCTCCGACAGCGCCCACAGTAATCATTCCAATCACATCGGTCTCCTGATCTCAAGGCATTCATGGGAAGAATTTCCACCTTGGATATAGAGTGACTCTATTCTCTTAACATTTTGGAGCAGAATTTGACAATTTCTTGAACTCATTCTCATCGTGGAGCTTGACTTTCTCTAGGTCCTCAAAGGAAACTGGCTTCAAAATCAAGGCTGTGTTTAAGAATTTGCCAAATTTGCTACAGAAATAGTTAATTTAGACCCAGGTGGAATTTCTCTATATCCACACACGGAGGTGGCAGGGATAGGAAGAGTATGACTGAATACTTGCTTTTCATCCCCCACCCCCCCACACGCACAAATATACACATAAGGACACAAGCACGCGCACACATAGACACACACACTTTTCAGATTCAAACGGTAAGTGAATTGTTAGCTGTCTCGGCGCCTAATGATTGAGTGAATTATCAGTCATGTATCAAGGCTCATATCCCTTTGTGTCTGTTGTCACGAACCAGCTTTACACAGTAGCTGACAAACTCAGCCCCTTAGAAAGCCTCTGCAATCCTCATTTCCCCTGCTATTTTATTTGAACAATGAGAGAATGTGTGAGTGCAGTCTCCACTGATGGCATCTGTAACCTTGTAGAAGGGGAGGCTGAGTTCACAGAGACGAGAGCTGGATGGTGCCAAGCAAAGTCTGCAATACACGAGGTTACGCCAGGGGTGAGCTAATGTTGTTTTGACATTGTATGGCATCCAAGAAACCATCAGGATTCAGTGGAGAAACGGCGCAAAGAATTGGCCACACTTATTTATTTGGGGACAAAATATACAGATAACTGACCCACAGCGTTTTCCTCTTCAGTATCAGTATCTCCCACCAGATTTATTTCGGGTTTATGTCATTTATTTGGCTCAGTCGCTCGCAGTCTCAGCCCTCAGACAGAAGGTTGTGGGCGCAAGCCCCACTTTGGGACTTTGAGCTCGTAGTCGAGGCTGACACTCCAGTGTAGTGCTGGGGTGGGGGGTGGATTGTCAGGGGAGCTGTACTTCGGATGAGACGTTGATCCCAGGTCCCAACTGCCTGTTCAGGTAGATGTTAAAGATCCCGTTGTGGTATATGGAAAGAGAAGAGAGTTTCTCTCTCCCGGTGTCCTGAACAACAATTAGTTGTTCAATTAGGATTAGTATTATCATAGCTCGGTTTAACTTTACTGTAGTCTAGGAGAGGGACCAAGGATCTGGTAGATTTCTTTACATCAGCATTCTGTCTAATGCAACTGATATTCACTTATTCTTACACTTATCCACATTGATACAGTGTTTGCTGTATAAGATAACGAGGAGAATAAAAGTCGATCAGACAAAATTGGACCAGTTGAAACGAGATTGTTTGAGAGTCATGAGGTAAAAAAGATTTTAGTTGCCATTAACAAACAGTGTCTGACCAACATTCATTTGTCACCATTAGCTGGTTGAAATTGTGATTTATGCCGTAAAGGGTTGAGTGTGTGAAAAATATACGTAATTCTTCAGGACAAAGAGAGAAATAATCTCTGTATTAATGTACTCAGAAATGGACTGCCATTTGTTTCATCTAAATGCCTTTGTCTGTCTCGGTCCTGAAATGTGGTTTGGATCCTACGAGGAGTAAACATTAATGAGAAAAGATTCAATCCTACAGGGTGTTCACAAAGTCCTGTTACACCCCCTCCCCCCACTTCCTCCCTTTTTTACAATGAATTTTTATTTTCTGTTGCAGATGAGTCAGATTTAACAATGTCTGACACCAGTAACTCACTCCTCACTCCATCCATGTTACAAAAGCTGTCACAGCGAGCATGACGAAAGATCATTATCTGCAATGAAAATGATGGCGCTCACACACACACACTCTCACATCACACACACACACACACTCTCACATCACACACACACACACACACACTCTCACATCACACACACACACACTCTCACATCACACACACACACACTCTCACATCACACACACACACACTCTCACATCACACACACACACTCTCACATCACACACACACACTCTCACATCACACACACACACTCTCACATCACGCACACACACTCTCACATCACGCACACACACTCTCACATCACACACACACTCACACCAGTCCATCTAAATACAGTCACACTCAAGAGTGTCCCACAAACAGTCATGAAGTGAGTGACCAACTTTATAGTGTTGGCCCAGCGAATGATTATGAATAGTGTGATGGTACGTGTCAGTTTAGCCAATGAGCTCAAAAGTCCCCACCACCTTCTGACCCAGAGGTGAGAATGCTAGCGAGAGATCCAGGCTGACGACTCATTAAAGGACCCCTAATTGAAATCTCTTCATGTTAAACCCCGTTCACTTATCCTTCTTGTTTGAGTTTAAATTGAGTTTAGGTAGCTGCAGGACAATTCTGTTAATTCTTTCTCCTGCTTCCTTTAATTCTGTTCTTAATTCTTAATTGATTCTTGTGATAAATTGCTCTGTGATTTTGTACAGACAGTAATTTGGTGAGAATTCCATTTCTTTTCAAAGCTCCGGTGTCAGCTCTGCTCAGTCAGTCACATTCTCGCCTCCGAGTCCTGAAGGTTGTGGGACCACAGCCTCATGTGAGAACACAAAGTCTAGGATCATGCCCCAGTGCAGCACTGGGGGTATATTGCATTGTCAGAGGTGCTGTCCTTCAGTTGAGGGATTAATACCAGTTTGGGTGGATGTCAAAGATGCCATGGCACTATTTGAAAAGGGAGTTTCTTTCTTCCGGTGACCTGGCCTTCAATCCTCCAAATAAAATTGGTTTCTCACTCCGTGGCTGTTTGTGGGACATCGCTGTGTGTAAATGGCTGCTGTGTTTCACCCACAAATTACACAATCGCTCCACTTTACAGTAAATCCTGTGAAGCGCTTTGAGATGTCCTCTCGAAGTGAAAGGCACTATATGAAATGTAAGGATTAATATTATTATATATCACATCACCTGAAATTCAGAGCACAGTTGTGAAGATTTGACTGTCTTTATTAATCAGTGGGTGTAGCAAAATACTCAAATTGCAAATTTCATAAATGGGTGACTTAAGAGCTGAAAAATCCATGTTATATAAAAGTGAAACACTTTCCTTCAGACAGATTTGAAAGAATGTCTGCCATCAATTAAAATACAATTATGCTACGAGGCAGCAATAATTGAAGCAGATTGATGGGACATGTCTCAATCTGTCAATTAAACCTTCCGAAATTCTCTCTTCGATATCCAATTTAGCCCTACATTCCCAGAGGTAATGATCTCAGCGACTGAGATTCTTTTCTCTCTCACTGATGCTTCCTGTTGTTGCTGGCTGATAGAATTGTGTTAAATAATAATAATCCTTGCATTGGGTATCGCGCTTTTCAAAGTGTTCCACAGGATCTTACTGTGAAGTGGAGTGACTGTTTATTTAGTAGGTGAATGCTTCATAAACCCTAATTCTGAAAAGAATGTTGTGTCAAATGAAACGTGGAACAACAGAGAAAGGATATTTACCAACCCCTTTACATAACTCAAATGGAAAAGACTTAAACGTTGGGGATAGAGTGAAGCATTTAGTTCACCAAATAAATGTTAATGGGAGGTTTGGATCAAGAAGATCCTTTAGTCCATTTGATCTCATCCTTCCACAAAATCCACCCACCCTTCCGTCTTCCCATTACAGCTTCCAGATGTTTAGTAAATAAGCCCAGTGTCCTGACCTCAACCACCCTTCTTTGTAGCCACATTCAGATTATTAAAAAGTCTCTGGCTCAAGAAATACTTCCTGCTGTTTGTTGTACAAGTTGCCTTTCTCAACCCTGAGTCTGTCACCTCTTATCCCGTTGTCTTGGTGTATCTGAGAATTGGTTTGCATTTACTTTCCAGGGTTATTCTCTCTAATTAACACCAATTTCCTTAAGAATAGACATACTTGCACTTCCTTGATTGCTTGCCAAAATTACAAATTGGCAATGACTTGAATGTTTATCCCATTTAGCATCTTAGATAATGTTACAGCATCTCCTCTGAGACATTGCTTTCCAAAGGTGAAGAGTCCTAGATTACCTAGTTGTTACTCATAGCTCATTTTCCCTCTCACTGGGAATGAGCTCTTCCCTGGACTCTCTAGAGCTAGTGCATACCCTCCCTCTCCCTCTCTTCCCCCCCCCCCCCACCCCCAACATCACGACAATCCAATGCCAGGGGATCCTATCCAATTTCACCCCCAACATCGCAGCAATCCAATACCAGTTGAAGTGGTCTGGGACACTGCCCTGCATTCAGGGCGGTCTATAAATGCAAATTATTGTTGTTGTTTGTTGTTGCTTTGTCGGTGGCTCCGTCCTTGAGTTAAACGTTAACCCAAGGTCCCTTCTGGCTGTTCCGGTGGACGTTAAAGGTCCCACGGAGTCTGTACCAGGTCTCAGAACAAACGGCACTCTCACTCCCACTGCTCTGCACTATCCCCCAAACTCCTTCAACCCTGAAACCTCATTATTCTTGAGGTGTTTTCTAAATCACTCAGGAAGTTGCAAGTCTATTTCTTGTTGTGTCTTCACTCTCTCTCTATCTCTCTCTCTGTCACTGAGCCTCAAAAACCACAGGAATAAAGCAAAGACATTAATATACCCGGGTCAGTTTCTTTGCTTCAGAACTCATAAGCAATCAACAAGCAATTTGTCTTCCTCTGACACAGCTGTCGGTGTGTGAACCAGCCTGGCTGGGCTGTGTGTTTCTCCTCTGGAGGTGAAAACTCACCTTGTTTCAAATTCATCTGGAAATCAGATGATGCAAATTCTGAGGAACAAGCTGTCCGGGTGCAAAACTTTATATTTCTTTATAACAAAGGCCAATATGTGTTTCTCTCTCTGTCTCTTACGTTTCCCATTTGATTGTTGTTCTGAAATCGCTTGTGGTTTAAGTGCATTTTAAGTACATAATGGAGTACAGTAGGATAGTGGTTAGAGCATTCGCCTTGTAAATGAGAGGACCCGGGGTCAATTCCCGGGCAGGGCGAAACCTTAGGCAAGTTACCTTACTCTGTTTACCTGGCAGTACGCAGGAACCCGGCTGTTAGTCAATTGGCGGAGTGCTTTTCCGGCGGGGAATAATCCCTCCTGGGAGTCTTAAAAACATATTTTATGTGGATTTGCTGGATGTGGGAATCAGCTCGACTCTGAAAGGTGAAAGATGGGAAAAAACGTGAGGAATTTGGAAAGAGATGGACTGTGTCATTGCAAGACAAAGATTGATTATGTTCCTGTTTTTGCTTTGACCGAGATTCTGAAATTCCCAGGCCACTTCTTGGAAATCTTATTGATTTTTACTCAAGTCCTTCTGTCTGAAGAAAATATACAGAGTACTAACGTCACATTCTCCCTTCTGACTCTCACTGAGCAGAATGATAAGGCAAGCTAACAAGAAAAACTTTGATTCCTTTTATAACTTTTCAATCTCGCTTGTCAACTGAAGCTTTTAAACCCTCTTTAAAGTTGAAGCAAGTGGTGAAAGTACTACATTTTTACCATCTTTTTGAGCTCTTTAATGCCCACCTGAATAGGTTGACAATGTTTCAACTGAAGGCTGGCACCTCTGACAATACAATTCTCCCCCAAGGCGGTGAGTTCAAAGTCCTGACGTGGGGCTTGAACCCACAACCTTCTGACTCTGAGGCGAGAGAGCTACCAACTGGACCCTCTAGATGTGATGACTGATCAATGCTATCTTCACCATCTTCTCCTTTTGCTGGTTTAAAGCAATGGCAATTGCGAGCACCAATTGGTGCCTGGACTTCAAGGTGGCTCATCACAAACCATCACAGTGAGGTGTCCTTGTTACTCCACTCAGTTCAGTGAAGATCTTGAACAGGTAGTTGGTTGGTTGTTGCTGGCAGTCAGTGCCTCTCTACAGCTCCAGTGCTCTTTCGCTCTCCTCTGAGCACAGTTAAAAATAACATTCCTTACAGCACTCATGTTAACGAGACAGAAAAGAGATATATCTATTGATGTTCCTCACACAACGCCTCGCTAAGTCTTCTGCTGTCTGTCTGGGCCAGGGATGAAAGTGAGAGTCTTGATTCAAGTTCCGTGACGGGAATGTGGTTTGGACTTTCACTTGGTTTTGAGCGGGGAGAGGGGGATGCAGGAGGAGGGGGGAAGAGGTTGTCGAAGGGTTTTGAAACCAGAGACGGAGAACACAAGACACAGGGATCCGATAGAGCGGGGGTTCAATGGTACACAGTACACATACAATACTGTCGCACTCTCACTGATCTGTATTCTAATCCAAACTCTTCAAATCATTTAATTACATCCATGTGTGTAATATCATAGTCGAGCCCTTGCCTTCACCTCGTATGCCAAATAATTATTGTGCTGAGCCATGTGATGCACACTGCACCGCTGATTTAAACTAGAGTCTCTTTGATAGGGTTTAGGCCGAAAAGTGTCTTTATTCAGCTGTTCACGTTTCGCCCACAAAGTATAAAGTCACTTTCCAACATATTTTGTGAAGCGCTTTGAGACGTCTATAAGATGTGAAAAGTGCTATATCAAATGCAAGGATTATTATTATTTGTGGAAAATACTTCCATTCAGTCTTAATTCTGGAAGCTGTTTCTTTTGTAGAAATATGAGGTTTGTTTCCTCAACTCACTGATCCCATGGGCAACACTCCTACCGACTGTGCTAAAATGATACTCAGACACAGGGCTCACTCCCAGGGCATTTTCAAAGATGAATAGATCCCATTTGCAGAGTTAATACAAAATAGCAATTTCTTCCTGATGTATTTTTCACCAAATTAATATTTGCTCCGAATCATATTTGTTTTATTACACATTAAAGTCACGGCCCCAGATACAGAGACGGAATCAGCCATTGATTGTAAGAGTATTAAGAACCCATTAAGCTCTCATTAAGTACTTAGAGTCACATCAATCACAACGGCTCCAAAACCAAGTTGGTACAAGGAGCTGGAAATATATGAAAGTTTTTGGAGGAGCTTGAAAGGGTTATTATAATAATTTAATAATAATAATTCAAAGTTACACTGTTTGTTTCACTCCAGCCTTCAACCTCTGGGGCCAATTAGATATTTTTACACCCTTAAAAGAGTTTGGTGAAGTTAATGAATATATTCCCGCAAAGTTACCGGGCTTAATTTATGCGTGTTCAGGAAAATAAGCTCAATGCCATGTCAAAGGGTTGCCATGGAAATAGGTAACTGCCTAATTTTCATTGAAATCTTGTCATGGACGATATACCCACAAGACCACCATTGGCAGTGTGATGGACAAAGTACTCATGAATTATTGTGGTCACATCCTGAGATAAACGCTACCCTGGTGGCATTTGCTTTAGAAGAAGATACAAGAATACCTGAAACAATTATAATGGCTCCATCTCATTGGAAATGCTTCGTGTCCTGTGTGATTGAGACCTGCCTGTCTGTGGTGATCCCACGCTGATTTCAAAGTACCTTCTCAATCTGCATTAAAGGTGAACAGGCATCAGCAAAGCTCTGAAATAATAATAATAATAATAGTCCCCACATTCAATTCAGCACCTGTTAATATCGAACATCTCAAAGCGCTTCACAAAGTTTCTATCAAGTGTCGTGACCATGTGTGCCGTAGGTGGACACGGCAGTCAATTTGCGCACAGCAATGTCTCCCGAACAGCCGTGGAATGAGTGACGAATTTCATCAGTGGGATTGTTGGCCAGGACACCGGGAGGGAGAAACCCCCCTTCGCTCTTCAAAATAGTCTCTTGGGATCTTTCAACGTCAAGCTGATCAGGCAGATGGGACCTCGGTTTGGAGCCTCATCTGAAAAGATGGTGCGTCTGACAACAAAGCTCTACGCTGGAGTATCAGACTAGCACAGTAGTAGATTGTGGGTCCCACCTCCCCCCCACGAACCTCCACTCCCACAGCTCTTCCATTGGAGCTAGACACTGGCACTGAAATCCCAATTGCCCCGTTCTCTCCCTGAATATGCTTTAAGATTGCTCTTTGTCAAATACACCACCAATTCTCTTTGAAAAGCTTGTTATAATCTTAGCTTCAACAACCACTTGTCACAAAGTGCTCTCACACCCGCTGTGTGGAAGGCAGACGTAAGGTAACCGTAACGACGGCAGCCATCCATTAGTTCAGTGAACAAGTGACGCCTTTTAACAGTGGCTGGTTTGAAGCGTATAGAAGTGGAAATACCCCTTTAGAACAGGTGCCAATTGGACACAGCATGGAGCCCTGTAACGTACTGGTTAGGGCACTCGCCTCGTAAGTGAGAGGTCCACAAAATACACAGTTACTCTACAGTACAGGTGGAGTCCTGTAGCTCAGTGGTTAGAGCACTCGCTTTGCAAGCGAGAGACCTGAGTTCAATTCCAGGCAGAGGGCGAAACCTCGGGCAAGTTTCCTTACTCCACACAGAGCCTAATAATAATCCCTCCAAAACCAAAAACAATAAATTGGTCATTTTCAGCCCACGACTGTTTGTGGGACATTGCTGTGCGCAATTGGCTGCCGCGTTTCGCCCACAAATATACAGTCAATTCACTTTACAGTATATTCTGTGAAGCGCTTTGGGACGTCCTCCCGACGTGAAAAGCGCTATATCAAATGCAAGGATTATTATTATTAGTATTATATAAATGCAAGTTGTTGTTCTACTGTCATGGACCCCCGATTGTAAGCATTCACTGTGGAACCACATCCCGTGTGCGTGAACAATTCCACCCCTGACTTGTGTGATCGTGTCTGTAGTGTTTGTTTACTGTAGCTGTGTGTGTCTCTCTCCTCTTCCAGACGGGGGGGTGGGCTCATTTCTTTATCATAAAGTGTTTGAGAAAGTCTGAAAGTGACCACTTATTGTTCATCAGCTCAGTGCTGTCCTGTCACACAAGCAGTTTTGGGAGAGCATTGGTTATTGATCGCTAGAATCCTGGACAGTTTCAGCCACTGTCTGCATATCAAGCTGAAGGCTCCTGAAGGCCCACCTGATCTTAGCCTCGGAGACAACAACAACAACAGCTTGTTCCGAGCTGAGAATTCCATGCATCCCACCTCCACATGGAAATCCCAGAGATAGATTGTTGGAATGTATTGTGCTCTCTCTCTCCTCTCTCTCTCCCTGGAGGGATGCATCCTGCTTACCTAATTCCGAAAAATATTAGGCGCAGGTTGGCAAGAGCCAAGGCTTGGCGGGACCCCAGAGTGTGAGTTGGGGCTAACTGCTGGAGTCTAACCAGCTAAACCCATCAAGGGAATAAAAAGAATGAGAAAGATTGGGAAAGAGAGTGATGGTTGGCTAGATCCCAATTCGACTGGTTTGATTTAACGAGTGGAGCAAACCAAGATGCCTTGTGGTGAATAAATGTGGTTGTGATTCACTCACAGCCAGCTCCTGCTGTGAGACGATGGGCTGTTATATTTTTATGGTGCCTCAGGCTTGATTTGGCTCAGTGTGTCTTTTGTTGCCGTTGTGCAAGGGGAGCATATTAAGACTCCTTATCTGTCCCGATCTGATTCATTTGGTTTTAATGCGCGAAGATCTTTCACAGATCTTTGGAAATACTTATTCTGTGAATAAGCAATGGACTGACATAGGTTGTCAAGACATCTGTGTGGGGGAAGCATTTCAATGTCTTATATCCTGGCTTGTTCGTTTGATGCACTTTAGAACACAGAGCATTGCTGATCACAAGAGGAATGTCAGCCAGACAGACAGGGAAACTCTGGTAACATCTCGGGATCCCGGGATCCTAAACTGTAAAGTGCTCTGAGACGCCGTTCGGTGTGGAGGGCGCTATATAAATCCAAGTTGTTACTGCTGTTGTTGTATCTCATGTGAAATACACCAGCTGTAAATCAATAATAATCACCTTTCGCTCAATTCACTTTAGTCTATTCTGTGAAGCGCTTTGAGATGTCTCAAAGACGTGATAAGACGCTATATCAAATGCAAGGATCATTATTATCATTACCTTTGCGTTTGATCCTGTACCTATCAATGGGGATTTTTCCCACTCAGCTCCCGTTATCCTGACAAGCCAGAGATCTCACGACCAGGGTGGCTCTAGCTCAGAGCAGGCCAGAGACAGCAAAAAAGCAAACGTGAAGTACCATGATCCATGTTCAACAGCAAAGCATAAGTTTGCCGTTGAACGTATTACGTGGAATATCATCAGCAGCACTAGGATGCATTTTGCCCCATTTGTTACCACACAACGGAGCTAAAATCAAAAACTTATCTAAGATTAAAAACAGGCTCTTTAACATCCACCTGTTGAGCAGAGAGGTGGGACCTCAGCACGGAGCAGAGTGTCAGCCTGAGAGTCCTTAAACCCCACAACCTCCTGAACTCAGAGATGAGAAGAGTGTTAGCAGCTGAGCCAAAATGCCACCTAGGTTTGGCGACCTAGTTACATTGAAGTTTTAATACACGCAGGGGATAGCCCGGGAATAAAGGTGTCACTCCAGAGACCGCACCGTGGACAGCCAGCGACTGACAGTCTCACAAGCCGGATTCCTGCTTTGCAATGGGAGCGTAACATCAGTCACTGGTTAAGCCCCCAATCTGACTGAAGTGGATTTGTGCCGTCTATAAATAGGAAACAAAGAGACAGCGCGTATCAAATAGCACTCTTGTTTTTGAATCTCGTTGATTGAATAAATATTTCATTACATTCCTCCGCTCAGACTCAGCCAGTCGACGCTGAATGACACACAAGCTGTGCTGTGTAACCCGCTGGGGCCAGCTATGTTTGGGATATCATTGCCTTCAGACCGATTTGTGCAAAACAATTAACTCTGCCACTTGCTAGTGTTATTTGGATTGCAAAGTGAAAACACATTATCAGCTTCCAAGTGGCTTTTGGTAGAGGGGGGACTGGGGAAGGCGAGGGATAAAAAAACACAAGCAACAAAGAAATTCTATCTGACTTCTGATTGACTCTTTTCTTGATAAATCCAATTGTACAGTTGTTGGTTCGTTTCGCGGCTGTTTGTGGGGACGTTGATGTGCACAACGGCCTGCCGTGTTCATCTACTAAACGCGCTCCCTCCATTGCGCAGTAAATCCCATGAAGCACTTTGGGATGTCCTCCTGACGTGAAAGGCGCTGTATCAAATGCAAGGATTATTATTAGTGGTGGTGGTATTACGATGATAATGGTGATGATGCTGATATTACAGTTTGAATCACTCTGTAGAGATCATTTCTAAGTGTTTTTTGGTGCTGGGTCAGCTAGTCCAATAACATTGCCACATTATATATGAATGGATGTTACTAATATATTTGAGCTTCCCCAAGCCTGTTCTGCTATTCTACATGATCACGGCTGATCTGCATCTCAACTCCAATTACTCGCCCTTGCCCCCTGTCCCTTGATATCCTGACCTAACAAACATCTCTCCACCTCAGTCTTGAACATTTGATTGGATCCACAGCCTTTTGGGGGAGAGTGAGAGAGTTCCAGATTCCCTTTAACTACCCTTTAACTAATGCAATGATCCAGTTTTTTTTTACTGCAGTGAGAAATAATACTTAACACACCGTTTAATTGTTCAGCGAACCTGCTGCTGGCGTTTAACAGCTCCTGTGAGATCAGAATGAAGATGTTTCTTTTCACACAGAACAACATTGTAATCACCGGGCGTGGGAGGTGGGGGGGGAAGCTTTAAACAGCAGTTTATCTCCACAAGTTACAAAGAATAAAGTACATCTTTGCCTGCCTCTCTGACCTACTCGTGCCACTGACTCCTCTGCACAGCTAACACAGGCCTCCTGCTTGACCCTCATCTGCTCCACCATCAGTGGCCGTGCGCTCTCGGCCACTACGCCCCACTCTCCCTCAAAATCTCCGCACTTAGACTGTACCCTGAAGACCTTCCTCTTTGACCGCATACAGTCACCTTCCCCCTGGCTCGGTGTCAGTCTCCACCACTATCAATAATAATAGCAGCAATAATAATCCTTGCATTTGGTAGAGCGCCTTATCATCTCGTTGAGACGTCTCAGCGCTTCGCAGCCAATTGCGGGCAGCAGTGTCCCACACTGAGTGATCAAATTTATTTTTGTTAAACGCTCTGAGACGCAACCCTGCGTGAAGGCTGCTTTACACGTGCAAGTTGTTGTTAACTGCAATCGGCAGAGATTTCACATTGTTACATTAACAGTTGATTGATGCTTTGCCTGACGTTGCAGCGACGGATAAACCATGCCACTCTGACTTTCCCTCCTTCCCCACTTCATGTGTTAAATTGAAAGTGTTTAATGGCTAATTCTCCCCTTCTCGTGGCTCATCGATTCACCTTCCCCCATCAGCACAAACACTCACTGGTTAGCACCGGTCTCTCCTTCTGTTACTTTTCCTGCTTCCCTTTCCGTGCTTCAGCGAGAGAAGCTTTTTGTAATTGTAAAGATAACAGCTGAAGAAGCCCACCTCGCCTCACTGGTTATCCCTGCAGCTCAGGGTAGAGTTTGCGTCCAGGATTAAGTCCAGAACTGCTCTCACCCATCCCCCAGTCAGGCTGCTGTTCAGTGGAAACATTTCCTTGTCAGAAGGTAAGATAAGAAAAGCTCTGTAAGGTCACGAGGCCCAGGTCAGCCTGGCTCAATCAGTCACACTCTTGCCTCTGAGTGAGAAGGTGTGGGTTCAAGCCCTTGTCAAGGCTTTCAGCTCCCATTCTCGGCTGATGCTCCAGTGGGACAGTTGAGCTTCTTACTTAACCAAACTTCTCTATCTCTTGGCTTCAGTATAATGGTTCCCGCGACTCAATGTTCCTCTCTGCCAACGTTCAAGCCTGGAGAAGGATGTATTCCACCTGATCCCCCACCCCTCCCACATCATCATCAACAACAACAAATTGCATTTCTATAGCGTCTTTAACATTGGGAGGACGTCACAAGGCGCTGGACAATGAGGGATTTGCACCCAAACTGTGGGCTGGGATCGGAGAAGGGTGGAGGGGGCAAGGGTGGTGGGTGGGGCGTGGGGGGGGGAAATTGGGAAGATGATTAAAGGCCCAGTCAAAAAGGAAGGTCTTGAGATGAACCTTGAAGGAGGTGAGGTGGAGGGGCTGCTGGATGGAGTTACAGAGGAGAGGGTGGGGGCAGAAAGGCTGAAAGCCCGACCGAGGATAGTGAAGGTCACATCTTTGCCTCTCGTTCATATTTTTTAAAAAAACAAACATTTAAATTAACCTTCAACTCCTTGTCCGCTCTGCTCTTGGACTGTCTCAGGCAGTGATGTGTTTGGCAGCAACACCACCTCACCAGAACCTGGTGAGGAACAAGAATAATCATGGTTGGGTTTGTGTGGGTGCCAGGGAGATGTTGCTTCATGTCTTTGAGTTGCAGACGTCCTCAAAAGGTAGAAAAAATGTTCTTTTTTTCTCAACAAGTGGATGTTATACACTGGGATTAAAAGCCCTGAGTGCAGTGTGTGCGTTACCCCCTCTGATCTGGGTGGTGAAGCAGATCAAGCCAGCAGGCCTCATGCTGACTGAGATAATAATAATCACCCCATAACAATCTTTGCATTTGATGCAGCGCCTTATCACATCATCAAGATGTCTCCAAGCGTTTCATAGGGTGTTACTGTAAAGTGGAGTGACTGCGTATTTTGTGGGTGACACGCGGCAGCCAATGTGTGCACAAGGGCTCCGGGAAGCTACCCCACATGAAGGGCGCTATATAAATGCACGTTGTTGTTGTTGCAGCATGACAATGTCCACACAAACAGCCACTAAGTGAGCGACCAATTTTATCTGTTGGCCAGATTGTTGAAAGACAAATGCAACGACTTAGTTTAGGAGATGGGCGCCAGCTGACATTTCATTTCTCAGGAGGTAATTACAACTTCAGTCACGCTAGCTTTTAATTAAGAATTTTAATAAACAGGTTTTCAAATTACTGCGACGGGGGGGAAAAAAATCTCGTTCTTCCAGCAAAGGTGGGTGAGGGGAGAAAGTCAGGACATCAGCAGAATGTAGAGAACTTTAGTAATATAACAATAATATCCTTGCATTTGATACAGCGCCTTATCACGTATTTGAGACGTCTCAAAGCGCTTCACAGGAGACGTTGTAAAGTGAATTGACTGTATAGTTTGTGGGTGAAACGCGGCAGCCAATTGCGCACAGCAGCGTCCACACAAACAGTCGTGGATTGAGTGACCAAATTATTATTATAATTTTTTCTGAAGGGATTAATAAAGGGAACTTCACTTCTGAATATTGCTCAGTTGTAATTAGGAAGATTATAGAATGGTCAAAACAACCCGAACACTTGCAACTCAACATGTAAGTAATTATTGTCAAGTGCAGTCACTGATTTTGTAGGCAAACACTGTTGTTATTGGCATCAGTGACAGATTGATTTGGGGTCTGTTGGCCAGGACACTGGGGAAAGCTCCCTTGTAGCCCTGAGAAGTGTGGTCGATATGTATACTTAGATAACAAGATATCAAAAGGTTTTCCATTCAAACATGATAAAATAATAATCCTTAGACCTGATATAATGTCAACACGTCAAAAAGTCTCGAAACACTTCAGAATCAATCTTAGCATCTGTAATCCTTGCATTTGATTCAGTGTCCACAATGTTGAAGATGCTTCACAGACATTAGTTGCCAAGTGTAGTGACTATATTATGTAGGCAAACGCCAATTTACACACAGCCACTTCCAACAAACAGCCATGAAGTCAGTGAGTGGCCGATTCTATCTCAGGGATTTGTTGGCCAGGACACGGGACAGGAGGCGTGTACCCACCACCTTCTGACAGAGACAACAAGAGTACTGACGTCTCCTCTGGGCTGACTCTCCATTCCACTCCACTCCGAAATGCAAATGCAGGTTTAAAATAGAAGTAAGCCAAGAAAGCGAAACTCAAATTCTAAAAGTACGAGTCAGAATTATCCTGTCAGTGTTCCTGTTACCGTTTAATTACAGCAGGAGTCACGGAAAATAACCATTCTCCTCATTTATGCTGCTATTTCATTACTGCTCTAATGCATCACTGCACATCGACCAAAGCACTAATTATCGAGGTGGCTCTGAATGGAACAAACCAACCCATAATTTTGAGGCACTTTAGTATCAGCACAAAGGTGGTGTTGTGGTTGTGTTTGTTTAATGCCTCGCTTTCTCCCCTGGAGGTGGGCAGAGGTAAACCCGGCTTGTGGACAATCTTTTATATTTGTCCAAATCTTTTGTTAAACCCGGGTCCCGTCTGCCCGTTCAGGTGGACGGTAAAGATCCTGCTGCACTAAACAAACAGAGAAGGGAGTTTCTCTCTATCTCTCTCTCTCTCTCTCTCTCTCTCTCCCAGTGTCCCGACCAACAATCCCCTCAGATAAAATTGGTCAGTCACACCACGACTGTTTGTGGGAAACTCTGTGCTCACACTGGTTGCCATGTTTCGTGTTGAGACATCTCAAAGCTCTTCCTAGGCTATACTGTGGGGCTTGAACCCACAGACCTGCTGACGTGGATGCCAGCCTTGCAGATGGTCAATTATTCAAGCTTTGTCCGATTCAATCGAAAGCACAAACCGCAACCTTGACAGAAAGCTCAGAAAACTGACAGGAAACCTGCCGCTATTTGAGACAGTGATTACTGAGGCCATTGTGCTGCTCACGAGTGCTGGGGACAACTTTATTAAAGTCAATTTATTGTAATCCCTGGATTTAATGGACACACACACTCGATGAAACTCTTGTTCAATCAAATACTCTTATTAGTTTATCAGACACAACGAGATCACGGCGTGACCCTCTGCTTGCTTCTTAGGCTTCATTGTGCCTCGACTTTGGAGAGAATGTGAGGCTGGAAATCCCGCCTACCTTACTGAGCTTGCTGGAAATTCAAGTGTCAGCCTGGCACAGTGGTAGCAAAACACAGCAGCATAAAGTCCCGAAAACACCGGTGAAGCGAATGACCAATTTGTCTGGAGCTTTGAGAAACTCCTTTCTCTGGTTCTAAAGCAGGACCTTGGTTTGGTTTGTTGGGATTAAGCTCCAGGTCTCAGTGAGGCGGACACCCCAGTACAGTGCTGGGGAGAGAGAGCGCTCCATTGTTGGAGTCGGCCTTCAGGTGAGATGTTAAACCGAGGTCCCAGCCGCCAGTTCAGGTGGCCTTACAGACCCCAGGGCACCACTGGAGAACTGGGAGTAGTCTCTCCTGGAGTCTTGGCCAACATTTCTACTGATTAATTGCTCATTCACTTCCTGGCTGTTAGTCGGATCTATAAATTTGTTCCTTGTTAGGAGGTTGATCCTGATAGATGTTGTTGGCACAAATGGCTGCTATGTTGGCCACAAACTGCCATTATGCTCGACAGTAATTGTTTGGGAAGCACCTTGGGAAACTTTGACGTGAGAAGGTGCTGGAAAAGTGCTTTAATCTCTCTAGTTATGTAATCACATTGAGTTTAATGCAACCTGACTAACATTGCCAAACAACCTTAAACTGCTTGTCTCTTGCCAAATATCTCTTCTTTATTTTGTTCTTTCTCTCCTTCTCTCCAACTCTCTCTCATTTAATTTCTCTTTCTTTCACTTTTTTCTCTCTCTCTGCCTCGCTCTCTTCCTTCCTTCATTCTTTTCCTCTCCCTCTTCCCTCCGTCTCCTTTCACTCTCTCCTTTTCTCTGACCCCCCCCTTTCTCTCTTCTTTCTTCCTACCTTTCTGCCTTCCTCCTCTCCCTCTCACTCTTTTCCTTCTTTCCCTCTGTTCCCCAGTTCACAACGAGTTAAAGATTTAATGCCAAGAACAGATTGATATCAATGAATCAATCACAGGTAAGCAGCATTGCAGAAGAGGAGCCAGATTGGAGTGAGCGCAGTGTGACTGAGCGAGAGCCAACGAGTACACCCGTACACATCTAATATCTTTATTAAGAACATTCACAGGTCAGGCCTGACAGATGGGCCTGAGTTGTCTATGCCACTGAGAAAGACAGGAGCCCCAATCTCTGACCTATATATGTCAGGGACTTTGCATTTTAAATAAATTACTAAAGCGAGCAGTTTGGAGATTTCGACTTAGCAAAAGTCCGTCGATCCTTCGGGATCTGAAGTTCACGAGACGCTTCTTTGTGTCTGTGGGGACGCTGCTGTGTGCAATTGGCTGCCGTGTTTCGCCCCCAAAAAATACAGTCAATTCATTTTCCGATATATCCTGTGAAGCGCTTGGAGACGTCTGGAAGACGTGATAAGGCTCTGTATCAAATGCAAGGATGATTATTATTATTATTGAAAGTGCAGCTTGCTTTGAGAGCCAGTGCAAACTCGATGGGCCGAATGGCCTCCTTCTGCCCTGTACACGTCATGATTGTAAGGTTCTAATCCCTGAGGCTGCAAGTCAGTACAATGTCCTCTCTGGTACCATCTCGTGGCTCAGTGCCAATGACAAACAGCTTGATGCTTCATCCACAAAAAAGACATCATGGTCAAAATTCAGAGCAAATTCAGACTCGGTTGTGGGGGAGGGGGTCAAGGGTGGGGGGGGGGGGGAGGAAGCTTGTGTCTGCCAGGACTGTACTTAACTCACATTTTTGTGTGATTCCTCATCAGTGTGTGTCTGTGCTGCAAATCATCACTGATGACCCTGATCTTGCTAATGTATTAGCTGCGTATTAGCTTCTCCTCTGTATGGGTCACAATGTCACCTGAACCGGCCCGATGCTAAGATTGAGTCTTTAGCAGGCGAGTGATCAGCTATCTGGCTATCATCCCACCACTTCCCCCAACTCTCTGTCTTGCTCAATAACCTTATCCAGCTCTCTGGAGGCTCATTATCCTCCTGTTCTTGTCTCTGACTCAAATTTTGTGGAGTCCTGTGGCTCAGTGGTTAAAGCACTCGCCTCGCAAGCGAGAGGACCTGGGTTTGGTTCCTGGGCAGGGCGAAACATTGGGCAAGTTTCCACCCACTGTATGTAGGCGTTTACCTACAAAGCACATAGTCACTACATTTCACAGTAAAACCGTGTGAAGCGCTTTGAGACGTCCTCCCAACGTGAAAGGTGCTGTATCAAACTCCTTTCAACATTAATATTTTTTCAAATGCATCAGAATAGCCCGTTGTCCCTCTGCCAATGCCTTTGAATTCCATATTTTTTATACAGAGTAAATTAGCTCCAGCACAGTGGGAGCAAACGTCCTAGTTTGTGGTTTTTTTCACATATAAAGCCTTGAAAAGGGCATCCAGCCAGCTATTCAAGCCCAGGGACAGACCTGCTAAAGAAATAACAAGCCACTTTCAGAAAGCACACACCAGTGACATTTTGTCCCTCTGTTGGAAACTTGACTGTATTCCAGGATAGATGAGACAACATTATTAAAGCTGCCGCTAATTCATTGCCTGCGCTTGCCTATCTGTCTGAGTGTTGAGCTGGATCAGTGCCTCGCTGGTGGTATTGGGCTGGGGTTTCACCCCCACTGATTTATCATCTCCTTTCCGGGTCATGTGGCACAGCTTTGAGATATATATATATGCACAACTCAGCCCGGGGAGCCTGGGAGGGCTGCCAGCAGTCAATGCCCTTTACGACTGCAGCTCATTCCCATTTACCTCACCGTTTGCCCGTCCAGAACCAGAGAGATTCTCAGCACAGAAGGAGGCCATTAGGCCCATCGTGTCGGTGGTCTGTAAAGGGCAGTGGTCGGCCATTTGGTCACGTCGGAGACGAATGACATAAACATTTCGCCCACAAAATACTGTCACCCCACTTTACAGTATATTCTGTGAATCGCTTTGAGACGTTTTGAATACACGATAAGGTTCTGTATCAAATAACACCCTAAAAGGTACAAATTCGGAACATGAGAAGAGGAGGCCATTCAGCCCCTTGAGCCTGTTCCACCATGCTAGAAGATCATGGCTGGTCTGTACTTCAATTGCAATTACTCACCCTTGCCCCATATCCCTTGATACCCTGACCTAACAAATATCTGTCCACCTCAGTCTTAGAAATTTGAAAGAATTCATAATTCACAGCCTTTTGCGGGAGGGAGTTCAGATCTCTATCACGCCACTAAATTGTAAGCGTAAACCTGTACAAAGCAGAATTTCTCAAACTCCCATGTGCAGCTTGAGCTGAAACCGTCCAACTGAATTGTGTGTGAGTTGTGGCCTATTGCGACTTGAAAGGAAATGTGTTGTGAGGAATTCTTTGGAAGCCAGAAACTGGGAAAAGAGCAGCTTATTAAGTGTGACAGTCAGTCAGTGGGGAGGGAACCTGCTGTAATAATGAGCCCAAGAGCTGCTCTTGACACCTTCAGAAATTAATATTTTGGGACAAAAATAGTCAGTTTGTTTTTTTTGTTAACTTTTGAGCTTTAGATTCTATGCCCCATAGTCTAGGTCCTCCGTGGCCCTAACCCTCCATTTCACCACCTGTTTCAAATATTATTATTTATATTGATGGAGTGCATCTCGGGTCTTGTCTCACAGCTTGTAATGGCAGAGCAGTGAATTAGGCAAATTCTTAAATGCTTGTCTTAAATCTGAAGCTAGAGAGTTCTTGAAAGAAAACGGGTTTGAAAGTTAAGGCTGAATTCAACAACTTGCTAGGAATAGAATCACTCCAGATCCAGAGTGGAGTGAAGTGTGGCCCCATACTGTGCTCCACGGGTGATCTCAGCACAGAGAGAGAGATAGAAGGCCAGGCATTTCAATCATTTTGTCAGTCTGACTCACTGGCTGACCTGGATTCACTTGGGCTGAAATGGGAAATGGAGAGAGGTATAGGGCTGAATGTGTTCTGAGTGTCTAACACAGAGCAGGCGAGGCTGGGAGACATGTTACTGCATATGACCGTGCCCTGGTTACTGCTGTTCCCTCATGTGCTGAAGCTGAATGGTTGATGCAAGTTCTAAAAGGACTACATGCACTGGAAGCCACCAGGTGGCACCATTGTTGCTGTGTAGGCCACTGGCATCAGGAATGGGAGAGGACCTTTGGAATGGAGATGGGAGATGCTGGAGGAGGAGATTATTCTGAGGTATGGTGCTGCCAGTTACAATAACGTCTCCTCATGTTGCCTGTTAAGACAGTGTGTGAGGGGGGGGGGTGAGGAGCAGGTCTTACCAACAAGACTAACCAAGCAATAAAGGAAAGAAATTGGAAATCTAAGATAGCTGCCTGCACCAACATTGCCCTCCTATTACATGGACTGTTTTACAAAAGTTCTGAAGTGTAAGTGCAAAGTACATGCAAAGACACTTATCAAAGTGGACCTCAAGGGTAGTCTTTCATTCATTAGAACCATAGAAATTTATAGCACAGAATATAGAATCATAAAATATTACAGCACAGATGGAGGCCATTCGGCCCAACACGCCTGTGCTGGCTCTTTGGAAGACCTGCTCAATCAGTCCCACTCTCCCGCTCTGGCCCCATATCCTTGCAACTTTTTTTTCTTTTCAAAAACCTATCCAATTTTCTTTTGAAAATTGCTATCGTCATTGAATCTGTTTCCAGACCATCGCCGCGTACTGTCTCTCGGAAAAAGAAAAAGCTCATTTCTTTTCCACCTTTTTATAGTTCCCCTTTTCAGTTACTGTGTTTAACTAATTCTCTCTGAAAGCTAATATAATAGATTCCCGCTGCTTGTCTAGCCCGTCTACCCTACCCAATCGGGCCAGGAGGTGAGTGGGTGGGAAGAATTCAGCCTCTTGGTGTTTGGTCTGTAATGCGGATCAGATGTTCTCTGCAATTTTCTTTCGCGGTAAATGAACCGTGGTGAATTTACATCCGAAGAATAAAAGCTCCAGTAAAATGTCCTTAAAGCACATCTCTCAAGAAAACACTCAGCCTCTGCAGGGAGGCACTCTGTTTAGATCTCCCCAAGTTAAACATGTAATTACTTACCTTAGATATGAATGATCAGCTCTGGCACCACACATTTTATCTGCTTCATCAGAAAATATGCACTTTGCGGTATCTCATTACCATAGCTGTCAAGGGTAGATAGTTACACACAGTGTGACTTTAGGAGAGGAGAAATGAGACAGACTGGGAATACATTAATAGAGATGTCAGTAGGAACCTGGTTGTTAGTCGATTGGTGGATCGTTTTTCCAGGGGTAATAATCCCTTTTTTTAAAAAAATTTGGTCACTTCATCCACGACTGTTTGCAATTGGCTGCCGCATTTCCCCCACAAAATATACAGTCAATTCAACTTTACAGTATATTCTGTGAAGCGCATTGAGAGGTCTCGAAGACCTGATAAGGCGCTATATCAAATGCAAGGATTATTATTATTATCATTAAGTGCTTATTATTATCATTAAGTGCTCTGCATGATTTACTGTAAAGTGCAGTGACTATGCATGTTGCGGGAAATCACGGAAGTCAATTTGCACACAGCAGCAGCTCCACAAACAGCCGTGAAGTGAACGACCAGTTTAATAAAATACAACGCAGTAAGCCGTGGGTATGTAAGCCCCTTCAATTGCTTGTTCTGAAGCAACACAAAGCTTTGCTTCAAAATAAAAAATGGGACTTGAAAGATAATTACAAATTGAAATCTTCATTTGATAATCTTGTCTTTGATAACCGCAGCGGCAGTTATGTAACTCCATGTAACATTAGTTACATCGAAACCCACAACCAGGGCTGTTTTGGGCTCATTTCCTACTGTAATAAGGTCATTATTCATTACTGCCGGAGTCTTGTGCTGTTTGAAAGTCTTGGTCATATCACCAAGTCAATTCCATCATTCAGCTGAGGCAACAGTTATTTATATCCTGAGCCAAACAGCTAGCAAGTAATGTGGTGCCAGTTGGACAAACAGCAGGGAGCTGGTCAGTATTCACACTGGGGCCCCCCAGCCTTGGCTCTCATCACCTTGTGCCTGAATTCTCTGGCATTAGGATGGAGAGAGTGTGCACCCCAAGCCAGACAAATGGGAACCCTCTGGAACTCCATCCCAGAGTCCCTCTGCCTCGCCCTTCTCTTGCCTCCTCGAGACCTTCCTCTTTGACCAGGCCACCAACAAATTGCGTTTACACAGCGCCTTTGCATCAGGAGGACGTCCCAAGGCACTGGGCTTTGAAGGGTTTGCACCCGAGCTGGGGGTTCGAATCAAGAGGGTTGGAGGGTAGGAGGAGTGGGGGTGGGAGAGTGGCTGAAGGTGCAGTCAAAGAGGAAAGTCTTTAGATGGGCCTTGAAGGAGGTGGAGGTGGGGGTGGGGGTGTTGTGTGGGAGTGGGGGTGCAAGGCAGAGGGATTCAAGGTGCAGGGATTCAGGGATGAAGATCCAGAGGGTGGGGCCAGAGAGGCTGAATGGTGGGGCGGGCAGGGTGGGGGAAATGGACCAGTCCAGTGCCCGGCGAATGGAGTATGATTGCACCTCTTAACACCATACCAATTTCCCCCGTCTCCCTCCCTCATCAACTATCCTGTCCTTGCGAGACGTTTGACAAGCTATTATCCTAGGTGAAGGGCGCTGCAGAAATGCAAGCTCAACAACATGTAGTTGTTGGCTTAAAGGCTTGCAGAATACATCCCGTGATTTGTTTAAGGGCCTCTTGACTTGATTCAGAATCTTATGATGTTCAGCGCTGTGACTAACCCCTTCATGAGATGTCTCCTTTAGCGTGCGTAATGATGTTGCCCATTGATTTCTGGCTCTGGATATATTCAGGACCGTGCTGAATGCAGTTCAACTCTGTTGCCATTGATTGCTGGGCGGGGGAGAAGCAAGCATCACAGAGAGCAGCTAATGAGCGGAGTACGATGACAGGGTGTGAAAAAAATACAAGGTTATCATTATTGTCAAGAACAGAGACTTTGTTATTCGCTCAAGAAGAAAAAACACAGCTGAAGCTCCCCCAAATAAGGATATTTTAATTCATTTTCAGCTTCTTCTTGCCCTTTGCTTGAGGCTCGTGTTCTCAACTCTAATCTGGTGCAGAAAGACTGCTGCCCATGTGACATTCAACGCTGGGCTGTGTTACTGTATTATCACGTTACTTTGAGTAATAATTGTTGAAAGGTGAGCACGAGGGATAAATAAATACAGACACGAAGCCGGGTGCCATCAAACAATACAATACAAAATTACATTTATTCAGCGCCTTTCACATCGGGAGGACGTCCCAAGTCACTGAAACAGCCAAAATATAGATCTGGTTATGCAAGGTAAGGTCTTTGACCGCGCCTTCGGTCATTGTTTCTCCTTCTCCCCACTCCCCTCAGCTCCTAGCCCCAGCTTGGGTGTTGTATGAATGCAAATTGATGTTGTTGTTACTGCTGCTGTCGCTGCTGCTGTTGTTTTTGGCCACCTTTTTTTGTGTGGGTGGGGAGGGGATTGTGGGGCTAGGACCCCAAGAGAAGCTCCCTTCTCTTTGTGAATAATGACTCGGGATCTTCATTGCCCACCTGTTTAATGCCACATCCAAAGGATGGTCCCTGCAACAATGCAGCGCTCCCATCTCAGTGATAGCGATCAAGAAGGTAGCGAGTAAGTAAGTAAATAAGTGTGACTCAGTGACTCCGAGCCCCGAGAGGTTACCTTCGTCAGTGAGCGCGGCAGCTGTGTGTTTTGCCTGATATGCGAATCAATCGGGATGATGGTTGGCACTGAAGCATGCCCGCCATTGCCTGCTGTTCGCCATCTGTATCCACGGCTGGGAATTGACAGTGATAACGGGGATCATAGCTCACTGAGACGAATGAAACAACTGCAGAGAGTATCAGCTCCGCACCAGAACCGCCTCTAGTGTTGGTTCTCAATCGGGGAAGTGTTGAAATTCAGGCCATTGAATGATACACTGACCAAACTGAGTTCAAACATGGATTTAGGGGAAGAATGGGAAAGAGTGATATGATAATAATATTAATAAGCCTTTGAATTTGATTATAGAGCCTTATGTCGTCGAGACACTTCAAGTTGCTTCACAGGATTTTGCTGTAAAGTGCAGTGACTGTGTATTTATATGCAAATGAAGCAACCAATTTGCACACAGCAAAGTCCCCACAAACAGCCGTGAAGTGAGTGACCAATTTTATTTGGAGAGATTGTTGGCCAGGACACAGGGAGGCCTTTAACATCAGGTTGAGCAGGCAGACAGCACCTGGGCTTAATGTCTCACGCAAAGGACAGAACCTCCAATCAATGCAGCGCTCCCCCAGCATTGCACTGAAGTGTCGGTCTAGGACTCAGGTCCTGAATGCTTTTTTCAAGTGGATGTTAAAGATCCCATGGCACGATGCCAAAAGGAAAGGGAGTTTCTCCTGGTGTCCTGTCTGATAATCCCCCAAATGAAATAATAGGTCATTGACTTCCACGACCATTTGTGGGGCACTGCTGTCGGCAATTTGGCTGCCACGTTCACCTAACAAAATATTACAGTCACTACACTTTACGTTTAAATCCAGTGAAGCACTTTGACGTAGGATAAGTCGCGATATCAAACGCAAGGATGATTAGCTCATTATTAAAGCACAGTCACTACATCTTTACGCATTGAGGCTTTTTGATGTTATAAGAGCTATGGCGGGGGCGGGGGGTGTAATTATTATTAATTTTACTGTAAGAATCAGTTGACGAACATCACATTCGAGTCTCGGATCAAAGGTATTTTTCTCTAGAAAGTGAATGATCCCATGGACCAAGGCTTTAACGGTCTCTGTTTTTGGTTCAACCGTCAACGCAATGATTCACTTTGCTGAGCTAATCATGGCGCATGTCCGAGGTATTATCTGTCAAGAAGGTATCTCTGGCTAATCTCAAGGACACAGCTGTGACCTGCAAACCAACGCTGGCTCTTAATTAAGACAAACTGCAGCTCACTTGCCTGTGATGGGAGCGATTACCTGGCTCTCCGGGGACTGCCGTGTTTCTGCAATGCTTTCTGTCTCCTATTGGAGCCCTCCATCTGTAACCTGGGAGATCGAACGTGTGACAAATGCCTTCCAGGTGCACGGCACTAAATAACTTGGCCATTGCCATATCTGCTCGGGACGCAGAGCAGAGCGGTGCGGGGGAGGGAACAAAACATACAGTCAGTTCACTTCACAGTATATTGTGTGAAGCGCTTTAAGACATCTCAAAGATCTGATAAGGTGCTGTTTCATACACAAGGGATTATTATTTATTTATTTATTTATGATAGAGAAAGGGAAAGGGATGAATTACGATTTGACAAAAGCTGGACATAGATGAGTCTCTCGGGAAGCTTCACTTCAGATTGACTTACTCATTCTTCACCTCAAACCACCAAGATAATAACCATAATAATCATCCTTGCAATCATGTCAATACGGCTCAAAGTGCTGCTACGGCCTTGTGTAGTGACTGTGTGTTCTGTAGGGTGAACGCAGCAGCCACTTTTACCCACGGCCCCAAGGTCCCACAAACAGCCGTGAAGGGAATGACCAATTTTATCTGGAGAATGTTTTGGCCAGGACACCAGGAGAAACTGCCTTCTCTTTTGAAACAGAGCTATGGGATCTTCTCTGTCTATCTGAACAGATGGCCAGGGACCTCGGCTTAACGTCTGATCCAAAAGGCAGTCAGGGGCTGCCCTAAGCACCACCCACTTGTGGCCAAACAGTAGTCGATTGGCGGATCGCTTTCTGGGGGTAATAATCCCTTCAAGAAAAAATGTGGTCACTCAATCTATGACTGTTTGTGGGACACTGCTGTGCGCAGTTGGCTGCTGTGTTTCACCCACAGGCAATCCATTTCGCAATATATTCTGTGAAGTGCTTTGAGAATTAACAGCTCATCGTCTTGATAAGGCTCTATATATCAAATGCAAGGATTATTATTATTTTATTATTAGAGGAAAAACTTTGGCTTCGGTTCAGGGATTGTGCGGAAACTTCTCCCGTCCGTCAATAATTCCGTCTGATGCCTCGCAAAGGGACATGTCGAAACGGGAGCGAAACTCTGAGCAGAAACTTTGCAAAGTTCCAGACTTACAACAGTGCGCACTTCTCGTTAATCTCGGCTTTCGATGCTTTTATATTTTAAACTGAAAGGTGCTTTACATTTTGTGAAGCCAAGAGCAAGCTTTCCTCTCTTCGATTATTGCGCACTGTTAAGAGTCTCATGAAATGAGAAGGCATTCTGCAAAAAGTACCCTCAAGGTGCTCTTCCCTCTGGTGTGAAACTCGCTGCAGGTTCAGATCAGCTCAAAAAATGGAGAGTAATGATGGTCGAGTCCTTTTCTTTTCTCTTCTCAAACCGTATCAGAAAGTTTAATATCTGTCTAGAGAGGGCCTTGTTTTTAATGTCTCATCTGAAGGACACACCTCCCTCGATGGAGGGCTCCCTCAGTACTGTCCTGGTCACCTGTCTAGGCAGTGCCTACAGATCCCAATGTAGGTCCACAACAAAGTGGACAACACAAAAATCAAGAGCAATCTGATAAAGAGACACATAGCACACGTGAAGCTGTCTCTAAAAGCTCACTGTCACACTGTTTGTTGTCTCTCTCTCTCTCACACTCTGCATTTGACTGAATAATTCTGACATCTGGCAGCCGGAGAACAGAGGCCCTTGAAGGACAGAAGGTCCCCCGTGGGAAGAAGCCAAACTTTGAAAGTTCTGCGGTTCGTTCCGCTGCCAGGAAGACATGACATGAGAGAAGGATCAGATGAAATATTCATTCAAGCTTTTCTCCGTTGCCTCTCACACCACCTGTGCACTGATCAACGTCAACCTCCGTATCCAAACCGTGTAGGCCAGCCAGGCTGTGTCTACTTCAGATGTACTCAGTGCCAAACCAGTGAGGCTTTGGATTGTCAGGAGACTGGTGTCTGCCTCACCACAGCACATCCCGTGTGATTGATCAACTGTGTACCGTTGATGGTAAGACTTGCCTGCCCTGGCGTATAATTGGACACAACCCAGTGGTTCTGTACTAATTGGAAGTTTATAGGTGACACACATGTGTGAATGGAGCTCATTAGCAGCATTACTGAAGGTCTCAGACAATCCACTGTGGCCAACGGTGAGAAAGTAATTATAATAATAATGATGCCAATAATTACCAGGATGACAGGCTTATTTAAAGAACAACTTGACATTGTAGTAAATAAGACGATATGGGGTATTCATGAAGGATAATAATCCTTGCATTTGATCGAGCGCCCTTTAGGTTGGGCGGACAACTGAAAGCACTTTGCAGGATAGACTGTAAAGTGTACGGACTGTATGTATTTGTAGGCAAACCCACTATCTATTTTACACAAATCCAAAGTCCCCACAAGCAGCCAGGATTTCAATGAGCAATTTTACTTAGGGGATTGTTGACCCGGACACTGAAAGAAATTCCCTTCTCTTTTTGAGTAGTGCCGTGGGATCTTTAACGTCCACCTAAGCAGGCAGGTGGAACCTCGGTTTAACCTCTCATCCAAAGGATGGCACCTCCAACAATGCCGCACTCCCCCAGTAGTGCTCAGACAGGGGTTCAGTGTATCAGTGGACCTGGAATCAAGAGGACCAATAGAAAAGTTGATTTGCAGGCCATCCATGCACATGTGGAATCGAACCCTATATTCACCTTCAAAATATCCAGTCACTACACTTTCCAGTAAAGCTCTGTGAAGCGTTTCAAGACATCCTCCTGATGTGAAAGGCGCCGTATTTAAATACAAGGATTATTATTAATATTTTTATTGATTATTGCGCTCTGCCCCCCCAACGCAGCACTGAGGCTTCAGCTCCTGTGAGTTCAAAGTCCCGTCGTGGGATTTGAACCCACAATTTTTGGATGCGGAGGTCACCAACATAGCCCCAGGCTGACACCAGACGAAAGGAGTTCAATCTATTGACTGGAACAGGGCTGCGGAAAGCTTACAGGCTTAACAGTAAAGCTAATTCTTTACACAGCAACTTCTATTAAGTGTCCAGCAAACAGGGATAGATACAATCTTATCAACATGGCATCTGTCCTTTCAAATGTAGTTACAGGAAGAGCTGCTGAAATCAATCAACACATGCTATCTCACACACATCACCGGTTTGGGAAAACCTAAGGTTTATATGAATGAATGAATGAATGAATGAATGAATGAATGAATGAATGAATGAATGAATGGCCAGATATCTTTTTGTCAGGATACAGTTTGAGTTAATTACCAATTAATAATAATCCTTGCATTTGATATAGCGCCTTATCAAGTCTTCAAGACGTTTCAAAGTGCTTCACAGAATATATTGTAAAGTGACTTGACTGTATATTTTGTGGGCAAAATGCGGCAGCCAATTGCGCTGTATCAAATCATAGAATCATAGAGTCTTATAGCACAGAAGGAGGCCATTTGGCCCATTGTGCCTGTGCCGGCTCTTTGAAAGAGCTACCAATCAGTCCCACTTCCCCGCTCTTACCCCATAGGCCTGCAAATGTTTCCCTTTTAAGTACCTGTCCAATTCTCTTTTGAAAGTTATTATTGGATATGCCTCACCAGCCTTTCAGGCAATGCATTCCAGATCATAACAACTCTCTGGGTAAAAATGCAAGGATGCTAATAATTATTATTATTATTATTGTTGTACAGAGTCAGTCTCTTGTCCATGTAGGGCAAAGTTCAGAAATAATTGGAATTCTGTGCTGGAATAATTGGAATTTTACGTTACTCCATTATAATATTAAAGATGTGATTATCTGCTTCACTCAGGAGAGAGGAATAATGGTAATTACATGGAGATTCTGTTCATCCTAGGCTCCATTATTCCGTTTTGTCACAAATTCAAATCATTGTCTTACGCAGAGCAAGCTGTAAAATAATTCAACCGCATCCGAATAGCTGTCACCCTGGAGCAGTCAACAACACTCTCGCCTGTGAGCCAATAAGTCGTGATTTTGAACTCACGTGGTCCAGGCTGACACTCAAACGCCACGCACAGTACTGTCGGAGTTGCCGTGCTTTGGATGAGACGTCAGATCGAGGTCCCTGTTCATGACTGTGGAGTCAGGAAACTTGCCCAACGTTTCGCCCTGTCCCGCCCGGGAATCGAACCCGAGTCCTCTCGCTCGCAAGGCGAGTGCTCTACCCACTGAACCACAGGACTCTACAAGAGGAAGGCTCTGATCGACTGCTGTTCCCTCTTCGCAATTTCATATCACGTGATGTGGGAGTTAGTTACTGCTGCCAAAACAGTATTAATGAAGGGAATAACACCCTCTGGCCACGAGCCCTCACTTTAAAGCAAAGTACTGTATGTCGTGCTTCACTGCGAAAAGCCAATCTGACTTTTTACAGACAGACATTAGAAAGCTCTTTCCCAGCAGATGCTCTGTATTACATTTTTGCTGACGCACATCATTACCTTTCAAGTTTCCATTTTTTAAACAAACAATCTCGAGGGAGGTTTGGGAGCTGTGTGCTGACTGAGCCGAGAGTGGGGGCTGGAGCAACAGCCAGCGGGTGTCTCCCAGAGCGCTGACTCAGTCGGCCCTTCTCCGCTCACCCTAAGCCGAAGCCATGTGCAGAATCGGATACGGTAACACCGTTTGCAAACCATTCCCTGCCCGAGAGATTGTGCCAATCGGAACTGAAATGTTCACCGCACAACTTTCCTACTTCGCCCCAGAAAGTGATCTGCCAATCGACCAAAACCCAGGTTTCTACTTACTGCGAGGGGTGTGTGTGCAGCAAGGAAACTTGCCCAACCTTTCGCCCTGTCCGGGAATCGAACCCGGGTACCTCTCGCTTGCGAGGCAAGTGCTCTAACCACTGAGTAGCCCGGGTGTGACCATTTGTCTTAATATTTAACCTGGCGCGAAATCTTGGAAAATTCTTAAATTCGGTCCTGGATTCGGTTCACGAAAAGCAGCAAATTCCCAAATGAAGGCTTTCGGAAATTGAAGAGTTTTAAGAATTTATCAGAATTCTGTGGCATTTTCAATTCTAAGACAAGACGGTCTGTCAGGCTAAAAATAGGTGGAATTTCAGGCCTGTGATTCTTCTGTGCAAGATAGTTATTCTCTTCGTACCTCAGCACTTACAGCACCTATTAATCCCAATCAGGAGCAGTCTGCAGGGATCTAAAGGGCTTGGTTGCTAAGAACATTCAGATAAAACAAACCTTGCAAAGTCTTCCTATTAAGCTTGTGAATTGACACGTTGCCCAGCCTGGTGGAGTCTCTCTAGTCTGAGCCTCGTATGAGATGATAAAATGTCCTGGTAATTAAAAGTCAAGTCCATATTTGGGAGGTTACTGTGCTTCGACCGTGCCTACAGTCACCCCCCACCCCGGGCTCAGTGTCATGCTCCGCCACTGTCAAGCGCTTTGGGACGCTGCCCTGAGTGAGGGACGTTGTGTAAGTGTATGTTGTTGTTGTTTCTTTGGAATGAGACATTTGGGTGAAGACGGCCCTTTGATCGCTTCCTTCCAGAATACTCAATCTACTGTCCTCCCATCACAGCAACGAGCTGTTTCTTCGCAGTCCAGGCTCCTGTTGAAACATTCTAATCGTTAATTAACTTCTGTAGAAAGGAATACTTCTTGGTGTCTGTCCTGAACTTGCCCTTCACAACCTTGAGCCTGTGTTCTGCTGCCTTGGTCGCTCCAAAAGTATTGTTCTGCATTTACTTTCTCAATCCCATCGATGTGTCACTTCAACATCAATACTAACAATATTTATGTAACCCAGCACCCAGTCAAAGCGCTTCACAGGATCTAATGTGAAGTGTGGTGACTGTGTATCTGTCAGGCAGATGCCTAATGTATAACCTGTGATTACATTTAGCTCAGGTGGCCAGACACGGTTCTGAGCTGACCTTGTGCATGTTGGAGGGCGTGATGGTAAAGTGCTGGCTGTGCAGCCAGTCAGTCAGTGTGAGCCGGCACTTAAGTTGCTCAGGGACGTTTGAGAATTATTGTGCCTCTACCTGAGCTGCCGTATTCAATCACTAGGACCTGCTGAGCAGCCTGTGTGGCTGACTGTACACTCACTCCCATGTTTTTATTAAACGTTAACACACCAGAACAACATTAATCGGGCAGTTTACTGGCTTGTTATTCAAGGTCAAGTGTGGACATTGAAGACGTGTGGAACGGTTCAGAAACCCAGAAGTAATTAAAGTGAGGGAAATCGTTAAATGTTTTTATTTTCAGTCACTTTAACCTCAAAGGCTGAAACCCATTGCAGGTGCTTAAAACTCTCCAAACCAGACTGAGTTCCACAGGGAAATTTCCCTGTGTCTGGAATGGAATATGTACTCTCTTCTCTCTCTCTCCCCTGTTCTGGAGAGTACGAGACACAGATTGGCAAGAGTCAAGGCTTTAGAAGAACTCCAGAGTGTGGGTCGGGATAACTGCTGGAGTTTAACCAGAAGTCATGGCGAGGTGGCTGAAGGCTTAGCCGCCAATGGTGGAGCAATGGGGAGTGGAGGGTGAACATTGATCCTGGGCGGGGGGAGCGGATGGTTCGGGCTGGAATGGAGGAGATCACAAACTGAGTATGAAGTGAGGCCAGGGGTTTGAGGATCAAAGCCCACATCTTGAAATGGAGCTTTTAAGATACCAGGAGACAGTGGAGCTTGGACAGAATATTCATTGTGTGGGTGTCAGCCTGGCACATTGACTGGCACTCTTATCATTGAGTCAACAACAACAACAAGGTTCCATTTATTGAGCGCCTTTCACGTCGGGAGGACGTCCCAAGGGGCTGAAAGAGTCAGAAGCTCAATGTGGGTTCAAGCCCCACAACAACAACAACCACAACCACATCGAGACTTGGAATTCATACACGCTGGGGCTTTAGGCTGGCAGTCAAATGTGGTGCTGGGGATGTGCTGCATTTTCAGAGGTGCCATCCTGCAGATGAGACATTAAACCCTCCATCTGCCTGTTTGAGTGGTGGACTTTAAAAATCCTATGGTGCTATTTGAAAAGAGAAGGCAGTTTTTCCTGTGTCAGTTATTCAGCTATGTATGTGTGTGTGTGTGTATTTGACTGTATGTTTGTATCTCTATGGGTGTGTGTATATGTGTGGACGCGTGTGTATGTTAGCTATGCATTTATATATTATATATATACTTCCCTTCTCTCTCCCTGACCCCAGCTTGGGTCTGAAATACTGTACACTGTCCAGCACCTTGGGATGTCCTCCCGACGTGAAAGACGCTATACAAATGTAATGTTATTGTGTGTATGTGTGGATGGGTGTGTGTGTGTATGAGTGTGTGCTTGTATGTCTATGGGTGTGTGTATGTAGGTGTGTGGATGGGTGTGTGTGTGTGTGCGTGTATGTTTCTCTGAGTTTGCTGTCCGTATACTCACCACACCTGGAACACAGAGGATGAATGGAAGTGCTGTAACCTTTGCAAATGTTAATCCATTAATTGTTCATTCATCACCTCATTATTCACCAGCATCCAGGCAGTGTAAATGTCATATTTTATAATTGGTTAAAAGCTCCCAGTCACTTAATGCATATTCATCTGATCCGGGTGGGTGGCTGGGAATCGGTGGGGCGGGCGGGGGTTTGGGGGGGGGGTGGTCCCAGGCCAGGAAGGCGATCACATAGCCCATTGCTTTCACCAGCCAGGACTCTGGTGAGGAATATATCCACAGATACAAGCTCGTTCTTATGTTCTTAGTGTATATTTTGGGACATGACATGTCTCTTCACTGTGGGGGGGAGGAGTGGGGGAGATCCCAGTGGAAAGGAGGAGACTTGAGAGGGGTATGTTGGAGGAGCAATTTTGACAAGCGAATGGAATGGGGGGCGGGGGGTGTCATTGCCCTAAAATGATAATAATCTTTGTATTTTGATATAGGCCTTATCACGTCTTCGAGACATCATAACGCGCTTCACAGAATAAAGTGTAGTGACTGCATATTTTATGGACAAAATGTGGCAGCCAATTGCGTACAGCAGTGGCCCCTAAACAGTCGGGGATTGAGTGACCAATTTTTTTTTGTTAGTTGATTGGCGATTCGTCAATCAACTAACAACCGACTTGTGGATCCAGATCAAAGTTACTTACAGACGTAGAAATAATCCTTTGAGCTTTTCTCTAACCACCCGGTCACTGCAAAGGCTCGGTGTTTGTGTTAGCACTGCACGTGCAGTTCTGTGTTTGGTGCAGCATAACAGGGAGCGTGAAATAAGCATTCTGTGCGGCTTTACTGAAATGGAAAGCGAGTGAGATCTGAATAACACAACAAGGGATGGTTTGTCTATCAGCGCATGAATTGAATCTAATTGAATTTTAACTTTTCTTTCCCTCTTGTTTGAACCCTTTTTACAGCCCCCCCATCACCCCATCACCCTTGCAACTGAGAGGACCTGAGTTTGTTCACCGGGCAGGGCGAAACATTGGGCAAGTTTCCTTACTCCACACGCCTCTGTTTACCAGCAGTCAGTAGGAACCCGGTTGTTAGTCGATTGGCGGATCACTTCTCCAGGGGTAATAACTAATGTGGCCACTCAATTGGGTTTCGCCCATAAAATACACAGTCAATTCACATTCCAGTATATTCTGTGAAGCGCTTTGAGACGTTTTGAAGACTATGCTAAGGTGCTGTATAATAATAATCCTTACATTTGATATCCTTGCCTTGTCAGTCTTCAATATCAAATGAGATATCAAATGCAAGGATTATTATTATTTGAGAGGTTTGTGTGGACCAGAGTGGGAGGAGGGGAGGGAGAAACTGCAGCTGGAGAGATATAGTCAATTAGAGTGGAGAAAAATTATGTATTTTTAAAACAAAACTGCCAGGGTTGATGCTGGACGGAGCCCCTGAGATTGGAGGAGGAGGAATAAGGAAGAATGTTGAGGAGGAGCAGAGGGCGAGCTGATTAATAAGGAGGCAAAGAGATTTTATGATGCAGGTCACACTCACAGCGAGCAGCGAGGTAGTCGACACTCAGATGATTAAAAGGTGGAATGCGGAGCCAAGAGTTCGGGAATAGCTGACGAACGTGTGTTAAAGCGTCAGGTCTCTGCCCAGGCGCAGACGACGAACGGCTTACGTGACACGAATATGATTGTGCGACTCGGATTTGAATTAAACATTAACTGAGCAACAGACGTTTAAACCATTAAAAACACGGCAGACAGTTGTTTCAAACCATCTACAGATGGATGATCCACCGTAACTTGTGAAGAGGCAATGTCTCCTTGCAGTGATTTGGATGCACAGGTAAATGATTCGCTGACAGCTCAACTCTTTAACACTTAAGGGTTTCCATCTGCAGATGGAATAATAAATGAACGTCGTGATGGAGTTTAGAGCAGAGAGATAAGCTGCAGGCAACTCCACAGCAAATGAAACAGCAACACAATTTGACATGTTACGCAGGGCACCGAAACCTTCATAAACTGGTTATGATTTGGTACTTACTGGAATATTACTGGTTTATTAAAGCGGTAATAGCTTTAAGAAAAACAAATGTTCGAGAACTTGAGAATGTCACTGCATTTTACCTACGGTCCATGTCTCACAAACGTTCATGGACCCGGGTTCGATTCCCGCGCAGGGCAAAACACTGGGCAAGTTTCCTTATTTCACACGCCTCTGTTTACTTAGCAGTAAGTAGGAACCCGGTTGTTTAGTTGATTGGCGGATCACTTTTCCAGGGGTAATAATCCCTTCAAAAAAATAATGATAATATTTTGGTCACTTCAATCCACGACCGATTTGCGCAATTGCTGTGCGCAATTGGCTGCTGTGTTTCGCCCACAAAATATACAGTATATTCTGCGAAGTGCTTTGAAACGTCTCGAAGACGTGACAAGGTGCTATATGAAATGCAAGGATTATTATCATCTCAATCAGATCATCCCTGTAACCTCCTCAATGTCAGAGAACACCACCCACCTTTAGGCAGCCTCTTATCACAGCTCAGCCCCTTATAATCCCAGAAATTCACCTACAATCACACAGTCACTACACTTATCGAAACAGCTCAGCGAAGCACTTTGAGACTTTTGGACGTGGTGATTCACTCTCATTATTAATGATGATCACTGACCACCCAACCAGATTAGTGCAACCAGCTCGCTAACTAACAAAAGGCTGGGAAATGTTCAAGCAAATGGGTTTAACTGGTAATAACTGAGGCAAGTTTTCACTTAGTTAATCAGTTGCTAAAATTCCCTGCGGTCACATTGCCTTAGACACAATGCGGTAATGATCATCTCTTAAAAAAATACCAGTGGAAAGACAGAAACGAGGAGACAGTACAAGGCCGTGATAATATTAAGCCACTTTTATATCCGATCATGCGTTGGCCTGGGAATGGAGAATAAAAGGACATTTCTTTGGAGGTGAATGAGGTGTTGATTGAATGGAACAACTTATCCTTTAGTTGCAGCGTGACTGGATGGATTGTGAAAGCACTCAATGCTAATCCTGGGAATGCTGTGGGGGGAACAAGTCTGTCAAATGGAGTTGGAAGAATGTTAGAAGATGAGAGAGAAATCCTATTATCTGTCTCTAGGTTTTTCCATTGTCCCGCGAGGCAGGGATTTAGGGTTAAAAACTGTTTGAAAATAGTTTATCACAAATTCTTTTCTATACTGCTGTGAGCAATTGGCTGCCGCATTTCGCCCACAAAATATACAGTCAATTCACTTTACAGTATATTCTGTGAAGCGCTTTGAGGCGTCTCGAAGACGTGATAAGGCACTATATAAAATGCAAGGTTATGATTATTATTTTATTAATTTGCCTACACAATACACAGCCTTGGCAAACTGGACAGCAATTCCGTGTGAAGCCCTTTTTGACGTTAGAGATGTGCTATCAGACGCACAGATTGTCTTTTTTTTATTATTAATGAGTTGTCAGTAACACAGAAGTTCTCAGGGAAAAGTTTGGGCTTTGTACGAGAGTCTGTGGAGTATTCACATTGATCTTTCTTGCCCTCTGTCGGATGTTAGTCAGAATGCAGCTGTCTGACCCAGCTCATCATAAGATATTCCTGATTTTTGATATAGCGGCTTTCACGTCAACAGGATGTCGCAAAGAACTTCACAGGACACGCTGCAAACTGTAGTGACTGTGTATTTTCTACGCAAACACCATGAAATGAAAGACCAATTTTATCTAAGGAAGAAACTCCCTTAAATGAAACTCCCTTAACTTTTCAAATTGTGTCAAGAGGTGTTTAATGGCCACTGAACAGGCAGATGGGACCTCCGAGTCCTTGTGGAGCCAGGTTACCCGATCCTTTTGCTCCAAACCTATGGAAGTCGCTGTCTGTATCTCTCCGCCTTCACCCCCTCTTGATCTATTTGAATCCCATTTTAAAACGTATCTCTTTAACCCCCACCCCACACACACACCCACTCAACACCCATCCCCACCACCATAAAGCACTCCGACACCTCATCCCACATGAGCTTGAGCTGTTTAAACTCCAGCAGTTCCTCAATAAGAGAGAGCACGTGTGCGCTCTGTCACAGACAAAGGGAAGTTTCCAGGCACTGGTGGGACCCTCAGTGGTTTGGTTTGGAGCTGCTGGAGCTCGGGGATGGGCAGGTAAGAGCGTGTAGTTGCGGTAACATCGGTGTGGAATATTGCGGGGTTGACCGTTTAGTGTGTGTGAGAGCCTCGGTCTAACCTCTGCCACACACAGCAGAGGGCTCCGAACAAAAGCGTGTCATAAAACTCAAGGATTAACAAGGAACTCACGCCTAAGGTTAGATCCCTTCTGCCTTGACACCTCCCAGTCTGTGTTGCTGGCTCATTGTGTTGAATTATTAATTCACTCGGTGGTGTGGCTGCCTTGTATGATAGATATGACTAATTACTGGGCTCTGGCTGCAGGAAGCACTTCTCAGAGGGATTTTGAACGCATGAGTTTGCACTATTTAAACGTTGAAAGATACGCTCAACTCAAAGAAGTCCTGGAGGTTTGCAACTAGCCACCTTGTTAGATTGAGCCTGTTGCCATTGGCAACATCTTATGCTGTGAGAAACTGCCAGCACTTTATCATCAGAGTATTGGGATATAAATCCTGCTTCCCTCCCACAATAAATTACGACTAATTACTTACCTTCACGTTTCGCCCACAAAATACAGTCCATTCACTTTACAGTGTATCCTGTGAAGCGCTTTGAGACGTCTTGAAGACGTGATGAGGCGCTGTATCAAATGCAAGGATGATTATTGTTATTATTATTATTATTCTTGGCTGGAACTTCTGCTGCTTTGCTTGTTGGGACGTCCCTGTGATCAGAGGCTTGGTGCTGTGTGTGAAGTTGAATTGGTTCTGTATCTCACTAGTTTATTGTCAGCCCCTGATACCTGTTCCTGCTTCTTTCCAGTTCCCGGCTCCACTCCCTGGAAATTCTTTCCCCAAATTCCTCTGCTTTCAAAGTCCTTCTATCCATCCACTTCTTTGACAGTGGAGTCCTGTAGCTCAGTGGTTAGAGCACTCGCCTCGCAAGCGAGAGGACCTGGGTTTGATTCCTGGGCAGGGAGAAACCTTAGGCAAGTTTTCTTACTCCACACGCCTTTGTTTGCCGAGCAGTGAGTAGGAACCCAGTTGTTAGTCAATTGGTCGATTGTTTTCCAGGGATAAAAAAANCACTCAGTCCAAGATTGTTTGTGGTGGTGGTGATGAGAGAGGAGGGACACTGCTGTGTGCAATTGGCCACCGTGGTTTTGTAACTTTAATGGCATTTAAGCTCCGAAATCCGGCAAGTTTCCCAAAAAGAGAGAAGAAAACAGCTGCAAAATCTCCAACAGAGTTAAATTGATGCAGTTTTTAATTTGTTTGACAAAGATTCCCCCCCTCTGCCTAGCCGTGCAGCGATCTACAGGGCTGGGTCCAGCCCAGGCATTGAGTCCATTGGATATATACTATAGTAACATGACCTCCTAACTGATGTCTTGAATCCCATCCATCACATACCATAAAAATACCTGGCATTTTTGACTAAAGTAGCATCACAAAAATGCCAGGCATTATAATGGTATATAATTCATAGCTGAATTTGTCAGAATGTTGTTTTGGCTGTCAGTGCTCAAATTCCTCGCACAAAGGATGTCTGGCAAGTCAGGCAGAGAGCAATAAACCTACAGCAAAGTAACCTAAAAAGGGAATATTATCGCTGTGCGAATGCTTTGTTTTGGCCTGCAAACACGCAGTCACTACACTTTACAGGGAATCCCGTGTAGAGCCGTGAGACGTTTCGATGACGTGATGAAGTGCTGTGTCGAATGCAAGGATTGGCACCGTTATTATTAGAGCTATTCTTTACTTAATTCCGTTTTGAATTTGCACAGCCCTTTCATGTATCTTTAAACAAACCGACACTGAAATGCTCTTCGCCTTAAAGATGTTATTAACCATTCGCGAGGGCTTGCACTATGTCCACAGTGGCTTGTTATGTTTTAAAAGAAATACAAAATGTTCTCTGCAGGCCTTAGAGTCTGACAAACCGGCAATTCTTTCCCAAATAATAATAATCCTTACATTTGATCACGTTGTCGAGACGTCTCAAATCACTTCACAGAATATACCGTGAAGTGAATTAACTGTATATTTTGTGGGCGAACCTCCCTTTTCTTTTTGAACAGTGCCGTGGGATCTTTAACATCAACCTGAACAGGCAGACAGGGCTTTGGTTTAAAGTCTCATCAGAAGGACGGCACTTCCAGCATCTCCAGCGTTGCGATGAGTGTCAGCCTAGACTGTGAGGCCCAAGTCCCAAGCTTGGCCTTGAACCCACAACCTTCTGACTCAGAGGCAAGAGCGCTAGCAACTGAGCCGGGCTGACAGACACTGAGCCGGGCTGACACACACTGAGCCGGGCTGACACGCACTGAGCCGGGCTGACACGCACTGAGCCGGGCTGACACGCACTGAGCCGGGCTGACACGCACTGAGCCGGGCTGACACGCACTGAGCCGGGCTGACACGCACTGAGCCGGGCTGACACGCACTGAGCCGGGCTGACACGCACTGAGCCGGGCTGACACGCACTGAGCCGGGCTGACCCACACTGACGCACACTGAGCCGGGCTGACACCCACTGAGCCGGGCTGACACACACTGAGCCGGGCTGACACACACTGAGCCGGGCTGACACACACTGAGCCGGGCTGACCCACACTGACGCACACTGAGCCGGGCTGACACAGACGTCTAAAACATGGGAATCCAAGGGCTTGAACCAAAGGAAAAATCCCTTCAATAAAGGCATTACATTTGCAAACATAACAATCTGTGGGGTCAATGAGAATTCCCTGAAGTTGATATTGCCCAGATATGAATATTAAGTGGGACAATATTGTTTTTGCCAAGTCTTTTCCAGACAGCCTGTACTCCAGTGTCCGGGAGTTGGGAGAATTTGCTTTGAGAAATACAGTTGAAAAGATTTAATAATCATAATGATAATAATCCTTGTATTTGATACAGCGCCTTATCATGTCTTCAAAACGTCTCAAAGCGCTTCACAGAATATACTATAAAGTGAATTGACTGTATATTTTGCGGGTGAAAAGTGGCAGCCAATTGCGCACAGCAGCGTCCCACAAATAGCCGTAAATTCAATCCGAGGTAAGATTCTTAATGGATTCATTGCGGTTTCTGAAACTTCTTTGCCAGTAATTTCAAGCCAATCCAATATGATACACAATTATGTTGATCCAGTGCCTTTCACGTCAGGAGGATAGCTTAAGTAGCTTAACAATTCTGGCTCAGAACCCAAGCTAAAGGGTGGGAGCTGAGTGGGGTGCGGAGAGGAAAGTTGACTGAAAGTGGCTGGAGGTGCGGTCGAAGAGGAACTTAAGAAGCTTCCACGATTCTGCACAATCTCTTAAGCTTTGAAAGTTTGACGTGCAAAGACAAGGTGGAACCTTCCCGTCTCTGACCCTTTGAAAGGCTATCAGGAGCAGCCTTTAAGCACGTCACGGTCAATTGATCCATTGTGAGCTGTATTAAAGCAGACACGACACTGACAGTGTTGTAAGGAGCTGTATCATATGCTCCAGCTCTGCTCCTGGGGAGATATTTATCAATTGCTTTTTTGAAGGAGCAAATCGATGCAGTCGCCAATGATTTAAACACACATTATCTTGTTAACTTTTAACATTAAAATCCATCTTTGTTCTGCAATGGAATATACACTCTCTCCCCAGAGCCACACTCCCCTCTTACTTAATGTGGGGGAATATTGATAATCATCATCCGTGCATTTGATATATCACCTTATCACATCGTTGAGATGTCTCAAAGCGTTCCACGGAATATACTGGAAAGTGGATGAACTGTGTATTTTGCGAGGGGATAGGGAGAGGATGTGTCAATTTGATGTGAGTTTTACGAGGTGCAAATCCTTGTGCTGTGGTGAAGACTGAAACTGTATATACACAATTCACCAATAAACCTAACAGTAACAGTGAGACAGTTCCACTGGGTTCAGCCTCAGGTCTCCCCGTGTATAAATGCATTAACTAAAGCTTGTTTGTATGTGTTAGCGTCTCAGAAACAGATGTGCCCGGGGCTCTGTGTACATAGCTTTGCTGTATTCCCACTTGCTCACTTCAAAACAGTTGCTGTTTGCTCAGCTCAAAGCGGGTTTAGCTTCGCTCAAGATTGATACGCTTGTGCGAGGAAATATCTCACTGCGTGATTTAAGACAGGACACCTCAGCACGTGATTACATTACATCAAAACCAGGAGAATGTTCATCCCACATCTAGATTTACAGTAGACACAGACAAAGAAGGTAATGTCTGCTGGACAGATCTGATTACAAACGGACTTTAAGCCTCTCAGCAGCTTATTAAGTGCTTCTTGACAATGGTTAAAGAAGATTATGTCTGTTGGTTGTAAGGCGATTGCCAATGAAACCCATCCCAAAGCCCCATGACCTCAAAACCAATGCCCATTTTATTGTTGCTCCTTTTGGCCACATTTCAGTGATTTCTCGCAAGCGAGAGGACCTGGGTTTGATTCCCGGGCCGGGCAAAACTTTAGGAAAGTTTCCTTATGCCACGCTCCTCTATTTATCAAGCAGTACGTAGGAAACCGGTTGTTAGTCGATTGGCAGATCACTTTCTGGGGGTAATAATCCCTTCAAAAACATTTTTTTAAATAATAATTTGGTCACTCAATCAATGATGTTTATGGGACACTCACTGCTGTGTGCAATTGGCTACTGCATTTCACCCACAAAATATACAGTCAATTCACTTTACTGTGAAGCGCTTTGAGACGGCTCGAAGATGTGATAAGGCGCTGTATCAAATGTAAAGATTATTATTATTATAAGAGAGGTTCGAATTAGGGATTTGGAAACAGTTGCATTTATTCCTATCAGAGGGCCAACACATTATTTAATGGTTTCTTAAATGAATCCTTGTGTCCTGGCACAGCCACTGTTCCTATTCCCAGAGACAGTCTGCAGGTTACTCTCCTCCTATTGGCAATTATCCCACAAGTGCCAGGAATTTTAATGTAATACTTTTACAATGCAAAGATGGCCCTCATTAAAAGCACAGGAAGATTTCCAGGAGCTAAATTGCTTATATATCGTCACACTATGAGAACTGTTTAAAAGTTCCAGTTTCTTTTTATTTCAAGCACTCGATTAAGCTGAAAACCACTTTTAACTCGGGAATAAAAATACTCACAGCAGCTAAATGCGAGAGAAGTAAAGATAACTAAAAGGCAAATTGCAACGAGCCATACATTAGCCTCTGGGTTTTTTGGGGCAGTTGGTCAGATGTCTAACACATGTGGAAACCCATCACCGTGCTTTAGAGTTTACAAACCAAGCTGAGATTTCCATGTATCCGACATGGAAAACCCAGAGATAGATTGTTGGAATGGAATGTGTATGCTCTCTCTCCCTGGAGGGACGTTTCCTGCTTATTCCAGAAAGTATTAGGCAAAGGTTGGCAAGAACCAAGGTTTGGGGGGGGGGGGGTGAGCCCAGAGTGTGTGTTGGGGTAACTGCTGGAGTCTAACCAGTTAAAACCACACGGCTTGTCATTGATATTGCTGTTTGACAAGCTTTCCTGCTGCGTGTCCAGCAAGGAACACCCTACCTGCTAGGGCTTTGGCTCGCAGGGTTTGGCTCTCTGCCCCCAGTGACTGGCAAGTTCTGCCGGTGAGCCAGTGCTGTCATCAGCAATGCTTCTACACCACTGTGAGGCCGCAGTGAGGTCCAGAGGCTTGAAATTCCACTCAGTCTTAGCCTGAGAGACCATTTTGTCTTATCATTCAGATGGCCAGAATCTTGGAGCGTTCTTAATTTCTGTCACAATTTGGAAACTTTTGAGACCTGCGTAAAACTGGCTTCCAAAGTTAAGAGCAATTATTGCCTGGAACAGATTACAAGGAAGTGTGGTTGAGGCCAGGACACTGAACACACTGAAGAAACAGTTTGATGCTGTGATGGGACTACGTGATGGGACAGATGAATGTTCTGGAAGGATGAGATGAAATGGGTTGAATGACCTTCTTCACCAAACCCATCTTGTGATTCTGTGATCTCATGAGATTGCCAGTAACAACAATAATATACAGAGGGGTCAAGATAAGAAGAGGCCTTACATTTGATGCAATTGGGAGGACATCTCAATTTTACTGCAATTTTTAATGCGGTGACTGTATTTTGTCGGTAAACTCGGCAGCCAATTTGTGCACATCAATATCCCGCAAACAGCCAGCCATGAAGTGAATAACAAAGTTTATATGGGGCATTATTAGCCACGACACCGGGAGAGAGAAACCCCCTTCCCTTTTCCATTAGCGGCGCGGGATCCTTAATGGCCACCCGAACAAGCAGAAAGGCACTCGGTTAAACGTCTCACCTGAAAGACGCCACCTCTGACAATGTAACGCTCCCCCAGCACTGGACTGGAGCGTCAGCCTGGACTGTCAGGTCAAAGGCCCAACCCCACCACCTTCAGGCTGAGAGATGGGTGGCCGAGGCGTTGGTGGTTGAGGGAAACAGATGAAGTGGCCGTCAGCCCCGGCAGTTGGATAAACCAAAACAAGTAAGAATTGTGATGCGAGTAAGATTGCGACCGCCGGCGTACAGTCGGTGTCTCTGGGGTATAATGGATAACTGACAGGGCGCCAGTGTACCGTGTCGAATAAACATTTGCATTTCAGCCTCAACGTTCTCATAATATTTTGGATGTCCCAGGCCCTCCCTGCAGACAGTCCAACCTGAAAGCAAATAATCTCTTAAGGGGCGAGCGTTGTAAATATTAGCAGCTACAGCTGTTTATTTGCAAGTTTGGACATGGACACAGATGGCAAAACAAGGAAAACAAGGACGTGGTATATGGGTTGTGTGTGTGTGTGAGAGTGGGGGGGGGGGGGGAGGGGGAGGCGGGGTAGGTGGGGGGTGGTGGTAGGGGTCTGGTCAGTTTATATGCGAAGCCCATTGTGTCAGCCTGGCACAGTGGTAGCGCTCTCTCTCTCTCCTCTGAGTTAGAAGTTTGTGGGTTCAAGCCCCACTTTGGTACTTGGAATCACATAGTCCAAGCTGATGCTCCAATGCAGTGCTGAGGGGACGTGTTGCATTATCTGAGGTTCAGTCCTTCAGATGAGACGTTAAATTGAAGTCCCATCTGCCTGTTCAGGAGGACGTTAAAAGTTCCACGGTGCTATTAAAAAAGGGAACAGAGTTTCTCCTGGCCGACAACCACAAATAAAATGTGGTCACCCGCTCTACGGCTATTGTGAGACACTTGCTCTTCCCATTTGGCTGCCGTGTTTCGCCGAGTGATTAGGCGCTGTATCAAATGCGAGGATTATAATTATTATTATTTAAATCCTACACGTCCTGGCTGTGCTATCGAATTAATGACGGGGTCTGGATTGCCAGTGGAGCCTGTGTCTTTGAGCTGCAATCCTAATTTATAATGTCTGGCCTTCTTCAGGGACACAAATGATAAAGACCAGTTTCCAAAAAGGCTTCTGTTTTGACCGTCACATCTGATCAGTCAAATATCCACTGGATTTATGACCACTTTGATTAAAACCCGCTCCGAATCTGTTTAAAAAACAACAGAGAGAGAGAAAAAAACATAATTTGGCCTGGGAGATGTGCGTGACAAGCAAAGGTCTCAGTTGGTGGAAAAAGTACACAAGTCTGTAGTCCTGAAAATATACATAGAGCAGCTGCCAAATAAGCCAGGGGCTGAGTAAATAACTGTCAGACGCTTTTCTGGACAAAATATTTTTGTTAAGTGGGAAAATAAAGTAACTCATGTGTTTTGCTTCCTGTGACAAAGAAAAGGAGATGCATTAAACTAAAAGGGAACAGCGATCTGTCAGTTGGGCTCAGTAGGAAGGCAGGTAGAGCTCTCGTCTCTGAGTCAGATGGTTTGCAGGGTTCAAGGTCTGCATTGGTGGCTTTATGTTTACAGTCCAGGCTGAAGCCACAATGCAGTTCTGGGCGGGGGCTTATCAAGCACTTCTTGTACGATCTCTTTGATTCCAATCCAATGTCCCCACCCACACACACCGACCCAGCTCGGGGAATATGTAGCAGATTATACTTGTCTCTGAAGCTTGTTCTTCCAACAGAAATTGTTCCCATCATTAAGCTTATTATAATAATAATAATAATCCTTGCATTTGATATAGCGCCTTATCATGTTTTCGAGACGTCTCAAAGCGCTTCACAGAAGACATACTGTAAATTGAAACAAAAACAGAAGTGGCCGGGAACACTCAACAGGCATCATCTATGGAGAAAGGAAAGTGAGTCAACGTTTCGGGTCCACGACACTTTGTCAGAACCCTTCGTAGAGTGTTCCCAGCGACTTCTGTTTTTGTTTCAGATTTCCAGCATCTGCAGTATTTTGTGTTTTGTTCATACAATAAATTGACTTGATTGTATATTTTGTGGGCGAATTTGTGGCGGCCAATTATGCACAGCAGTGTTCCACAAACAGTTGTGGATTGAGTGACCACATTTTTTGTGACGGGAAATTGATCCACCAATCGACTAACAACTGGGGTCCCAGCCACCGCTAGGTAAATGGAGACGTGCGGAGCAAGGATACTTTTTTCTTTCACTACCACAGTTGTGGCTTTAAGTAATCTTTTCTTAATACATGGAAATACTGAATTACGCGCCTGTAGACAGCTCCAGCAATGAAACCCTTTCTTAGCAAAGCTGTAAACCTTTGGTATGAAATACCTGGGGTTATTCCAGCACCTCACTTGTGGTATCGCTGTTAAGGTCGTGAGTTTGGGAGATCCAATTCCTAAAAAGGCATTTTGACACGGTTTGCGAGATTGCAGGTCAGGCGAATCATTCCTTTCTAACACAAAGTGCTACAAGCACAAGAGTTCTTAAGGCACATTTTACAGACTGCTGGAACATGACACAACTCATAGTTATAGTGTGATTAATCGTACCTTCCTTCCTTCGTGCTCCTTTCCAAAAAAAAACGTGTTCAGCAAAGTATTGGGAGTTTATTATATGAATAATAATCCTCGCATTTGATATGGCGCCTTATCACATTGATGAGATGTCTCAAAGCACTTCACAGGACTTACTGTGAAGTGTTTTGTGGGTGAAAAGCGGCTGCCAATTGTGCAGAGTAATGTCCCACAAACAGCCATGGGGTGCGTGAACAGTTTTATTTGGGGGATTGTTGGCCAGGACACTGGGAGAGAGAGAGAGAGAGAGAGACAAACTCCCTTCTCTTTTCGAATAGCGCCGCGGGATCTTTAACATCCAATCAAACAGGATATCTCAGCGCACGTCACAGGAGAAAGTGTAAAGTGCAGTGACTGTGTTTCGCAGGCAAATGTGACAGCAAATTAGCAGACGGCAATGACCTCCAAACAGCTGGGAAATGATACCAGGGACGAGAGGTTTATATTATTGATGAGGGACTGGAGGAGCTGTTTTCTCCAGAACAGACGGTTGGGACGTGACCTGATGGACGTCTTTATTGTAATTAAATTATGAAGGAGTTGATATCGTAAACAGGGAGAAATTATTTCCACTGGTTCATGAATCGGTAATTAGAGGGCTCAGATTTCACATCATCATGACCAAGCAATCAAAGGCAGAGGTCAGGAGAATGTTTGTTATACTGAGAGCTGTTAGACCGTGGAATTGATATTCACTTCAACAAGGGAATTAGATAAATATCGGAAAAGGTGAAACATAAAAAAACTGTGTGCGTCTTGGGGCCGATGAACTGAATGGAGAGCTCTTTTTGAGAACCAGCACAGGTAGCAGTAGGTTGAAAGGCCTCCCTCTGTACTGTAAATGTCTACGGCTCTCAAGTAAACGTTTCTTGAATGCTCAACTCTGCATTGGTGGTCAGGCTTTCAACTTTTCTGCCCCCGCCCTCTGGAACTCCATCCCAGATTCCAATAACCTACCTCTGGGATTTCCACGTGTAGGTCGGCTGCACGAAAATCTCAGCTTGGTTTGGAAACTCTTAAGTATGGTGATGGGTTTCCGCATGTGTCAGACACAGGCTGGCCAAAAACAACCCCAAAACTTGGAACGTCTGATGTGAAAAGAGCTGTGTGAATTGTAAGGATTATAAACTGACTCCTAGCCTTATACACGGAGATGCACATTAGCAGGCAGGAAGCCAATTTGGCTGTGAATGGCTGACCACCTTTAATGACCACAGTTACTAAGATAAATAGTAGCCCGAGGTCCAGCGAGTGGAGTGTAAATCTCAGAATGTGGCATTGGTGCAGTACAAAGCAGGTGTGAAACAGCATAGCACCCTACTCCATCAGGCTCTTGTCATCAGAGCCACAAAGAAAATATACAGACAATGGAAAGATTAAAGACAAATTCTGACATTTGGGTTGAGGTTTTAATTATTTTCTTGGAATATTTATGTATATTTATATATTTATGTGATTTATTTATTGAATTTATTACTGTGTTGAATGCCTTCACTCAGGTCTGTTCCACTCCTCACCTCTGTCCCATTGTCATTGTATTGCAAGCCCACTAAACACTACCTTACGGGACGTCACACGGTCCTAGGATATATCTAGACTGTGGACCCGGTGCTTCAGAGAGTTTAGCGCCAAGCCTGGCCGGAGGGTCTGACGGGGTTAAGCTGAACACTCCAGGTTCCCCACAGTAACAGGTCCTCCTTGAGAGGCTTGCGTCACTGGCATGAGGGCTGGGTGTGTTTCGAGCTCACTGCTGAAACAGTGCAGCTGTCAGATCTTCGAAAAATTCCACAATGAATAAACAGCGTTTGTTAGATAAACTGTCACCAAACCCGCCCCAGCGAATGCCCGTCTCTCAAATGGGTTTATGGCGAGTCAGGACTCCGCTGACTTATCCCCTCTCACAGCGAGAGATAAACGATCTTACTACAGCAACCCAAGTGCTGCTGCATTCTATTACAATGAAGTCTTGCCATCACTTAAGCTGCTCTTGTCCTTCACTGCCCTGTCTACCTCACCAAGCTCCTGACTCGGGAAATCAGCCTGACTCACTCTCCCCTCCGACCTCGTCCGAGGCGAGCCTGAACCCAGGATCGCTTGTCCTGCTGCTCTGTGGTATCTCAAAGCAACGCCCAGGCTTGCATTCTCCACGACACTATCCTGTGTGAAGGGCGCTATATAACTACAGCTTGTTTGTCCCATTATTAACCTTCGGACGAGACGTTAAGCCGAGGTCCGTCTGCCTGTTCAGGTGGACGTTAAAGATCCCGCGGCGCTATTCGAAAAGAGAAGGAAGTTTCTCTCTCCCGGTGTCCTGGCCAACAATCCCCCAGATAAAAATCGGTCACTCCCTCCATGACTGTTTGTGGGATGCTGCTGTGCACAAATTGGCTGCCGTGTTGCACCCATAAAATACAGTCGATTCACTTTACAGTATATCCTGTGAAGCGCTCGGAGACATCTCAATGACACTGTAAGGCGCTAAACATTTGTGGAGTCCTGTAGCTCAGTAGTTAGAGCACTCGCTTTGCAAGTGAGAGACCTGAGTTCAATTCCAGGCAGCGGGCGAAACCTTGGGCAAGTTTTCTTACTCCATACAGAGCCTAATAATAAAAACAATAATAAATTGGTCATTTTTAATCTACGACTGTTTGTGGGACATTGCTGTGCACAATTGGCTGCCGCGTTCGCCCACAAATATACAGTCAATTCACTTTACAGTGTGTTCTGTGAAGCGCTTTGGGACGTCCTCCCGACGTGAAAAGCGCTATATCAAATGCAAGGATTATTATTATTATATTATTATTCTAACAAATGTTGCGATTTTCATTTCTGTTTTGATCCCAGGATGAATGTGTCTGGGCTGATGTTTCGAGGCTGGTTTGACATTTGTCTACAAATAACATATGGAACCCCAATGAGCGGACACATGTGGATGAAAGGTACCAGCGGAGGTAGGCTGGGGATTTTCCTGGGTATGGAGACCAGCCACAGAAATACTGCAAAAAAAAATGTCATTGTTAGTTGAGTTTGTTTGTGCTGGAAGATACACAGCGTGTCATAAGAATCAAGCAACACATGTTGAATACTAATAAAATTCCTTCGAATGCTGGCTTTCTAAAGGCTCGCCAGTTATCTTGTAATTACAGGAGCAGAGACATTGAACAACAGTAAATCAGCCCCAGCCCAGGCAGGGGAGAAATACGTGGAATATTCTGGCTTCATTCCAGGGTGGATTGAATTCAGAAAGAATCTTACTCTGGCAAACCTTTCTATTTTCAACCTTGCCTTGAAACTCACAACCTGCTCCCGATCCTGTGGCTCACTGAACTGAATGCATTATGTTGGCCAGGATGGGATGAACGATATTGACGCTATCCTCACCCTCAACTCCATGTGGATTGCTAACAGATCTCCATTTAATAATGGACACAAATATATATATATATACACAAATATATAGGTTAAACATCTCTCCTAAAACTTATCTTTCTTCAGAGAAATATATAAAGGGAATGGGTGGAGGGGAGGGAGGGGCGGAGGGAGGGATAGGCAAATGGAACTAAACGGATATCACTCACAGTGAACCAGAACTGCTGTTCTGCTGTCAACCAAGATCAGACGTTAAAGTGAGTGAAATTAGTCACTCGCTCTGTGGCTGTTTTGAGGACGTTTCACCCACAAAACATACAGTTAATTCACTTTACAGTATATTCTGTGAAGCGCTTTGAGACGTCTCGAGGACGTGATCAGGCGCTGCATCAAATGCGAGGATTATTAAGGATTATACCAACTTGGCCTTGCCCCCCTCCCCCCCCTCTTCATTCCAACCCCCAGCTCGGATGCAAACCTTTGACTGTCCAGCGCCTTGGGATGGGCTCCCAGTGTGAAAGCAGCTACATAAATGCAATTTGTTGTTGTTGTAAACATCGAGCAGAGGGACCCTATGTTTATGAGCGTCTGTCGAACACTCTGATTAACGGCCTTGTTTAGAGCACTAAGGGAAAGGCAGATGAATCTGCAGAGAGAGAGAGAGCAAGAGAGCAGATACAGTGTGAAATATTTAGGAGTGTTCTTAATTGATGTTTCTTTCATCCACCTACAGAACAGCATGGCCTTGAATCCCAAACTTTCCGTTAATGAGTCTCCCAAGGTGATTTTCACATAAACCTTTAATTGCATCCATTTTCTTTCCCCTGATTAACAAACGCTGCCTTTTAGTGTTTGGTGTGAGGTGAGGCTGTTTGACTAGATGACAAACTGGAGAATTGGCTGGACTTTTATTGCAGTGAAAAATCACATTGAAATCTTTGCAACTGGCAAACCATTTCCAGGACAGCACAACATCAATTTATTGTAACCATTTAGTACAACGCCTTTCATGTCAGGAGGACATCTCTGAACACTTCACAGGATTCACTGTGTAGTGACCGTGTATATTTTGGGCTAACACAACATCCAACTTACGTACAGCAATGCCCCACAAATAGCTATGAAGTGAACAGCCTATTTTATTGGGGGGATGGTTGGCCAGGACACCAGGAGAGAGAAACTCCCTCTTCTTTTCGAGGTGTGCGAAGGTTCACCTGAATAGGAAGAAGAGACGATAAACTTGGCAAGAGGCAAGGCTTGGAGACCCCAGACAGTGTGTGCGTTGGGAGTGAGTGCTGGAGTCTAACCATAGCTTCCTGCTGCCTTGTCAGCTCAGACCACTGATGGTGGGGTGGGCTGAGCACATGATTCATGCTGGACTCGGAGAAGCAGAGGGAGTGGCTGGGACAGTCAGGGTACAAGAAACACTGACATAGACACCCAGAATAGGCCAGTGCGAATCATCTGAACAAAGCAAACAGGAACTTGGTTTCTTTCACCCACAAAATATACAATCCATTCACTTTGCAGTATATCCTGTGAAGGGCTCTGCGGCGTCTCGAAGACGTGATAAGGCGCTGTGTCAAATGCAAGGATTAATTATTTTTATTATTATTATCCTTTTCAATTGATTTCACTGATTAACAACCCAATTCCCTCTCGAATCAGCCGACACAATCTGCCTCCACCTGACCGAGCAATGCTTCCATTCCACACTCCCATCACAGACACGCTGCCAGATTTTTCCTCCAGTGCTCCTTGTCTGACTTCTTTACCCGGCTCAGCTACGAGCAGGTAAAGTTGGGCCTACGCTGGATACGCTGTAATGTGCACTAAGTAAACAAAGATATTCTGTGCACAGGCGCTACTCTGCTCCTGTGTAATTTCTTCACAAGATGAATTACGAGCTGCCAGAGATTCGATAGCCGTTTGTCCCAACCCCTGTAGTTAAAAAAATCCATTTGTACATTTAGCTTCAGAATCAGGAATTGTGACCACATTCAGAAATTCCAATCTTTCCCAATGCACATCAACAAAAAGCAATCATCGCTGTACGAATTTGGTGCATCGGAGGGAGCCACGAGACAGAAGAGTGTTGATTCATTGCACAGTGATGGATTAAATTCACTAAAGTATCCTTGTTATTCAGCTACCGTCTCCCTTTAAAGGAACCTTTTTTTTTACTATTCCAGGTTTAGCTGAATTTCACCGACCAACCCTAACATATTTTTGACATAGAGAAGCATATCGCTGATTCTATTTCTCCCACAATTAAGAGAAACTCCTTTTGAGTTCTCACACGAGTCAGCCACTCGGTTGCCAGCACTTTCACCTTGTGAAAGGCGCTATAAAAATCTAATTTGTTGTTGTTATTGTCCGCGCTCTCCCACCCCTCCCTCCCTCCCCTCTCCTCCCTATCTCTCCCCTGGAATTACAGTAATGGTTTGCAGATCAACTTCAACAAGAGCGAGTTTGGACTTTCATTCCCCGCCTGAAATGCTCCATTTCACAGAGTGTGTTAAAAGCAGGTCTGCTCTTCACCTGCCTGTGACCAATATTTGATCTGGTTTCAGTCCCACTGATTAATGGAAGAGTTGACTAATGCTCTGAGTTTGCAGTGCTCATTATTGAACCATATTCTTGTTTCCTTTATTGATCTGCGCATCAATGTAATAGGAATATTCAGTCATCCTTGCATTGTTGCCGAGTCATGGTGTTAATAGCTTCTATTTTGGCCGCAATGTTGTACATCAGTGACATTGTTAGCACCTACGAATGTCACTGTGGCAACTTAGGCTCATAACAAAATTAATCTGGTATGGATTTAACTATAGTAACCTCCAGAAAACAGATTTAAGAAAATAATCTGCGCACAGTGACCTCACTGAGATCTAACATAACTGCAGATAGTTAAGAATGAACACCGCTGTTTTGGAGTAATATTAATAATAAAAAAAATAATTCTTGCATTTGATATGGCAGCTCATCAAGTCACTAAAATAATAATAGTTTGGTCAGTCAATCCATGACTGTTTGTGGGGGACTGCTGTGCGCAATTGGCTGCTGCATTTCATTCACAAAATATACAGTTACTACACTTTACAGTATATTCTGTGAAGCGCTTTGAGACATCTCAAAGACATGATAAGGCGCTGTATTAAATGCAAGGATTATTATTATTATGATCATTATTAGATGCCTCAAAGCGCTCCACAGGATACACTGTAGAGTGAATTGACTGTATTTTATGGGTGAAAGATTATCCGGAAGCTTGTTGATTTAAGGTTATAACGCAATTTAAATTCAAAGCTTTACATATAAAATATGTTTAGGATTAAGTCAAGAGAAGCTGGACTGGTTTAAATCACTTTGTGCAGAAGTTGACGATCAGCCCAGCACTGATCCCAAGTTTGGACAGTAGCATTCATTTCTAGTCGTGTGGACATTTTTTCCCCCACAGTGAAATTAAACAGTTACACTCACACTCATTACTGTGAAGTAATAACTATCTGCTTATATTTCCAGAAGGTCAGAGGAGCATTAGTGAGGCACATCCAGAAAGACTTCACAAGGCAGTGTAGTGGATGTGATAAATCCTGAACATAGTATCCATCTGTGGCTTCGGTACATCTGCCAATGTCATACTTTGCATGTTGAGTATTTAAGGGCCCCGTTTTATTATCAATCCTTACATTTGGTATTGCATCTTTCACCTCAGGAGGATACCTCAAAGAGCTTCACAGGACTGACCGTTTCTGTTTGCCAACTCGGCAGCCAATTTACACACAGCAACGTCCCACAAACAGCCATAAATTTTGGCCAGGACAGTGGGACAAACTCCCTTTTCTTTTCAAATCATACCAAAGGATCTTTAACATCCACCTATCCAGACATAGACAGGACCTCAGTTTAACATCTCATCCAAAGGATGGCACCTCCAACAATGCAGCATATTCCCAGCACTGCATTGGAATATCAGCTTAGACTACGAGCTCCAAGTGCCAACCTTCTGACTCAGAGGCAAAGTACCACCAACTGAGCCAGGTTGACATAGAAATGATTACAGCACATTTTCCTTTAAGAAAAGGACCTTTTTTTTTTGCCTGTGAACTCAATTCCCAGACCACACTTGCACATGTTTAAAAAGTTACCTTTTGCGTTCTTCCACCAAAGTTATGTTAAGATTCCTCTTGAATCACTGTCTCTGGGTTTGTTTGATGATTCACCATCAACTCAGTTGTTTCCACATGTCTCTGCTCTCTGGCTCTCCTCTGCTCTTCTCCATATTAAAACTCAACTCAGTCACATCCACTCAACATCCTTCAATATGCTTCAGATCACAACCTTCTCAAAGCTCCCAGTGCCATGGGTGAATCATCAAACTATGACTCTTCCATTCCCTTTAATGGGAGATTGAATATATTTGTGTCTTTCATTCCCTAAAACATACTTTTTTTTTGTATTTTTCACACCTCACAGTGGAACTTCACTTGTTAAAGACACACTGATTAGGGTACACACAAGGAACAGGGTACACAGACTGTAGCTGTTCAATTAGCAATATAACTTTGACAACCTCACTCTGTACTCTGGCGTTTGTACTTTGTGAGTTCATTCTCTCAGTGATTAACCCCTGATCGCGCTGAACCTGATACTCCACACCCTGACCTCACTGAACTTAACCGCATTTATTAACACAGAAAGTAATTAGCAACTGGGACCAGATACCAGAAATGTGGTTGATCCCAGGACTGATTCATGTAAGAAACTCGTCGGTTTAGCTTCACTCATATGTTATTCCTGCCTCCATGTCATTTTATTGTGTTGGGTAGTCTAGCAGGTGGACTCTCTTAGACAACATGAGCCCATTGAGCAAGCTTCCAGTCTAGACAAGTTCATACCCAAGTGGCTATAATAATAATAATAATCCTTGCATTTGATATAGTGACTTATGTTATTGAGACGTCTCAAAGCGCTTCACAGAATATACTGGGAAGTGGATTGAGTGTATATTTTGTGAGCGAAAAGCAGCAGTCAATTGCGCACAGCAGTGTCCACAAATAGTCAAGGATTCAGTAACCTTTCAGTATTTTTGGGGGGAGGGCTTATTACCCTCAAAAGGTGATCTGCCGATCGACTAAGAACCGGGTTCCTACTTTATCACTAGGTAAACAGGCACGTGGAGCAAGAAAACTTCTCTAAGGTTTTGCCTACACTGGAACTCGAACCCGGGTCCTCTCGCTTGTGAGGTGAGCACTAACCACTGCACTGCAGCACTCTGTACAAGATTGTGGTTTCGGTTTTGTGATGAATTCCAATAGCTTGTTTGTATTGTATTCTGCAACGATTCCCTCGATCTGCCTCCTCCCAGCTCAAGTGGTTGACATTGGCAAACTGGGATCAGCATGGTTCAAAATATCACTGAAAGCCCAGTATTACAGTAATCTTATCACTAGTAATAATCCTTGTATTTAATAAAGTGTCACAACGGGCCCTGCCTTCCCCCACCTCCACACCATCCGCCACTACCTCTCCCCTCCAGCCGCCGAGACCCTCATCCACGCTTTCATTACATCCAGGCCTGACTACGCCAACTCCCTGCTCGCCAGACTTCCCATATCTGCCCTCCACGAGATGCAGATTATCCAGAACTCTGCAGCTCGTGTCTTCTCCCGCACCAAGTTCCGTGAGCCTATCACCCCTATCCTCACCTGGCTTCACTGGCTTCCCATTCCCCAGAGAACAGCCATGAAATGAATTATCAATCTGATCTGAGGGAGGGGGTTAGGGGGCAAGTCTCTGCCCGGGACACCCAGAGAAACCCTATATCTTTTCTGTTTTCAAATTAAATTGTGGGATCTTTTATGTCCGACCTGAACATGCACAGACAGGATCTCGGTTTGACACTGCGAATCGCTCCAAGTCATTTGGACATTGAAGGAGCAATTTCAGGAGTGAGAATTATTAATCCTAATAACCAAAATGAGCAAATTAATGATGAGAATCTGAATGAGCTGCTCCCCCCACCAGTGAATTCCTCTCACTAAGCCATTAATTGAATCCAAACACGGTGTGTGCAAGGCAATGTAATGTTCGGTGCCTGGAGACAGCTTCAATACCAGAGAAACCTCACAATAAGTTTCTGAAAATCAATCTCTCTGAGGACATTCTCAATCAAATCAAATCTCTGCCTCATCTCCTAATGGACGATGTATCAAATATTTGCGCCGTCGTATTTTTTTCTCTCTCTTCAAAGTAATTTTCCTCCCCGCTCTCTCAAAGATCGCTCTTAAATAAAACCCGATCCTTCATCTAACAATGATGCATTTGTTTGCCACTGCACAGAAGAAAAAAACAAAGCAAACATTTACCCAATTGATTCTCTTTCTCCAGATTCCCTAAAGAATGATGTTGGCTCAGTTAATAATAAATGAAACGTTGCTTAAAAGCCATTTATTGTTTATAGTAATATAACAAATATCTTAATGCAATTTACACCGCAGTAACTCACAGCCTCAGTTTCTAACCCACTGAGTACTGCCTGGCTTTTAATAGTAATAATAGTAATATACTGCACACTTCACAGAATATACTGTAAAGTGAATTGACTGTATATTTTGTGGGCGAATCACGGCAGCCAATTGCGCACAGCTCACAATCAGTCGTGGATTGAGTGACCAAATTAGTATTATTCTTTTGAAGGAATTATTATCTCAGGAAAGCAATCCACCAATCCACTAACAAACAAGTTTCTTCTTATTGCTGGGAAAACAGAGAGAGTGGAGCAAAGAAACTTGCCATGTTTCTTAACGGACTTGATGTGCTGATTTCAAATTAGGCGGTCGGATTGTATCGGCGGTTACAATGAACATGCTGGGTGGCTTTCAGTGCTTTGGGACGTCAAATATAATTTGTTGTTCGATGTCAGATGGCTGTTCATTAGGGGTGAGGCAGGAGGAGTTGGTCTTCTTCCTAAGAGCATAAGAATTTTCCAGGTGGAAGAAGACCAAAGTCCATCTAGTTCACCTTCCCCCATCCAGGCTCGATAGATACCAGCGAGTGGAGTTTGGGCGCTCAACTCTAAGCACCATGGCTACCATTCCAGCCTCATTATTCACAAGCTTCGCTGCAGTTAAATAGTTGCTGTGCATGTTAGCACTGGGCGCTCTGTATTTATAGCCAAATGGTAAACACTTGCCTGGGCTCCAGTTCTCTATCAGTGAATCATTCACTAAGGAGGCAGCCTCCTCTTCCTTTCATGGCCTACATCCACTATTTTTAAAAAGAAGTTATGAATATACCCTCCATCACCCTGGGGGCCCGTGTCTAAATACAGGCTTTTGTATCAAATTAATCAGTGCGGGTAACACCGATTAGCAACCACCACAGCTTGTAGATGTAAACACATCTCACATCCCAACCTTCAGTACAATCAAATAATAATAATAATAATAATAATCCTTGCATTTGATATAGCGCTTTTCACGTCGGGAGGACGTCCCAAAGCGCTTCACATAACACACTGTAAAGTGAATTGACTGTATATTTGTGGGCGAACGCAGCGGCCGATTGCGCACAGCAATGTCCCACAAACAGTCGTAGATTCAAAATGACCAATTTATTATTGTTTTTGGTTTTGGAGGGATTATTATTAGGTGTGTGGAGTAAGGAAACTTGCCCAAGGTTTCGTGCTGCCTGGAATTGAACTCGGGTCTCTCGCTTGCAAAGCGAGTGCTCTAACCACTGAGCTACAGGACTCCACAAATCTCTGGACCCTGGGATCCTCTGCTGTTTCTTGTGAAATCAGTGCCAGGGCAGAGCAGGGCAGCAGATAGCCCTCAGGTTTGTACACCAGCCTATCTGCTCGAAAATAATATCTGGGTTAGGGATACAGTATATAGCTTGGGACACGACATGTACATGTCAGGCTGGTGGAAGGCGAGCTCGATGGACCTTGGTCTTCTTTCGCCAGCAAATTCTCATGTTCTTTTACAGTGTATCCTGTGAAGCGCTTTTGAGACGTTTTGACGACGTGACGTGATGCTGCATCAAAGCCAAGGAATTACTGTAAAATGTGGGTGAGCTCCGTCCCCCTTTGTATTCTGGAATCTGGCCATTCGGTCAACAAGCGGTCGTGTTTGCTCCAAACTGTTGTGTAAACAGCAAAGCTGTAACCCCAGTAACCTCCTCCGAGACCCACAACACGTACGATACGAGGACAGAAGCTTTGTGTATCTCGGCCCTCGACAGCAAAGGTACTTACTTGGGCTGGGAAATTCGTCCCTTGTGTTTACTCAATTATTCATAGGAAAAACTCATTAGGATCCGAACCCAAGAATAGACCAGTGTGGATTCCATCAATGTACGGTATTTGTCTTCTGTACTTGAGTAAACGCAAATTCTAAAACGAGGAATATTTTTAACTATTCCACATTTTGTGTGCAGTTGGCTGCCGCATTTCGCAGAATACAGTGTCAATGCACATTTCAACATATTTTGTGAAGCTCTTTGAGACATCTCAACAACGTGATAAGGCACTATGTGATATGGAAGGATTGTTATTATTATTATTAATACAGAACAAAGGTGAAGCTTCCCAGGGTCTCGGTAGGGGTTCAGTACTTAGCCACACTGACCAGGGAAATGTATGTCCGAGTGTGACCTCTCAGATGGGTGCTGTGTAATTGACCTTAGTGACTATGGGTTGGAGAGAGTGGAATCAGCCAGGGTACAGCTCTTGGGGGCTGCTCAATGCCCCCCCACCCGCCCACAACTGCCCGCACCCACCCCCCTCCCCCCCATGATGGTCAACACTCACTGGCAAGGATCACATATGACCATTCTGGCCTGGTTACTTGGGTAGGAACTGCACACGGCTCTTCACAAGGGAAATCAATTGACAAAAACACAAAACAAGACAATATCCCGACAATGAGTGAAAAATGCACTTCTCGAGAATGGGGGAAAAAAGCTAGTTTACAGGTCAGAACCATGTCTGTTTCTCGTAAATAAAAAAGAGCGTTGGGTGTTGATTTATGGTTTCCACACTGAATGGATGTCTTCAGATCTTCATGGAAGTTGGCTTCATTTCCCTGGGAATTGCAATGCCTTGTCCTTGCTCGCTGTTCTTCATTGCATTCCTAACATTTCAATAGCAATGTTGTAGTTTTCAACTGGTGGTGGTGGGGGGGGAGAGGAAGGGGAGGGGAGGGGGAAGAGGGGGCGTTCAAAGGATGCAGAAAATCTAATGATATATTGCAGAAAGATAGAAATATTTTGCCTTGCTGTGTAACACCATCTGATGAACTGTTATATTCTGTGAAGTGGCTGCTCTATGCTGGCATGTGTTACTCAAGAGACAATATCAAACATTTGCCTGACATCTGAGAGCAAGTCAAGGATGTATAGGTTGATTACTGGATGTCGGACCACAAGGATCTGGGTTTGAATCCAACTCATGAGGTTCAACCAATGCATTTCACCCACAAAATACAGCACACCATCAATTCACTTTACAGTATATTCTGTGAAGCGTTTTGAGACGTGTCGAAGAGGTGATAAGTCGCTATATCAGATGCAAGGATTATTATTATTAATATTACAATAAATAACACTTATCTTTCACTTATTGAGTGCAATGTCCGTAATTAGAGTTCAGTCAAAATGCTACTCACGAGGTTCCCTCAGTGAATCAGACCTTTTATTGAACAGCCCTGATCACTACTATTGTTACTGTTACATTGCCAGCCAGCACAGATGGACATGTCCATTCCCATTCCAAAAAGTACCAGACAAACATCTGGAAAGATTCTCTGTCGTTAGGGATTTCACATTGTTAGAGGTGTTGAACACTGCCTTCCGAATGGCATTCACATGATAACTACGTGGGATTACCTGCCTGATAGTCTTATTGCCATTGAGTGCCAATGGGATCATTCAAGCCTGTAATTTGTACACGTTGGCATGGAGGCTGATGGAATAACTTCTCTCTGAGCAGCCAGAGTGTTTGAAGGTCATTTGTATAATGGAGAGCGCGATCTCTTAATGATCCAACAGCCCAGAACCAATTTATAATCCCAAATTGCTAGGTTTGCCCTTTCGTTTCAAATTCCTTTGGTCCACATATAAACACGGGACTTTGCACTTCATCCCCACGGATTAAGGAAATAAGTTAGTCTGTCATCTGGCAAATGTCATGGAGGCCACGGAGTTGGACACAAGGAGGCATCCACTTCTGGGAGTAAACCTCAACAGCACTCGCTTACAAGCTGCCATGTCCATAGATAGAGCGATCGACTTGTTATAAGCGCGATTGGGCGCTGTGCCAAATTCAACGAGAATCAACAGTGTCAAAGCAAAGTGCTCAAAATCTGTGTGAAGAAGGAATTTGGAAAGTATGACCACCAATGGAATTCCGATCATAGAGAAACAGCCTTAAATGTCTCATTTACAGTGCAGTGGAGCGCCACATGATGATGGAAAAGTCCTTCCACTCACGTGTGAAAGCCATTAGCGTTTAATAATCGAAAGAACAGACGGAAAGATTTGTATTTGCTATACATTTTCCCAGTGGAAGTCCTGTAGCTCAGTGGTTAGAGCACTTGATTCGCAAGTGTGAGACCTGGGTTCAATTTCCGGGCATGGCAAAACATTGGGCAAGTTTCCTTACTCCACACATGTCTCTGTTTACCAAGCAGTAAGTAGGAACCTGGTCAATTGGTGGATCACTTTTCCGGGGGTAATAATCCCTTCAAAATTTTTTTAAAAATAAAATAAATAATAATGTGATCACTCAATCCACGACTGTTTGTAGGACATCGCTGTTGCGCAATTTGCTGCCAAGTTTCGCCCACAAAATACGCAGTCACTGCACTTTACAGTATATTCTGTGAAGCGCTTTGAGACGTCTCGAAGACGTACTAAGGCGCTATGTCAAATATAAAGGTTATTATTCCTTTTTGATGTGATATAAAATGCCAGGTTTATTATTGTTGTTTAAAAAAATCAAGAAAATAATTTCTGATCAATTCAAGGACCTCGGTTGGAATAGTTTGTTTTTAGTTTTAGTTTCAGGTTTCACAAGGGATCGAACAATTACAGAGCAAATAGAATTGTTACCAGTAATCTTTACAATAATGAGCACTCAAAGTCTAATTTAATCAAGATGTATTCCGATACATCGCTTCCGTTGACGTCCAACTTCCAGATACTCTTTGTCTCTTCTCAGTTCTTTGTTCCAGTGAGTGCTTTAAAATTAAGTGGTTTTTGGCGATCGCCAGAGCACCAGGATCGTAGCCAAAGTCTCTGTTGACTTAAACAAAGGTGAAGTGAAGTCATTCTATGTGACTCTACTTCTCTCCCAGTGATCCACTTCTGACCTTAACACTGTTCCAGGATTCCTGCAGAGGGGTTAGGAGGAAGTGAGGAAGGGGGGAGGAGGAGAGGAATCCAGTGTACAGATAATAGTGCACGCACTCGTTTAGCAAACAGATGGATGCTGTAACGGGAGGATGGGTGTAGTGGGGAGGGTGGGTGTAGTGGGGAGGGTGGGTGTAGTGGGGAGGGTGGGTCTAGTGGGGAGGGTGGGAAATGGCAAAGCTAATGATCAGTTGTGGCGGGTGAGTCTCAACAATAGACTACTATTGTATCTATAGTATTGTAGAAAGTACAGTAATAGGAGACTATTTTAGCCCATTGAACATAAGCTGGTGCTGACTCACACACTCAGCTAACCATTGGAATCCTAGTTGGTTGCTCTTTTATGTTCTTCCTCTTCAAGTGTTTATCCAATCCCGTTTTATAAGTTGTTTTATTGTCTCAGCCTCAATAGCCACTTGCGCTAAGGCATTCCATACCACATTAACCCTCTGCCTCCAACCTCTCCTTAACGCTGCCAGTGGCAATCCTACATTACTTAGCGTGTTATTTAGCAGATAATGTCTGTTGAAGTTTTCTAGACTTGTACAAAATTGAAAAGTGAAATTAGGATGAAATACAATAACAGCTTGCATTAATACAGCACCTTCCATGTAGGACTGTTTGTGGGACATCGCTGTCTGCAATTGGCTGCCGCTCTTGCCTACAAAAATATACAGTCAATTCACTTTACAGTATATCCTGTGAAACGCTTAGCGACATCTCAGAGACGTGATAAGGTGCTGTATCAAATGTAAGGATTATTATTATAGGGGTCTCCTCTTATCCCACTGACCCCACCCCAGCACTGACCACACCCCATTCACTGACCCCACCCCATTCACTGACCCCACCCTGAATGGTGATTTCAGGACAGACTCTGAAGAGTCAGGAGCCATGGAATCTGCACAAAGGCCAACAACGTTTGCTCTGTAAATAGTTCCTGAAGGAATGTCTGGTAGTCAAGTGGCCATGTGCAGGTGCAGAGGCCAGCCATGGGTAGGCCTTCAGCCAGCAGCAATGTCAGCTATATGAGCAAAGGTCAAACACACCACTCAGCTTGTCTATCCCTCCAGCTGATTTAACTGACGTTCCCAACCTTCTAAAAGGGAAATTGACAAGGTTAATCAGAACATCACAGGAGACATTTGGATAAAACAGAATTGATCAAGTCAAGACAGCTGGAACCTCTTCCCCAGTAATTACTGTCAAATGCACTGACTGTTACTGAAGGTAAATGTAACAGTCATTTACTCCATCACAATCCCCCAAACAGCCACGTGGGGATTTAGTAATTTATCTGAAGGATTGTTGGCTCGGACACTGCCTGAAATTATTCTCTTTTCAACAGGCAGTTAGGATCTTAGTTTAATATCGTACCTGGTACCTCCGACAATCCAGTGTCTCTTCCCCACCACACTGTGAGCTCAAATTCTAACTTGTGACTTTCTATTGATTAGAGCACTCACCTCGCAAGCGAGAGGACCCATGTTCGAGTCCCGGGCGGGGCAAAACCTTGGGTAAGTTTCCTTACTCCATCTGGTTGTTAGTCGATAGGCCGATCGTTTTCCTGTGCAAATAATCCCTTCAAAAAAATAATAATAATAATTTGGTCACTCAATCCACGACTGTCTGTGGGACACTGCTGTGCGAAATTCGCTGCCGCGTTTCACCCCCAAAATACAGTCGATCCACTTTCCAATATATTTGTGAAGCGCTATGAGACATCTCAACGAGGTGATAAGGCACTATATCAAACGCAAGATTATTATAATTATTATTATTATTATTTATCTTTAATCCCATTTTATATACCTAGGTCTTCGATTGTGTCTATGGTCACCTCTTCCTCTGAGTCGCTGTACAGCATGAAGGGCGCTATATAAACACAAATTGTTGCTGTTGTATTTGTTAACTGCTATGAAGATACTTAGCCATAAAGGCTGAACAGCTGAATTTTGCCCATTATAATATTAATGTTTAATTCTTCATCCAAAGCGCACAAACGTTTTGAACTTCACACAGTGGAACAAATTCATTTGAAAAGTTGAGAATCGTAATTATAAACGCCATAATCTGCAAAACACTGACCGCCTCTTGAACAAATCCATTAGTCCAGCAACGCACGGGGTTAGGGAATATTATTTCATCTGTAAATAAGAGTGGGGGTTGTGTGTGTCTCCGTTTCTGTGGTAACCAGCCTTGATTCGGGAATGATTGGTGGAGAAAAGTATAGGAGGCAGTCAAGCATGTTCACACTGCAGGCTGATGTTGCCAGCATGGAATAGCAGACAAACAGACGGACGGACGGACAGTGGCACTTGTGTCTCTGGGGAGCAAGGAATGCAATGAAAAATTTCAACAGGCTGTTTTAGGACGGATAGGTACTAAACTGGACTGGATTTTGAATGGAACCACATTAGATTTGACTGCAAAGACCGTGGGCGCAAAGCGTTTAAAATAATCCATGGGAGCAACAAGACAGATGTAAAACAGACAGCTGTAATTTTCACAGATGCTGCTCGCCTCTCTCCAGCACAGTTTGGGGGAAAAAGGGAAGTGGGTCGGGATTCGGGCAGCCCAAGGGAAATGAAATGTCCTCTTTATGCTTTGGCTGGCAGACTGTTCCAGAGAGGAGCGCGATGAGAATTCCCAGCGGGGGAGAGGAGCGAGGAGCAGCTTTGAACCAGAAACTGCAGAGTTTGAAAAACCTAAGGATCGCAGGATCAGCGTTCCTTTTGCTCATCTTGCAAACAAAGCAGGTAGGAAATTCGGAGGGCGCTCACCAGTTTATTATTTAAAAAGACAACCTATATCTGGGGGGAGTTCCGCCCGGCTCTAGATTCTGACTCTGTTTGTGACCTTCGGGTGAGATTTGGGAACTTCTCAGAGTTTGGCAAACTGTTGCAAAGTGAGAGGTTAAACCTGTCCGGGTGAATACTAGAGATCTCGTGACACAATTCCAAAAGAGAAGGAGTTTCTTTCTCCCAATGTCCTGACCAGCAATCCCCCCGTATAAAAATTGGTGGGACGTTACTGTGCACAAATTGCCTAAAAACTCACAGTCACTACACTACAGTACAGCACAGTAAATCTTGTGACGCATTTAGGACACCCTCCGATACGAAAGGCTCTGTACCAAATGTAAGGATTATTTATTATTATTATTATTATCAGTAGTAGCATTATTATGTCATATTCCAAACGGCACATGATTAGGTAAGTCCTTCGACAGCCTTAATTTCGAAGCCAATTTTCTGTAAAGTTTCTTCTTTTTAAAAACTTTATGCAGCGCCTTTCACGTCACGAAGGAGGGCTCAAAGTGATCCATTGTAGTGGAGTAACTAGGTGTTTTGTAGATGAACGCGGGAACTGAGTTGTGCACAGCAACGTGTCGCGAACAGCCATGGAGTAAATGAACCATTTTATTTGGGGAGCTGTCAGACAGTATCTACAGAAAAACACAACTCCCAAGTTTAGACTGAATTCAACAATTTGCCAAACTCCGAATGCTCCAAAATGCTGTTACGCAGTTATTCTGGACCCGGGTACAATTTTTTCCCCCAACTTACTGTTTCTAAGCATGTTTCAATATTCCCTTTAAAAGAAATCAGGACTGTTCGTGGGGACGCTGCTGTGTGCATTTGGCTGCTGCGTTTTGCCCACAATCTATACAGCAACTCCACTTTACAGTATGTGTGAAACGCTGTGACACGTCTTGAAGACGTGATAAGGCGCTGCATCAAATGCAAAGTTTATTGTTATTATTATGCTTTAATTTTCAAGGAGCGGAAATTTAGGGGGCGAAAAATTCAGGTAAGACAGCCCTGTCCCTTGTGCGAAGGTCAGGGGTGTGAATCGTATTAAACAGATTCATTTAGCCTCCCCTCTTACCTCCACCTCCCCTCAACACCCCTCCCCACGACACAACATCACCTTTTCCCCATCAGGTTCCCTGTTTTCAGAAAATGTGGACATCTTAGGAATTAATAACACTCGGAGCCCAAAATTGCAAAGCCACATGACGATGAAATATTGCCCTGACCCTGGGGTGAAGGAACTTAAAAGCCGATAAAATACTTTCGTGACTTCAGCAACGTCATGTTTCAAAAGAAAATGCCAAATAAACAGATTCCCCGCTGGTCTCTGTGGGGATGGAAGTTAATTTGATCGACTGACTTTTGCTTAAACGATTGAGTTCCAACACTCGCTTACAGCCAAACAAAGTCAGCTTCACAAAGGGCTTAATAAGAGCACATTCATTATAAACTCCCATCCCAGACCCTGGCTTAACTTGTCACTGTCATCATGCTGTCAATATCCTGGCGACATTTATTTATGTATTTATGCATTTGTCTAACTCTCCACTCTGGGTAACTTGTCATTGAGCCTTTTTATTGGGAGTGAGTGACAAGTTATCAGTTATTATGAGCTAATAATAATAATAATTAAGAATTATTTTTATTCTTTGTACGTTTATGATTGTGTCGATTCCAAGGTGATTTTCAGTGTTGAAAACGTTAAAGTTGGTGGGGTCTATGTCTCTGGTTGTCTCTGCTGGAGAGCAAGCTTCTGTCCATTTGCCTGCAGTTTGTAAACCACAAATGAAAAAGGGAAAGAGTTTAAAGTGATGCCAAATCTGAGCAAGACCCTCTCCCAAATGTCTCATTGCTGTCTGACAGGAGATTATAATAACAGCAGCAAAGGAGCCAATATAATGGGATGGACTAGTCCAAAAGGAGAAATAAATCTTCTCTTTTCCCTTCTATTTTTAGGAACAGGAGGAGACCCCGATAATAATAATCCTTCTAATAATAATCCTTGCATTTGATATAGCTCCTTATCACGTCTTCGAGACGTCTCAAAGCGCTTCACAGGATACACTGTAAAGTGTATTGACTGTATATTTTGTGGGCGAAACGCGGCAGCCAATTGCCCATAGCAGCGTCCCCACAAACGGTGGTGGATTGAGTGACCAAATTATTATTATTTTATTTATTTATTCACGGGAAGGGATTATTACCCATGGAAAAGCGATCCTAAGCTACAGGACTCCACTGTTTCCGTGCTATGTCGATGACATTCTATGTAAGAAACTGACAAGTTAACACACAGAGGCATTGATGTTAAAGCCGCGGCTTGAGATGTGTCCTATGCCATGTGCCCCGGACTCAGTTACATTCACTGTAATGCAGGAAGCTAACAGGAACCTCAATATTTATTTACAGTAACCTCTCGGTCATACATAGTTCTTTGATCAGAGTAAAGCCTGCTGAACATCAGCCTAGGCACTGACCTGACCCCCATGTGTTCCTGCTGTGTGTTAGGCTTAGCACATACAGCAACCGCCAGCTGGGAATAGCGTGGAATCTATTCCAACGAGGATTCACGGACCCGGATAAAGCCACAGGATGGTCAGGGGCTTCTATAGAAGAATACATTCTCCTGCAAAACACACAGTAACTACACTTCACAGTAAATCCTGTGAAGCGCTTTGAGACATCCTCCCGACATGAAGGGCGCTTTCATGTCGGTTGGATTGATATGCTTACATTTCGTATCAAATGTAAACATATTAATGTTAAACTGGAGCATGGTCGGTGATGAATTCACTGAATTTCACTGCGGCTTTTTTCAGCACAAAAAAGTTTCTCAGAAAAATGTAAGAGAATCTTATTTAATTGCGCATTGGATGTTGGCCAGAGAGAGAGGGTGGGGGGATTGTTGGCCAGGGCATTTAATCTTGTGGTGGGGTGGGGGGAATGTTAGCAAGGATACTGGGAGAACCTTCCCTTCTCTTTTAGAGTAGTGATCACACGGTAATAACCGATTTAATTCTGGCCTTCAGGATCTCTGTCCCCTCCCTTTGGGACTCCATCCCACAGTCCCTTCACCTCGTTCCTTCCCTCGTCTCCTTCAAGGCTCCTCTCAGGACCCTCCTCTTTGACCGCGCCTTCAGTCACCCTCCTACCCCCACCCTCCCTGCCCTTTACCCCTCCAGATCCCAACCCCCAGCTCGGGTCCAAATCCCTGACTGTCCAACGCTTTGGGCTGTCCTCCCGACATGAAAGGTGCCGTGTAAATGTCATTTGTTGTTGTTGTTGATGATTCCGAATCAATTTCACTTGTAAATTCAAAATGTCCTTGTTTTTCTTCCCCTTTACGGTGCAGGTCACTGGCTCAATGCTGGAGGAGACGATCACCAATTGGTCCTTGTACAAAGAACAGTGTTTGCAGAACCTGTCACGCTCTTTCCCAAAGACTGGTGAGTAGCTTAACAGTCGCTCTAACCTTTCTCCAACTCTGCAACTCTTTCCTTTCTTTCACAACTATTTCCATTGCCGTGGATGCCATCCTTCAGATGAGACGTTAAACTGAGGTCCCGTCTGCCTGCCTACCTCCACATATCCCCCATCAACTTATTTAAATGATCATTCTTGCCTGGATTTTAAAGTTCCCGCAATGCTATTCAAAAAAGGAAGAGTTTCTCCCTCCCAGTGTCCTGGCCAACATTCCTCCAGATACAATCAATCATTCATGATTGATTCAAGCAATCAATCATTCATCCCGATGTGAAAGGGGCTGTATTATCAAATGTAAGGATTAATTTAGTTAGTGTGTACGGCATGCATTATATTTCAATATGATATGAATTAGGGTTCGGGTCAGCTTGTGATCAGCCAGTGCAGTGTACAGCATATTCATTGTCAGGGGTATTTAAAGGCTGGTCATGATGAGTGTGGACGTTGACGTGAGCTGGGATTAGCATCACAAGAATGAGAATGGGTGGCTCAGATATCAAATCCTGGTTGCTATGAGATTGGTATCTGTATTGCTAATGAAGGTTTACTTGAGATAAGTACCCAGGCCTGACATTTTTATGGATCTGCTTTTCTAATACAGGGCTGAACTGACATTTCATCGCTGGGTAAGTGCAACACTGGTTTTGCAGTGAAATTGTCAGAGGCCCGGTCAAGACTTTTAAGCGAAGCAGCTTAAAAACAAAACGGGTGACATTTCTAAAGCCTCTTCCTCTCCCGATGTGCTACAGGGCCAGATTTTCTCCAGTTTGGGTCAAAGTTCATGTGAAGGGACAGGACAACCACAGATAATTAATTTTCCATTTTGTCTTTTCATCCCAAACCTCCACACATCCCCTAACATCTTATTTAAATGACCATTCCTGTCTGTCTGCCCAATCCTCAAATACCACAAACCAACATCCTTCCTTTTGATCCAGTATTTTGAATGTCAAAGCACACTTCACAGTGAATCGTTGTCAAGCCCAGTGATTTGTAGACAAACACAGCCGCCAATTTGCGCAATGTCCCACAAACAGTTGTGAACTGAATAAGCAATATTATCCGGAAGGCTGCTAACTAGGACAGACTCCCTTCCCTCAGTTTGTGGGAACTGGCAGAGAGGACCCCAGTTTGATTTCTCACCCAAAACCTCTGACAATACAGCCTCCCTCCCACTCCTACACTAGTGTCAGCCTAGACTGTGAACTCGATGGAGAGACTTGAGACCAAAGAAATTCAATGCCTCCTCTCTCCTTGCTGTCTGAGCAATGTCTTCAGCAAATGCCGAATTTGCTTACCCCTGTATTATTGGCTCACAGAGAATAAATGGCCTCAAATTTATAAGCAGCAACTGCCAGAAGCTGTGTTTGTAATACTTGCTGTCTTGATTTATAATAAATCGGTTCTTACATAAACCTGGTATTCTGCTTCCAGAAAGAATTTGCTTCACTATTCGGTGTGTCTGCTCAGAACCCAGCAGGATGGAAACTAGCAAACTAGCAAAAACATTCTGCTGTTTAGCATTCGCCTCTCTTCATATGTAAGATCATAAATATTGGGCTATAAAACACACAGTCACTACACTTTACAGTAATTAATAACATAATAATCCATGCATTTGATACAGCGCCTTATCACGTCTTCGAGACGTCTCAAAGCATTTCACAGAATATACCGTAAAGTGAATTGACCGTATGTTTTGTGGGCGAAACGTGGCAGCCAATTGCACAGCAGCGTCCCCACAAAAATTGAGTGACCTAATTATTATTTTTTGGAAGGGATTATCACCCCTGGAAAACCAATCTTCCAATCGATTAACAAGCGGGTTCCTACGTATTGCTGGGTAAACAGAGGCGTGTGGAATAAGGAAACTAGCCCAACGTTTCACCCTGACTGGGAATCAAACCCAGGTCCTCTCGTTTGTGAGGTGAGCGCTCTAACCACTTAGCTACAGTAAATTCTGTGAAGTACTTTGAGGTGTCCAACCGACATGAAAGGCACTGTATCAAATGCAAAGATTTATATAAACAGACCTCAATGGTCTTTTGCAATTCTGTACATTCCTACACTGTAGATACAACACCTGATTGGATCATTTTTATGTCCCTCCTGACTTGACACAGGGCCTGAATCAATCTACTTCTTGTTGAATTAAGAATCTGTCCATCTCTGATGTGAGCACCTTATTTGTGACAATATTTCACTGGGTGGTTGTTCAGTCATTTAACAACTCCGAGGCTGAAATAATTCCTTATCACAGTGCCTTTCCCTGAATTTATAATGGTAACAAATAATTGTTGCTCCTATCTCAACACGCACACATTCCTCACCATCTACACGCCAATCCTCATCATTAGTTTTAACCTTCGTCTTGTGGTTCCCTTTGTTTCATCTAGTGGAATTGGTTCATTTCTTTTAACCTCCTTCATGGCTCAATGATTGTGAAGTATTATACCAATCTGTCCTGTGCTTCCCAAACACAATGTCAGAGTCTATCAAACCTGGGTAAGACAATCCCATCTGCCTGTTCAGGTGGACATTAAATACCCTACAGTGCTATTCAAAAAGAAAAGAAAGTTTCTCTCTCTCTCCCGGTGTCCTGGCCGACAATCCCCCCAAATAAAATTGGCCATTCACTTCCTGTGGGAAATTGCTACTTGCAAAATGGCTGCCGAGCTTTCCTACAAAATACACAGTCACTACACTTTCCGACAGTGACCCTTGAAGCGCTTTTTGATTGTTATGGGGACTGTGTCAAATGCAAGGATTAATATGTAGCTATGTATCTAAGGATTTAGTGGTTGCAGAAGTCTTTGAATGATCCCCCTGCACAGTGAATATCTGTTTTGCGGGTGATTGTAAATCTGGGTGTTCAACTGTACTGTACTTTTGCTGCAGCGTCTGTAATGAAATCCATTGGAGATCAGGGTATCTCTCTCTCCATTAGTTTGATGGCTAAGTCTAGTCTGACCTGCGATGACTTCTCTTGTTGTAATGAGATGAGCTCCATTTCTACGAGATTTGACATGGAAATATCTGCCGCTTTATCAGATACGAGCAACATCTGGCCATGTTTGAAGCAATGATCTAAAAGATTGGTATCTCTCTGGGGGCTGACCAGAGCATTGAAAGCCCGAAATCCCACCAAGTCTTAGCCTGGAAGATAAGACCAATGTGTCTTTATGTTTACACAAAATTGGTGCTATAACTGTCAACTTGCGTACAAAATACACAGTCACTACACTTTACAGTAAATTTTGTGAAGCACTTTGAGATGTTTCGTGACATGAAAGGTGCTTTATCAACTGCAAGGATTGTTCTTATTATGTACTATGATGTATTTGTATTATTTTTATTATTATTAATATAACTCTGTCTCTTTCCACATATAACCTTAATTTCCCACTTGCTGTATCACTGGAATAATCCACCTATTCTGTTTGGCTTCCAACTTCACCAGGAATATTTTGCAACAGAACCTTTGACCAGTTTATCTGCTGGCCTGAGTCGTACCCGGGCAGTGTATCTGAGCCCTGCCCCTGGTTCCTGCCGTGGATTACCTCGGGTAAGGTTCACTGTCATTGAATCATAGAATATTACAGCACAGAAGGAAGCCATTCGGCCCATCGTGCCACTCCCCCGCCCCCGCTCTTTCCCCACATACTTTTCCTGTTCAAGTCCCTGATTCTCATTCCTTTTTCACTATGTGGCTGTTTTTAATTTCACAATATATTGGATTCGTGTTTTGCTCTAAGCATTATCTCTGCATGTTCGTTCCCTCCTCTCATCTCTCCTGGTCTTTATATGGAATAGAACACGTAGGCTTGTAAGAGGTAGAATTCCTGTCTGCTCTTTTTAAACAGTAAATCCTGCTGGACTCTCAAAACTAAAATATGTGGTAAATCTGCCTGAACAGCCAGCAATTAAAATTCCTCTTCTTTCCCTTTTGTGCCAATTATTTCCTATCTACTTCTCCTGACTGGAGCTGGGGGCATCTTTGTATGTTACCATACACACTCGCACACAGTTACACACACCCTCGCACTCACACTCACCTTTCTCCCTGTTAACCCGCTTTCTGTCGCCCTCATTATCCAGATTTACCCTCAACTTCCAATCAGTTGGCTGCTCACCTCATTGTCCTCTATGGGTTGTGGCTACTGCAATGTAGCTGTTGTGTGTGTTTCTGGAACAATATTTGGTGTGAAAGGCGCTGTGTGTACATGCATGTTATTATTGTTACTAACTAACTCACTCACTAACTAACTCACTAACTAACTAACTAATGGATTCCCTCTGCTCCTTTCAGACAGCACGGCAAAGGCTCACAGATACTGCCTTGAGAATGGGAGTTGGATGACACTCCCAAACTCCACGGAAATCTGGAGGAACCACTCGGAGTGTGCCGAACTCAACCATGGCCTCCCCAAGAAAGTAAGGATCTGACTGTCAGTTTAAATGTCCCTCGTGGCAAACCTTCCCTTCCCTGTGTCCTCACCTTTATATCCTCCACACTCTCGCCCTGCCCTCCCTCTACCACCACCTTCAGCCCTACCCACCCGGCCACTCCCTTCGCTCAGCGAGCACCGGCCCTGCCTTGTGTTCCCCACTCGATTGGCCCCACCCTCGGCTGTTGGGCTTTAAGATGTTCTGCCCCACGTTCAGGAAGTTTATCCCAGACTCTCTTGGACTCGCTCCCTCCCTCCCCTCTTTTAAAGGCACTATTATTATTATTATCTCTCAAAATGTACCTCTTTTGTCTGCGCTTTTGGCCATCTTTCTCCTCTCCTCCTCACCCACCTCCCACCCTTACCCCTCCCCATCTACCTCGCTCTCCCAGCCAGCATTGTGACCCCACCTTGAGACGTCCTCCAGACATGAAAGGCGCGGTGTAAATGTGAACTCTATTGTAGTGTAAGACATGAGTGCGGAGAATTCATTGGAAGACAAAAATGGGTCTTAGCAGCTGAGCCGAGGTGAGAAGTTCGGGCATGTGTTTTAATGAGTCTCGCTGTGAAATGTTCTGTCTAACCTCACCCGGACCCCTGCCTGGCTGTAAGTGGATCTGTTGCCAACGGTGCCAAAACACTAGAGATGGTTACTCTCGCTCCAGCACCGCTGTGTAAACACCCTGAAGAGTTACTGTCACACCTGCCGCCGTCTCTGTTATTTATTGTGTGAAAGTTCCACCCTTTACACTAAAAATAACCAGCAGTAAATCACTCTAGCCCTGTGCCGTGCCTCTAACAGAGGGGTAGTGCTGATTAAAGCATCCCTCTTACCTTCTCCGTGGAGTCCTATAGCTCAGTGTTTAGAGCATTCGCCTCGCAAGCGAGAGGATCTGGATCCCAGTTTATTTGAGTGACTCATTTGTATGTGATCGTGGCAGCCCAGTTGCGCACAGCAATGTCCCACAAACCTCCATTGAGTGAGCGACCGATTTTATTTAGGAGCATTTTCAGCCAGGACACCAGGAGAGTGGTGAAGAGTACTCTCTTCCCTTGTCCAATAGCCCCGCGGGATCTTTAACATCCACCTGGACAGGCAGACGGGACCTTAGTTTAGCATTTCATCCAAAGGATGGCACCTCCAAAAATGCAACACCCCCCTCAGCACTGCATTGGAGCGTCAGCTTAAACCATGCGATTCCGAGTCCCTGACTGAGAGGCGAATGTGTTGCTATTGAGTCAGCCTGATGCACATTTAGCTGTTGTTGTGTTTTCTGTTTGCAGGAGGATGAGCGTAAGTTACTGAACACTCTCCAGTTGATCTACACGGTGGGCTACTCCTTCTCACTGTGCTCTCTGTCGCTCGCCATGGCCATACTCCTGTGGCTTAGGTTTGTGCTCCAGTCATGTTACCATTGCAGTCCTGGTCAATGGGTTTGTGTATGTGAGGTTGGGGGGGGCGGGGGGTTAGAAAACCCATTGGCAATTAAATAAGAGGATGAGAGAGGTAATTATTTCCTCTTTTCCTAATTAGTTTAAAACAAAGGCAATGTTTGTTTTCTGTGTGGTTCAATTACCTGTTTGAGTTTAACCTGTAAAGCCTGTGATGTAAATTGTATGAATCCAACAAACAACAATAATGACAAATGACATTTACACGGCAAGTTTCACGTCGGGAGGACGTCCCAAGGTGCTGGACAGTCAGGGGTTTGGACCCGAGCTGGGGGTTGGGATCAGGAGGGGTGGAGTGTGGGGAGGGCAGGGGTAGGAGGGTGGTCGAAGGCACGGATGAAGAGGAGGTTCCATTGGAGATAAAACAAGTGATGTGCCTTGAAGGAGGAAGCTAACGTCTTGCTTGGTGTGCAATCTGACCTGCAGGAAGTTGCATTGCACTCGGAACTACATCCATATGAACCTGTTCGTCTCCTTCATGCTCAGAGCCCTGGCTGTTCTCATCAAAGACATTTTGCTCCACAGCACTTACTCAAAACGCCCAGATGATGAAAGTGGCTGGATATCCTTCTTTAACGTGGAGGCAAGTGGCAGATGTCAATAATATTATTATCAACAAGAATATAATAATAATAATGATAATCCTCAGGTTTCAGTACATCGCCTTGCATGTCGGGAAGATGCCTTCAAGCTCTTCACAAGGGTTTTACTGTACAGTACAGTGACCGTGTGTTATGTCAGCTCACGCAGCAGCCAATTTGTGAACAGCAACATCCCCAAACAGCCATGACGTGATTGGCAAAGTTTGTGAGGATACTAATCTGCAAAAGTAACATCCCCACAAAACAGTGATGCGACAAGAAGACAATTGACCCGACTTTTATTGAAGGTGGGGGAGGATTTTGGATAGGGATGGAGAGGGGAAAATGGGAGAAAATTGTGTCGCTTTGGGACCCTCCTTAAGGTCCATTCACAGATTCACAGGTCGGTCAGGAGCTCAGTTGAATGACTCACACAAGAAAGGGTTATATAATTAGAATAAACTCTGTGAGCTTTGCTTTGCTCAGCCATGAGTCATGGCTCAGACCAAAAACTAACTCTCAGCTGGAATGGTATATGTTTTACTGGAGTCACTGAACTTTCCTGCATAAACTTCATTCCGCTTTTTTTTCTAAACTATATATTTTTAAACTTGCAATGAAAATAGGCAGTGCTGTCCTTTCTCAGGGCTTAGCGTTTATAGTTGAGGTCAACGATGGGAGAGTTCCCATACCCATCACTTGGTGTTTTACAAAGGCAACTAGGACTTACACAATGCCTTTCACGTTCTGTCTGTCTGTCTGTCTGTCTGTCTGGGCACCCAAACTGTGATGGGAGCAGAAGGAGCAGAACTATCACTCAAGCCATCATGCTGTAAATATCTCTGCTGTATTTATTTATGTATTTATTGTACATATGCCTGGCTCATCATTCCTGATACATCATCACTGAGCCCTTTTCCCTTGGAGCAATGAGTTATCAGGAGTTTACTGTATGGGGTTTGCGATGCAATCTGAATGCCCTGTTATGATGGAGAATGTCTCTTCCAGATTTCCAATGGGTGCAAGGTGGCCCAGGTCTTCATGCACTACTTTGTTGGAGCCAATTTCTTTTGGCTTTTGGTAGAAGGAATCTACCTCCACAAACTGATTGTCTTGGCCGTGCTATCAGAGAAGAACCTGCTGAAACAGTACATCCTCATCGGATGGGGTGAGTGGTTTTGTAATAATAATAATAATAATGACAATAATAATCCTTCACTTTACATAGCGCCTTATCACACATCGCTGAGACGTCTCAAAGCGCTTCAAATTAGATAGATTTCTGTTAGGAAATAATATCTGGGGATACAATCTATAGTTTGGAACATGGTATGTCTTGATGGTGGAAGGCAAACTGGATAGACCTTGGTCTTCTTTCACCAGCAAATTCTTATGTTCTTATGGTGTACTGTAAAGTGGATTGACTGTGTATTTTGTGGGCGAAATGAACAGAGCAGAAAGCTCTTGTATGGGAGTCACCTGCTCAGACTCAATGGGTCAAATGGTCTATCAAACATCGAACGTTAGACACCACTCGGGTTAAGTCAGCTATTAGAGACCTCTCACAGCAATAACCCTTCCAACTTCCCCCTGCAGTGTGCCCTGTGCTGTTTGTTGTGCCTTGGATCATAACGAAGATCACAAGTGAAAATGAAGGGTAAGATAATAATCCTTGCATTTGACACAGCGCCTTATCATGTCTTTGCGACATCTCAAAGTGCTTCACGGAAATACAATGTGAAGTGAACTGACTGTGTATTTTGTGGGCGAAACACGGCAGCAAATTGCGCACAGCAGCGTCCCCACAAACAGTCGTGGATTGAGTGACCACATTATTATTGGTTCCTGGCGCGAGAGCATATTAAGGATGGTCCCTATCGAGGAATTCTGTTAGCATCTGCTCCATAAATAGTTGGTGACAGACCGGAGTTTCCAAACCACCCACATTGTGCATTGCAAACAAGCAATAATGACACATAATGATCCTTGCATTTTATAAGGTGGCTTAGCATGCCCACGTAAAGCCCGTCTTAACATCTTTCCTTTTGACCGAGTTTTTGGTCATCTTCCCCGATCCCCTCCCACCCCGACACACCCTCCCTCACTTGCACCTCGGGCTCCCGTCCTCCTGCCGTGAAAGGCGCTTGTGTTGTGTGTAAATGGCAGTTGTTCATGCTCTTCAGGTGCTGGGGGAGAAACGTGAACATGTGGATTTGGTGGATCATTAGAGGACCAGTTTCCATTGCGATTATCGTAAGTGCTGAAGAGTTCTGACATTGCACTGATCTGTTCACGTACCCACCGCTCGATAATCCATATTGCTGCCCTTTACCTCTGTGTTTTGATGGCTGACTATTGCCTATCATTATACAAACCGGATTGAGAGTTCCACATACCTTTGCCTACTCTTGGAAATCTCCTTGTGTCTGGAATGGAATGTGCACTCTCTCAAACAGGGATGCTCTCATCGCTGAGAGTAAATGTAATTTGCTGCTGTTGTTCCCAGCTGATGAACTCTGACGTGTGGTTTCCTATTTTACAGATGAATTTCTATTTCTTCCTCAAAATCATGAAAATGTTGCTTTCGAAGCTTCAAGCCCAACAGATGAGATTTGGTGACTACAAATACAGGTGTGTGTGGCTTTTTTTCAGGTGACACCCTGGCTCAGGTTGGTAGCAGTTTTGCCTCCGAGTCAGAAGGTTATTTGTAATAATAATAATAATTAATCCTTGCATTTGCTATAGCACTTTCACATCTTCGAGACGTCTCAAAGCGCTTCACAGAATACACTGTAAAGTGAAGTGACTGTATATTTGTGGGCGAAACGTGGCAGCCAATTGCGTATAGCAGTGTCCCACAAACAGTCGTGGATTGAGTGACTAAATGCATCCAAGTGCATTGTTAGAGGTGGCGACGTTTGGCTGAGACGTTAAACCAAAGTCGCATCCTGTTCAGACACTATTCATTAAGAGAAGAGCATCTCCCATTGACCCGGGTAATAATCCTTCAGATAAACTGGACATCTACCTCATGGCTGTTTGTTATGTGAAAATTAACCGCAGTATTTGCCGACTAAATATACAGTAACTACATTTGACAGCAATTTCCTTTGAAGCGCTTTGAGACATTGAGACGATGTGATAAGGTGCTATATCAAATGCAAGGATTATTATTATTATGACCTGACTGGCAGGTTCGATGTTCTTGCTACCATGTGAGGCAGAGGCATGGGTTAAAGAAATGTGGACTTTTAGAAGAAATCGTTGGCCCGTTCTTAAATTGGGTCTAAAATATCTCGGATATCTTCCCAAACGTAAGCCTGGCCTCTTTCGCTGCCCGGCTCGATCCAGCGTCATACCAAAACATTTAGACACATAAGCATTGTCTCTGCATCATATACCAATTGTCCTATCGTTTATAGACTTCAGTGATTTATTTATCCAGCATCCTTCCTCCTGTTTCTGATGGGCAATTGGGATTAGACAGTTTGGGGGATGGAGGAGAGAAGGGCTGTTGGTTTGAAGAAAGAAAAGACAGATAGTGGAAAAATACCAAAGAAAGCCTTACATTGTACGTACAATAAAGCAAGTGTTCAAATCTCGGTGTCGGAGCTTTTCCACCTGTTAACCTTGTACGGCACTTAAATAAACACAGAGGTTTCTGTTGTTTGATGCTGCGAGTTTATGCACGATGCTACAATGCTTAATATTGTCTTTGTCAGGTCTTAGAAGATGAAATCAAATGCATCAGCTCGCCAACAGAGCCCCCCCCCGCCCCCGCCCACCCCCATACACACACACACACACCACCAGACCTTGGGAAAAGTTTCCTTGGATGTGAGGATAGGGGAGAACGGAATATTCCCCCCGTAGCCAGGCTTGGCTGAGATAACTCTACATTCAAATAACCTTTCCCAAGTTGGTATCTTCTCAGTAACTTTCCTCACTACCTGGTGGATTTGTTCTTCTTCCTTCCTTCCCTCTTTCTTTCTTTACTTTGCTGATTCAAGAAGAATACAAGACGTTCGATGTCTGTCACAGGTGAGGGAATAGATTGTGTAAGCCAACTCTATCAGTGACCTACCTCCTAACGCATGGCATCTCCTTGTCCCAGATTGGCCAGGTCCACTTTGGTGCTGATCCCGCTCCTAGGAATCCATGAGTTGGTGTTTATTTTCCTGATGGACGAGCATGTGGAGGGATTGCTCCGACATATCCGGCTTTTCCTGCAGTTGGTGATCAGCTCATTCCAGGTACCCGGTGTCTGGATCATTTCACAGCTGCTTATCATTTGTTTTCCCCCAGCCGCGTGTCTAATACGCATGGAAGCCCATCCCCATGCTTAACAGTCTCCAAACCAAACGGAGAATTCCATGCATTTACACCTACAAATGGAGATTCCAGAGATAGATTGTTGGAAGGAATGCGCTCTCTCTCTCCCTCTCTTTCCCTGGAGGGACACATCCTGCTTACCTAATCCCGGAAAGTATTAGGCGCAGGTTGGCAAGACCCAAGGCTTGTGGACCCCAGAGTGTGCGTTGGGGTATCTGCTGGATTCTAACCAGCTAAAACCACTTTGTAATAGTAATAATCCTTGCATGTGGTGTAGTGCCTTTCAAATCAGGAGAATGTCTGAAAATGCTTCATAGGATTCACTGTGAATTGAAGTGACTGTGTATTTTGTAGGCAAACACAGCAATCAATTTGCACAAACAACCATGAAACAATTGAGCAATCTTATTTGGAGGATCTGGTGGCCGGGAGGCCAGGAGAAACTCCTGGCAATTTACCCACTGGTTTGAGACAAATACACAGTGGCTACACTTGATAGCAATTTCCCTGTGAAGCACTTTGAGGCATTTTGACTTCGTAGACGCTTTATCAAACGCAAGGGATTATTATGATGATGGTAGAGGTGTTGAGTGGGAAGTTGCCGGTGACTTGGCGTTTAATGCACTTTGACAGTGTTAATAGGATTGCTCACTGTGAAGGGGGTGTTGGAGGTTATGTCAACAGGACACATAAATGTTCCCGAGTCAGTGGCTCAGGATCTAAGTCTGTCTCCATAAAGGTTTTGAAATGCACGATTGTTCACTGATAACAATAATAACTATTAGTTCTTTATCATTAATTATGGTGGAGAGATATTTGTTAGGCCAGGGTATCAAGGGATATGGGCAAGGGCAGGTAATTGGAGATAGCCATGATCTTATAGAATGGCGGAACAGGCTCGAGGGGCTGAATGGCCTCCTCTCGTTCCTATGTTTACTGAAGCGTCAGCACACAAAGTGATTCTCCATTTTGCAACAATGAAATCGGTTCATTTTAATCCTTACCAACTCGTTGGCTTTTGAAAAAGTGATAAACCATGGGATTCACGGCCACTGTGGCGAACGGAAGCCCGAAATTCCACCTAGTCTTAGCCTGTGAGTCCCTTTTGCCTTTCAAATCGTGCAGCAGTGGGGAAAACTCTTAAATCCACAGCTTAACTCTGGAAGCCGCTTCACGTTAAGAACATGCGGAGAAACAGTTCTCAAATTAAAGCTGGATTTGAGAATTTTCCACATGATCTCAAGTTTAAGACAAAACCACGACGTTCACAGGCTAAAGCCAGGTCATCCTGAGCCGCACTGATTATGTGACCAGTGACACACTCTCTCTCTTGCTGTCGGCAGGGCTTTCTAGTGGCTGTGCTGTACTGTTTCACCAACGGAGAGGTAAGATATAACTCCAGGCCCACACTAACACCTCCCTCTGTCCTGCCTCGCTCCTTTACCTCCGTTCCCCCCTCCCCCCAACTCCGCCCGGTTCGTTAACTCGCGCAAACGGGGGCATTTCCCCCCATCCCACATCCACCACTCAGCCACCGCCCACCCACCCACCGACCAGTGTGAAGCGCTCCTAGACATGAAGCTTACAATATAAATGCCATCAAATGCAAGGATTATTATTATTAAATTCTGATGAGAGATGAGGTCCACATCAGTCCTCGCTGTGTTAATGGGCGCTGATGTACTACAAGAGCTCCCTCTACAGGACGTGCAGCATATCGCACTAAGCCACATTGTTGACCATCATCCATCGGCCAATTGGACTCCCGTCACCTTACACACTCGGGATTTATAGTAATGATAGTAATAATAATCCTTGCGTTTGACCCAACGCCTCATCAAGTCTTCACGACGTCTCAAAGCGCTGTAAAGTGAATTGTGTGGGTAAATCGCGGCAGTCCCTTGTGCACAGCAGCGTCCCCACAAATAGCCTCCTGCTCGTCCCTCGTCCCCTCTGCTCTACCATCGGCGGCCGTGCTTTCAGCCACAACGCACCGAAGCTTTGGAACTCGCTCCCTCAATCCCTCCGCCTCACCCTCTCCTTAGATCAAGACTGATGACTTTCCTCTTCGACCGTACTTACGGTCACCTCCTCCTTCACCCCTCCTTTGTGTGTGTGTGTGTGTGTTTGTGTGAATGTTTAAGTACAAAATATACACGTTTCGCCCACAATACACAGTCAATTCACTTTACAGCATATCCTGTGAAGCGCTTTGAGACGTCTCGAAGATGTGATGAGGCGCTGTGTCAAATGCCAGGGCTGGTGCTGCCATTACAAAACGGTTGCTGTTGTGTTTGTCGTTGTCCCAGGTCCAGGCTGAGCTGAAGATGCGCTGGAGGTGTTGGCTGATGGTGAATCATTCTGAGTGCGGGGGCTGCCTGCTGGGGAAGCACTTTAAGCAGCTCGGCAGGCGGCCCAAGCAGAGGGCCAACAGCAACAGTTACCTCAACAGCAGCAGCTACTACAGCGACACTCGCACCTCCAGCGTGCAGCTTAGTGTACCCCCCGGCAGCGACCTGCTGGGGCACAAAGGCATCCCACTGGACCCCCTCCCCCAGGCCACGCAGCCCGAGAGCAGCGGGGGGTTCCTGGCCCTGGGGGAGAGCCAACTATAGCAGGAACACGGGGAGCCTGGCGTTCAGCTCTGCCTGTAGCGCACTTGTTGCTCTGGGCTGATCGCTCTCCTTCCCCATGTGGTAAGGTTTCTGCCTAATTGCCATCTGCACAGGCAGGAACAGGAGGAGGTCCGTTCAGCCCCTCAAGCCCGTTCCTCCGTTACATAACAGGGTGGTAAAGGGATTGTATTGTACGCGCTCACTTTGTTGCTGAGCTCAAGACGGGACAAATTCAGCCAGGGACGCAATACAGCACGACTGGAGACGGGAGTAAAACCAATTCAGCCTGGCTCAGTGGGTAGCACTCTCACCTCCGAGTCAGAAGGTTGTGGGTTCAGCATCCACGACGGGACTTGGAACCCGTATGGTCCAGGCTGACGCTCCAGTGTGGTGCTGGGGGGAGCCCCACCTGGTCTGATGTCCCGGCCTTTGGATAAGATTTACAACCGAGGTCCCGTCTGTGCCTGTTCAGGTGGATGGTTGTCCCTCGGAAATCGGGGAACGTGGAGTCACCCTGTTTTTCACACCTGGCAATGTGCCACTGTGTCATAAGGCAGGGTGCCAAGCTCTCCTGGACGCTAGCAAGTTGTTGTTGTTGTCATGCTGTTTGCACTGTATTCGAGTTATTTGTAACTTGCTGCACGGAGAACAGTGCTCATCCCAGGGCAGTGAGCGGGTTACAGGATATTGGCTGCTGAGGGCCCTATCCCAGGCCTGATGTCAAGCTTGACATGTCGCCGGCATCACCAGGGCCCAGATTGCACTGCTTCTTAATAAGAAATCCCGTGGGAATTCCCGTCAAGACGTGGATGGCTCGGGAGCAGAGTTCCTGGAAGGTGTCGCGTTGATCCGCACGTATTGAGGAATATTCCGCATGTCCGACCCCGGCACTTTCTGCTGTAAATAGTTAAGTGATGTGGGTGACTTGGGATGAGTAGCAAAATCGCCACGTTTCCACTCGGGAGATTGTTGCCGAGCCAGTTTGTTGGGTTGTGGTGGCACAGGCAACAGATGTCCTCCAAGTGGTCGCGATTTGCGTTTGCAGGGAGGCATCAAGTCTGGTCTGTGTCTCAGCCAAAGTGGGCAACAATACCAAACCCAACTTCTGCCCTCTCTGGATGAGTTTCCTTTCTCCGCACCCCTCAGCTACAGCAACACTGCCTGTAGATACGGCAAACCAAAGTGGGCTTTATTTGCACAAGGCGTAGGGTGGCTTTTAATGTACAAAGATGTATATACAAGTCATGTATATACTGTAATATTTTGAGTGATATTTTTTACAAAGGTCGTGGGCTTCGAGCTGTGTCTGAAGATGATTAAACTACACGAATGGCACTTGTTTGCACCTTTTAAACACCGTCCCCCCCACCCCACCCACAGCTCCCTCCACACGCCTGTCTTACACAGAATAACCCCTGGCTTCTCTCTCTCTCTCTATCCGTGTCAATCATGTGTCCAGCCAGGGTCACGTTGCTGACACTCACGCTGTACATTGATCTCTTTTGCCGCAAACATTTCTGAAAGCTTCTTAATGTTTAGTTTAATCTCAGCAAATCTGCCCTGACCTCACCTGGCGTCGTGCGCAAAACTAGGCTGAGCGGGGAAATACCTCTTACAACGGGCTTGTTGTCACCCTCCCAGGGCTAAACAAGAATGACTGGCACAGCAGCTTGGCAAAATTCTGGCACCTTACCCTCTAGGTGCTGTCGTGAAAGAATAATAATAATAATAATAATAATCCTTGCATTTGATATAAGAACCTGCATTCTTGCATCTCAGCACCGGATCACGTCGCTACATCTAAAAACACTTCACATTAATTGGAAAAATAACCCGTCCACTACCACGCCAGGCCTGGATCAGGCTGGGCTCGGGGTCTGGTGCGAAAGCAGCTTAGAAAAAAAACAAGATGGGTTTTCCGACCTGCTTACTCCCCAACCCACCACCCATTGCCTCTGCTCAACTGATTCCAGCCTCCTGGGTGTCTCTTGCATCCTCGGCCGCACTTTCAGCCACTACACCCCGAAATACTGGAAACATCTTCCTCTATCCCTCCCTCCCCCTCGCCACTTCCTTCCCTATCTTCAGGTTGCGCCTGAAGACCTTCCTCTTTGATCGACCGTGCCTATGGTCACCTACCCCCCCCCACCCCCGGCTCGGGGTTGTGCCCTGTCACCGTCAGGCGCTCTGGGGCGCTAGCCTGCCTGAGAGGGCACTGTGTAAATGCACGTTGTTGTTGGTGTTTCTGCTCGTCACGTGAAAATTTAAAGAGCAGTATTAAGGGCAGAGGAGCTTTTTCCTCCTGTAAGCCTGGTCGGATTTGAATAGAACATCGAAGATTAAGGAATATAAATAGTCAGCAGGCGGTTTAGATTGAGGATCCCAGGGCACGGGGCTGAACTGGGACAGCCCTGCCCTGGGCATGTGTGGCTAATGACACGGCCGGTTCCCCCAAGACTCGGCGATGAGTCAGACACACCGTAGAAATTTACACACAGTAAAAGGCTATTCGACCCATCGTGTCTGTGCTGGCTCCCTCAAGAGCAATCAGTGCTATTTACCTGCCCTCTCCCCACACCTCACAATCGCCCACAATCGCCCACAAATGAACATTCAACTCACAGGATATGCCGTGAAGCGCTTTGAGACGTGATAAGGCGCTGTATCAAGTGCAAGGATTATTATTTAGTGTATGTTTGCCCCTGTAGCTGACTCTTGTTAAGGTATCTGTCTCGTTGCCTTTTGAAGGTCAATATAAATTTCACCTCAACCACCCCTCCCAACATGATTAGGAATCAATCATTTAGGGTGGTTTGGATCAATCTGGGTTTTGTAATAAACCGGGGGACCCTAATTACACCTAGATTTTATTAACCCTTTTATTACTCTTAATTACCTCTATGTTTTAGCCATTATCCTCAGGCCTGGTGCTCAATAGACCAGAGTGTTGCAATTCGGGTCAGTGCCGTACAATAAGACATGCGGAGTCACAGGTAACGATGCAAAGTAATTTATTTCAGAATCTTACCTTCCATCAAAGTAATTGTGTGGGTTTCAGTAAATGATTTCGGTGAGGTGACTTTAAGGATTAAGGGACTTTAAGCACAAGGTGAGAATTATGTGGAAACCTAATCACATTCACTGGGGGATACAACTTGCTTTGTGTGTAAATGTGTGTGTGTATTAATGTTAAGGTGAGGCGCAATGCGACATGTGGATGAATTAAATGTGTTCTAACTCTACCTCTGTGCAGAAATGTCGTTTGTAAACAGTGCTGCTCCAAACAGTCTTTTTTTTTAAGTGCGTTTTCCCTCCCGAGCGAGCGACGATTTACTGGTTCCTTTTCTTTAGTTGCTCTTTCACTTTCTGGGGCTCGAATTGAATCAGTCTGAGAATTTCGTTGTTTTCCATGGTGCCCTGAATAAATTCACCTTCTGAGAGTTTATCTGTTGTGGATGGGGAGAGAAAAAAAAGGACATTAAAAAGACAGAAATGTATAAATCCCATTTTTCATTATATTTCTGCTGTTGAAATCAGTTTACCTGCGAACAGCAAGCGCACAATAATATATCTATTGAATGTCCATTTTAAATTTGTCATTTTCAGACTGTAAAGCTTGTGAATGCTATTTTTTTAAAATAATAATAATAATCCTTGCATTTTATATAGCTCCTTATCATGTCTTCGAAACGTCTCAAATACATTTCACAGGATACACTGTAAAGTGAATTGACTGTATATTTTGTGGGCAGCCAATTGCACACATCAGCGTCCCACGAACAGTCATGGAATTATTTTTTAATTCCTCTATCTCGCTTCAAGCAAACCACTGGCATTTATATAGTGCCCTTCACTCGGGGTAGCATCTCGGAGGGTTTAATAAAAATGAAAAGTAATTTATTCAGAACGTTACCTGCCATAAACATAATTGTGTTTAGAGTTTTAGAGATGTTGTGGCTGAAACCACAGCCACTGAAGGTGGAGCACAGCACACAATACTATAGTTCTTATTACAGAATAGATACAACTAATTATTATTGGCCCCGTGTACAATTCTCCTGTGCACGCACTTTCATCTGCAATGAACAATTGATTGGAAATTAGACCTGGGTCTAGATTACGCCCACAAAGTATACAGTCAATTCACTTTACAGTATATTCCGTGAGTATATTCTGTGTAGCATCAATAAATAAATCAGTAAAACAATTAGTACATAAAAATCCTGACAACAGATTCAAGCACCTTTAATCGATTAAAAATGTAAGCGACTGATAACGATTAAATCTTATTTAACGGCAATGATTATTTTACCGTTTTCTTTCTTTCCAAAGTATTCCCAGATTTTATCAGTCCTTTTCTCAGGTGTATTCTCATCTTCTGCCAAGCTCTTCTGGTCTTCTGAATTGATCATTTTAAATATTGCCTGGAATAAAGACACACTTGTCACAATGCTGAATGTCGAAATTAAGGCAGGGCTCTCCGACCCATTGTGTATTCCCCGGGGCTCACACAAAGCGATGGGGAGAAATCCCATCTGTGTCGAGATTTACTCTGTTTCGCCCACAAAATACACCGTCAATTCACTTTGCAGTGTATCCAACAGGTCGCTAACTTTACACTGTATCCCACAAAGTGCTCTGAGACGTCCTCCCAAAGTGAAAGCACTAAATCAAATGGGAGGATGATAATAATAATTGGGATTATTAAGTATTGTTTCAATTACCCTCTCCCCTATGGTGTTGGGCCTCGCTCCCTTACCTCCCCACCTTCAAGTCCCACCTTAAGACCTTTCTTTCCAAACCCCCTCATGGTACCCTTGTCACACACCCCCATTTCAGGCTCCCAGTCAGCTCGAGGCACTTTGAGATGTCCTCCCGACGTGAAAGATGCTGTAACATTGCTCCACACTCTTAACACCGGGTTCCAACACCTCACTGAAAACTACTAACCTTTTACAATGAAATAGGTTCAAAGTTTGGGAAGAAATATTGAGATCGTACCCAACCTTGACCTGCATGTCTTAAGGGGGTGGGGATGGGCGGGGGGGGGAGGTAAGGAGGGGGGAACAGGGGTAAAAAAAGCAATCTAGTGCCCTGATCAAAACAAGCTCGCAATAAGACACCACCTGTCCATTACTGGGTTTAAGGAAATGCTTCTGATACCGTGACAATTTGCAGCACTTCGCTTTTGTTGATGGTGCCGTTGCCGTCCACATCGTAGAGAGAGAACGCCCACTCCAGTTTGTGGATGGTTTTGCCCGAAGACGTGAGGTGCAGGGCTATGATAAACTCCTTGAAGTCCAAGGTCCCGTCGCTGTTGGCGTCGAAACTTCTGAAGACATGTTGGGCGTAAGCCTTGGGGTCAGCGTCTGGGAAGAAACTGGAGTAGATCTTCTGGAATTGGGCCTCGGTGACCCGACCGGTCGGGCATTCCTTCAGGAAGGACTGGTACCAGGCGCTCAGCTCCTGCTCTGTGTATTTGGTGTTCAGTTTGAGGTCTTCCAGGAGCTCCTTGGACAGCGCTCCGCTCTTACTGTTCCCCATTTCCACAGGAAGCCAAGGAGGAAATCACAGGGAAGGTCTTTGTGTTGTTTTCCTCTTCAGTCTTCTTCCCGGCACTGCACAAACTGCTGATCTGAGCAGGAGAGGCAGGTTTAAGGCACGGATTAAGCTTTGTGGATTAGAGGGCATTAGGGCTGGCATCTTCAGGACTGGCGTTAAGTGGGTGGCTGCGAATTTCATAGAAAAAAAAATCAATCACAGCTGATGTGTGTGCATAGGCGGATTCTTAAGTAAAGTGTCTGGTTAAAACTGAGTTGTTTTTGTCTACTGTTTGACAGGGCGGGAATGGTATTGCTACAGCGTAATAATCACGATAATCCTTGCATTTGATACAGCGCCTTATCACGTCATTAAGAGGTCTCAAAGCGCTTCACAGGAGACGCTGTAAAGTGAATTGACCCTGCTAGATTTATGTATATATATCGCAACCACCTCTCGTCCCAACCTCCCCCCTTCCCAAGTTTCACTCATCCTAACCGCCCTCGCCCCCTCAGATTTCCCCCCATCCCAATCTCCTCGTCGTCGTTGCTGTACATCAGTCCAGGCGCCAGCAGTGAGCCTATTTGTAGGGACGTCTCAGAGCTTTCCACCCACACAAGCCTTTGACTAGTCTCAGCTTCTGCAAATCCATGAACTCGTTGCATCCAGAGCTTCATCTCTATCCCCGGGGTCAGCGGAGGCTCAGTCGGGGCGGAGATAAGACAAGAACAAGGAACGGCATTGACACGGGGAGGCTGGACTCTCTGAGGAGATCCCGGCACCAGCCGGGAATGCTCACTGGGTCTGACAGGCGCTCTCAGTAATAATTATTATCATTAGTACGTTCACATTATTAATTGTTATTAATCATTATTTGTAGTGAACAGCACCGATAGTGATGCGATGCCCGAATAACATTAACTATGAATTAGAATATGCAATAACAATAAGAATTGATAATCATATTATTATGATATGGATAAGAATAAGAATTACTAACAGGTGGATTCACATTAGTAGCCCATGTGTGGGGGGGTGTGTGTGTGTGTGGGGGGGTGGGGGGGGTGGGGGGTGTGGGGGGGGTGTGT